>NC_141694.1:191194954-192394954 GCF_964263255.1 Lissotriton vulgaris
GGGCACACCGGGCCTTGACTCAAAAACCTACCCCCGGTGAAAATCCTAGGCCAGTAATCGCCAAGATACTAAACTACTCCGACCAAGATGCTTTCTTGAGACATGCCAGGACACACAAAGACTGCTTCCAACATGACTCGAGGCTCATCATGGTATTCCCGGACTATACACGCTTGGTCCAGCAACAACGCCAGTCCTTCTTGGCCGCAAAACGCAAATTGCCCGACATGAACTTGCAATTCATGCTCTTATATCTAACCAGAATGAGAGTGATTTTCAATTACAAATCCTTCTTCTTCGATACTCTAGAGGCCGTCTTCACCTGGGTCTAGGAGCGTCCACGACTCCACGACACCATCGCTGCAAGACTCAGACTCCTCCCGTGGATCGCGGCAGATTAGGTCCTGGCAGAATAAATCCAAGAGACTACATGGCTTCGGATCCGATAGACTGTCAACAAGTCCAGAGAGGCTCCCCTGATCTACTCGGCACGCCGCTGATGCCAACTGCAAGTAGACACTGATCATTGTTATTTGATGCCTTTTCTGAAAGCATTTCCTCCGAGACTGCGTGGATTGTAGGTCATGAGACTTCCAGGCCAAAGACTTTTGGGTCGCCCTCCTTTTCTTTATGTTTGGTGGGTGGCGTGGGTACTTTTGGGGTGAGGGCTCGTGGTTTCCCTGTTGGGAGCCTGCTACGCCTCATGCAGTGACAGATGCTCCTAGTTCATGGCAGTGTCGGGTGGAGGGTGGTTGGGGGATTTCTTAGGTTGTTCATATGTTTTATGCAGACATATTATCTAGATCAGGCTCCCTCCGTTATTGTCCTTTTAGCGCCACAGGATAATGGCACCTGATAATGTACCCCCCTTTGGGGATCTGAATATGGTGTCATGGAACGTTCGAGGCCTCCAGAATAAGATCAGAAGCGGTGCGGTCCTCCGTCAGGCCAAAAGGTATGGGGCGGATGTCCTCCTATTGCAAGAAACCCACCTGTTGAGCACTAAAGCCCCTTGCCTGGCCAGGTTTGGTTTCCACCACATTTATCATGCAGGGTTCACCAGAGGTTGGCCTTTTTTTTTTTTTTAAACCTTTATTTTCGGATTGCACAGTACACAGCGTCTGCCTACAACCCAATTGGGCCGGCCGCAATGACAAGAAACATCTGGATACCAGACAGCAATGCATTACAGTGAAACCATAAGTAGCAACGTATTGGTGCACCGGCATCAAAACCCAATAAAGAAAGGATAAACCAGGTTTCGTTTTTATAATTTTGGTGAAAACGAATAACAAACATCACACACACTCACATGGTAGGAGTAATACCTAGGGTTTGGGGTGGAGAGGAGGAGGAAGTCAGACTCTAAAGAATTTAGCGACTCATATCTAGGGGCGGGGGAATGGTGAAAAGGATTACAAAGAGGTTTTATTTGCCAGTCTTCAGGAACGTCAATTACAGGGACGAGAGAACATCAATGGTATAATCGAGTAGAGGGGTGCAGATATCTCCGCAATACTCATTCCACTGTGACCAGATCCTGCCCCACTTCCTGGGACGGCCCGAGCCTCATAGACCGTCTTCTCCCGAAACATGCACCAGTCCATGTTTTCCTTCCAGGCTGTTATCCTAGGCGGTCTATGAGAACCCCAGAGTTGCGCTATGTCCCTCTTGGCAACCATGTTGCAAAGAGTTACCCAGAAGGTCTGAGCGGCCGTGCAGTCCGTAGGCTCCCAGACGTTAAGCAGGCAACGACGAGCCTCAGGCAAAAGAGAGACCCCGGTGACCCGCCCCATAACGTCATGCACTCTGGACCAAAAAGCGGATACCACCGGACATTCCCAGATGATGTGTAGAAAGGTACCACTCATGCCACAACCACGCTTACACAGCCCATCAGTCGAATACCCCATTTGTACCAGACGCGTACCAGTCATGTACACTCGATGGAGGATCTTCAGTTGCACAAAACGAAGGCGAGCTGGAATAGCCACCTCTTTAGGGGAGGCGATCGCTATCTGCCAATCCTCGTCGTCTAATTCCAGGCCATCCGCGATCCAAGAGGCCCGAAGCCGCATAAGAAGATCAGCCCTGGTGTTGATGAGCTTTTTATAAATCAAGGATATCGTACTGTCAGGCACATGGCCATCCAGAATACGGTCCTCGAGCGGTGACGACTGGGGGATCTCCGTCCCGGGAGGGAACACCGAGATCAGAGCATGGCGCACCTGAAGGTATCGAAAATACTCCTTGTCGTCAAACTGGTACTCCACCTTGAGGGCATCAAAGGACTTAACTGTGCCCTTAGACCAAAGATCCTCCACCTTGCTAATACCGATCGTATCCCATTTATCGAACCCTTTCGTCCGCCACAGGTTGCCCAGCCTCTCAGATCCGTACAATGGAGTCAGCCGTGTCATCTTATCACTCCAGCCCGTAGCCACATTCGCATCTCTCTACACTCGTACAGCACATTTCGTAGGTCCAGTCAGAAGTCGGAATGGCTCCCTCGAGTACAAAGCCCTGTTGAAATTACCGCCCGGCAATAGAAACTTGTCCATTGCGAAGGCTGGGACAGGACCCGGGGAGTACGTTACATGATTGACCGCGCTCAACTGAGAGGCCCAGTAGTAGCGGTTGATGTCCGGAAGGGCTACACCACCGTCATACCATGGCAAAGTAAGTTTAGGTAAGGAGATACGAGCCCGTCCGTCCCAAATCAGTTGCCTCTGGAGCCCCTCAACCTCACTAAAATAACTAGAGGGAACAGGGTAAAAAAAATTCTGCAGGGCATACAAAAATCTAGGGAGGGACATCATTTTAAAAAGAGCCGCACGCCCCAATGGGGACAAGGGCAAGCCACGCCACCGCTGGACGTCTAGTTTAAGGCGCCGAAGGGGAGCATATAAATTGCGGTCGTAACGTACAGAGGGATCCAGGGAGATGAAAATTCCCAGGTACTTGAACCCAGTCTCCGCCACCTGGATCGGGAATCTACGGGGCAGCGGAGGCAGCACCCCCACTATAACATAAATACATGATTTATTCCAGTTAATGACGAGACCCGAGTTCTTCTCAAAGGAGGTGAGGACATCAAAGAGCACGTTAAGGGACTTCTGAGGTGAAGTAAAGTTAAGGAGAATATTGTCTGCGTATAACGAGACACGATCCTCAAAATCCGGGGCCCACCGGATCCCCCTGATCGAGGGGTCCCACCGGAGCCACGCCGCCAACGGCTCCAAAGCCAATGCAAAAAGGAGGGGGGAGAGCGGGCAACCCTGTGGGGGTTCCACGCCCAAGCGGGAACGATCCAGAGACTCTGCCATTAACAACCACCTGGGCCAATGGACGTTCATACAGGAGCTGCACCCACGCAATAAAGTTAGGGCCAAAACCAAACTTCGAAAGAGCCGCCCACGGATAGGGCCACTCAATGGTGTCGAAGGCCATAGTGGCGTCGAGCGAGGCCAAGACAGCAGGTTCGGTCAGCGTCCCAGCTCTCGCGAGAACACCGTGGAGTCGGCGAAGATTAAGCGCCGTATTCCGATGAGGAATGAAACCGGATTGATCCGGATGGATCAGGTCACAGATCACCGTTAGCAAGCGATTCGCTAGTACTTTAGCCAGGATCCTAGGCTCAGCATTGAGCAAAGAAATAGGGCGATAAGAAGTGCATTGGTCACGAGGCTTGCCATCCTTGTAGATGACAACTATAGTGGCCAAACGCTGATCAAGGGGGAGGAGACCCGCCTCATAGGCATCAATGAACATATTGCGCAAATGGGTCATCTTATCGGGCCGTAGCTTATAGAGCTCGATGGGTAAACCATTCGGCCCCATAACCTTACCCGAACGAAGGGACCGTATAGCGATAGCAACCTCATCTATCGTTATAGGCGCATCCAAAGCGGACCTATCCTCGTCCGAAACACAGGGCAGCGCAATATCACGCAAGAGCAAGCGGGAATCAAACTCGTCTCTATCACTCACCGATCGGTATACCGTCTGAAAATGATCCACAAAGCATTCCACAATCTCTCCTGGGTCAGACACGCATTCCCCAGTCACACGGGTGATCACTGGCACCACACCACTCATTCTCTCAGACTTATCCAACCATGCCAGTAGCTTACTAGCCTTATCTCCCACATCATAGAGTCTGCCCAGTTGATTCCTGTGCATAACCTTAGCAGCATCGGTCACCAGTGCCCTATAATCAGCCTGCTTCAACGCCAAGGAGTGCAAGACTGCAGGGGTATCGTCACCACCCAAGTCGCTCTCAAGCGAGGTAATGTCGGCCTCAAGGAGCAACAGGTTTTCCCTTTTGGCCCTCGTATCAGCAGCAATGAGGGACAGCGCAGAGCCCCTTACCACAGTCTTGAAGGCCTCCCACAAGGAAATAGGGGAAGAGACGGACCCCTCATTCTCATTAAAATAACAGTCAATAGCTTTGAGAAGGTCAGAGCGGAACCTGGGATTCCTAAAATGCCAGGGATGAATAGGGGGAATCCTACTCCCACAAAAGTATCCCACCGCAACCTCGAGCATTAAGGGTGAATGGTCAGAGATGCCCCTGGGAAGATGACGAACCCCACGCACCAAGGGGGTATGGGCAGTCAACATCAGAAAATAGTCAATCCTCGAGAGGCTGCCGTGAGCTCCAGAGTGGAACGTGTATTGCGTTTGCATGGGGTTCATCATCCGCCAGACATCCACCAACCGAGAGTCTCAAGCAACTCAGGCAGCCACAACTGAGACGCCGGCAGGACCCTGGGGGGTAGCCGGTCACACTCACCCGAGACCACCGATTTGAAATCCCCACCCAGTAGAAGAATACCATCCGGAAGTCCTAGGAGAGTTCTTCCAAGATCAGCGTAGGTGGTAGCCTGAAGCCCCGGGGGAATATAGACAGTAACAATTGTAAGCATCTTCCCCTCCCATCGCCCAGAAACAGCAGCATAGCGGCCCCTATCGTCGAGGGCAACCTCATCAATTTCAAGGGGAAGAGAGGATTTAACCATTATGCCGACTCCTCTGGAGCCAGATGTGAATCCAGCGTGAGCTACCAACCGATAGCCTCGTCGATCAAGAGCCTTACAAGCATTCCCTATTAGATGGGTCTCCTGCAACAGGACTATATCAAGGGAATGACGTCTAATAAATTGGAGTACAACACCACGTTTGATCTTGTCACCCAGACCATTAACGTTCCAAGACAACAGTTTCAAATCACCCCCCCCGTCCCAGCACAGCCCCCAACCCCCCCCCTCGAAACCCAAGAGCAAAAGGGTAATAGCGAGAGAAATTGTACCATGTGAGAAAAATATACACAAAAACAATAACAACCCACCCTCCATCCCCAACCAACAACCCGTTACAACACACCCCACCCTGCACCCCTGCTGACTAAAAAGCTACCCCAAACTGCAGTGTGCCTGTCGCCCCTTCATAGAACACTACACAAAGAACCCCAGAGGAGGAAGGAGAGACAGTCCCACCCCGCACCACCCTCGGGCCTAAAGCAATAATAAGGAAATAAAAGCAAATCTCAGCCGGTAAATGCGAACCAAAACCAGACACCGAGAACCAAAATGTCATTCCTGTGCCGATGCACCTCCGTCCGCACCGCCGGGGCCTCCACTCCCACAATCCATCTTCGGCAGCGAGTCCAACCAGTCGCCAACACTGTCCGGTCGATCAAAAAAGAAAGTGCGTTCTTGATACTCGATGCGAAGTCGAGCTGGAAACAGCATCGCATACTTAAGTCCCAAGTAGGCATGGGCGGAAAATCCGTTCCGCTCGCGGATTTTGCGGATTTTCGGGAAATCCGCAATCCGCGAGATTCGCGAATCTCCCGCAAAATCCGCAAATCCGCGAGCAGCGGATTTTGCTCGCACTGCTCGCACTGTTCGCGTGAGTTCGCGTGAGTTCGCGCCCCGCGAAAAAGTGCAAAATTGCAGAAATACGATCTTAGCAAAACTGAAAGTAACTACTTACCAGGTTCAAAAGTTCAGGCTCATCATTAGTAGCCATTTCCTGTAGTGCTTCCTGAGGGGCCCCTCCAGAGTTCAGTTGCCAGTTGAAACTATTATGTGACCCTGCTCTGAACCTCAGAATAGTTACACATATGCCACAAAGGTCCTGAATTACAGCTAAGGGAGACAAGCAGGAGCCAGGCTGGAAGTTAAAATCCATTAATCAGCCCCTAATTCATTATTGTCAGTTGGGGCAGGGCAGGTGTTGTAACTAATTTTGCAACAATGAAAGCACTTAGCAAGTGCAAAAGATCACTAATCAGGGCGCACTAAGGAAGCAGGTGCCAGCTAAAAAAATATTCTGTGACACATTAATCAGCCCCAAATTAATTCAGGTCACTTGAGGCAGGGAAGGTGTGCTTTGCTTTGCCGAAAATAATGTACACTGGACAACCAGAGGGTGTGGTGATGAAACAGAGGGTGGCATGGGTGGGCCAGAGGGTGGCATGAGTAGTCAGAGAGTGGCAGTGGTGACAGAGAGTGGCAGTGATGAAGAAGAGTGTCCCAAACAGGCTGGACACGTAGAAACAACAAGTTCGCGAAACTTGCGACCCGACAGGTAAGTTCGCAATTTGCGAAAGTGTACAAAACCCTCGCGAACTGGCAGAAACACGGGCGAACACAAAAAAAAAAAATCCGCAAATTCGCGGGAATTCGCGGATTTTGCGGATTGCGAATCCGCAAATCCGCAAAATTCGCGAACGCGAGATCCGCAAAATTCGCTCATGCTTAGTCCCAAGTCCCGCAATCGACGTTTCACTCCCTGGAATCCCATCCGTTGCCGTTGCACTTGAGGAGTGAAATCAGGATATATAGAAATTGAACTGTTCTCGTATTTCAGTGGGCCATGTCTACGAGAGGCCTGGAGGATAGCGTCCCTATCCCGAAAGTAGAAAAGCCTAGCGATAATAGGCCTCGGGGGAGCCCCAGGCTTGGTCTGTCCACCCGGGAAGCGGTACGCACGCTCGACCGCAAAAAACTTACTGAGGCCTGCGGGAGCAAGATGAGTCACAATTAAGTCCTCCACTAGTAGGTCAACGGTAGTGTCACCACTGTTCTCAGGTACCCCGACTAAGCGGATGTTTTTACGTCGGGCCCTATTTTCGTACTCATCCAGACGCCTGGCCATCAGATCATGCGATGACCGCAGGTTGCCGATCTCCGACTGCGCGTCCGCCATGTCAGTGACAAGACGGGAGGCCTTAAGGTCCAAGGCTTTGACCCTCTCATATGTCTTAGCCAAGTCCGCTCTAATGAGGGTAACATCAACCGCCACAGTGTCTATCTTCGAGACGATGGCCTCATATTTTAGCCCCATATCAGTCTTGATCCCAGCAATGGCGCGCATGAGATCCTGGAGGGAGACCTCCGATGTCGCCGCCAGGTCCGTCTTCGGGTCCTCAAGACTACGGCCAGTAGCACTGGGGGAACCTTTCGGTTGTGTATAGCGGTCCATAACATTAGTCTGGACTGAGCCACCACGGGTCGGCACCTTCGTCTTGCGCTTCTCAATTTCAGGTTTAGTCGCCATATTGGAAGCCGCGCCCCAAAGGGCCTCTTTGGACCTGGTGTAAATGGCAGTGATCTTTAGGTCGCCAAAGCAGTACTTCTGTCCAAAATCGTAGCCTGTGAGACCAGGGTTATGGCCGGAATGCACAGAGGGTCAGGCCACCGTGGTCCGAAGTGAGGAGTACTTCCAGAACAGTCACTTAGGAGGTAGAAGGGAAACCGAAACTGAAAGTGACAATGACACCGGTGGAGAAGATGTCCCGTGACCGCTGTTGTTGAATTACGTCTCAGCCAGCCAGGGCAGCGGAGACCCCGGTCCCGTCCGGGGTAAGGCCAGAAAATAAATGACGATGTATAAATGGTTCCCGAAGTCCGAACTCAGCCCTGGAAAGTGTGCCAGGATCAGCAGGAGTAGAACTTCAAAAGCCCATCGAAATAATCAGGATATTAGAAGGATAGATGCAAGAGGGCGACGCGGGTCTCGGGAGCCCTCTGCTCACACGACCATCTTGGATGCCCGCGTAGCTCCTCCTCGAGGTTGGCCTTTTAATACATCGCAGGGTCCAGTTCCAAAACAAATCACACAAGGCAGATCCAGAGGGTAGGTTCCTGCACACTTCACGGTGAACGGGTCACTCTCGGCAGCATATATGCCTCCCCTGCTGGGAACGGGTTTTGTAGTCAGGCTTGCAGGTGTCTGGGGGGATCTCCAGGAAGGTCTAACACTTCTAGGGGGTGACTGGAATGACACGATGAGGGCCGCTGGATAGGCAGCGTAACTCGACCTTTCAAGTAGAACCAAATCCCACTAAGCTGAGCTCTCTGGCCTCCACCTAGGGTTAGGCGGATGTTTGGCGGGAATATCATTTCTCCGTACAGGGTTACACTTACTTTTCTACGGTCCATGGGTCGCAATCCAGACTTGATTATTTTTTCGTTACCCGCATGTACATCCACCACTTCTCACACGTTACACACCATCCCCGTGGACTCTATGATCATTCTCCGGTCGCCCTACGATTTCACACAAGTTCCAGCAAACCTCCCTTTCACTGGCGCAAGTCCCCCTGGCACCTCTGATGTCCAGAGTATCAGGATATGATTTGCACAACCACCACAGAGTATTTGGATTCTAACAGCCATCCGCCCCGTCTTGATGTATAATATGGGAGGCCTTGAAGCCTACCATCCGAGGTGCCGAGATAAGTTACTGCACCAAGGAAAAACATTTACGGAGGGAGCAATTGGCAGCCTTAGAATCACATTAATAACAGCAATAAGACCTAATCTGCAAAGGCACTAGAAAGATTCTCTGACTTTATGAGTAGGGTATGGGAGTATATTTACCCCTCTACAACAACCAATTTTTTTTTCAAAAGTGTTGTCCCGACTCAAAGTAGCCTTAATATTTTTTTTTTTTTATGTTTAAAGTATTTTATTAAGGCACAGAAACACGGGGAGGGGAGCAGGAGGTCAAGCATACATACAATACAAGAAGCGGAACGTCGCAGCGAGTCAGAAGAAAAACAGGGAGGCAGGAAGCCCCAGAGGGTAACTAAGCAAATACAAAAGGCAATAAGGCATTGTGAACAACCCCCCTGTTGACCCCCACTCCCTAAGCAAGGCCAAACCGGAATAGCACCCCGCAACACAGTAAAGGAAAAGCATACCGTACCACCAACCCCCCAACCCCAGAAAGGAAGAAGAAAGGAGAGTAAAGGAAGAAAAGAAAGAAAACAATACCCCAACATCCCCGTCCGAAAGGCAGCAATAGAAGCATATAACCCCTCTTCCCGCCCCCAACCCCCGGCCCTCAATCCGCACATTCACTCCGCCGCAGCTGCCGGCGGTGTCAGCCTAAGGAGGCGCAAATACCGTGGACACGTGAGCTCGTGGAATTCTGTGGAAAGCAATGCCAAAAAGGGGTGCCAGAGCTCCTCGAACTGGTCGACATTCCCAGCCACCGTTAGCGACATCTTCTCCATGCCCAGTACCTGCCAGAGTCTATGCAGCCAACCAGTGATAGAGGGGGCAGTAGGGGTGCGCCAGAGTATCAGTATGTTCTGAACGGCTGAACCTAGCGCAATCGCAATCTGCCTGCCCCTGCGGGATTTCAGCGGGTACATCAAATCATTGGGGAGGCCTAGCAAGACATACGCGGGGAAGCGCGGAAGCTCGATCTCAAAATGTCTATCCACCTCATCTAAGACTTCCTTCCAGTAGGCCGACAGCACCGGGCACTCCCAGAGAATGTGCGTGAGGGTGCCCACCTGTCCGCAGCCTCGCCAGCAACCTTTATCGCCTATTTTGCGCATCTCATAGAGCCGCTCCGGGGTGTAGTACCAATAGGTGGACACTTTAGTGAAGGTTTCCGTCAGCCCAGTATGGTACGCAGAGTGCCTCGCCCGATACGCAATCCTGTCCCACTCCTTGTGACTCAGGGTCCTGCCCAGTTCCCTGTGCCAGCGCTCCCTCCCTGGGTTATGGTAATGAAACGGCGGGGGTTGGAGAAATTTATACAAATCAGTGATGAGCTTGGCGTCCGAGGTCCGGGTTACCAACCATCGCTCGTAGGGCGTAATTGAACGGGCAGCGACGTCACGCACTGGGGGTTGAAGAGCCCAGTGGCGGACCTGCATGTAACGCAGCCTGTCCCCCTCCGTCAGGCCAAACTCCTGGCGGAGCTGCTGAAAGGGGAGCACGCCCTCCGGCCCGTAGATCTGGAAAAGCGCCCTGCAGCCCGCGCTCACCCAGTGGGAAAAAGCTCCCGGCTCCAAACCCGGGGTAAAGTCCGGATTGCCAGCGATGGGAGTGAACGGCGATGGAAAGGTCGTGAGCTCACGCAGCTCACACACCGCGTCCCACACTCTCAGCGGGATTCGGGTGATAAAAGAGGCGTAGAGATTAGGCGGGCGGTGAGCGCGCCGCAGGAACGGGACCTCCTGGAGGGTACGGCCTGCGACTGCCTGGTCCTGAAAGAGCCAGTGTTTATCCGATTCCCACCGGCTCCACTCCACCAGATACCGAAGCTGTGCCGCCTGAAAGTATCTCCGGAGGTCCGGGACTCCGAGACCCCCCGCCTCCGGGGCCAGCATGGAGAGGACCCGCTTCATCCGAGGCTTACGGCCCTGCCACACAAAGCGGGATATGTCCGCCTGCGCCTGCCGTATCCAACCCACAGGGGGCTGGAGGGGCAGAGCGCGGAAGAGATATAGGATCTGAGGCAGTATCGTCATCTTCACCGCCGCGATACGGCCCAACCACGAGAGTAGGCCCTTGTTCCATCGGCCGAGTTCCTCTTTGATCTTTTTGCCCAGAGAGGAGTAATTAGCTGTAACCATGGCAGGCAGGGAGGGGGCAAGCAAAATGCCTAGGTAAGGCACCGTGGAGGAGGACCACTGCAGAGGAAAGAGACTCTGAAGGTCTCGCCTGGTGGAAGCAGAGAGCGACACGTCCAGTGCAGCCGACTTAGTCATGTTCATTTTAAAACCCGCCACACGGCCGAAGGCGTCCAGTTCCTGGACGCAGGCAGGGAGCGACCGCTTGGGGTCGTCCAGGGTCAACAAGACATCGTCCGCGTATAGGCTGATAGTGTGCGTGTATTGCCCCATCTTCACCCCAATAGCGTCCGGATTATCACGAATCCTCTGTGCAAACGGCTCCATATAGAGGGCAAAGAGGAGCGGCGAGAGGGGGCAACCCTGTCTCGTGCTGCGCTCAATGGCAAAGCAATTGGAGCTGTGTCCATTGACACGCACTGACGCTGATGGTCTCCTGTAGCAGTTAAAGACCATAGTGCGGAACTTCTCGCCGATCCCCAGTTTCCCAAGGACCAGCTCGAGATATGGCCAATGAACCCTATCAAAGGCCTTCTCCGCGTCGATTGATAGCAGCATCCGCTCCCCCGGAACGCGTGAGGCCTTTTCCAGCACGTGCGTCACCCTCTTTGTGTTATCGACCGTCTGTCTACCGGGTACAAAACCGGCCTGGTCTGCCTCCACCAGACCTGGTAAATGTAAACCCAATCTGGCCGCCAAGATCCCGGTGTAAAGCTTGAGGTCCACATTTAGGAGCGAGATGGGCCGGTACGAGCCGCACAGGGTCCGGTCCTTCCCCGGCTTGGGGATAACCGATACCGTCGCTGAGAGAAGATCCGGCGGGATAGCTCCCGGCTCGGAGAAGGAGTTGAACAAGCGAGCCAGTAGAGGCGCGACAGTGGGACAGAAGGTTTTGTAAAACAAGGCCGTATAACCATCCGGACCCGGGGCTTTGCCGTGCTTTAGTCGTGCAATCGCGGAGATGACCTCCTCCACGTGGATGTCCCTCTCCAGGTGGTCCGCTTGGGAGGAGTCCAGGGCCGGGAGGGTCACGGACTCCAAATAGGCCTCAGCCTCTCCCGGTGGGGAAGGCTCCGCCGCGTACAGTGCTTCGTAAAAGGAACGAAAGGTATCTGCCACCTCCGCGTCACCGGAAACCGGGATCCCGTTCATTCCCACCAGCTCCTTCACCACATTGCGCTGCTGCGCAGCCCTGAGCCTATGGGCTAGGAGTTTACCGCACCTGTCTCCGCCGGTGTAAAAGGCATGCTTCAGGCGCAGCGCAGCATACTCCGCCCGATCTAGATCCAACGCGGAGAGGAGTTTCCGAGCCGCCTTCAGCTGCTTCCAGACACGAGGAGCCCCCGTCCGGCGGTGAACCTGCTCGAGCTCCCGAACCTGCGCTGTCAGTTCCTCCCTCTTGCGTTGGCGTTCCCTGTTTTCCGCCGAGGAAATGGAGATAAACTCCCCTCTGACGACCGCTTTCAAAGCCGCCCACTGCGTCGCCAAGGACGTGGCAGAGTTGTTATTGTGGGTCAGGTAGTCCTGGATGACCTCCTCCACTCGCTTTACGACCGATTTCTTATGGAGAAGCGTGTCCCGGAGCCGCCACATCCCCCTAGAGGGGGGGGCCGCCGGCCAAGCAAAGATTCCGGAAACCGGTGCGTGGTCGGACAAGGACAAAACCCCGATGTCCGCCGCCGTGGCGGCCGAGCGAAGCGGTCCACTCACCAAGAGGTTGTCCAACCGTGAATACGTGCGGTGCGCGTGGGAGAAATAGGAGTAGTCCCTATCGGTGGGGTGCAGGACGCGCCAGAGGTCATGCAGATCCAGTTCCGCAAGCTGGTCCTGCACCGCCCTAGAAAGCTCCCCTGTCTGCGGAAAGCGTTGGGCAGACCTATCCAGGGTGGAGTCGAAGACCATATTCAGGTCTCCCCCCAAGATGATATGGCGATCGGGCGAGGCAGTAACGTCCACCAACACTGATTCCAGGAAGCGATCCTGGTGGTCATTCGGGCTGTACGCGGAACCAACCGTAAAGGTGACACCTCCCAAACGCATGCGATACACCAGAAGCCTCCCTTTCTGCTCAGCCTGTTTATGCAACACCTCCCCCCTGAAGGAGCTGGCTAAAAGAATGGCCACCCCAGCAGTCTTAGTCGCAGCAGAGGAAAAGAGTTGCGTGGGGAACTTGGCAGAGCGCAACCTATGGCAATCTTTGGAAAGCAAATGGGTCTCCTGCAGGAGGCAAATATCCGCCTGCGACCCCTCCAACAGGGAAAGGATCGCCCTACGCTTCACGGGGTTATTCAGACCCTTAACATTAAGGGTCACTACCTTCAGGGGCGGCATCGCCTCCAGGGAAACAACACGCTATGCAGTGGGCAAGGGATCAGCGGAGGGGGCGCGCGGGGCAGGGGCGCAGGGAAGGCCAGAGGCAACATCGCACATGTTCGGACCACTTCGGACGGGACCCCCCCCACACCAAACCAACAGTAAAACCCCCCCAGAACCAACCCATGGCAACCAACCAAAGTAAGAAAAGACAGAAAACAACACCCCATAGTCTCAGTCTAGCCCAAATGGGCGAGTCTGTAGAAAAAAGTCAAGTGGACGTCCAGCCACACACCCCCCCCCTCCCCCCCAGCCCCAGCTCAGTACCGTTAAAGCTAAGAATCTCTCCCCCCGGAGAAAAGTTAGGCCGTTAGGGCCACACCAGTAGCTTCAGGCAAGTTCCTGGCCGCATTCCTCAGGGCCTCCGCCATTTCTGCCCTGATGGTGGGCGAGTCCGGACGACTCGTCGGCGCTGACGATGGGCGCCTCCTCGACCTCCGTCGGCCCCGCCGCTCGGGGCGCCGCCATGCAGGTGTAGCCCCCTCCTCCTCTGTAGCAGTAAGGCCCAAAACTCCACAGACATCTTGCAAAGAGCGCAGCTGATGCAGCACCCCATTCCATCGAAAGATAAGACGGAAGGGGTGGCCCCAGGAATAGGGTGTCTCATGCTCTCGCAGAAAGTCCGTCGCGATGCGGAAAGACCTGCGCTTCTGCAGTGTGATGGCGGACAGGTCCTGGTAGAGCGCCACAGGTCTTTCACGAAAGGTCAGCGGCTGCTTCCTGCGGGCCGCCGTCATGATGCGCTCTTTCAGGGGGAAATCCGGCAGGAAAGCTAGGATATCAGGCGGGGGAGCCGATGACTGGCGCTGGCGGCCCACCCTATGCGCTCTGTCAATGCGGATCGGGAAGTCCGCTCCTTCCTCCAAGATGTCGCGGAACAAGTCCTGCAGATAGGCCACCAGGTCCCCACCCTCATCCGCGGACGGAACACCTCGCACCGAATGTTATTCCGCCTGGACCTGTTCTCGAGGTCCTCCGAATGGGCCTGGAGCTCAACACATTGCTCCCGGAGGCGGAGGACGTCCTGCTGGAGATGAGTTATCTCTTCATCGCGGCGCTGGGCCGTCGTCTCCACAGCATCGACCCTCTCGCCCAGGCCCTCGACCTCCCTGCGCACCTCCCGGACCTCTCCAGCCACCTCGGTCTTAAGAGTCTGAAATTCCTCCTTGAGGGAGCTGAATAAGTCCTCCATGAAGGACCTCGTGACTGGTGGCTCGCCCACGGCTGCGTCCGTTGATGTCCGGGAGGCCCCCGGGGACGGCTGTGTCCTGTCGCGTAGTTGCTGGGACCTGCCGAGCATTTCCGGCAAAGTGCGATCTCCTCGTGCCGCGCCACGTCTCCCAGCCATCTTGGCCCCCGGTGAAGCCTAGGGTCAGTCGCTGTAGACGAGCGCCACTGCTCGCGGGCACCAAATGTGAGGCCTTCGGTGGGGACAAGAGTAGTGCGTCACAGGCGACAAAATGGCGGCCCGGTCCTGGGCAAGACGACCCCCGGGCCAGCAGGGCAGGCAGCAACGTCCAAAGTGGAGGCCTCCAGCCTCGTATTCCCAGAGAGGGCAGCAGATGAGTCGGTGCCAGGACAAATCGAGGCTCTCGTGGAAAAAGGGTGCGGGCGAGGGCCACTGGGCACAGCTACACAAAGACAAGATGGCGGGAGGGTGGGACCCAAGGAGGCAGCCCGGGCCAGCAAGTCCATGGGCGACCCTCAAACAGCAACAGGTCCGGAAGGGGCGAAACCGGCGGCTCCCTTCGCCACTAGTTAATTCGCCCGGCATGGGCACAGCTCGAACTCCGCCATCCAGCGACTCCGGGCGCGGAGTACGCAAGGCGTCACCCCTCGAAGACCAAGGCAGGGGGAGGGTCGCCGGTGCAGGGGTGAGGTCCGTCGCCCATCAATGGTGTTCGCCACCAGGGCACCGGTCAGGGAGCTCCGGCACTCCGCGAAGTCCGTCGATTCCGCTCCCTCGGGAGCTACGGCTTTCAGCTGTTCAGCACTCGGCCTAGCCGAGGCGAGCGGACAGCGCCGTCGTATGCTCCGCCTCCAAGCTCTTCTCCTCGGGACGACCCAGGCTCCGCTCCTCGGAGCGATCTTCGGATAAACTTTTCGGGGACTTCCCCCGGGGCCACGAAAGTCAAAGTGGTATCAAAGTGTGCCCCAGGAATTCCGGCACAGTTCTCTCGCCCGCAGTGCAGCCGCGGGGGGAGAGAAGCGCGGCGATCAGGGCTCGGGCTGAGCCGGGCCGGAGGAGCTACGGGAGGAAGCATCCGCTCACCCCGCCATCTTGGCCACGCCCCTTTTATTTATTTATTTATTTTTTTAAACTCAAATTCAGCAGTCACTGTAGTCGAACGAAAATACCCATTACTATCATAGGTGTATAAATCAATTTGTGCACAATCAGTGAAACAGAGGAGGTAACACCTCACGTGTGCAACACCCAAGGAGCTTGACTGGTTAGTGATCACCAGTTATGCCCACGTTTCTCATCATAGGTTGCTACCCCGTCAAAAACAAAAAAATATTTGTGCTTAACATCCAGAAAATAAATTAAAGGTGAACATCTGTGTCAAACTTACACAGTTCAACCCCGTGCAGTTTAAACTGAAATAAGTCACACCATCATTACAAATCCAATATTATTCTAGACCTGTGTGCTTATTCAAATTAAAATATACTGCATGTGTTCAAACCACTTAATGGGGGTGGTTTGAACACATGTAGTATATTTTAAGGTTACTCTTGCGCAAAAAGAATGAAAAATAGAATATAAGTTCTCAGAATGGGAACAGTACTGGCCAAAAGAAGTACACCCTCACCCATTCACCACCTGAGCCCAAGAAAATGTAAAACTAGAACAAACATTGGCAAGGTCAATAATCCTCCTCTTAATGTGTTAGCTCTTCAGAAGCTTATTCTTTATGCCATTGAAGCAGATGCTGAATAGCCTGAAGGTACTATTTAAAAAAAGGGAACAAATAATCACAATGGAGCGGCCTGTCCTTTTCTACTTCCATGCATGCGTTGAATATGCAATCATGCACCTTTAAAAAGATGCCGGCCAGAGGCCTTGCCATCCTGTTTTTAGGTCTCGCCTAATCTACCCCGCAGGGATTGAATAGGCGAGATTATAGTAAGAGGTCCGAAAAGTCTACCTAGCTGCGGATCGCGTACAGTTCATGTGATCCGGGCGCGTGCACATCATCGCCAGCCACATCCCACACCATGCCTCGGCATCAGACTTCAAAGGAAGCCGCTCGCACACCACCATTTGTCTGAGCCTCGGCATCAGACTTCAAAAGAATCCGCTCCCAAGCCGCTCCCGCGCCCCCGCCCAATCAGACTTCAAAGGAATGCGCCCCATCAGTCTTACCACCCGCCCCTATGCCCCGTTCTTCCATCACCGCTGCAGTCCATAGGCATCTGCCTCGCGCTCTCTCCATTTCCGGAAACCCTTCCCTCCAGCTTCGCTTTTCTACATTCTTGCCATCCTACCACTCTGGTCGGACATCTGTCGCCATCTTCTCCTCTTCTCCCCCAACCCTCAAACCGCTCCCAGCATGGCCAAATCAGCATTTCATCCTTTCTGAGTTGATAAACTGAGTGCCTTCCAAATTTGATAAAAGTAACAAAAGTGTACGTGTGAGAGCAGAACACCTCTTTCACACATGCATGCAACTCACAGAAGCAGGCCATTAGACTTCAAAGGAATGCGCCTTTATCCTGCCTTTCCTTCTGGTTGTCTTTATTGGCGCACTCATGCACAGAAGGCCTCATCAAACAACGCCACAAGCCACACTATTGTTCCTATTCGTGACGTGCTCTGACACCCTCTGGTAAAGTCTGCACTATATAAAAATGCATCAATTAACAAATAAAATTGTGCGTCCCTTCGCCCTGAGACTCCGACCCTCCTTCCTTTCTTGCACAAACCTCGTGCTCCCAACCTCTGACCCCCCCCCATCCCTTTGCCTCCATTGAGCCTCCCGCGGTCCTGGAAAATTCCCATTTAAAGCCCTCCCCTTGAGCCCATCCCTCTTGCGCCTCCTCCCTGCCATGCGACCATTGCCATTTGTTCTTGCTTTTTCTTGTATTTGAAAAGCAAGGTCGCCTCTGAGTGCTAGCAGGTAGTCAGCCATTTTCAACAGTAACTCACCCTATCGCCCTCCCTCACTCACTCTATCGCCCTCCCTCACTCTATCTATCGCCCTCCCTCTCTCTATCGCCCTCCCTATATCTATCGCCCTCCCTATATCTATCGCCCTCCCTCTATCTATCTATCTATCGCCCTCACTCTATCGCCCTCCCTCCCTCTATTGCCCTCCCTTCCTCTATCTATCGCCCGTCCTTTATCTATCGATCGCCCGCCCTCTATCGCCCCCTTCTATCTATCGCCCCCCTCTATCTATCGCCCCCCTCTATCGCCCTCCCTCTATCTATCGCCCTCCCCCTCTATCTATCTATCACCCTGCCCCTCTATCTATCGCCCTCCCTCTATCTATCTATCGCACTTACTCTATCTATCGCATCACCACAGCATCACTCAGCACCAACACAGCATTACTCAGGGGCACAACATCATCACGGTGTGCTACCACAGCATCACTGAACGCCAAAGCATCACTCGTCACCACCACAACATAACTCAGCTCCACCACAGCATCAATCTGTGCAACCATTCAACAACAACTGGTTCAAATATGTTCTCTCAATGTTTCAAGCTTTATTACAGATGTCACAAAAAGATGTTAATATTTCACTTCTGTTCGGTTTACAATAAAATACACTGAACATAATCTTCACAAACGTTATTTACAAAAGTTCAAGCTATTGCCATTATAAATTATAATAACTTTTATTTAAGTATTAATTATTTTAAAAAATTAAAAGCCATTGTTATTTGTAATATCAATACATCTAAGTCACATAAATACAACACATATTGCATTACAAATGCTATAGGTGTCACATTTGCGAAAGTTAAAACTATTGGAATTGTAAATGACAAAGCTATTAATTTAGCTATTTTCAAAACCAGCACAAATACAAAATTTGTCATTTGCAATACCAATAGCTCAAACTTTCCTAATGCGAGACCTATTGCATTGCAAATGCTTGTTTAATGTTCAAATGGTTCAGCCGAAAAGGAACCAAGACTACATCTCTCGTGCTGAGTAAACAACCACTCTTCGTTTACTACTTGGATCACTCCTTGTAAAGATGACAAACAGAGCAGCGCGTGCGCGCCTCCGAAGATGACACACTGCGCAGGCGCGCCGCTCTTAAGAGGACACCTACAGCTGCGTCTGTGAGGTAGTAAAGGCGCCCATTCCGACAAGCTTAAAATAACTACACTTTACAGAAGTCTTTACTTTATCTAATGAAAGCTCTAAAACTGGAGTACCTGTCTTAGAGTCGCCTGGTACTAGTGTTCCCTAAACGGTACACTTTTAAGAAACGCTAATGTAAGCTCCCTTACAAGGCTTTCCACTTGAGTATAGCTCTCTAAGCTAGCACCTTGAAGCGATTCCCCTTCATGTTGGGTGTTAGGATTGTCAACCCACCAACTGTGGCTGAGATTCTCCCATATTTCTAAAACTTCTCCCTGCTCCATTCTGCATGATGTAGTCCTGCTCTAGTGGCAAAGTTTAAACATATTTGTCAAAATATGAAGGAGCTTTTCTTAATTGAAGTGGCACCAATGAGAGCATTGCGGCACTGGATGCAGTGGGATATTTTTTACAGGGAAAACAAATTTGAATAGTATAAATAAATTGCTGCTTGTACAGCACTTGCAGCTTTGCTGCGCTGTCCATACCGCATGTACCGGTTCACCTTATTCACCTTATTCAAACAAGCAGGTTTTGGACACGTCGTAGGACGTGAACCTGTGTGCACGCTAAGATCTCTGCAGCAGCGGCTCACCATCCTGGGCAAATGACACTCAGGGGTGAAGCTGGGCAGTGATCCATCTAGAGATTAACTAGTTGCAGCCTGAAAGGGCAGGCGCCAGTCCATGGTGCCACACGGCTTGACATCAGGAGCACAGCATTTTGAGGGCCGCAACTGTGGTTTCTTTTCGCTGGATGCAGCCACTCCCACGGTACATGACTTGTTGGGAGACTAAAGAGCAATGTTTAATTTATTGCTGGTGGCAGGAACGGGCACCACCACGCGGCCCTGGGGACAAGGGCACTTATATTTCATCACCCGACTTTGACCGAGGGCAAGAGAAGGAGGGAGAGGAAACAGTGACATAGAGATAAAGAAGGGACTGAAAAATAACTCATAATAATGAACCAAAGAGACAGGAAGTACGTGTTGGTAGAGGAAAGAGGGATATGGTGGAATCAAGACTAGGGAGGTATTGTTGCTTCCCAGCCACCTCAGCATTCATCAGGGTTGCGGTGTGGGGGGCATGTACACACATGCGCACACACACATACACACAGACCTGTGTTTACACCACCAAACACAAACAGTAACTTCACTGTGGGGATAATGTGTTAGTCCAATACAGCTAGGACAGAAAACGTCCACATTTCATTCAAATGTTTTGAATGGATTCTAGCAGGTACCCTAGGTCACAGGGTGTCTCGTACCACAAAGCAGTAGGCAGAAGTGGCTCCACTGCTATGGTGGAGCCATTGTTGATGCTGTCTCCCACCACACACTAGACGCCAGACTCCACGACACTGGCATAAAAGGAACTGCCTTAGACTGGATCCGCTCTTTCCTATCTGGCAGAACTCAAAGAATAAGACTCCCACCCTTTCCTCCCCGAACCCAAAGAGATCAGATGCGGAGTACCCCAAGGATCCTGCCTCAGCCCCATGCTCTTCAATATCTACATGGCCCCTCTTGCAACCATCGTCAGATAGCATGGACTCAGCATAGTATCCTACGCCGACAACACCCAGTAACCCTCACCAAGTAACCCAACATCACCAGGCACAGTTTCCAGGAAGGAATGAAGGACCCTCCGACCCCCACAGACTACACTAGCAACCTCGGCATCATACTCGACTCCTCTCTTACGATGAACTGACAGATCAACGCTGTATCCTCCAAATGCTTCAACACCCTCTGCATACTCCGCAAGACCTTCAAATGGATCCCCCTCACCCCGTATCCATGAAGACCATCATCCACGCTCTCATTACCAGCAGGCCGGCCTAGGGAAACGCTCTCTCTGCCGGAATCAACAAATCTCCCCTCCACAAACTCAACTCCGTCCAGAGCGCTGCAGCCAGACTCGTCCTCAGCATCCCACGACACGACCACATAACCCAGCACCTCTGAGAACTCCACTGGCTCTCCATTTAAAAGAGTGTGACCTACCTGCTCGCACAAGCCTACAAGCCTTCCATAACACCAGACCGCAATACCTCGATGAATGAATCTCCTTCCACGCCCCAAGAGAAACCTCTGCTCTCCTGACCTAGCCCTGGCCGAAATGCCCCGCATCCACTGAGCCATAACAGGGGGCAGATACTTCTCATGCATTGCGGCAAAGAATTGGAACAAACTCCCCCTCAGCATCAAATAAAGCCCCGCACTGCAAGCTTCCAGAAAATACCTCAAGTCGGATGACTTCGGAGCTGCCATTCCCCCTTCCCCCAGCGCCTTGAGACACCATTACGGGAGAGTAGTGCGCTGTAAAAATCCCCTGATTGATTGATTGTGGAGGAGCATCGCCCCTCCCCTCCCTGCCAGCAGCTTCAAAAATTGAATAATAAAGTAGGTTTATTATCATTTTATTTTTCTCTCCTGGGTGAGTTTTGAGGCCGGGCCATCACGGGGCGGTCACGGAGGGGCAGTGGTGGGCACTGTTGTCAGTGCCCATGTGGGTTTGGCCTGCCGTTTCAGGGTGGCCAAACCAGCATGTGCACTGAAGCTTTCTCCACCCCGAGCTACGTTGCCGAGTTGGAGACAGCAGGCACAGGCAGTAATCACAAGAGGGTAACAGTTCCTACGAGGAGAGCAGGCTGACCTGATTCAGTCGCTTACAAGGTCCCCTTGTGATTACTGCATTTCCTTTGGGAGCACAGTAACTGGACCTCTCTCCTCTCTTAGCGCCCTGTCCCCCTCTTATGTGATTTATATAGCAGGCACAGGCTCCCAGTAGCTCTGGGAGCGCAAATAGAAGAGCACTCAGGCCAATCCAGACGCTGCTCTCATGCTGCCAGAGAGCAGCAACAGAATTTGCGGGAGGGGATTCTGGAAGCCTTTGCTGGTGAGGATCAGAAGAGCAGCGATGCAGCAGGTAAGTTATTTTTTATTGGTTTTTTGTTTTATTGTTGTCGTTCGTCCCCCTCTACCCCCGCCTGCCACTAAGCCCTGACACCAGCCGCTACTGACAGTAGGCCCAACTGCAACACGCACTCCGTGTGTATCTTCGCATCCCTGTTACCGGCCAGAAAAAGGCGAAAAGATAAAGGAGTGACAATGGGACAACCGGTTGGCATCAGATCTCTCAAGGCGTAACAAGAAACGGGGATTGCAGACAGAAACGAGATGAGGAAGAGGGGGGCAGGGAGAGCAAAAACTAGGGGGCTTCCGAGGACAGAGAGAACAAGCAAAGATAACAAGCATTGACAATGCAATAGGTCTCGCCTTTGATTAAGTTAAAACCATTTGCTTTGCTAATGGTATTGTATAGCAAAGTAAATGGTTTTAACTTAATCAAATGCGAGACCTACTGCATTTTTAATGCTTGTTTAGACACCAAAGGGAATGATTGTTGCATTTTTATAACGATCAATGTAGTTTCATCACATTCGTATTAATTGAGCTACTATTCAAACAAAGGCAAAACAACGTGTGGCATAATCGCTGTCTTCTCCTGCATAAAGGGTATGTTCACACTAAATCAAAACAGAATCGTGTAATCAGAAGTCTATGGTGTAAGTTTTCTTCCCACACTGATTTCTAAGACAACCATTCCATTTGACCCCTAATGTCTTCTGTCTTTTCCCTTAGGCAGCTTTGTCATGCAGCCGGTAGTCTGTTTTCCATTTCACTTGCTTTTCTCTCTCTCTCCAGCCCTTTATTTCCCACTCTCCTGCTGCGATTGGTTGCGTCTTTCTTTTGTTTTCATGACTAATAGCATACACTTCTACGTTGAACAGGTTGACCATGGGCAGTAGAACAGCTGGTCAATTATATAAACGACGAGTGTACACTTATGTGAACCGACAACTATGATGATCTCTGGGCAAATGGTATTGGTTTGTCTCTGTCCAGTCTCAAGAACCGGCTGTACCTTTGTATCACAAAATATTTGGAAAGGAAAGCAATGAGGTCGTGCCTGACATCAACACGGACGCTGAGGTTAACGCTATTCTCTTCGCATGCGTAGTGAACAAAACATTCAACGAGAGGGGCAAGCATATATCGGCGCATGCGTGGTCGCCTCAGTACGTGCGCGCTGCCTGTTGTTCTACCATGTGTGCGCGCCCCTCCGTCCGCACCGCCGCCCCAGTGCAGAGCACCCCCCCGTGGCCCCGAATGTTGTGAGTCGAAATCCCGTCGTTTGTTTCGGGCCGCAGTGGCCCAGCCTTAAAGGGGCCGCGACTCACGGGGACTCGGGCCGAGGAGCAGCTCTCAGAACCGGAAAGCCTGAGCTCAGCCTGCGGGGGAGGTAGGCGACCATGGTCTGAAAGCGAAGACAGGAAGGTTGGGAGGGGCAACAACAGGGAGTGAAGGTACAACGACAAGATGTTGAGGAGGGGCAGAGAAGACACGAGGTAACAACAGGAGGTGGAGGTGCGAGGAAGAAGCCCTGTGCATCAGAGGAAGTGAGTAGGGACAGCACTTCAACCGGACGAGGAGGCAGAGCCGGTGGGACTTATCCAACGTCCTGATTGTCAGGTGGCAACAGTATGAGGGAGATCCGAGGACATAAGGACTGGGGGAGCACAGTGAGGCGAAGGAGGTAGCAGTAGGCTGGGAGGCGTTAATAATAATGGGCGAGAGAGAAATAACGGGTTGGGGAACAAGAGTCGGTAACCACGGGGAAGGATGCCCAAATAGAGAAGAGGGTCTTTGAGGTAAGTCTGGAGCAACATCAGCGATTACTAAAACAATGTGGTTGATGTGGGCCAGGCGCAATGTGTTTTAACAGCTACGGTTGAGGGAAAGGAGGGTGAAGGTATAACCTCACTGCAGCAGCCTTGAGAGTAGTATAAAAGACAGACAACAGAGGCGTACTTGGGTAACAACAAGACAGAGCGTGCTGCGCTTGGAGCGCACGTGCGCATTACAAAAACGAAAGTAGAGCTTGCGATGACGGAAGGGAGATGTGCACATGCGCATGTTCACGGGCGCGTACACAGACCCCAATCGGTGCGTGCACCTGGCTGTATCACTTGGCAGGCAAGGCGGTAACAATAGGCCTCGCTGGCGACTGCGTCGCCAATGTGCGAGACCTAAAAAACAAGCAGAGGAGGGAGAATAAGTTAAAAAATGGAAAAACACAAACTAGTCAATTAAAGGGAATGGGTTTCCCAGTAAGGATAGGGAGAGCAAAAAAAAAGCAGAGTGGGAGACGGGAAGACGTGGCATGTAGGCAGCAACAGTGAGAGCAATAAGGGCAGAGTCAAGTAGGAGGGCGCAAGCAGCGATATGGCGGTCGGAGAAAGCAAGCAGAAACAGAGGGGGGTCAGAGAAAGCAAGCAGACACAGAGGGTGGTCAGAGAAAGCAAGCAGGGGCAGGGAAGAGTTAGAGAAGGCAAGGACAGCGGAGGGTCAGAGAAAGCAAGCCTGGACAGGGGGGGGGGGGTAAGAGAAACCAAGCAGGGACAGAGGAAGAGGAAGTAAGCAGGGAAAGGACACGCAATCTGGAGGCAAGCAGCAACAGGGGACGCAAGCAGGGACAGAGAAAGGTTAAAGATAGCAAGCAGGGATGGGGCAAGGAATCTGGGACAGGACAAACAAGCAGGGACAGAGGAAATCAGAAAAAGCAATGAGGTCCAGAGAAAGGTCAGAGAAAGCAAGGAGGGACATGGCAAGGAATTTGGAACCAGCAAGCAGTGACAGGGGAATTGAGCAGCGACCAGGGAATCAAGCAGGGACAGGGGAGGGTCAGAGAAAGTAAGCAGGGACAGAGGAATTTCACACAAAGCAGGCGGAGGCAGGACAAGGAATCTGGGGCAGGGGATGAAAGTAGTAATGAAGTAAATTGCTGTACCTAGAGGACAGGTTGACACTGCCACAGGAGGAAAGGTGACTGCAAAGCTGCTGCTGCCTTCCTGCCACCCACCATCACAACTGATATCAACTGCCTCAGATTGATACCTGCAATAACTGGACACTTACAGTGATTTGGGCATCGTTTGGATCCAGCATATACATTTTCTTGCATTTTGTATACATTTTAATGTATTATTCCTCACAGCTAACCTACCCTGCCCCTCCATTCACTTTAACCAACTGCAAGAAGCGCCATGAAGCAACGTAGTGTCTTTAGAACTTCACAATGCAACGTAAAGAAGAAGAATATATGAAGGCAATTTAAATTGTTCCGTAGGCACTCGCATATAGATCCCAGGAGGAGTTAGGCCACATGTACCCTATAATAAAGCGAACCCTCCCCGTGGATTAGTGGAGCTGCAAGTCCAAGTATGTCTGGCATCCCAGAAGGGGCATAGCCTCACCCTTGACAATTCACAGTGCCTATTTCTGTATAGAGAGCAGGGTCAGGTACTGCGATCTTCACATTAAAGTGGCAGGGTGTGGGGACAACTGGGAGTTATACAAGCATCTGCAAAGCCAATAGATATCGCCTATGCAAGAGCTGTTGGCTTTGCCAATGTCTTTTAGCCACATTGTGGAACAGTATGGCTGTTGTACATCATGGCTAAAAGTTTAAAGAAAAGCGCTATGATGAGGCCAGCTTGTTTTTTTAATGGCTCATGAGGATGGGAGGGGTTATGAGTAACAAATGCAAGGGGGTCTAGGGACAAGTGGAGAAGTGGGTAAATAGTAACAGACAAGGGGGAGAAGGGAGAGGTGTTAAAAGCAACACAGACAAAAGGGAAGGGAGGCAGGTTAATGCAGGAAAAGGGTTTAATTGTAACACAGACACGTGGTGTTGGGGGTTAAAAGCAACATGGATAACGGGCCTGGTGGAAAGAAGCAACAAGACTGAAGAATAAAGAAAAACAAAACAGTACGCCAATCCAGCCTCTTGTTATATACAGTATCTCCTGCAAGCGAGAGGGCACACAGCACATATGCGGTCGCAGGCAAAACCTAACAAGCATTGGCATAGCCAATAGGTCTCTCTTTTGGGACCTTATAAGTATTTAGTTATGCAGCACAATATCCTTGGTGCAACAACATCAACTGTTGCATGGCTAAACACTTCTAAGGTCCCAAAGGCGAGACCTCGCAGTTTCATCTTTATGCCATACGCGTTTCAGGAGCAGTTCACCTTGTTCACTGGCTGACGTCGAGGAAGAAAACAGCTGTGCACATTTGAATCGTATTTGTGATTCTAGTAGTGATCCCAGGCCCAATGGGCGTGTCCTAACAAGGTATTCTGGTCGTTGTAGGTAGGTAAGTTCTTATAACCACAATGGATGCTGCTGTTCACTCCCCTTTACATGATTAAAATCCCTCTGGGTCGTTGTTGGAAGCCCGGCTGGGCTGCTGCTACTTTCGTGTCTTTCAAGACGGAAACGCTGTTCCATTACCGCTCTAACATTTCACTGGCGGATGAACCTGCTGGAGAATGCAGTGGGGTAATCTTCGTGGCCAGGGCAGACCACATATATGCCAATCGTAAGAACCCGAAGAAAGAAGGCATTAGTTGAACCTTTTGTTCCTGAAGGACCGCAGCATGCTCAGCGAGGCCCTCACAGCTTCATATTTATGCCATAAGCGTTCCAGGAGCAGTCCCCCTTGTTCACTCGCTGACGTCGAGGAAGAAAACAGCTGTGCACAATTGAATCGCACTTGTGATTCTTGTAGTGATCCCAGCCCCAATATATACATCTTGCTCAAAGAATTGAATATCGCGGCACACCTCTTGATTTATTGCAGATCATATAACTCTTCTACGCGCTTCGAACCAAAGTTCCTGTTCACGGTAGTCTGTTACAATTGTCCCTCTTCCATTTGTCTGGTTTTAATGCTACATCTGTAACCTTTCATAGTGCATTGTGGGCAATGTAGTGCATTATTGTTTGTTCAACAAACTTTATCAGTTATGCATTGTTTTCAGTACCCTCGCAGTTGTGTCTCGCTGTAGGTGTCAATAATTTTACTCCAATCTGTATGCGCCCATTCTAAAGTTAGAAATCATTGCGCATTCCTGAATCATGACTGTGCTATGACACTGTGCCAGCGCCGGTCTTTATAAGCGCTGAACAAGGAATGATTGTGAGTTAAGAGACTAAGTGTCTATAATAGAGTGTGGGGCTGAGTGCCCAATGACTTTTACAGCGGCACTGCTGCTTTATGGATTGTGCGGCCCCTCTTCTCAAAATCTTCGGTATACTATGTGGTAATTGTGTCATGACCGATACCTATTCAGTTATTGCAAATGTGTATGAGTGTAACCTTGGAGCGATTTTTGTTGTATTATGAAAGTCTCTTTTCAATCAATTAAATATTCGGATTATTTGTTTGATTCAATTTCGAACAATACTTCTTGTTTTAAAGAGCAACACAACTTGGAACTTAAAGGAGCAGTGGCATTTTCAATAAGACCAGTTGAATACGAGTATTCACATATGGGCACAGTCTCAAACAGTGACTATATTGGCTATTCACAACAGTTAGTATCATTAGAGATGGACATGCATCTCCTCGTCCCCATTCCATCCCAATGGGTGCTTGGTTTTAAACCTCATTATCATCCTTGACTCTAGTCTGCGTAGTTTCTGCATGTGATTTCCACCTCGTTCGTTTGGGGGATCGTTGCCAGCCCTGAATATTTGATATCCATTAACGTTTTGCCATTATGTAGGTTCATATTTCAGCCAATAGCATATGTATGGTCGCCTTTCTGTATGGTCCGAGTGTGTTCCAATATACGCTTCGTTAAGGGGCATATCGTGCTGCCTATATACTGTTTTCCACAGAAGCATTGTAATATATATACCACATAGGTTGTCACATGTTATTGTTTCCCTGATTTCGAAGGTTTTTCCTGCAGGATCTTTTAGATTTTTTATGTTCTTGCCTATTCTGCAGGCTTTGCCTGTCATGCATTTCCTTTTGATCTTGTCTCAAGCCATGTCTCAGGTTTTTTGGTTTCGAAGTGGCTTCTTACTAAATGATCTGATAGATTTGGTGCTCTTCTGTAGGAGACTAATGGACAGTCCCCTATGCTGTTGCCGATGTCTGGATCTTTCTTAAGTATGTTCCAGTACTTTGCGAGTATCTTTTGGATTTTTTAGTTCTCTTTACTGTAGGTGATTATTAACTGTGGCGGGAAAACGAAGAAAGTAAACAACAAATCTCTCCGCAGAACACCCCGTAGAGCGCCGACGTGCGGGGTCGTAGTACGCCGACACGATCAGGAGTGTGGCATGACTTGCGGTTGGATGTTGTAAAGGCTGCAGTAAGGTTGAATGTGCAAGACATCTGCTACGCTGAAGCGACGCACTCGCGGAGGGAACAGTCTATCTCTGAATAACCTCTCTTGATTTAAATTGCAGAAAAATCTAGTAAGGGCACAATTTAGAAACAATCACCCTACTCTGCAAACAGAACCTTAAGCGTCTGAATGTTGTCTCGCAATATTATGTAATCAAATCAATGTGCAAACCGGAAAGAATAACGAATACAAATGGGCATCAAAGCACAATAGTTATAAATACACAGACAAACTTGGAAATATAATAAAACGAGTGAACCACTCCCATTAAAATGGAGGAAAGAGCAGCAAAACTAATAACTAAAGGAGAGAATATGTTCCAAAGGGGAGCATCGACAACAAAGAATGCCAATGGTGGAGGGACAACATCACAGCCTCAAATTACCACCATAAAGCAACTTTTCATACAATTAGAAAAATTAATGCGTAAAGAAATATCCAGAGAATGGGAAATCATCACCCTCAAAAAAATATGTGGAATGTGGGATGGTGCCAAGAGGGCTTCGCATATTCACCCTTCCAAATCATCCTGATACCAAGCCTGAAATGCTTGAGGAATGGGGGAACAACAATATGGAATGCTCAAGAAATATGATGCTCATCATCATCAAATACGCGAGAAAAGATGTAGAAGAGCTGCATCAAAAAATAGTGGATATTGAAACTCAGATTAAGGCTACCAACGAGGGCAACGAAATTATAAAAAAGCTACGAGCAGACATGGAACGAAACTTGGACAAACATGAGGATGAAGTACAGGAAAGGAAGCATCGAAAATTTCGTAGAGATGAAGACGACTACGAATTTGGCACCATCCTTACATTTGCCAAAAAGTTTGAAATCTTTAAAAAACAATGGGAAACAAAGAAAGTAAACATTGATCCTACCACCGGTCAAATAACCAGTGAATCAGAGTCCGACCTGAGTAAGGGAGAACAGAGACCGACTGGCTTACGAAAATTCTCTTTTTTTTTTTAGAAGAGATGAAGCTGCTCTACCAGGAGCAGCAAGCACCAAGAGACACACCAAGAAGGGATTCTTTCCCTCAGAAGACCAAGAAGGAAAACAAGAAGAAGCAAGCGGCAAAGGCAGAAGGTACAATTTGAGAAACCGCACGGTGATCAGGAAATGAAATTGCTAGGTCTCAAGACCCCTGATCTAGTAATAAACTTACCAAGATACATCTTATCGAAAGCAGAGAATGATCTTCTTAACAAAAGGCTCTTGTGCTGTCCGGAAATACATCAGGAACCTATTGATACAAGGATAGATCTCTATACATATGTGAGAAAACTCGAGCTCAAAAATTTCTTCTCCAAAAAACCATCCAGAGCAACAGGTGATCAAGACCAACTCATACAAATGGAGGACTCAGAGACATACAATATTGCTGAAGTACCATACCTTAGAACAGCATATGAGTTGGCAAAGGAAACAAATGACTCCCAGATAACGGATACCCAGTTCCTGGAGGAAATGGGGGTACAAACAAACAAACGAATACTGCCCTCCTTTTAAAAAGAAGTCGAAATTCTGCTCTGCCCTCCATCCAGGGAACAAGATCGATATATTCTATGATCTGGTAATGGGAGACCTAGACACTATGCAAAATGTCTCAAATCGCAACACCAGTGAGACCCTAACTAAGCAAGAGCGCATGGCGATGCATACACTAAAAAACAATAGTGCAATTAAGATTATGCCGGCCGACAAAGGCGGAAACACACCGGTCTCCTACGCTGATGACACCCAGCTCCTCTACCCTTTCAGGTCCCTTGGCCCTAAAGTCAAGGAAAATTTTGCTGAGGGTATGAGGGCAGTGTCACATTGGATGGCCGCGAACTGCCTCCAATGTAACGTTGCAAAAACAGAGGTTATGCTCTTCGGCAAAGCAAGTCTTCTGTGGTCTCCAGATTGGTGGCCGCTGGATTTGGGTCCAGTTCCAACATCAAAGCCACACGTTAAAAATCTAGGGGTAGGGGGCGTGGCTAGCAGCCGACGATGGCGGCCGCTGCTTAGGGAGGCTCCCGTGGAAAGGCGGCATCCCACATTAATCCGTTATCTAAATCCGAGAATTATTGGTGTCTGAAGGGGCGGACCGTGCCTGGTGTCCTTGCAGCGCCCAGCGGAGCGTTCCAGAGGCAGAGGAGACTGGCGATCGACCCGATCCGGCTCGCGGAGCGGAGAGGAGGAGGGGCCTGCTGTCCTCCAGAGGGCAGCGGTGTGGAGTGCGGCTGGAGTCCGACCGGAAGTTGAGCATCGGCGGACGGGACGAGGCGGAAATGCCGGACCCGCGGATAACCTGCCTGTCGGCGACCGGACCTTAGTCCTAAGCCCCAGGATTCGGTGAGGCGACTTGCGGAGCCCAGCGGAGGTCAGCGCGCCCACAGATCCGGCGCGGCAGGACAAGAACAATACGGCAAGCTCCCGGAAGAAAACGCCGCCGTATTGAGAGCCGGGCCCTTTCACATCCTCAGGTCCCGTCATCCGCACAGCGGGCGGAGGCAACGCACCGGAGAGCGAAGGAGGAGCGGTGGCGACATCCGATTAAGCGGCGGCCGGCAGCGGAGCCGGTGGTGAGTAATACGCCGCCCTCCCCCCTCCCCCACCGCTCCGCAGAGTAGACTTAAACACTGGCGCACTTGGGGAGTCGGGGGCACAGCTGAGAGGAGCGCCGGGAGGAAACAGATGCTACCGCCAGCGGCGGTGAGAAAGCGTAGCACCTTACCCGATCTGGCAATAAAAACAATATAACGAAGGGGGCTCGCCATATCTTCCCAGCAGCCATCTTCACAAGCACGAAGATTGTAGAGCACACATCGGGCTGCACTCGGGCTGGCCTTCAACTAGAGAGCTACACTGCATGAACTCCGATTGCAACCTGGGGCAGCCTCAATTAGCGAGAGCCAAACGGGGGACACTGGGACCAAGTGGTAGTGGCAGACCTACCAAAATCGCCACAGGAATCAGCTCTCTACTGGCTTCGACTTATCGTATCAGCGGGGGTCCGCAGCGCCTACAAGGGGAAGACCATGTCCAACAGAGGGCCCAAACACGGGACAACACAGGCAAAATTGGACAAATTTGCATATGAAAAGCAGACACCTCCCCAGGAACAAAGCAAACCCACCTGGAAGACAATGGACGCAGAGGGCGCAAAAAAGGCCACGCTTGAAAATGTAATGGCAGCGCTGGCCCAGGTTCAAGTCACGGTGGGCGCCACGGCCACGGAAGTAACATTGATAAGGGCGGACCTCCAGAAAATCAACGAAAGGGTCAAGCAGGTAGAGGTGGTTACCAAATCCTTAGTAGAGGATGTGTCCGAACTGCAGACAGCAGTAGAAAGACTACAAACGGATAACAGACTACTCAGGGACAAACTGGATGATCAAGAAGGGCGCTCACGACGCAACAACGTCCGAATCTTAGGCGTGCCGGAATCGGAAGATACGGGCGCTCTCGACCTCTACGTGGAGGACCTGATTAACACCAAACTCCAACCAAAGGGACTCTCCAACTTCTTTTCGGTGGAAAGGGCACATAGGGTCCCGGGAGGGAAAACCAAAACTGGAGGTTCGCCGAGACCGATACTTGCAAGGTTATTCAACTTCAGAGACCGTGACGCCATCTTACAAGCGGCGAGAGTGGCACCTGCTATTCAGATCCAAAACTCACGGATTGCCTTCTTCCCAGACTATACGGCCGAGGTGTCAAGAAAGAGAAAGACGTTCCTTGAGGTTAAAAAGACGCTAAGAGAAAAGGAGCTGCCCTACTCGATGCTCTTCCCGGCCCGACTGCGAGTGGTGGCAGACAAGAAAGTGTGGTTTTTTGATTCCCCGGATGCGGCTCAGGACTGGCTTGAGGGTTGGCGCACGACAGAACACTCAAGGAGAACACACATGCCCAACTACAGCCACAGAGACGACAATGGAGCTGGTTCCCAAACATCGGGCCGGGGGGGAGCTGGGGGCTCCCCACCCCTCGGCTCTACCGGCGCGGGCGGAGAAGAATGACTTGCTCTCATGGTCCTGGAATGACAATACTTGCTGAAGAATAAAAATACTGTGCGATAGCTGCGAGCAGACTCTGGCATGGGTGGGCCCCAGAAGCATGCAGGGATGCCGCCTGCTCGGGGAGACACTCTCCCCCCACACGCAAGTACTCTGGTTAAGGGAAGGATTAAGCACTCTGCTCAGTTGGGGGGGGGGGGGCAGTTGAAAGTCCGTTAGGCAGGGGTGCAGGGAGGGGGGAACGGGGAAGGGGATGTTTTGTTACAGTTAGGAATACACATGTATGGTCAACAAGAAAGCTAGGCTTTCACCTAAATCTTCGGATGATTGGTGGGTTGGACAACGATTGGTCTCCTCGGTTGAACCCCCCCTACGTCTTACTGAATGTACACGGAACACACACTCAAGACTCACACTCACTCTACCGCACCATAGAACACACAACGCCAAATGGCCGAGAACCCGATCCCTGAGGCAGATGGAATAGCCTCGGAGACACGGCACTCATCCCTGAGATTACTGTCTTGGGACGTACGGGGGCTGGGGGACAAGGTGAAGCGGGGCCTGGTGCTAACTGCACTCAAACGACAGAAGCCCACCATAGCGCTGCTACAGGAAACACACCTGACGGGGGGCTACCAAAGCGATGGATAGAAGAGGATACAAGATGGTAGTGCACTCGGGTTTCACGTCAGGCTCTAGGGGGACTGGTATTTTGATACAGAGGGCCTCGCGATTCATCCCTTTACAAACCAGGAAAGACGATCAGGGCTGTTTTGCCGCGCTACAGGGGCAATGGGAGGGTAGGCTTCTTAACATAGTGTCCGTCTATGTCCCACCGGCACTACACTCGGTGCAGCTTCCAAAGCTGGGTGACTTTCTGCTGACTCTACCTGAGGGAGAAGTTATCCTAGGGGGGGACTTTAATGCCATATCAGACACACAACTTGATAGATTCCCGGCATTGTCTCCCACGACAGGGACCCCCCGCCTACAGCGTTTCTTGACGGCTATGGGCCTTACCGACGTGTGGAGATTCCTTCACCCTACTCTAAAACAATACACATTTCATTCCGCCGTTCACGGCAGTATGACGAGAATAGACCAATTTCTGACCCTGGGAGATGCACTCCAACTTGTGGACACAGTAGAAATCCACCCCCGGGGAATTTCAGACCACTCACCAATCTCTCTCACACTCTCTACCCAAGAGAGGTCCCGCAAACGCATTTACCCCATACACGCCACCTATTTGAAGATTCCTCAAGTCCTCAAGGCTCTTAAAAGGGCAACAACACATTACTTTGATGAGAATGATGGTTCGGTGCGCTCCCCCGTGGTGCTTTGGGAAGCCTATAAGACGGTCTTAAGGGGAAAAGCCATAAGCTCAATCACGAGACATAAACGGGAACAAACTCAAGAGTTGGATAAATTGGAATTAACACTACAAACCTTGAAGGCAGCACACGAACAACACCCGTCCCCGGCTTCCTCACATGCACTTGACATACAGCAACGGCTATACAGCGATCATTTGCGCTTTCAGGTACGGAGACAGATAACCGACACTCAGAATCGGATTTATGAGGTAGGAGACAAGGCGGGAGAATGCTAGCTTGGTTAGACAAACGGGAGGGGAACTCCAAGAGAATTCAACGGTTGAAGGATGGTCAGGGAAAGGTATACACGAACCCAGCACACATAGTAGACCAGCTCGCAAGTCACTTTGAAGGAGTCTACACCCCTGAAACCGTGATCACCCCTGAGATGGCTAGGGAAGCATTAGCGCCAATAGAGGTCCAAACATTATCACCGGAAATGTCCGATGAATTGGAGGCAGACCTTACTGCGGACGAAATCCAACTGGCAATAGAGGCCCTAAAACCAGGCAAAGCGCTAGGACCCAACGGCATACCTATAGAATGGTACCAAGCGACACCGGAAGCTCTCAGCATACATTTACTAGGAATGTTTAAGGACTGTCTAGAAAATGGTACACTCTCTACAGACCAGAGGATGGCGACAATAGTGGCCATCCCCAAGCCAGGGAAACCACCTGAGGACTGTTCCTCCTACCGCCCCATCTCGCTGCTTAATGCAGAAGCCAAAATCCTCGCCAAACTCCTGGCGACTAGGCTCTTACCGCATCTGTCGTCCCTTTTTCATCCGGATCAGTCCGGATTTAAGCCCCACAGGAACACGGCGTTGAACCTGCGTAGGCTGCACGGGGTAATGGCCAGGGCGGACTCAATCACAACCCAAGCAGTGGTGTTAGCTCTTGATGCCAGGATGGCATTTGACCGTGTGGAATGGAACTACTTGTTTGAGGTGCTGTCACGGTTGGGGTTTGGTCCCCGCTTCATAGCATGGGTTAGACTGCTATACACGGACCCAGTTGCTCAGGTGGTGGCGAACGGACACATTTCGAGAACATTTTCCTTAGGGAGAGGAACGAGACAAGGATGCCCCCTCTCGCCATTGTTGTTTGCGTTATCCTTAGAACCCCTTGCCACTCTTATTAGAACCTCGCCCTTACTGAAGGGAATACGTTGGAAAGAAGGTTGGGAGGACCGACTGTCGCTCTATGCAGACGACATGTTGGTGTATCTCGCGGAACCAGACACTGGGGTGCCGGCCCTATTACACCTCTGTAATGATCATGGGAGGATCTCCGGGTACACGTTAAATTGGAACAAGTCAGAACTATATGTCCTGAAGGGGCAGCTCCCAGCGCTAGCGGCAGATTGCCCTCTGAAGGTAGCAGGCTCCTCCTTTAAGTACCTAGGTATCCATGTAACTAGAGACCCTACGGAATTTATGGACAAGAACCTGGCTCCCAATTTGGAAAGATTTAAACAGGATGTCAAGTTCTGGGCGGGACTACCACTAACGCTTTTGGGTAGGGCCGCATTATACAAAATGATGTCACTACCCCGATTTCTGTATGTTCTTGAGAACACTCCCTACCAAGTGGCCCCAAGATTCTTTCAAAAAGCGGCAGCATTGGTCTCCAATCTCCTGTGGGGTAATTTACCGGCACGTATTGCACAGCCCAAATTACACAGAGGATGGTACGACGGGGGCATCGCGTTGCCTAATTTGAAACTGTACTATTGGGCAGCGCACCTTAAACCCATCAACCAATGGCTCCATGCCCCACAAACTGAACCAGCCTTTTAGGCCGATAGGGACCAACTGCGTACTAATAGCGTATTGGCTCCGTTGTATGACCAACGCAAAATCCGCAAATTGGTGAGCCCCACCAGACTAACAGTGACGCTCTGGCATGCCTCAACAGCAGCTCTGGGCTGGAAGGGGAAACTAACGAAACTCACCCCACTATGGGATTCCCGAGCTTTGGGCAATATGAGAAATAGCCGGGGCTTTTCCCATTGGGATACTATAGGGATATCCACGGTGGGAGACCTTTGGGAGAGAGGAGAAGTGATACCTTTCACAAGACTGAGAGAATTGTACAACCTGAGTGAAAGAGAGCTCTACAGGTACATTCAGATACAACATGCACTGCTTGCTGTCCTACCCCCACACACAGACTTGCCGGAATCTTCCCCACTGGAAGACCGATTGCTCACTGAGTACATGCCCGAACGGGCAACGTCCCTCACGTATCGTAAATTACTCAACAACTTACCAGACCCACTGACATCCCTGAAGGAGAAATGGGAGGGGGACACTTGTGAAATGGACGAACATGAGTGGAATGAAGCGGTAGCATCACCTAAAGAGGCGGGAATCTCGGCCCGGATGCGACTTGTACAGCTGAAGATACTGCACAGGGTCTACTACACAAGAACACTGCTACACCGCATACATAGATCACAACACCCTTATTGCCTTCGTGGTTGTGGGGAAGAGGGCACATTTTTTCACACCTTATGGGAGTGCCCCCAGATCCGGGAGTATTGGAAACAGATCTTACGCACAATATCACTGGAAGTATCATTGTTACCTGAGCCACGGCGGTGCTTACTCAATGTATGGGAACCTAATGATCTCTCCATACACGGCCAAATCTGGGTAACGGTGGGATTCATGGTAGCCAAACGAGATATTGCACAGCGATGGGGGGCAGCGGAAATGCCAAACAAGACCCAATGGTGCTTAAATATGGACAGGGTGATGATCACAGAGAGGGCGGTCTATTCCAGCCGGGCCTGCCCGGGGAAGTGGAACAAAATCTGGACTAAGTGGAATGTCTACAGAGGGGAAATTTGTGAGCCCTTGGCAGAGGAGGAACAGGAAGACTCAGAAGGGGAAGAGGATGATAGCTAGTACTCCCACGGAACAGCATTAAGGGGTTAACACTAGACGCAAGGGAATCACTGGATAATGAGCTGACACAGGAGAGCGGCAGGGGTGAGGTGTGAAGACATGGGCAGGCTGAGAACACTTACATATGGACACTCACGCCAGATGACACAGCGGGCGTAGGGGAGACACTGAGGGACTACATTTTATGGGGAAGCGGTTATCGATCGACACTAATCAACGAATGATCGCATTGTGATTCCGATAATTTGGTTTGGTTTGTTTTGTTGTTGTTTTTGGACAAAAAAAAAGAGAAAAAACCAAAAACCTGTACAATTTTAAACTCAAAATGCATATGCTGTACCTTTCAATGTGGCATCTCCGAGATTATCCTCCAATAGGGGTTATGAATACACAAATGTTTGAATGCTGCAATATGATTAACGAATTGGTATAGCGGCCAGCCCATGGGGTTGTAGGCATTTCGCTGTGTAACTTTGAAGGTACAATAAAGGTTTTGAAAAAAAAAATAAAAAAAATCTAGGGGTAAAAATTGATCAAAAACTGACCCTTAAGGAACATACCAACCACATCGCAGGATTGTGCTTCCATACTATTGGCCTTCTAAGACGAGTCTTCCCGTATCTTCCTAACACCTACAGGAAGACACTCGTACAGGCCCTGGTCACTAGCCGCCTGGACTACTGCAACGGCCTGCTGACACTAGCAAACGCAGATGCAGTAGGTCGTTTGCAGGTAGTCCAGAATACTGCGGCAAGACTGGTCATGAGTGCACCGGCTAGGACTCCCTCTAAGCCCTTGTTGGATGAGCTGCATTGGCTCCCTATACGGCAGCGCATCAGTTTTAAGATATGCTGTACGGTCAACAAGTGCCTATATGGGGATAGTCCTAAATACCTCTCTCAATCACTGGAGCTGTATCAACCTAGCCGGTCACTCCGCTCAAGCAACCAAGCTCTTCTGAAACCCCCTGCAACAAAAAAATCCAGACAGGGAGACCGAGCATTCTCATCAGTCGGCCCTGCTCTATGGAATAAGCTCCCAACAGATCTGAGAATGACCACTAACCATCTGTCCTTTAGAAAGACATTAAAAACTCTCCTTTTCCGGGAAGCACTCCAGTTCCACTAACTACTCTCACTGACCCTACTATTGTATTGGCTGGCAAAGCGCGGAGATACCCTTACGGGATTGATTCCTGCGCGATATAAGAAATTAAAATAAAATAAAATAAAATAAACATCGTAGTAATGGAAAAACAACACTACGTGGAGGAAGCCATGCGACAGCTGAATGAGGAGACGAATTACAAAATCTTACAGAAGAATCCTACACATGAGCTAATGACAGACTTGAATAAGAAGCTAGACACATGGCAAAGAAAGGGATTAATAACAGAGGAAGAGAAAAAATTACTGATGGTAGACAATCCAATCACACCAACGATTTACTTTCTCCCGAAAGTCCACAAAACATTGAACAGGCCGTCTGGACATCCAATCATTTCAAGTTGTGGGAGCCTGTATGAAAATATATCATCTTATGTGGACTACTTTCTGGCACCAATAGTGCCCACACTTAGTTCCTACATTAAGGACACCAGTGATTTCCTGCGGATACTAATAAACACCCAATGGCAGCCAACATACTTACTGGTAGCAATTGATGTGGTGTCGCTTTACACCTCAATTGATCATGAGAAAGGATTACAAGCAGTCCGATATTTCTTGAAACAAAGACCAATTAATGAATTGGAGCACTCAAAGATGATTATTGACATGATAACCATGTGTCTCTACAACAAAGTCTTTCTTTTCAACAAGAAAATCTATGCGCAATGTTGCGGTACTGTGATGGGAGTTTCCTTCTCTCCAAGCTATGCGACTCTCATGATGGGGTGGTGGGAGAGGAACATAGCTTGGAGAGAAGAAAACGACCATCATATGGTGAACGTAGCCCTTTGGCTACGCTTCATCGATGATCTGTTTATATTGTGGAAAGGGACAGAAACTGAATTTCAAACTTTATTTTCAGTCCTAAATGAAAATGATGTGGGCCTTAAATTCACATATACAATCAGTGCCAGGGAAGTTGAATTTTTAGACACAAAGGTCTATATCAAAGACAACTGTATGCACACAACTGTGCACAGAAAAAAGACAGCGACAAACAGCCTCTTGCATGGACTGAGCTTTCATCCTCAAACCTTAACAAAAAGCATCCAGTATGGAGAACTATTGCGGATGAGAAGAAACTGCTCCGAAGATCGAGAAATGGAAAAGAAATTCGTAGACACAAAAAAACGTTTCCTACAACGGGGGTATAAATATTTGGATATAAAGAGAGGAGAAGCAAAAGCCAGACAGAAAACGAGGGCAGAAACACTGGTGAGCAGAGAAGAAAGACAAGAAAGAGAAACAACAAATAAAAACAAAAAACAAAACACAAATAACATGGACAAACAAAACCAACTAGAGAATAATCAACCACGATTAATAATCACCTACAATAAAGAGAGCTAGAAAATCCAAAGATACTGGCAAAGTACTGGAACATACTTAAGAAAGATCCAGACATCGGCAAAACCTTCGAAATCAGGGAAACAATAACATGTGACTCAACCTATGTGGTATATATTACAATGCTTCTGTGGAAAACTGTATATAGGAAGCACTATATGCCCCTTAAAGAAGCGTATATAGGAACACACTCTGGCCATACAGAATGGCGACCATACATATGCTATTGCCAGACATATGAACCTACATACCAGCAAAACGTGGCTGGATATCAAATATTCGGGCCTGGCAACGATCCCCCTAAACGAACGAGGTGGAAATCAAATGCAGAATCTATGCAGACTTGAGTCAAAGATGATAATGAGGTTTAAAACCAAGCACCCATTGGGATTGAAATGGGACAAGGAGATGCATGTCCATCTCTAATGGTAGTAACTTTTGTGAATAGACAATATAGTCACTGTTTGAGAATGTGCCCATATGTGAACACTCGTATTCAACTGGTCTTATTGAAAATGTCACTGCTCCTTTAAGTTTTAAGTTGTGTTGCTCTTTAAAACAAGAAGTATTGTTCCTGATTGAATCAAACTAATAATCCAAATATTTAATTGGTTAAAAAGAGACTTTCATAATACAACAAAAATCATACACATTTGCAATAACCAAATAGGTATCGGTCATGACACAATTACCACATAGTGTACCAAAAGTTTTGAAAAGAGGGGCTGCACAATCCATAAGGCAGCGGTGCCGCTGTAAAAGTCATTGGGCACTCAGCCCCACACACTATTGTAAATACTTAGGGCCAGATGTAGGTAAAGTACATTTACAGATTCTAAAATACCGAATTTTACCGATTCGGTATTTTAGAATCGGTAAATGCTATGTAGCAAAAAAATTGGTAAACATTACCAAATTGGTAAGATTCGGTATTCATTGCCCAGGTAAGTGCTGTGTGGGGTGAGTCCGTCTGGGTTTCGCGGTGTGCGGCACAATTGTGGTAAATAAAGTCAATATCTAGTAAAATCACTCACGAAAATGCTTCCTCAAGTCCCCAGACGTTCCAGCCCCCTAGAACAGTTGTCAGCCGGGCAGGGGTCGTGAAGACAATGCATTCTGATCCTCCGTGCAGTCACGGACTGCTCCGCAGCCGCCCTGGATTCCAACGTGCAGAGAGGCGGGCACCAGGCTATTCCAATACCTTGGACAGGAAAAAAGCAGCCGAAGCCGAAACCAGATGAGCTCGGGCCACTTTGAAGAACTGGGCCCCTGTAGCGCGTTTCTGGGTACCGCGGGAATTATGACAGTAACTCCTCCAGCAAGTAAAGAAGCAGAGGCCACCAGCGGGAATCCGTTGGAAGCATTTAATTATGATAATGCATTTCGGCCTTCCTCAGATGCCATCATTGTATCTGGAGACTCCTTCCCGCATTTAAATTTGCCTTGCCACAGTGTCATTTGTTGACAATCGCCACACCCCCTTAAGGAAATAGCTGCTCACTGTTTGTAGTTCATCGGAACTACAAACCCCAGAGTTATATATATCCATGTGCAAAAACGAAGTAAATAGGGGCTGTAGAAGAGAGGCATCCTAAGGATAGTCTGCGGGAGCTAAGGTGACTGGGGCGCTCCGATCTGCAGCCGAGCCAGGGTCGAGCCCCGCACTTCCATTAGCTCCAATTGCTCTTTTATTAAGGCATTCAATCACAGCGCGGCGGTAGTTCGCCTGCATACTTCCGACTTAACTATTCAAATGTTTACAAACGCCTCGAATATGTGGAATGAGCTTGGAAATCAATAACAAGCTGCAACCGGCAGCATGGGAGCTGAGTCGAATAATTGTTCTCAGGGACAAAGGGGGCGTGGAAATCTCAGGTGCAGTGATCTGGTGTCTTCTCAGCAAAGCCCTATAAGTAAGGCAGTGAGAGAAGCGGCGCCGCCTGTCAGCTCCCTGTGCTCTGTGGCAGGGCACAGACACACAGCAATTCAAATAAAAACGAGAGTCAGTCTTTTAGCGAGAGTCAGTCAGTCAGTGAGAGAGAGTGTCATTCAGTGAGAGAGAGTGTCAGTCAGTGGGAGTCAGTCAGTGAGAGAGACAGTCCGAGAGTGTATGCGAGAGTGTGAGAGTGTATGTGAGAGTCTGTGAGAGTGTCTGTGAGAGTCTGTGAGAGAGTGTCTGTGAGAGAAAGTCTGCGAGAGAGTGTCTGTGAGAGTCTGAGAGAGAGTGTCTGAGAGTCTGTGAGAGTGTCTGAGAGAGTGTCTGTGAGAGAGTGTCTGAGAGAGAGTCTGTAAGAGAGAGAGAGTCTGTGAGAGAGTGTCTGTGAGAGTGTGTCTGTGAGAGAGTGTGAGAGAGTATCTGTGAGAGAGTGTCTGTGAGAGAATGTCTGTGAGAGAATGTCTGTGAGAGAATGTCTGTGAGAGAATGTCTGTGAGAGAGTGAGAGGCTCTTTAGTGGCGAGTAGGGTCAGGATATAATTAATAGTAATCGATGGAAAGCCTGAATGCAATATGACAATGTCCAAAAGCAGGTAGCGCTCAAGATTGCTACTGAGAACTTAATTAGCAAAAACCACCAAGTAATCACTCAAAAACAATCACTGAAGTTGCATAAATAATTAAAGATTGTATGTCCTTCGGTAATATGTGCTAAGTGACATCATAAACCATGAAAGACCCATTAATTCATGACATCACAACAGAAAAACGTATATTATAATTGAGGAGATAGGATTCTGATCTGCACCTCCGGGAGCTTCATTGGGAATCAAACACGGCTAAGCTCGGTCAGCCGGGAAGCGCTGAAAGGGAGGCAGATGGCGGCTGCGCGAGTGCACGCTTGTGTGAGCACAAGCGCTAGGCCACCAAAAGCCTGCTGTGGCAGCACTTTGAAAATCCCGATATTAAAATGTCTGGGAGCAGCGCATGCGCTGGCTCAACGAGACCTAAAAAGTGCTTGTGAAACCACAGAATGTGGAACACAAGATAAGGACATGATCTGCAGCCCTTGGCAGAGCATGTTCGGCAATCCAAACAAGCGGAGGTAAAAGGAAAAAAAGTAGATCACCAAAATAAACATATATTGCAAATAGTGAAATGATCCATGTAACAGGCCCTATCTCCAGGGCATGAGCAAAACAGCAGAAGGAGGGACAAATGTAAACTAATCACTAACAAAAAAAAAGAATTTCGATAAGCACATGAAGGAATGAGAGAGATGCATTCGCTGCCTAGGCAAGACCTAAAAAGGGCCCTCACAATGACCTGTCACACCAGCTCTTCAGGCACTGCCTGATAGCCCTATAGGCCAGTCATACCCTGATTAGAAAAGGCCCCTGATTGCAATGATTTCTGTGTTAATAAGAGCAGGAAACAGGTTCCAGGATGAAAGGTGGTGATATGGCCGTACTTCAGTACTTGCAGCCAATGTTTAAAATTGTGTGCAACGCTTTGTTTTCATTGATAGAGTAAACCATGTTTGGTAGTTCATTGTAACAAGTTTAAAATCATTTGAATTTCTGAAATGAACTGGTTATATGCTTTAATTAATATTTTCTGTCCCTCATTCTTTGAGTAATATCACCGCTGCCTACATCTTGGGTGACCTCTTCCTTCTAGGACATTACAGACACTATTTCTCTTCCTGGTATTACCTAATGCATTCTGTGTGTTGTCAGGGACTTAACACAGGACCCCGCATCTCCCGCGGTGTGTGAGGCCCCGAGCTGCAGGGGGCCCCCCCAGCACAGTACTTAGGCCTGAATGCTCCGTATTAAATCCGGAGCGGGGCCGCTCCAAGTACATTTCAGGGGGGCCCCTTAAACTTTTGTTATGCCACTGTGTGTTATAGTCTTGGTTTGCTTTTATTCAAGTAATTAGACAAACATACCTGAAACCAAAGATTTGCAGGTGAAAAGTTCAGGCCTGGAGGTAGTGTTCATAATGATCCAGGTATATGTGTTAGCTAGGCATTTTATTCTGCACGAGTGCCAGTTATTTGACACAGCCAGAGTGAGCCAAAACAAAAGGGCAAGAGAAAAAGAGCAAGGATAAAAGAGAACCTGCAAGAGTGAATTAAAGTGGCCGGGGGTGTCCGGAGGAAAGAGGTATGAGGTGAACCTGCCCTCCCCCCGACCCCCAAACACACACCACAATGTCTGATAGCGCCGACCACTGGCTTCTGATGAAAACTTCGGCCCCAGGCACTTATTGTTTTACAAAATCATACGCATGCGCCCTCTAAGACTTGGAGAGTGGGCTCTTCTAAGATAAAAATGTTCTAATAAAAACATTTACAGAAAGAGGTTACCCAAAGAAAATGGTTAAAAAGGCTTATAAGAGAGCAAAGTATTACAATAGAGAAAGTTTATTTGAACCCAAAGCGCAAGAAATTGCAACAGATAATCAATTAGTCTGTGTAACCAATTTTTCAAATATTAGTAATAAGATAAAGAACTTGATTAATAGAAATTGGAATTTACTTGATAATGTGAATTCAGCAGCCTTACCAAACTCCATATTTGCGTTTAGACGCTATAAGACATTAAGAAACTGCTTAGTACACACATATCCAGATAAAGGAAAGAGGAACAACTTGGAGCCCATAGATGGAACAACCCCTGCAGGCAACTATCCTTGTTGCTCCTGCAAAAATTGCAATTTGATAATAAAAGGATCCAAATTGACATACAATGGAACAAGCCACAACCAATATAACTTAGTAAATTGCAGGACACAGAATGTAATTTATATGATTAAATGTCCCTGTGGGAAAGCATACATTGGAGAAACTTCAAGAGAAATCCGGTTAAGATTGAATGAACATAAATCAGCAATTCGAACCTAACACCCTAATACCCCGTTAGTTGAACATTGGGAATCAGCTAAACATAAAATAGAGGAACTACAGTGGTGGATTGTAGAAGTGGTCAGATTAAACAAGAGAGGGGGCGATTTAAACACAAAACGTAAGAAAAGGGAGCAATATTATATGTCCAAATTCGACACATATAAGAGTGGACTCAACAGTAGAGAAGAATGGGACAAAATAATATAACATATGTATGTAGAACCTTTTCTTAAATAACCAACTATGAGTCTACCAGCACTAGATAAATACTAAAATATGGAAACCAAGGAGGCAATCACATCAGGTTCTATATAAGATACAATATGTTGAAATTTGTTTCAGTAATATATGGGGTGAACACACTGTAAATTAATATAAGTAAGTTGGTTGATAGATTAAATGTGACAAATAATATATATTGTAACCCATTGATGCACAATGGGCAAGTAACAACTGCTAACTTAATACAATTTCCAGTATATAAGACCGGTTATCAACATTTTTTAGGTCAAGTCATTAATAAATACAAAAAAGTTGCGAGAATGAAAGGTGACATTTAATAGAAGACCAAACGGCGAATAACTAATGCCACTTTTTCTTTAATTTGGATCTTTGAAATAATCATCTGAAGCACAAATATAATTCAGACAGATAGAGCATACCTATGAAGTATGGTTATTCATTATCCAAAAGAATAATTGGCAAGCCATGCTGAGGGCTGAAATTGTAAGTCCAAGATGGCCGCCACGTAAACATATCGATCTAATAGAAGGCTAACATACAAAAGAAGACAATTGTGAAAACCAAGCAGACATCGATGATACCTACATGATTAAAATCATTTACCTAATAAATCATTTTCCCAATATATGTAGAACAAGTCATGATTCTTAATGCTACTGTAATTGTGGCTACTCGCGGCGTGCTAATGCCAAACACCGCCGACGAGCCAGGAGAGCAGACCGCCTCGACCGACTAGTCTCAATAGTGAGTACATTGTATGATCACAGCGTCACTATGTGTTGTTGGAATATGCGAATATGAACGGCACTTTCCAATACTTAGACTCTGCCATTCTTGCAGGCAATTCTGCGCTGAAAACTACAGACCAACATAGAAGCACTTGAATGTGCATTGGGGATCCCGGAGCCATGGCGCTGGTCGCCCATAACTAAGTGAGTGTAAAGTGGGTTTCATTTAAACATCATATTCAACTGCGCAGTAAAAACGAGCGGCTTTACTCTAAAATACTTTCTACTTTACTAGGTAGGCTCCTGCCGGAAATTGCTCTTAACTACGGATCCCCCGATAGATCTTCACTATCTTCCATAATAACGCACCGCTACACAGGTAGGCTTCGGTCCACAATAAATCTACCAATTGATATGTCGTGGCATCAGTCTTATAGAGATGTTCTGGTTACCATTCCTATTTGGTTACAGAACCTTGAATCGCGTGAGGCCGTCAATCTTACTGCAACTACTTATGAGTGACACTTACCTGTCGTGTCCAGGTACTGTTTCACACTATTCGAGTCCTGAGTCTTAGAGTTTTTCAATTAATTTCAATATTTGCACACAATACTTACACCACTTTCCTTCACTTTCAATAATTTCAGTTACAGCTCCTTCCAGTCCGTGTCCTGAGGAGAACCCATACTAGCGTTGCGGTTCGAAACGCGTTGACCCTAAGCCTTGGAAAAAGAACAAGGGTGCCACTAGGGCCGTTTAAATTTATACAGTGTTTTCCCTAGTTTTGTAACCCCCTAATTAATTTTTGTATCCTTGGTTTAGTAAGACAGGCAGGCAGTGCCTTTGAACTGTGCATCCGCCTGTCTTTCTTGTGCCTAATACAAAGGACTGGTTCCTAATGTCAATGTACTATTAGGTATTTGATTTATTACTTTTGGTGTTGCCTGTATGAACTGACTATGTACATATAATTTTTATTACTTGTATAGCACTTGTACATTATTGCACATTTCACTTGTATGTATGTATTTTTTCACTGTTCGCTGACTGTTCGTTTGATGACATATACAATCAAATGGTTTAATGTTTTTCTAAAAATACAAAAAAAACAAATAAAATAGATGACCCTCCAGAAATAATTGGCTGGGTGGGATCAGAAATTTTCAAAAAAACAAATCTGTCTGACCCCTTTGTTTGTTGAGCGTAATTGTGGCTAGACACTCTAACGAACGTCGTATGACACAACCTCGACATAAGGTCTTTTAAAATAAAATTTTGTCCTGTAATTGAATCGCTTGAATTAAAAGGTTTATTCCATGTAAGTGAATCAGCAACAACAAGGCCGGTAATAAGGGATATAAAATTAAGTGGTGAATGCAATAACTGTTACGATCCAAATTAAACATTCAAAGATGGCCACTGCGGAACCGCTAGAACAAAGTACGAGTTACTGCCAAGTCCCAGATGATCATACAATTTCGACCGATGGTCGTTTTATATTATATTGTGGCCTATAATCAAATTGCTCAAATTAAAAGGTTCACTGCATGAAGATATATCGGTAAACACGAAGCAGACAATACCTGATACAAAACAAAGTACTGAATGTAACTACTCTTTGCGATTCAATTAGCCATTCAAAGATGGCCGATCTAAGAAAGACATTTAAAGATGGCCACCACGGAGCCGCTAGACCCAAGCTTGAGTCACTAGCTAAGTTCCAGATGATCATACAACTTCAATATTAGGTCGGTTTTAATTATATGGTGGCCTGTTATCGAATCCCTTTAATTAAAAGGTTCATTTCATGAAAATAAATCGGCAACAACGGAGCCGACAATAATTGAGATAAAATAAAGCAGTCAATACAATAAATGTTGCGATTCAATTAGACATTCAAAGATGGCCGCTACGGAACCACCAGAACTTAGTTCGAGCTACAGCCAAGCCCCAGATGAATCTAATTAGATGCTAATTAAACAATTATAGAGAGTATATAAGACTGGAAAAGAGAGGCACAGTCTGTTTCAGCTCGAGAACGAAACAGGACGGCCCGTGGTGTCACTCTGCAGAGTAATCAAGTAAGTCTGATAGGGACCAAGCTATGAGAAAGCTTAGCAGATAGAATTCTGAAAGTTTAAATTTATAACAAATTTATAACAGACATATTGTTTTCTTCTTAGATTAAAGTGCGGCACTCCCAAAAAAAGTTCAATAAGTTCTTCAAGGGACGCGGTATACTAACAGACCAGAGTTTTTAAATTAAAGGTAAGGGAAGGAGACATATGATAATAGTTCATCTAACCCATATAGGTTCAATGGTATAAGAGGTTTATAAAATCTGTTTATCCCCTTTAGCTATACCAAAGGACAGACGGCCGTCCTGTATATAAATCTCCCAATAGCATCGAGGTAAGATTGTAGAAACTTTGCAAGTCTGAACCTAAACAAGATTTAGAATGTTGATCCAAAAAGGAATATTAGTATTCTAGTTATATAAATATGTTTGATTATCAGATTACACAGCGCACTAATTGATGGAAGGTGCATCATCTGAAAAATCTTAACTTCAAATACAGGTACCTAGTCTTGTTGGAATCACTTAATGCCAGATATTTGATAAATCTAAAGTCAATGGAGATTAAATATAAATGGTGACGTTTGATTCATTTTCATTAGTTGGCGATAATCTATACCAATTTACCAGGAGGCAATTTGATAAAACCAGCCTGAAGAATAAATCCATGCAAAAACAAAGTTGTCAGTAAGCCTTGGAGAAAGACAACGACAGCTAAAATTATAGACAGTGGAATGCATAGTAAGATCTTAACATAACTCATGGCTTTTTTTTTTTTTAAATAGTGATTATACTTGTGATAATTCGAAACTGTAACGAGGGGAACAACAAAAATAAGAAAGTCTCTAACCGAGTGAGGATAAGGAAATAAATCCAAACTCCAGGTATAACAACAGACTTTAGACCAACAATCAACAGTGAAATCTAAGGATTGCTTATCTGAGCAAGATTGAATCTTTTCCCTTCCTATTGCAGCAAAGCTGAAAAAAAATGTCACAGCCAATTGAATAAGAGCTGTTAGCGAATAGCCATATAGGTATGTTCCTATATTTAATTAATAAAATATATAGCATTCATTGTATAGGTGCAAGATAAATTGAGGGCAATGATATGAGTTCACAGATTAACAAATATAGTAGTATCATGTATGTAGATTGGATATGATATAGCCGTGTTAAGAATAAATGTTTAGATTCTATACAAAAAATATAAGTAAGAACAACTAATGTTTTATAAGAAATGAGAATGTCTTATTTAATTGTACTGATTTTCTCTTTTTTGACAAATGATGGTAGAACAGGGCAGATGGAATAATGAGTTCAAATTCTAGAATTGTGTAGTGTATATAAACCAAACTGGACTGTGGAGTAGAGATTGAGGGTTCCTCCTATACCAAAAATGATTGTGCAGAATTAAAGAGTCAACATAGTAATTTTGGTAACAAGTGTTTTAAATTTAAAATTTTTGTTTTAACTTTGAATAAAGTGTCCTGAAGAAGGTGATGATTACTTTTCACCAAAACGCCGTGTCGACATATATTCTTTTTTCTGATGAATTGTTTTATGATGTAATGTTTTCATGAATAAAATGATGTTTTTACCAATACAATCCAAAACGTTTAACAAATAAAAAAAGAGATACAATGTAATCATTTGTTTCTCTGCCCTTATTGTATCTTGTTACTCATTATCTAAAATTCAAATGCTGTATGAAATGTAAATTTGTTAATCTGCCTGAAACTCTAAGCCCTACTCGGGTCTTTATGAGATAGTAGTCTCACAAAACCAAGGAAAAGGGAATTTTTGTATTTTGCCTCTTCTAAGATAAAGCATAGATGATACTACTCCGTTGCATCTTTTGGCCTTCCGAATTCTGATACAACGTCCCACCCGGGTGTTTGCAAGTGGACGAGTTTATCGACACGTTTTGGCCCGCATTGCAAGTTTCATGCGACTTTTGTGCAATTAACATAAATATGAAGCACCTGAACGCTTTTCACAACCCACTACTGTGTGAACGAGCATGTGTTTTCTTTCAATGACGACTGGAATTGAGTGTCTGGGACTTTTTTTAAACTTTATTGGGGTTCTCGGGATCTAACATATTGGTTTGTACTTGAATTGCATTTGTATAGCACTTGCTACCTCTAACGAGGAGTGGTGGCCTACGGAATTAAGCCTTTTCCCAGTTCCAGTCCAAACCGTTCGCAATCTGGGTTTTCAATTTGATAATGCCCTGTCTTGTAAAACCCAAATTAACAAAGTCACTGCTGCGTGTTTCGGTAAACTTCGCATGATTAAGAAAATCTTCCCTTTCCTCCCGCTTGATTCTCGGAGGACTGTTGTTCATGCCTTAATTACTTCCCATCTTGATTATGGGAATAGCTTGTATGTAGGAGCCCCGGCTTACCTGATTAAATGGCTGCAGATTGTGCAGAATGCCGCTGCCAGGCTGATCTGCAACATCCCATATCGCCACTCCATCACACCGTATCTAGCTCAGCTGCATTGGCTGCCGGTGATCCATCGCATACAATTTAAGGCTCTGGTCATTGCCTTCAGGGCCCTTAATGATCTAGGCCCTGCCTATTTGAGACATAGGCTCAAACCTGTCCACTCTGTTCGTGCCCTCAGATCAAATCACCTCCGTCTCCTTTGTGCCCCTCGTTTTTGCCGTTCTAGAAAAGGGGGTCGTTCCTTTGCTGTGGCTACTGCAAAGTTCTGGAATGGCCTCCCTCTAGACCTCAGGCTCACTAAATCAGAATCACTGTTTCGGAGTAAACTTAAAACCTGGCTGTTCTCCAACATCTAGCCAATGCTCTACCCCTCTGATAGACGGTTGTCCGCAGCCCCGGGACACCCCCGTTGGGGGTAGCCGCACGCTTTATAAATGTCTAAAATAAATAAATAAATAAATAAGGTCACAAATTATGTCAGATAGCATTTTGAGTACATGAAACTGACATTTAAAGACCAGGGCACGCTGTCAGTCTCAACAGAGAGGCTGCAGAAGGAGCAGAGCTCCGTGCAGCAGGGGCGGAGCTCTGTGCACCGGGGTCTAATGAGATGATGAAGATTCGGCAGAGAGGCCAACGAGACCATGGCTGCGTCGGCTGAGAGGCCAAGGAGTCTGCTTATAAACAGAGGGGTGTTTAGAGAGAAGCGGATCTCTGCGGAGGGAGCTGGGCTGAGACCCCTGGTTCTATCCCGACACAAGCCGACCCATCGTGATTACTAGAGGTCACCTGGGCTGAGAAGCTGATGGGAGTCACCCGCGTACCTGCCCCAGTCGCCCTCAGACGCTCACCAGCCTCCGGTGTGTGTGCTCTGTGCCAAGCACAATCCACGTGACTGAGGGAGGCACAATGAAGGTCTATGCAGAGAACGGATAGGGATGCCGGAGGCATACTGCGACAGACTGCTCAGCAGCACCATTACCATTAAATGGTCGGGAAAGAAGCACACCGTGCACATGGACAGACGGCACACAGCAGTCCATGACAGGGCACTGAGCCCCACCCTGCAGCGTCCACGGCACCAGTTCATCAAACCTAATTAGGACATGACTGCATCAAGGGTTCAGCGGTGCTACGCACCTTTATGAAACAAAGTTCCCAGGAACCCTCAAGATGTGAAAAGATTACTTACGAGGTCAATGGTGCGCGTACGGTACATTTTCTGTACATAAAAATGAACTACAAGTAATTGAGTACCAAAGGCTATGATGCAAGCAGGGAAAATGCCCCCCACACCCCGTCCCCTGATTTATCTATACTAATATAATAAAGAGAAAGCCCAAACCTTTGAGGCGGGTAATCTCAGGAACCACAGCACCAATCACAACACTCAATACAGCGTTGGAAAGGGCAGTTGCAGCAGAAGGACATAGACTATGCAGACGCCCACCATATACATTTAAAAGGTAAAAGAACCATGCCAGCAAAGTATCCCTTGTGGGCGTGTCTGCGTTGTGCTGTGGGCGTGTGCTGGGGGCGTGACAAACGCTGGGGGCGCGTGGTACGTTCCGCTCTTTATGCCATGTCTCATTGTGTGGCGTGTGCGGGGCATGGGATTATGGGGAAAAAAACGAGCGTTGTGCCCAATATTTCATTGTTTTTTTCTTCCCAGGTTCTGTACATTCCAGCTCCGGCTGTCCACCTGGCTCCCTTTAAATACCCCTGCACTCCATAATCATAACCCACCCTTACTCCTTAAAATACCCCAACACCCTTAAACACTAACCCATCTTAACCCTATAAATATACCCTGTACCCCAAAATCCAAACCTATCCCTAAACCCTAAAAATACCCCTGTACCCCAAAACCCAAACCTAGCCCTGAACCCTATAAATACCCTTGTACCTCAAAACCCAAACCTACCCCTAAACCCTAAAAATACCCCTGTGCCCCAAAACCCAAACCTTCCCCTGAACCCTAATATACCCCTGTACCCCAAAACCCAAACCTAGCCCTGAACCCAATACCCCTGTACCCCAAAACCCAAACCTAGTTATGAGCCCTTAAAATACCCCTGTACCCCAAACCCAAACCTACCCCTGAACCCTAAAAATACCCCTATTCCCCAAAACCCAAACCTAGCCCTGAACCCTAAAAATACCCCTGTACCCCAAACCCATACCTATCCCTAAACCCTAAAACTACCCCTGTACCCCAAAACTATATCTGAACCCTTAAAATACCCAAAACATACCTCAGTACCCCAAAACATATACCCCATACCCATACTTACCTTAGCCAAACATTTAAAAAAAAAACATGCTTTTACCATTCATGCATTTACAACGAATTTCATTGTAAATGTATGCGTGGTAAAAGCATATAAAATGTAATGCCATGCGTTATAATGGCATTGCGGAGAATGGTACTTTCGTAATGAAAGTATGCGGAGTGATGGTATGCGGAAAGAAAGTTGCCGAATAATGGGTGTTTACCCTCCCCTGGTAAGTACATTGGTGGCACGGCAGCCCACATCTCCAGCAACATACTCATATTTTTTCACCACCGATTTGAAAAATGCACAGGTCTCTCTCATTGATGGCCAGCACCGACATACACTTTTAGACACACCTCCCGAAACAAGTTCTAGAATTGCGAACTTTAGAGCTGGGGAGCTACGTTCGAATCTCGGCATCAGCTCAACATTCTGTGATTCCAGGCAAATCGCTTTGTCTCCCCGTGCCTACCACAAATGAATGTGTTCTTCTGTAATGTAAATTGTGCTCATGCCATGTTGTCGAGTTCGCGCTATATAATATTGCAAGGCAAAATAAAGTAGGGAAACTCGAGTTCACACACTACTGAACGCGCACTCTTAAGTGCATCAGCAGTGCACTGTGAATCGGAGCATTTCACAGGCCTTTCACAGATAAAAAAAAGCTATCAAAACGAAATCCTACAAAACAATATACCACTGGTCGGCAGCAATTCATACCCGGACAACGTCGGGAGGGCTGTTAGTCACTAATAAAACCAGCATAACTGGGGTGCATAAGTGGGCTCCTCAACCACCCGGCCGCTGTGCCACTGCACCTGTTGCGCCATATTAACGATGTAATTGACTACAATTTTCATGCACATCGGCAACATGCATTTCAAGGAAAGGTGCCGCACTGCCAGGGCGAACGGTCTGTTGAGGACAGAACCATATCTATTCAAATCTGGGAAGACGGGGATCGTCAGCTCTCTCTTTCAAACCATGCCATCCCCTCTTTTCAACTTAAGGGCAGTCTGCATCCAGGTTTAAAGCACTACCAATCAGACGTCGCTTTCACTTTTCTGCAACAGACTACCTCTGCCAGCCAGGGGCTACCTATATCCGAGTAGGTATGCAGCTCAGCCAGTTAGAAGCGCCCGGCAAGTGATAAACTGCAGGTTACAAGTTCGAATACAGATGGAATTCGCTCATCTTTCTTAGGTTGTAGAAAGTAAATTAGAGGAAACTAAATACATGCCTAAAACGGCATTCATGTTGTGTTAAACAATGTATTAATATGGTAGCAGCTGTGTCACAACTACCTTGATAAGAGTTATAACAAGAACGTACATCTGCTCCTGTGTTCACTTGCCTACGAACAAACTAATTTAGTTTACAACAAATTGTAGCACAGCAGATAATTCCAATCTCACACCACATTCCAGTCAAAAGTTACGTGAAAAGCACAGGGTGGAAGATACGATCCATCACCAACAAGCATTGGCCGCACGCGCGCCTCGCGCTTAAAGTAAAAAAAAAAATAAACAAGCCCTGGAGTTGTGTGCGCGCAGGGGGAAGGAGAGAGGGCTGCGCGATTTTCTTACGGTAGCGATAATTGCTACCATATGGTGGCGCTCACTCCCGCAAGTAAATCGCTTCACATGCATGCGTTGCCATTGAAGGCAATGGAACGCGTGCACAAGTTTGGCTGAAAAGCCATGGCCATCTGAAAAGGTATTTTTGCCTTTGCAACGCATGCACGTTGCGTAGGCGAGACCTAAAAATGGGTGAAGGACATGACAGATTGGGCTGTAGCTGAAGAAGGCACTTCAGACAAAAGGCCACCTTCAGCTGACCATCTTCCCTCAGAGACTGGACAGAGACAGTGGGTGGCGGGTGGAAATTGCCTGCATAACTTATACAAATACCACATATAAAGGCCATGACTCACAGCGTTGGCCGGCAGTGGAGGACGGGACAAACAACAGCAGATCTAACTGTTCTTAAATGATTGTATGCAGGTCATTAGAACACTGGGCCAGTGAGGCATGCTGGTTTGATACAGAAGGACTGTGTGTGGGAAAATCCATTATCTTCTGTCTAATATTAGGCATCTGGGGCTATATTACACAAAGTGGCCTGGGGGGGGCAACAGGTGTTTTGGAGCGATTTGAGCAACCCTAGGATACACTGGCATTGCAGAAGGGGCCCCAGACGCTTGTGCAGCCACATCTGTAATACCGATAGCGCTGGCACACATAAAGCACCAGCACTTTCTTCAGGGGGCGTCCCCTCATCTGCATGGTGGTGTGTGCCATGCAAATAAGGGAATCCCTTTGCCCCTGCTGTATTACAGACTCAGAGCTAAAGAAGCTCTCAGGATGCTGTGCCACCTATAAGATGACTTACTGTCAGTTTGCCTCCTGAGAGCCGCCCCCTAGAAGGGGGAAAGGGTTTCCTATGGACCCCCCAGACATTCCCTTGCAGGTGGGTGCAGTCACTGACAGCACTCTCCTGCAAGGGGCTCTCTAATCCCCTTTCAAAGTGTAGGCTGGTGCCGCCTACCCTATGAAAACGTGGCACGGCTCCGTTTTCACACGAATGCACTGCTCCCAGGGCAGAGCGAGTTTTATGGCTACCCTGAGGGCAGAGCATTCACCACAATGCGGCACAATTCCCTTCATTGCACTGTGCGCACCTTTTAAAAGGTGCGTCCAGCGCAATGAAGGAAAATGTGCTGCATGCATAATGCGGCCCCTGGTACGCAGACCAGCATGCAGCAGCAAAACCAACTCCAATACCACATAACTTTTATTGGGTGCAAAAATTGCACTTCCAGATTGCATGAGACAAGAGGCAAGTTCTGCTTGAGGTGCTTGTTGTGGAAATATTGGGGGTAGGTACTGATTATGCGTCTAAACATAGTAGGGCAAGGCGGGCATATATAACATCTTTGCTTCAAAGATTTAACAAGCAGTGGTATGAAGATTGTTGTACTAAATGGTGGCCAATTGAATACGGTCATGGTAACTGGAATAGTTCTAACATGGCAGAGGTAATACGAAAAAGCAAGACACTTCATTTCTGGGACACTGTAATTGATAATAGACAAGAATACGTTACTCTCCCACGGAAGGCCAAACGGTTTCCAATTGGATTATGATAGGTGGGCTGAACTAATGGCAGTGGATATGTTTATAGGCACCAGCATACTGGTGCATGAAAGGTCTGCATATGTGCATCAGAAACCTTGAAAGGGCATCCCTTATAAGCACAGCACTTGCTGACGTTAAAAGAATGGTAAGAGTTCTCTCAAATAATAGATGGTGAAGAGCTCTCACATCCTTACTTCGATGGATACATTTTTGGACTCATAAAATAGACATATACCACGTTTTAAATCAATTGATTAGTCAACATTAGGGAATCAGGTGATTTTTTGATTTCAAGAGTCTGAAATATAATACTTCATTGACTGGATTTTGAATACAGTGGAATAAAATACAACTGAGAAGTAGATTTAAACTAAAGCACTGAACTGCATTTATTGTCCTCAATTAAGTATCAAGCCACTGAGAATGCATTGATGCGCTTTCAGACACTAAGGAGAAAAATGCCTCCCTGATCATTCAGACCGAATTTGACCTACCGTCCAGGAGATCCTCTTCCTCAATGCTTTTGACAACTTTTGATTTGTAGTCACGAAAAACCATATATTTTAGAAGTCTTCTTAGTTTTTTCTAAAGGATGCAAAGACAAGAAACATACAGCCATGAATACAGTATATGTAGGAGAATGACACCTGTAAATAGATGAACTTGTAGGTATGTCAGTAAAAGTAAAGTTACTGCTGCAGAGCCCGGTGTGTAGTATCCACGGGGTTGAATCGTGGCAACCAAAGCATGATTTTAAAGAATACTCTAATACCTAGTTGGAAGGTGAAGTACCAAGATTCTTTGGAGGAAAAAAACGTTATCTTTATTTCTAACAGGATAATTTTTAGGCAAATAAAGGTTTCTTTGCATTCGAAAAGGGTTATTTTGTGGTTACTAACACAATCCTTAAGCACGAAATTAACAAATAAAAATTGCATTTTTTCCCTAAATGACCAATCCAAATCTGATAGCAACAAATGTAGAGTTCCCTTTCTGGCACAGAGCTCCACGTGTTGGTTACTTTCATACCTATTTCTACCCTACTTTTTTTTAAAAGCATACCTACTGCCAATGTATTGTCACTATTGCCTGTTTTTGTATTTACTTTATTATATTTTTCATTGTAATTCACCACACATTAAGGACAATCTCCACTGTTATGAGAACTATGAAACACTATTCCACAGCTTGCTAAGGGCAAAAGACAAAAACGCAAATATATACGGTGCCGGGGGGGGGGGGGGGGAGAGGGGGGGGGGGCAGGGGGGAAAGGGGGCTGAGCTCCTGGGTGCCCCCTCAGCAAAAATGGTAGCTGGTGGGCCGGGGAGGGGACCCCCCTTCGTGCAGGGTGGTTCCTCAAGTTGTGTTAGGCCACTGCAGGCTTAGCTAGATCTGGACTCTTGTGCACACCAACACTTCCACCCCCTAAGACTTCAGTCATGATCTCAGTGGTTCTTCCTGACCACCTCCGGCCTTCTCTGGAACAGATGCCCTGCCTTTTCAGGTAGTATGCTCTATCCTTGCAAGCACCTTAGATGATGCAGGCCTGCTCTTTAACTTTTTTCCCACTAAGTGCTTTCTGAGCCTTGATCTCTTACTCATACTTTCAGGAATACATTCTGGAAACATTTATATCTTGTGCCTGAGAAATGATACCGTTTACTTCCTTTCCACTATATCCAGTCTTCACTGTCTTCAGCGTCATCTCATCACAGGGTGACCACACGAATGCCAGATCAATCTAAAGTGTCCCTAAGTCCCTACCCTTCCACCTCACCAGCTGTTCCGCCCAAACCCCTGCCACGTAAATGGCATGCCATTTATACAATTAAATATAGAATACATTTTTTGAAAACCTTTCAACACAAAACTTTAATTTCACCTCATGACAATGGCACATGAACCAACCTTCTTAACAAAAACACTCTGGAGGACTACAACAAGGCCCAGCTCCATCCACAAATGCACAGAACTGCGACTTCCTTGTCCGAAAGCCTGTGATTTCTTAAAATAGACCATCTTTATTTCAAGTGTCTTCAGGCTCCAGGTCACAAAAAGGCCAATAGTGTTGAGGCAGATGAAAATGATCATGAAAATGGGATGGTTCTAGCTAAGTCACAATCATGAGAACCAACCTCCAACCTTTTTTCCATAGAAGACAACTACCTAGAATATGCAAGTGGCATGTAAGTGATAGAGGGGATTTGGTCTGTGAGGCATAACATGTGCCTTTTGTTTGGTTCTAACTTCACTGTCCATACTGGCTTGCGTGGCTGATGGTGAGAGAAAAAACAAATGTTCTGAAATGAGCTATAGAGCTTTAAGGTCTAAATGTCCGAGCGGAGACACAGCCGAGAGTCTCTGTGCCATCCAAAATGGGCTCTTAAGATATACCACTAAAGGGGGATTCCCAAGGGATCAGATAGAGTCTCAGAGAGGGTGTTTATAGGTGAGATTGTACCATGGAGTGAGACTCTTTGATGGCGATCATGAATGGGACAGTAAAAAGGCGTATGACTACACTGAATATCAGTTATAGTTTAGGATGTGAATGGTTGAGACTGTACTTTGGAGAAGAGCTTGATTTCACTATGGAGTAAGATTCCATTTCAGTATATAGTATCCTTTAGGGCGGGTGTGGATGAAACCATACCATGGAGGAAAAGTTCAATTAAGTTTATGGAATCCTTTTCGGTGATTATGGTCAATTTTGCAACAAGGACTAAGGCTTAAATTAAGGGCGGACTATTATATCCAATGGCACTTGCAATATGGTGGATGGGATATCCGTCAAGTCTGTGACCAAGAAACCCGTACGCCAGACTCACAATCAGGCCGTTAGTCTCTAGAACTGAGACAGAGGAAGAATCCTTAAAAGTGTGCTTCATGGTGGTTATGGTCGCTGTCACTCGATTGAAGCCTCCTGCATTCCTTAGCGTGCTTATTGGAAACGTGTACTAATAAAAGGCAAGACTGTTGACATTGTTAGTGTTTCTTCCTGCCAATTACGAGGTTTGGGAGACCAAAGTATAATTACTTTTATTGATCAAACAGGGTGTCAGTAAAAACATACACAAGGTATTGTGTGTAAGAAACTTCTTTCGGAAAAAATACCCATTATTAACCGCTTTAGCAAAGGAAAGCTATTGTCTTGACCAAGTTAGGCAAAAGAAAAAAATCATGTGATGCACTTAATTGTTTAAGAACAAAAGAGGTATGCCACTGTGAGGTAGAGATGCTGCGAGTGCTTTTACAGGAGCCCCTGTGACATTGGGCAACTTCAAAATGTATCTTCGGTCTGGAGTAATACTTCTAGTCCCTATTCCCGTCTTCTCGCACCCAATGCACCCTTAAATGTCCCATGTACAGCCGGGGTTGACACTCCTATTACCCCTGCCCTCCAGTGACACTTTACCTGTCATGGGTGGTTGTGGTGGTGGATGTGGTGGTGGACGTGGGGTGGTGGACAGGGTGGATGTGGTGGTGGTCGACGTGGTAGTGGTAGACATGGTGGTGGTGGAGGACGTGGTGGTGGTGGAGGACATGGTGGTGGTGGTGGATGTGGTGGTGGTGGACGTGGTAGTGGTGGACTTGGTGGTGGTGGTGGACATGGTTGTGAATGTGGTGGACGTGGTGGTGGACGTGTTGTGGTGGTGGTTGTGGTATTGGTGGTGGACATGGTGGTGGTGGATGTGGTGGTGGACGTGGTGGTGGTGGTAGACCTGGTAGTGGTGGATGTGGTGGTGGAGGATGACGTGGTGGTTGACGTGGTGGTGGACGTGGTGGTGGTGGAGGACGTGGTAGTGGTGGAGGTGGAGGACGTGGTGGTGGTGGACGTGGTGGTGGATGTGGTGGTGATGGATGTGGTGGTGGTGGAAGTGGTGGTGGTGGAAGTAGTCGTGGTGGTGGTGGAGGTGGTAGTGGAGGTGGTGGTGGAGGTGGTGGTGGACGTGGTGGTGGGCGTGGTGGTGGTGGATGCTGTGGTGGTGGTAGTGGTGGTGGTCGTGGTGGTGGTCGTGGTCGTGGTGGTGGTGGACGTGGTGGTGGTGGACGTGGTGGTGGACGCGGTGATGGATGACTATTGGGTCGGAGGGTGCTGGCAGTATGTGGAAGAAGCGGAAGATCTCCAAGGGGGCACATGGGAGAGCAGAAAGAGGTTGAATATTAGAAACAAGCCACGGCATCGCTCTGGTTGATGTTTGGTAGGTGGATGGGGTGTTCTGTGCAGAAAGGCATTACGGCGCATGGTAAATAAATAAAACAAGCGTTTTACCCAAAAGTGAAAGCGACTGCGTTTGGAGATGAAAGTGCACTCTGTGCTTAATGAGCCATGACGAGGGAGGAAAGCAGTGCTCTCTCCCTCGGACCCCAGGCCAGGGCAGAGAGAAGGCGGGACATGCACCCTTTGGCCAATTGCATGCTGTCTTTCTTAGAAAGACGCATGCAAAGGCTAAAACCCGGGGGAAGAAAACAAAAGCACACGCACGAGTGTGTGTTCCAAAGTTTAAAGCCCTTACTAAATGTCTCGCAGAACAGCACGTGTGCTGGCTCAGACGAGACCTAAAAAAGCAGTATACATGGCAGGGTTAAGTAATCAAAAAGATGGGGGCATGGCTAGCGCCCGAGGAGGATGGCTGCTGATGCCTAACGCTCCTGAGACAGATAGGTGGTTTGCGGCTCTGGCGAGCAACTAAAGTGCAGCACAGTTCCTCAAAGCCTCTGCAGAGAAGTCGGAATCGAGGCAGAACCAGTTGACATGTTCAAGGATCCCTGAAACTAAACGTAAGTGGTAATATTTACTTTGACTGCAGCGGAGCCCTTCCCCTGCGTTTTCGGACGCCAATTTGTCGATCCGGCAGTAAGACGTTTTCCACAAGTACTTCATTATCCTTGTGACACAGACACTGTAAATAACGCTGAAATTCTTGCCCTGCATTTGAAATGATGTAGAGGAAATGGAGAGCTGTTGTGAAGCCGTTATTATTCTCCTCCTGCATTGTTGTATGTGCTCTGGATCTGGGATGCCTTCCTTTTCATAATACCGGCCGTCATTTTCTATTTTGAACTGCGCAAAGCTTCTATGCACTGCCCATGTCAAACAATCTTGTCATGCTGGCTGTTTGGAAACCTTTATTTTCTTGATAGAACTCTCTGCAATGGTTGTTCCTCTTCTTTCCATCAACCCCTCCTTTGGCATTTTTCTTAGGCTCCTTCAGGTAGTAAAACATTGATGGAACTCTGGGATATTTCTTTCTTCTCTCATGAAGGTTACAGATAGTTGGTCCATATTACTATGAAGCTCTCTGGGCCACTTTCATTCGTTTGTTGCTGAGGCGCATGGGATAAACCATATACAGAACACTTTTTTGGTTTTTACCTCATTAAAATTATCTCCCCAACAAAGACACTGCTATAATATTTACATTATTCTTAAATTTGTGGAATTGTTGGTGCTACTTTTTGTCCCTGTCCACAGCTGTTTTGGTTAACAACCCAAGTTATTTACACCCTTTCACCTACGGAATTACTCAACCTGCTCCGAGTCTCATTTATATTACGCTGCCATGGATAACCCATTGAATACTTCACCTAAGAGCACTACAGTTTCCAGCATTGCTGCATCATCTGGCTCGAATAAAGCGCCAAGTAAACGTCTAAGGAAGGATCCTCCCTACCCTCTCAAACAACCTTCTTCAGTTTCTTTTGACTTATTACTTAAAGAAATTAGAGCCCTTCGCCCATTTGTTGAGGAAACTAACTCCTAAATTCAGCCACTAACTGAAAGATGGTCAAGCTTAGAAGACAGAGTTACTACAGTGGAGCAGAATCTTGAATCCCTGACTTCTGTCAGTAGCAAGATTGATATTCTTCATTCTCAAGTGCTGTTTCTCCAAAAACAAGTTGAAAATGTGGAAAACAGGAATAGGCGGAACAATCTTCGTATTTATGGATTATCAGAAGGATCAGAAGGTTCTGATCCTATTACTTTCTTCAAGTCATTCCTACCCAAAGTACTCAACTTGCCTCAAGATACTCAGCTAAATATTCAACGAGCTCACCGTTTGGATCCTGATTTGTCATCGTCCTCTTCCAATATGAGGAAACCGAGAGGAGTCATCCTATATTTCCTAGAGTATACTGACTTGCTTAAGATTTTATCAGCAGCTAGATCTGCAACTTGTATCACCTGGGCTGCCAATACTTTATTTTTCTCTCAAGATTACTCAAAATCCACTGCGGACAGACGAAAGGACTTTTTAGCAATGAGACCGCAGCTCAGAGCTTTGGGTGTACTCTATGGCATTTTTCACCCATGCCTCTTTAAAGTTACTTTTAATAACAAAACCACCACATACGAGGATCCTTTAAAATTTAAGAGTTTTCTTTATTCTTGCCATATGGATTCCATGGACACTTCTACATTGTCTTCATCGCTCAACAAATAGTTGATGCTGATATGTTTATGCATTGCCATTGTTATGTATAATGTACTTAATTTTTCCTAATTGTTCTTGTTTGATGGTGATTACTGTTCCTTCCCTTTGATTGGTATTGACCTGTTTACCATCTTTTGTTGTTTTTCTTTTATTTGTAAGTTCCGCTCTCATGATGTATTATCCCATATGTTGTACAGCTCGCCATTTCCCACCCCTTCCCGCCCTCGTTTGCGGTATAGGGTCGTCACTCTTCTATGTGGCCCCATCTCCCCCCACCTTATATGTGTTTTGGACTTTATGTAAGTATGTTCATCATGTCTTTTTTATTGTATTTTGTATCTTTTCTCTCCTTTTAAATTTTCTCCTCTATCCTTTTCATCCCCCTTCTCCTCTGTCAGATTTACTACTTTGATTTGCTACTTCTTTGCTATTCTTCTCATGTTTCACTTGCTGGATGTTTTTACATAGCTTATTTCTCTATTCCTTTCTTCTTTTTTTCCCTCATCTCATTTCTTTCTTATTCTCCTACAATGTTTAAAGTTTTGAATATTACGCGTATTCTCATCTTTATGACTTATCTTATATTGGCAGTTCTATTAAGGTTGGTTCATTGTATCTTACATTCATTGTTTCTAAGATATGGTTTTAAAGATATGCTCATGGAATGTTAAAGGTTTAAATTCCCCAATTAAGAGACAAAGAGTCTTATCTTATTTATCTAAACTAGATGTCAAAATTGCTTTGCTGCGAGAAACCCATCTTCCTGAATCTGAATTGTTAAAGTTCAAGAGAAATTGGGTTGGTGAACTTTTTTACGCACCTGGTAATGGTAAGCGAAATGGTGTTGTCACTTTATTACATAAATACCTGAAGACCTCCCTTGTGTCACAGCTGAGGGACGGAGAAGGTAGATGGCTCTATACCGTATTTTCCGGCGTATAAGACGACTTTTTAACCCCTTAAAATGTTTTCAAAAGTCGGGGGTCGTCTTATACGCCGGATACCAAATTTTCAGAGTGCAAGCAACGCTCTACCGACTATGAATTTGCCCCCACGAACCCTCCAATATGACCTGGGGTCTTACTCGCGCGTTCACACTCTCTGTGCCGTATGAGGACTTTATCCGAAGGTGTCTGCCCGCTTCACAATAGGACCGGCAATGACACGTACATGAAGAGAAGTACACGTTTACCGCTACATTACGTACCGTAATCAAAAATTGCACATGATTTCAAAATAGCGCAAAGTTACTTACAGTCCCGTAGTGCTGGGAGAGGGTCTCACGGGGCATTTCGTTATTTTCTTCCTGCGGCTTGAGCCTAGAGACACAGCGGTATATGCGCTGATCTGGCGCCATAATCCTCACGTTCATCGGAAGTAGAGGAGCGTCACTAGCGCACGTCATCTACTGAGTTCATGAACATGGAAAGGGGACTTCAGAAGGTTCCAGCCGGCGGAAGTGGGGGTCGTCTTATACGGCGAGTATAGGACGAAACCTACATTTCATCATGAAAAGTTGGGGGTCGTCTTATACGCCGGGTCGTCCTATACGCCGGAAAATACGGTAAGTTAGAGATTGATGGCAGCCCACTATCTCTTTTCAATATGTATGCCCCTACATCTGGTGATACGCCTTTCTGGTCACATATGAATAATTTGATATCTCACCACTTCGATAAAAATATGATCCTAGCTGGAGACTGTAATCAGGCTTTTAACCCTTTTTTAGATCGGAAGTCCAATTCTCCGTTCATTCCCTCAAAACCACATAAAACTTTCACACAGACCATTAAACACCTACACCTATCAGATGCATGGAGGCTTTGCAACCCGGCCCTTCAAGAATACACTTTTTTTTCTTCACCTCACCAAACCCAATCCAGAATTGATTATTTCTTTACATCACATAATGTCTCCCAATCTCTTAACTCTGCAGACATAGGTCCCATACTTATCTCTGTTCATGCTCCAGTCACCATTCTGTTAGATCTCTTACTTCACACAGATCACCCACGCAGATGGCATTTCAATAACTCCCTGCTTCTTGATTCTCTTTTCAACACCTCCTTTACCTCTTTCTTCAATGAATACTTTCTTCTAAACAACATCAATAATATGCCCTTCCATATAATATGGGATGCCTTTAATGCCTCTGCTAGAGACTGTATAATTAGAAACACTTCTGCTAAACGTAACTCATTTCGGACTATAAATAAAGAACTTCTTTCAAAAATAAAATCTCTAGAACACACTTACTATACTTCCAAATCGAAAGACTGTTTAACTGATCTCATCAATGCCAAGATTCAATTTAACAAATATACAACTGATGCTGCCTCCTTGGTCCTTTAAATGACTAGTGCTAAATTCTATGGCAGCCAGAATAAATCTGTCAAATTGTTAGCAAATTTTTTAAAAAAACAAACAGAACTAGCTTCATATCAATTCCATTCTATCGGATTCCAAAGACCCCAAACACAAAGATCCTGACATCCAACAAGAATTTGTTCAATTTTATAGAAAACTGTATACTCCTGAATCGTATCCCACTGAAGATGATATTTCCCTCTACCTCTCTTTGATCAACAAACCCACACTTCTGACTTCTCTCCTCGACCTTCTTGAATGTGATTTGACTCAGACAGATTTACTTAATGCTCCTAATTCCCTTAAATAGGACAAAGCTCCAGGACCCAACTGTTTCACTGTCGAATTATTTTTACATTTTGCCCCACTTCTTCCTAAGTTACATACTTTAATATCCTCTTTTCTTTCTTCCGGACACTCTTCTAATACTTTTATGGAAGCCTTAATTTGTCTTATTGCAAAGGAGGGAAAGGACTTGCGTTTTTGCAAAAACTAATTGAATCAGATCTCTAGTTAGTATAGATTATAACATATTTTTTAAGTCCTTAGCCTTTCGGTTAGAAGCTCTTCTGCCTCACCTTTTAGGGAAAGAACAATTAGGCTTTGTTAAAGGTAGATCTATCAACAATAACACGCGATTATTCTTTGACATCATCTCCAAATCTTCTGGTCTCCCTGAGCCCCTTGCTGCCATTGCACTTGACGCAGAGAAAGCGTTTGATAGGGTGTATTTGGCCTTTTATCTTTCAGACCCTTAAATGGTTTGGTTTCGGTCCAAAAATTATCTATTTGATTTCTCTGCTTTATTCATCCCCTAAAGCCACTATCTTTGCTAATGGCCTTGCCTCACCCTATTTTACTATCCATAGAGGAGTAAGACAAGGTTGCCCCCTCTCTCCTTTTCTCTTTAATTTAGCCTTGGAACCCTTCTTATCTAGAATAAGATAAAATTCATACATCGTAGGCTACACTTCTAAATCTTTACAAATCAAAATGGCTGCATATACGGATGATGTTCTTTAATTTCTTCCCAAACCCCAAGAATTCAGATAAAATATTTAGGTGTTTGGTTTACCACTTTCATTAAAACATCAATTGACCTAAATTTCAATAAATGTATTGAGAAACTCCGCACTCTCGCGGCCAAATGGCATCCTTTACATCTCTCTTGGTGAGGCCGACTTGACACTTTTAAAATAATGCTAACACCCATCATTCTTTATCTTGTATCTAATATTCCAGTTTCCAATCCCATGAAGTGGTTCCATAAAATTAATTCCCTTCTTACTTCTTTTCTCTGGTTAAACAAAAAACCTAGAATGTCCTTATCGAAGTTGTCATGTCCGAAATCCGAAGGAGGAGTTTGTTTCCCCGATCTCCCTAAATACCACAAGGCATTCTTATTAAAACTTACCTCCAAATGGCTCTCAACTCCTTCTCCAGATCTCCCCCTATGGGTTGATTTGGAAGAAGCCATCCTCTCCCCATTTTCCTTTCTGGAATATTTATTTTTTACAAGAAAGCCACATATCTTACACACCCTAATTATTAAATACACATATAATACTTTGAATAAATTCCTTCTTATTGAACCTCATGATTTTAATACATTTCTTAGCTCCACTATATGGCACAATAATTGTATTTGTGTTAAGGGTAAACCGATTTATTGGAAAACTTGGAGGGACAAAGGCATTCTTTGGGTCCATCAATTATTTGAAAACGACTCTTTCTAGACTTTTTCCGCAGTTCGATCCCTTTATCATTTCCCCCCATCATTTTCTAATAAATTTCGAATCTTACGCTCTGCCATTCTTGATTCCTACTCTTACTTTCAATCTCTACCCATCTCTCCACCGTCATTTGATCATCCCTGGCCAACTATTTTACACAAATCATCTAAGGCTTCCACCCTATACACATGTTTGCTTTCTCCACTCTTAACACGAGCTAAAACAAAGATTGAGACTGCATGGGAGGCAGATATAGACTCACAATGGCCCATACATATTTGGGATAAACTTTGGTCAAAAATTAAGAAAGCATCTAGAGCTGCTAACACCACACAAACTCTCTTTTTCATTTATAACAGATTACTCCTGACACCAGTCATTCAACTCTCTCTTGAAAATGGGGAAGAAGTTAGTTTGGGGTAGCCCAGGTCTCACATATTCAGTTCAAAAACTGAGAAAGACAAGGAGTGGGATATCTGTTTCCCTAAAGCCACTAATTATATTATTGAAATTTATAAAGTGCAGGAATATCAAACGGTGTATTGCCGCTAGCAGTCCTGAGTGAGCTGGAACCTCTATTTGTTAAATAGCCAGGTTTCGGGAGCTTTCCTGAAGGATGTCAAAGAAGGGAGACTTCTGATGAAAATGGGGAGGCTATTCCAGAGCTTTGTAGCCCCCACTGTGAACCCTGGTGGGACTTACTAAATTTGGGATCTAATTGAAATGTGCCCCACCTGAAATGGCCTACTTTCGACTATATACCTGGGTGACTCTAGGCTCTGTAAAACAGATTGGCTGCCTAAGGTAAATGTCAGGTTGTCTAAGGATAATGTTTATCATCCAAAGGTAAACAGGTTTGTGAGTTCAGTACAGATGTTGTGGTCATACCACTGGGAGCTGTGGACCTTTATCAGTGTGAACCTGGTTTTTGGGAGTTCAGTGAGGAGTCGAATTTCCATAATCTAATGTTAGCACTTGCAATGCTTGTACAACGGGCTTGAAAGCAGAATCGGATATTAAGTTTTGCATGTGTTTGAATAAGTGGCCCTGATGAGGAGCAGAGTGATGATAAATATTGTTAGCAGGCAGTGTGATATGCAACGCTGTAAGGGCTACAGATATTTTTTATTTGCAAGACTAAAAGGGAAAGTAGTCTCAATTTGGGATTGTTAGAATTTAATTTAAGGCAACAGACCTTCTCTTTACCTTGGATCAGGTCAGTAAACTATACATATGCAATAGAGCTGTGGTCAATATTGGTGCGGTGGCAGTTACCAGCCGCTGCACCACATCTAGCAGCTCTCTGAAAAAAACTGAAGACTGTAAGGGCTGTAGGTGTCTAGATGGACACCATCTACCATTTTTTACAAATTGACTGATCCTCAGGGCCTAAGGAAACCCTGTCAGCCTTTTGCTTCTGCTGCACATGGCAGAGTGTGCAGCAGGATACCATGGTCACTGGTAATGGATGCTGCTACTCCATCAGGAACACGATGGAAGTTGTACTTTTTTTTCAACGTGCTGAAATGTGGACTGAGCTTTTTATAATGGAGGACTTGCCGAAGTCCACCTGGCCACTGCTTTGCCTAATAAGCCTGGAAGATACCATGATGTGAAATTGTCTCTTTTGGTAAAATTACAAATGTGTAGGCTGCCAGCGGCCTAGCATTATACTCTTCTATCATGGATGTTGGTGTCAATCAATCAGGAGTTTGTTAAAGCGCAACTACTCACCCGTAAGGGTCTCAAGGCGCTAGGGGTGGGGGGGGTCAGGTTCCATTCCATCAAGGAGGGGGTCTGTCGAAGAGCCAGGTTTTGAGGTTTCTTGCGAAGATGGGTAGCAATCTTGTCTGTCTGAGGTGGAGCGGAAGGGCGTTCCATGCTTTGGCCGCGAGGAAGGAGAAGGAGCGGCCTCCCGATCTGGTCTTTCTGGTGCGGGGGACCACGGCGTAGGAGAGCTGGGCTGATCGTAGGGTCCTTTGCGGTGCGTGGAATTTGAGCCGGCTGTTCAGGTATGCTGGTCCGGTGCCGTGGAGGGCCTTGTGTGCGTGGGTGAGCATCTTAAAGGTGATTCTCGCCTCGACGGGGAGCCAGTGGAGTGTGCGCAGGTGCTGGGAGATGTGGCAGTGTTTTGGCAGGTTGAGGACCAGTCTTGCGGCGGCGTTCTGGATGTTCTGTAGCTTGCGGATGAGGTTTTTGTTTATTCCGGCGTAGAGTGCGTTGCCGTAGTCGAGTCTGCTGGTGACCAGGGCGTGAGTGGCTGTCTTTCGGTGTTCGAGGGGGATCCATTTGAAGGTCTTACGTAGGAGGCGGAGGGTGTGGAAGCAGGAAGATGAGACAGAGTTGATCTGGCGGTCCATTTTGAGCTCGGAGTCCAGGATGATTCCCAGGTTGCGTGCGTGGTCTGTGGGGGTTGGCGGGTTTCCGAGGGCGGTGGGCCACCAGGTGTCGCTCCAGGCGTCGGGGTTTGGGCCCATGATGAGTACTTCTGTTTTGTTGGTGTTTAGTTGTAGGCAGCTGTTTTTCATCCATTTGGCGACGGCTTCCATGCCTTCTCGAAAGTTGCGTCTGGCGGTGTTGGGCTCGTTGGATAGGGAGAGGATGAGCTGGGTGTCGTCTGCGTATGACACGATGTTGAGTCCGTAGGTTCTGACGATGGGGGCAAGTGGAGCCATGTAGACGTTGAAGAGCGTCGGGCTGAGGGAGGAGCCCTGGGGGACTCCGCAGGTGGTAGGTGTGGGGTCTGAGAGGAAAGGGGGGAGTCTGACCCGTTGCGTCCTGCCGGAGAGGAAGGAGCAGATCCAGTCGAGGGCCTTGTCCTGGATTCCTGCGTCGTAGAGTCTGCGTATTAGGGTGCGGTGGGAGACTGTGTTGAACGCCACTGATAGGTCTAGGAGGATGAGGGCTACTGTTTCTCCTTTGTCCAGTTGGGTGCGGATGTCGTCTGTTGCGGCGAGGACGGTGGTTTCCGTACTGTGGTTTTTTCTGAAGCCGGATTGGGAGGAGTCGAGGATGTTGTGTTCTTCAATGAATGTGGCGAGTTGGCTGTTGATGGCTTTCTCGATTACTTTCGCTGGGAAGGGGAGCAGGGAGATGGGTCTGTAGTTTTTGAGGTCGGTGGGGTCCGCTGAGGGTTTCTTTAGGAGGGGGTTGACCTTGGCGTGTTTCCAGTCGTCGGGGAACGAGGCGGTCGCCAGGGAGCGGTTGATGGTGTGGCGGAGCATGGGTGTGATGGTGTCGGCGGCTCTGTTGAAGATGTGGTGGGGGCAGGGGTCCGTGGGGGCCCCTGAGTGGATTGACTTCATTGTCTTCAGTGTGTCTTCGGTGGTGAGGGCTGTCCAGTCATCAATCGCTGGTTTCCGGGTGTCGGAGGTGGTTGGTGAGGGTTCAGTGTGTTGGTTGTCTTCGTCGAAGTTGTCGTAGATGCTCTTGATTTTGTGGTGGAAAAAGGTGCTGAGTTTGTCGCAGAGGTCTTGTGAGGGAGGGATGTCGGTAGACTCGCTGGTGGGTTGGGCGAACTCCTTAATGATGCTGAAGAGTTCCTTGCTGTTGTGTGCGTGGGTGGAGATTCTGTCTTCAATCGCTTTTTTCCTCGTTTCTCTGATGAGTTGATGGTGAGCGTTGGTGGAGGCTCTGAAGTTGTTGTGGGCTTCTGTGGATTTGGTGTTTCTCCAGGCCTTTTCGAGGCGGCGGCATGTGCGCCTGGACTCTCGAAGTTCGGTGGTAAACCATCTGGCTTTCTTGGCACGGGTATTGTTGTTTTTCTTGAGGGGGGCTATGGTGTTGGTGCTGTCCGAGATCCATTTATGCAGGGTTCGGGCTGCGGTGTTGGGGTCGTCGCTTTCCGCGATGGTTGGGGTGGAGTTGTTGAGTGAGGAGGTGAGCTGGTCGGTGATTTTGGTCCAGTTTCTTTGTGGAAGCAGGTGCTGGTGTCTGTGGATGGAGGGTGTTCTGAAGGTGAAGTGGACGCAACGATGGTCGGTCCATGGGAGTTCGGTGGTGTGGCTGAAGGTGATGGAGTTTCCTGTAGTGAAGAGGGGGTCGAGGGTGTGTCCTGCTGAGTGCGTGGGCTCGGTCACGATCTGGCAGAGTCCAATGTTGTGGAGGTTGTCCAGGAGGCATGTGGTGTTGGGGTCCAGTTGATTGTCGAGGTGGAAGTTGAGGTCTCCCAGCAGGGTGTAGTTGGTGGACGCGATGGCCTGCGGGGAGATAATGTCCATGATGGAGTTGGCGAAGGGTCCGCGGTGTCCAGGGGGTCGGTAGATGAGGGTTCCTCAGAAGGTGGCGGTGGGGCTGACCAGTATCTTGAAGTGAAGGTGTTCCATCAGTTTTGTGGACTCGTCAGGGAGTGTGCTCAGGCGGAGGCTGGATTTGTGGATGATGGCGATTCCTCCTCCTGGGTGGGTGGGTGGTCCTTCCTGGAGATCTTGTATCCTTGGGGGATGGCGATGGCGATGTCCGGTCCCGAGGTGGCGTGGGTCCAGGTTTCGGTGAACAATGCTATGTCCGGGGTGGTGCTGTCGAGGAGGTCCCAGATTTCTGTGGCATGTTTGTGGAGAGATCGGACGTTGAGGAGGATGCATTGCAGGGTCTTCGGTTCGGTTGTGTTCTTGTGGGCGGGTTGTGCTGGATCCGTGTTCTTGGCGGTGCTGCAGGTTTGCCGGCAGCGGTGACAGCTGAAGGGTCCATGGGTGTCGGCTGGTGATGCTAGCTTGCAGTTGTTGTTGCAGCCTGGGTTGAGAGCGTGGAGTGCTGCTGGGTCGTAGCGTTGGCGGGCGGAGGTCCAGGGTTCCTGGTGCTGGTGGCGGACGGGTCGCGGACGGGCGCAGACGTGCTTGCCTTTGACACGCCTTCGGTGCACCAGCGGCGCGCTCGCAGCCCGCGGCCGTGCAGTGGCCGACATTAAGTAGGGGTCGGGGAGGGCTGGACAGCTGGGAGGCGGGGAGAGGAGCTGGATTGGGCCGGTCGCGCTGGGGGGGGGGGCGCGGGGGCAGCAGCGGCAGAGAAAGGTAAAGGGAGGAAAGAAGGGATAAAGAAAGAAGGGAAAATAAGCAGAAATAAGGCACAAAAGAGCAGAGATGCAGACAAGGGCAGAAAGATGAAAGATGGAAAGTGTAGAAAAACGAGTGAAAACGAGTGAAGGAGGAGAGGGAGAGAAAGGGAAAATGGGCAGAAATAAGGCACAAAAGAGCAGAGGTGCAGAAAGGTGAAAGATAGAAAGGATAAAAAAACGAGTGAAGGAGCAGAGTAAGAGAAAGGAGACAGAGGTCCACTGGACCACCAGGGCTGAGGCGCAGGGAAACCTGCGGGTGGAGGAGGGCCTCGATCACTAACACTCAAGAGTGCAGGGGCAGGGGCGCCTCACTTAATATTTGAGCTGCGAGGGTGGGAGAGCAATTTCACTGACAATGAGTCAGTGGTCTTGCTGGTGTCATCCATAATATCAAAGTTGACAGTCTTCATGCTACAATCATATCTGAAATGTGGCTTGCTCATGAAGCCTTTTTCAATGGCACAGATAGACAGCTTTCATGGAATTGTGCCAGAAATTGGAGATGGGGTTATGGGTCAAAAACAGTTCCGCTAATTTGGGTTGGAGTTCATTTTTTTGCAGGGATGAGGAGGCTGAGATGAAGTGACAGTAGATGTTTGACGTTCTGAGGGAAGTCATGGTTTAATGCCCGGTTTTATTACACTAATTGTTGAGTACGGGAAATAAGATGTTGCAAAAACATCTGCTTTCCTTCCCAGCATTTAGGATTTTCGCTAATTGTGTTTGCTTGGCAAGTGAATTTACCTGCAAAGTCTAGCAATGGGGCCGTGTGCTGTGGTAGTTGTGTGCTTGATCGCCAAAAATAGTTTTTTAGAAGGTTTATTGTGCTAGTAACTTTTGATTTAAAAACGTTAACATTAGGTGAAGAGATGTAGTCTATTAACATTTTTATTGCTACCCAAAGAAGGGAGAGTATGTCATAGGAGTTTTTTTTAATGACATCTATCTTAATAGTCTGCAGGGCCTTTCTTTCACTATTTAGTCCAGCAAAATTCGATTCATTTGACTTTTTACGTTTCTTACTTTTAAGGGTCTGTAGGAAGCTCTCCAAGAACACTGGCCAAACTGTTTTGGGTAATGAGTCATGATAGCGATTGCGTCATTTCCTTTGTTCTCGGGCATAGGTTAACAGGCTATTTTTAGGTCAAGTCATTGAGACTTGTTTTTAGATTTACAAATCCAAACAGACCTCTTCTGGGCTTACCCACAATGTTAACTTTTTCACAATTGACAGTAAGTGGTCCACTCTGTTGACTCACAAGTCAGCTCATTATTGCACAGGTAGCCAAGTGGTTCGGTTATAAGTATCCTCCCAATGAAGGTTTAGGTCACACGAAGACTTTTTGGGCAACAGAACAAGATTCGCGATCATAGGGTCTCCGCACTGCTCGACAAACGCTACGTTATCCCTCGACCATGCTGAAGGATTTAGGTCAATGTAAAGACAGAGAGAGGATGGACTGCATCTCCACCACAAGGAATACATATGTAGATTGAGATATATGGGGTATTATATTTGTATGTATTAATAAATGCTCCTCCTCCTATTCTCTCCTCCATTCTTATAACATCTTTATGAAAAATGCAAAAAAAATCCAGAAAAAAACCAAGCATATTTTGCTGGTCGCTTATTCCATTGTAAAATTACTTAAAAACAAGATCAAAACAGTATTGAAACGGTCTCAGTCGTACCTTATCTTTTCGCATCAGAAACAGGATATCTTCAGCAGAGATGACCCGAGATCCCCTGAGTTGGGAAACTTCAGCTGCTTGCTGCAACTATGAGAGAAAGAGGCAGTAAACAACAGCGAAAATGCAAGTCTATTATGAATACTTTTTATTGGATCTTTCATGAGAAGAGAGTACAAAAAAAAAAGAAAACCGGGCAAACTAGTCACATTTTAATTAATGATGAGAGGTGTATACCCCCTTCTCGAGGCAGGGATCCTGGATAAACATTCTGCATCAGTATCAGGAGACATTTTGGGGAATGCTGTACATGTGGTATATTCATCTCATGACTGAGTGTTCAAACATGTCGGAGGCCAACATTTATCAGATGTACCCATCTGTATCGATGCACGCAGATGAACTTGATAATTAATTCCAGCTAAAGTATTTTCAGGCAGCTGGGGGTTGATCTTAGCTACAAAATTGGCACCAATCACCAGTGGAGAGAGGCACATACTTTGCCAACTGCAGCAAATATCTTTGCACTCTCCATGCACATTTTTTTGAACGAGTGCATATAAGGAACAAAAGCTTAAAGTGCATATGAAACATTTTTCAATAGTATTGGGTTCAAACGTTTTATAACTTGAAACCAAAATACACTAACAAATGTGCACAGTTTGATCATGCTGCTTAAGTTTAAGGGATTCAGGAAAAGCCAGAGATGGGGAGAAGTATTGCTAAAAACAGACCTGAATCTAGAATTAGTTCAATTCAGTTTGTAATATCGATCCTAAAGTATGTAATAGGATTCTCCCTGCTTCTGATCATGATGAACTAGAATCTTGCTCAAAAGTGAAAAGTGAGAATTGTAGCTTTCACACCTGGATAAAATAGGATTGTATGGCAGGACTCGAAACGAGGGTTATGCTGTGTCTAGCTGAGACGCTGCTAGTCCCCTGTAATAAGAATAATAAAATCAGTATGCTAGTGTAATAATTACAATGGGTTGAGATACTATAACGCCTAATGCAGGACACAGTTGATAGTTTGAAAGACCAGTCACTGGGTCAAAATACAGCTGCTACTTAAAGTAATGGGGGCTTTTCACTTATTGATTTAGGACATTTTAATATGAAATAAAGTCTGCAGAGGAAGGCATATTCGTCTCCACTGATGGAGTTTATTACACTAAAGTATGGCTCTGTCCAAGTCTTATATTCTACTGGACATATGGTTTTGAGAGTGGATTGCATTAAACCTCTTCTAATATGTGTGTGCAACAAATTATAAACTGCATAAAGATATGCCTATTTTCATTTTACAGGTTTTAGATATTTTTATAAGACACACAATTGAAGGACGGAATGCAGACCAAATCAAAACATTCACCACCAGTCGAGAGATTTGGGTTAAAATCCATCATCATTTGCTCAACATGCCACCGCAGTTTAGATCTGGCCACATGCAAATCAGTCTTGACCCTGTGCCTCATGGGAACAGCCCAGCCGAAACTGCCAAGCCAGGTTCTCCATGGACCGGAAATAAGCATCCTAGGACTGGTTTCAGGGTTTCAGCTCTCATAAACCAGGATAGCTTGAATCCAGTGGCACAGTGAGCCCAGGACCCACGTCTGGGCATACCCGGCGCACTTAGAGCGAGAAAGCAAAAGACACACAATTGATGGACGGAATGCAGAACAAATCAAAACATTTACCCACAGTCAAGAGATTTGGGTTAAATTCATCATTCTTTTGCTCACCATGCCACCGCAGTTTAGACCTGGCCATATGCAAATCAATCTTGACCCTGTGCCTCATGGGAACAGTCCAAACCGAGGGGTGAATGTTTTGATTTGTTCTGCATTCTGTCCATCAATTGTGTGTCTTTTGCTTCCTTGCCCTAAGTGCACCGGATACTTGTTTGCGGTCCAGGGAGGACCTAGCTTGGCAGTTCGGGCTGGACTGTTCCCATGAGGCACAGGGTCAAGACTGATTTGCATATGGCCAGGTCGAAACTGGGGTGGCATGGTGAGCAAAACAATGATGGATTTATCCCAGATCTCCTGACTGGGGGTGAATGTTTTGATTTTTTCTGGATTCCGTCCATCAATTGTGTGTCTTTAGATATTTTTATACCTATCTCCAAGTAGGGGTCGTTCATGACATTGAGAAAAAGGTCAAGAATGTTAAAGAGATCTATAAAAGAGCTTGAGACCTGATTACGAGTTTGGCAGTCTTGGAGCAGATCGCCACTCGAGCACCCTGCTCCAAGACCACTAAACCTCTAGTCCGTCCGCCCACCAGATTAATATATTGTAAGAGAGCCTTAGAAAGGCACAGCCGTAGAAATACGCAGCCCATTTCTGCACTGACAAAAATGCACAATGTTGTGCATTTCTGTCGGTTCAGGAACAGAGGGTGCAAAAATACAGGGGGGGGCACCATGTGCCCCCTACATACCCCCCCATGCAAAGAGGCAACAGGGGATCCTGTAGGGCCCCCTTAGTTTCCTCAAAACCACCCTTTTCATGGCGAGGTCACCCTCATGAAGAGGGTCGCAGTGAGGAAACTCGTAATATGCTTGGCGGTACCGCAGCAGCACTGCCAGCATATTACAGCCTCACACCGCTGCACCACCACCATAGGATTAGGAAACCCAGGTGGTTGGGGGGTTCTGTGGCGGTCCCACCAACGGCGGGTCCAGGGACCACCACCATGGGTTAGGTGGTCCCATGGACCGCCGAACACGTAATTAGGCCTTTGGTCTTCAAACTTGTTCACGTAGAACTTATTGGCGGGTGTACTTTACTCAATACATAAATACAAACTGCGCAAAACCGTAAAACACAGCCAAAGTTATTATCAAGCAAGAGAAAGCTTTTTCTCTGTAAAATTATATTTATATATGTATGCGTGTGAGTGTATAGGCTTTTGCGGAATTTCTCCATGCAGTTTGGCAGCGTGTGTGAGGTGTGTGTGTATGCACACTTCTAAAGAGAGCAAGCAAACTTACAAATTACTTTAATGCACCTGAAAGTATTTTCTATAACATACCACCCTTCATGTCCACATTAGCATTGGTTTTACTCAGTTCCACAGGCTGAATAAGTGCATTATTAATTTCCGAAGCTCCCATGCTGGTGTGGCCTGAAATAAGTCTATTCACCAGCTAAAAAGATCAACAAAACAGTAGCTGCTTCTAATATCCAGAGGAAAAGAAAGATTGTAGTTTGGCAAGAGTTCAGTAGGCACAGGCTGCAGTCCATAAATCATAATACTGGACTGCATTAATTTTTTTCCACACTCATCAAATGGACACAGAAAGATGGCTGTCTGGTGCGCCAGGCACAGCACATAGTGCAGGAAAGGCAGGCGCTATTTCCCCGTGAAGACTCACTGGGGTCTTTAGAGCTACAGAGAGGCCTGAGACTCGGGGAATTTAAAGGAATTCATAAGCGACTGTAACACAAGCTGCCTAGGAACTGCACTGGAAAATGTAAGAATGTGAAAAATGATAGCTCCCTTTTCTTGGCGGATAGAGTCAAGTCTCATTTTGCTAAGTTTGAGGGCAATCAAGGTACTTGTATTTCCCAAGCAAGGGAAAAATATACCTTATAGAGAACATTTGTTACAAAAATGTTTGTTTATTGTGTGCTGTTTGCGAGCGCTTATTCCGCAGAATCCTAGGAACACATTGTACAAGTTGAGTCTGTGTCCTCTGAAGAAAGCGCTTGTAAATCTCGGTCCTCGTGCTGACGGGACACACGTGATATACTGGCAGCCATTTTCTTAAGCTGTTTCAAACAGGGAAACCAGTCTCCGGGCTTGAACCGGGATGTAAATCAAGGTTAGCCACATCGGAAAACCTACCCTGGAGTTATTATAGCGTGGGCGCGGCTCTTCCTGCGGGGCTTCGAAGCGGTATCCCCCAAGCACATCGTGGGAAATATTTATTTACTAGGAAATACAGCCTGTCACTGGCAGATTGTTCACTCAATCTACCATCACAGGGTTGGGGCAAACACGTCGGGGGTATTACTATATATCAGAGCTGACTACATACGTCATGAAAAGTCGGCCGACCCTGGGTGTTGTGCAAAAGGAATTCACTAGTCATCCATCTGAATTTTAATGTAATGTGGGAATGCAGAGACTCACTGTTTCCTGGAGAAAGACAGACCCGGTTCATTAGTAACAAATACTCACACAGACAGACGACGGAGTAATTCTTGCTAATAGTTAAAACCCCAAAGTACGGGGCACAAGTCCTAAAAAAAAAAGTAGGGGGGGGGGGGGGGCGACTACCCAAGTTAGTATGCAAGTAACATCATGGCGCGTGATGTCACAGCATGTGACATCGCACCTGACATTACAGTAAGTGACCTCACAAGAAGTGACATTAGATATTAAGACTGCACAAATATGTTTAGCACGTTTACCATGAGTGCATTTAAGAGCATTACGAGATTTAACTAATGAGATTTTGAGCCGGGGTTGTGCCAAAAAAGTAGTGCAAGCACATCGCAAAATCTGGGCATCAACTAATATATATTTTTTTTAACTCTACCACAAATAAATTGGCACCAAGGAGAAACATGGCAGTAGATCTGTTCTGCTTAACTGGTTGCCAAATCTGCATTTTAAAGTATCTCATGGGGTTAAGGCACCTGCTGCAGAGATATTTGTGTGCCCAGTGAATCTCGGGGAATAATAATAATGGTACGATAACTCTGGAGGTTAATGCAATTGCTGGAGAGATCTGTGTTTTATCTAGTGCCAGTTTTGAATCAAAAAAGCATTGAGGGTTAATGTGTCACCTGCTAAGCACATCATGCAATATCCAGATGACAGATTTGTATTTTCTGTAGATAGGTAAGTGGGTTACTGCTTTTAACACAGAGAGCCTTTTGTTACTTGCCGTTCTTAAATTGTAATCCTTCTAATAGAGCTTAGTGAGTTATGTAGGACAAGTGACACCTACACATTGTAACCCTCACTGTCTTATATAACACATCTTGTACATTAATTTAGACACTTACATAATTTATTGTCAATGTATAATGTTTACTTGTGATGTAAAGCGCTCCGACACCCTGCGTTGGGATGAGTAGTACTATAAAAGAAATAATATAGTGGTATTTAAATTCTTATTTGGGTAAATTCTGGGACAGATCAACACATCTGACATTCTTACAGTGCATGCATATCCTATGTACAGGGACTGAACAAAGTCAAATGCATGGCTCTCTTAAGTACCGGTGAAGTAACAAGAAGCTGTGTCCCTTTGACTGCACTCCTTTGCATTTGAATCAAAGTCTGAGGCACCAGACCCCGCTCAGCCAGGATACAGGAACAAAAGGAGGCCTGATCGTCAACATGCAACTGGCCCGCCACTGGAAGACAACAACATCTTAGACCCCTCCCTGTCCGGATTCAGACACAACCAAAGCACTGAGACAGTCCTCATCGCCGCCACAGACGACATCAGGCACCAACTAGACAACGGCGAAACATCAGCCCTCATCCTCCTGGACCTGTCAGCAGCCTTCGACACGCTCTGTCATCGCACTCTAAAGACACGCCTCCTAGAAGCCGGAATCCAAGAGAAGGCCCTTGACTGGACCACGTCCTTCCTCTCCGGCAGAACCCAGAGCGTCGGCCTCCTGCCCGTCCGATCAGAGGCCACTGACATCATCTGCGGCGTCCCCCAGGGATCATCCCTCAGCCCGACGCTGTTCAAAGTCTACATGGCCCCCCCGCACAAGTGGCCCGCCAGCACGACCTCAACATCATCTACGTCGACGACACCCAGCTCATCCTCTCCCTCACCAAGGACCAGCACACCACCAAAATCAACCTCCACGAGGGGATGAAGGCCGTCGCCGACTGGATGAGGAGCAGCCGTCTGAAGCTGAACTCGGACAAGACGGAGTTACTCATCCTCGGACCCACCCCCTCAGCCTGGGACGACTCCTGGTGGCCGACCACACTGGAAACAGGACCGACACCCACCGACCATGCACGCAACCTGGGATTCATCCTTGACTCTTCCCTCTCCATGTCTAAACAGGTCGGTGCCGTCTCCTCCTCCTGCTACAACACCCTCTGCATGCTCCGCAGGATTTACAAGTGGATCCCGACCGAAACAAGAAGAACGGTGACACAGGCCCTCGTCAGCAGCAGACTGGACTACGGCAATGCACTCTACGCAGGAATCCCTGCCAAACACCGACGATGACTACAACGCATCCAAAACGCCTCCGCCCGACTGATCGTCAACACCCCCCGCCGCAGCCACATCACCCCCACCTGAGAGACCTACACTGGCTCCCTGTCGACAAGAGATCACCTTCAAGCTCCTCACCCACGCACACAAAGCACTCCACAACACTTTACCAGCCCACCTTAACAGCAGACTCAGCTTCTACACCCCCACCCGCCAGCTCCGCTCCGCCAGCCTCGCCCTCGCGGCTGTCCCCCACATCTAACGAACAACCTCCTGTGGCAGATCCTTCTCCTACCTCGCCGCCAAGACCTGTAACACCCTCCCTACCCACCTACGGCAGACCCAGGACCTGCTCGCCTTCTGAAGACTCCTCAAGACCTGCCTCTTCGAGCAGTAGCGGCACCCCCTCCCCTCAGCGTCTTGAGACCCTCACGGGTAAGTAGCGTGCTTTACAAGTACTTTGATTGATTGATTGATTGATAACTCCTTACCTTCTGCCTTTATCTTTGTCTCAGCTAGAGGTGAAAATAGAAAAGCCTCTCATCGCCTGCACGTTGCTACTGGGAATGGAAAGCATTCATGGGTAATTGAAGTGTTTATATAGCATTTAATTTATTTAAGGCTTTCTTATAGGTAGGTAGGTCCTGCATATATAGGATCATTGTTTAATGTTAGCATTTTTTTAAATAACATGCTACGGGTTCTATAAAGAAGTAATTTTCATCGAAAACTCAAGGGAACAAGAAAGGCAAAGAAAATTAACTAGCACTACTTGTACCTAGCATCTACACACTCTGGAATGTATTCCTGATTTTCTAAGCCTCAACACAGGCTTGCTAGCCTTTCAGAAAGACTTAAAACACACCTGTACAAGAATACACCTTCACTTTAAGCCTGCTTTATCATCTTCCACAAAGCTAAGCCTCAACACCAACTTGCTTTCACTTTAAGATTCAGTGGTCTGGATTACATTACATAAATAAAATAAACACTGAAAATCCTTTGCTGGTTAAAAAATATTAATATCCAGAATTATAAACCTGTAATAGCAGTTGAGTGATTGTGACAAAGTACTTCTTTCTGCGTCTTCACCCCATTTTTGCAATTGATGCTGCTCGTTTTTTGACTCTTTACACCAGACGCTGCTAACCAGGCCCCCACGCATGTGCTCTGACCAACAAAGGCATGTCAAAATGGCTAACACTTAATTGGCATATTTAACTTTCCTATACATCTGTAGTATACAGTGACCAAAGTACACCTACGGCATGGAAAGTAAATTGTCATTTATGTACTCCAGTGCCATCCATGAATGAAACCAGGCAAACATGACCCCAGCCTGCCACAGCAGCCTGGCAGCTGCAGTTTATAAATGCAATCCACTTTGTCAAAATAAACCAATTTTGATAGAAGAAAATCCTCCTTTTCAACCCTATTTAGGCCTTGTAGCATACAAGGAAGGGTGCATGGAATTCAAAATTAGGACATGTAGGGCTTAGCCAGCTGCAATGGCGGTCGCAATTAAGGCTCTCTCCGACCAGCCGCTAGATATCCTGCTCTATATCCTGCCCCTGGACTTCTCGACACTTACTTTGAATATCGGAGTGCCGCTGATCAGCTGTGTGGCCCTCCGACAGCATTGGATGCCCGGGTAGAGCGGCAGTGCAGCTCAAGGTGGAGTGGCGGCCTGGCGGGAGATGGCGGTGGCAGCACTGGGGCCTCACGTACTGTGCCTGGCCAGCAGTGTGGGTCCGGAGGTCGGCGCGACTGAGGTGTGCTGCCGCGGAGCGCGGCGCTCCATATTTCCCGACGCCGGAGGTGGCCTGCTCCTCCCCTGAGACAGCGGCACTGGAGGGGGCCGAGTGACGCCGCTGGGAAGCCCGAAGACGGGCCGATTGGGTGCAGCCTGCTGGCGGTGACAGCTCTATTGGACCGGGAGGCCTTGTAGAACGTGGCGGCCATCTTTCCATTCCGGGCCTACCACAGTGAGTCCTCATTCCCTGGCGCCGGAGATGGCCTGCTCCTCCCCTGGGACAGCGGCACAGGAGGGAGCAGAACGACAACGCCTGGTAGCCCGAAGAAGGGCGGATTGGGGGCGGCCTGCCGGCAGTGATGGCTTTCCTGGGCTGGGAGGCCCTGAGGGGCTTGGCGGCCATCCTCTTCAGTTCGAGCCAGCCGCGGTGAGTCCCTTGGCTCCTGACGTGGGGCTGTGGGCAGGGGGGAGTCACGGAGGTGAGAGCACCCCCCCCCCCACAGAGGCTATCGTTTTCGGGTGGCATTGGCCTTTGACCCGGTGAGCTCGGCGGTCAGCTCGGTCCGCGTTGGCGGCGGAAGATGGGGCCACAGGGACATATTATTGCGGTGAGTGTACCCTGGCCCTGGTGGTGTCTCCCGAGAGGTGGCGACCTTGAAGTGGTATACAGAGCGGCCATCTCTGTGAATCGGTGGTCGGCTCGGGCCACAGAGGAGAGGGTGTGGCCACCCGGCATTGAGGCGGGGGCGATCGTACAGTGCCTGGTATTGTGTGATCCCTGTGCTGCTATATACTTTTGGCCCACCGGGCTGGAGCATGATCCATCAAGATGACCCGTGATAAAGGAGGTGGCAGTACTACCAAGCAGGGCACCCTTGACAAGTACACCGGCGCAGGGGCTGCTGCCGGGACTGCGGGATCGCAGAGCCAGGTCCCCGACAACGCAGCGCGAATGGCGGCCATTACCCACTCCAGAGACATGCTGGACGCCAAGATCGGGGCCGTGGGGTCCGATGTCACCCTGTTGTGACAAGATCTGCGGAATGCGGTAGAGCGCATTACGGGGACTGAGACCCGTATCTCGGAAGTGGAGGATGACGTCACAACCCTAAAGAAGAAAGTTGTGGCGGTGGTGAAGGTACAAAAGGTTCTGGCTCTGCGGGTCGAAGATGCAGAATGGCGAGCCCGGCGGAACAACTTGCGCTTCGTGGGATTTCCGGAGGGATGCGAGGGGGACAACGTGGAGCACTTCTTGACCCAATGGCTTGAGGGATGGCTTCCCCCGGATACCCTCTCTCACTGCTTTGTTATTGAACGGGCCCACCGCGCCCTCATGCAGAAACCTTCCCCGGGAGCCCGCCATCGGCCAATTATTGCCAAATTCCGGAACTGTATTGTATGGACCGGGACACTATCTTGCGGCAGGCCAGGGCTAAGTCTTCCCTTACTTGTGACAATGCTCCTATCCTTATATTTCCAGATTACACACGGTTGGTGCAGCAGCAGCGACAATCCTTCTTGGGAGTTGGAGGGGTTGTTAGCTGAGAAGAACTTTTTTTTTCTTCTTTTTTCTTTTCTTTGGTATTTTTTTGAACGATTTTGTAATTTTTTTGGTGTTTTAAAAAAAATGAAAAAAAAAACGGAAACTTCAAAAATTAACAGCCATTCCCGACCAAAAAAAGCAAACAAAAGTACAACAATGATTTTGTTGCGCCACACACACTGCGTCAACAGATTGCTCTCCACAGGATATTAGTTTATTGCACTTGACGAGGTGCTGCTTAAGTTGTGAAAATTCAGGACGTATGTCCGGTGGTGATGGTGATGTAGAACTGTCAGAGGTACCAGGCACTGCAGGTAGAGGGTTCTGTTGTGCTCTCCTGCACTCCTCACGAGCTAAATTCACTGGATGCAGAGTCCTCAGGTGCTTATCCATCGAGGCAGTACCGCAAGAGTATTTTTTCTCAGGACTACCTCGGTACAAGACACGCTCGCAGATTTTGCAGGTTACTTTGGTGGCATTTACGTTCTTCTGCCCTTCCAGAAAGGTGAAAAACTTCCACACCACCGATGTTGGCCTTTGTGGGCGTGGAGCTTCAGGTACAAATTCTTCCTCTGAAGGATGTTCTTTCTGGTCCTGTGGCTGTTGTCCTGAAGCCAAGATGTTCTTTTTCTTCTCAAAAACACCAAAAATAAGTAATGGGAATAGGTTCATCTAAGCAGAGAGATCACTCTCCAAAGAAGCTCAAAGAAGAATAATGGAAATGGGTGGGGCCCTTCAATAGTTAGAATGGGAAATGTTATGAACCGATCAATTTTTTTTTTCAGGTCACATGGGGTCTGTGCACCCTGCGCACAGGCAGCACGCACCCAACGCGACTTCGCGAAATTACATTTAAAAGTAATATAAGTTTATTACAAGAAAAATATATTATTTTTATGAATAGCTTAGATAATGTCTTGCCCTAATATGTATATTAAAGACATGTATATATATCAATTTAGACAAAAAAAGATTTGCGGGAGATGTGCACCCACCGTGTCGAATACGCATACGACGTCATGCGGAACCACGTGAGCGTCGCGTACAGTAATGGCATGTGCCACGAATGCGCGGGAGCTGGAGTCGCGTACCGGCTTATAGTGATCGCGCACGAAAATACGCACCCGTCGCACACCATACGCGAATCCTGCACAACATTTCTAAAATGGCGGCTAGGTACGCTTCGAGTGCGCGACTCCCCCAAAAATTTTGTAAAGAAAGAAAATAATAAAAATATATTACAATAAAAATATAAAACAAAAAACAATATTTTAGTTTTAATATTTAAAAAAATTAAATATGTAAAAATATAGTTAGCAAAATGTAGAAAACCAATATCAAAAAAATAAATATAACTATTACTACATTTAAAAATTATCATTTAAAAAAGCTTTGAAATACACTGAAAAAAACATAGGTTTCAGACATGTTATAGTTGGGAATTAGCACTTACAAAACCTTAGAAATTCCCTATAAAAACCATAAGTTTCAGGGCTATTATAGTTAGCTGGACATATCACTCGTACAGAGCCATTGAAATTCCTCCGTTATAGTTAGTTCTACTAACTATAACTCGTGGGCCCGCAAACCACTGCTGATGATGTCACATATTGCATGCACTGGCAATCCCAACACTGCAGGAGCGAAGACTGTCCCAGACTGCTACCCGTGCCCTAATCCCCACTGCCCACAGTATATCAGCACGGTCAATAAAAGAGTAAGGCACAGAGAGAAGGTGGGAGATAACAAGGAAAAAGAAGAAATAATACACGGTCCCATATAGCTGCATTTCCCCTCGTGACCGGTTAATCTCACAGGTCAAGACTGGCAACACACTGATAAGAAAGAAAAGAGAAAATAAATTAACTTACAACTGGTACTAAAGACACAACAGTTATTTAGCAACTGAGGACTCAAAAAAGGTGTTTCCTCTTACCACTGGTAGTAAGCGCCTTTATCCAGTGAGAGGAGAGATCAGCAAAGGTCTCACTTCAAAACTTGAAAACATAATGAATCCTTATGAATGTGAAGTCCACCTTTCTTCTAGGATAAAAAACCAAAGGGAAAAAATCTGTTTGTCCTGACTACATATCTAAACAAGCATTTGCAATGCAATAGGTCTCGCATTAGGAAAGCTTGAGCTATTGGTATTGTAAATGACACATTTTTTATTTATGTGTTGGTTTTGAAAATAGCAAAATTAATAGCTTTGTCATTTACAAGGCCAATAGTTATAACTTTCGCAAATGTGACACCTATAGCATTTGTAATGCAATATGTGTTGTGTTTACGTGACTTAGATATATTGATAATACAAATAACAATGGCTTTTATTTTTTTTTCAAATATTTAATACTTAAATAAAAGTTATTGTAATTTATAATGGCAATAGCTTAAACTTTTCTAAATAACTTTTTTGAAGATTATGTTCAGTGTATTTTATTGTGATGAAAATCCAAGAACAGAAGTGAAATATTAACATCTTTTTGTGACATTTGTAATAAAGCTTGAAACATTGAGAGAACATATTTGAACCAGTTGTTGAATGGTTGCACAGATTGATGCTGTGGTGGCGCTGAGTGATGTTGTGGTGTTCAGTGATGCTGTGGTAGCGCATAGTGATGTTGTGGTGCCACTGAGTGATGCTGTGGTGGTGCTGAGTGATGCTGTGGTGATGCGATAGATAAATAGAGGGAGGGCGATAGATAGATAGAGGGAGGGCGATAGATAGAGTGAGTGTGATAGATCGATAGAGTGAGGGAGGGCGATAGATAGAGTGAGGGCGATAGATAGAGTGAGGGCGATAGATAGATAGATAGATAGATAGATAGATAGATAGATAGATAGATAGATAGATAGATAGATAGAGTGATAGATAGAGTGATAGATAGATAGATAGATAGATAGATAGATAGATAGATAGATAGATAGATAGATAGATAGATAGATAGATAGATAGATAGATAGATAGATAGATAGATAGATAGATAGACAGATAGATAGAGTAAGGGTGATTGATAGATAGATAGATAGATAGATAGATAGATAGATAGATAGATAGATAGATATAGATAGAGTGAGTGCGATACATAGACAGATATAGTGAATGAGATAGATAGATAGATAGATAGATAGATAGATAGATAGATAGATAGATAGATAGATAGATAGATAGATAGATAGATAGATAGATAGATAGAGGGCAGTAGATAGAGTGAGGGCGAACAGAGCATTCTTTCTTTTTCCGTTGCAAAAAATGTTGACAACTCCATCTTTTTTCTTGATTTAAACCTTTTTATTTTTCTCGGGGAAAAAACACTCTGCTTTCTCTTTGAGATCTTAAGAGGGCAAGGGAATACAAACACTACAATATGCAGAATAAAAAAGAAATATGTTCCAACAAAACCCCTTTTGAAGATACTATTAGTAGCTATATGAACCAATAAATGGATTTCATCGCCTGCACGTCCCACTGAGGCCAATAGGATGGCTGCCTAAATCTGCCTGTTCTGCTTCCCGAGGAGGAGGAGGTGGATCACTGGAGAACCCGTGGGTCAGCAAAATAATTCGGAAATGCACAAGAGGCAGCTTCCTGCGGTGCCGAGCCTTTTTAAACCTGATAGACTGAAGAGCAAGGACTGAATAATCTCGGCGTCGACTCAACAGCCTGTGATTCTGGGCTCAAGCAAAGCCTGCGGGTTTACAACCACCTTTAGAGTTTCAGAAAGACCACAAGACCAGCTCTTTCTGTGAGAATGTAGTGCTCCGATGTTAAATGGGAGAAGCTTTGCTGATTTACTGCTGATGAGGAGGTTGCCCGTATATTGTTTGTATATTTAGCTCTGCCATGACACCACATCTTCATCATGCATAATCATCAGTCTCTTCCAAAGAAGCTGTCAAACAAGTAGGACATCAAAGTGCTACCCTGTTTGTGAGTGCATGTGTTTGTGAGTGCATGTGTTTGTGAGTGAGTGTGTTTGTGAGTGCGTGTGTTAAGCGTTTATAGAGGAACACTCTATTAAGTAATGAGCTTTGCAAATTTAAACAACAAGCGGATTTTGGTGCGGCCCAAAATATACTTATGAAGCCCAATTTTAGAGAGTGTCAGATAGATATGGGGAGAAGTGACAGGGGCAGGGGAGGGGGGGACCAATGCACAGGAGACAGCAGATGGACAAGAGGCACCTGGTCAGAGTGGGAAAAACAAAGAAAACGATACTGAGGGTGCAGGAGAGAGAGCGGAAGGAGAAGTAACAAGTGGGATAGACAGAGAGAGGTGGCAATGCGGAGGGGGAGAAGAGGCCGCCAGAGCAGAATACAAAGAGAAAGAAAGGGGCCTGTGGAGTGGGTGGGAAGAATAGTGTGACCGAAGCACATTGGTGGGAGGGAGCGTTAGAAGTGAAGCATCAGATGAGACAACAGTCTAGAAAGAGAGAGCAAAGAAGGGGGGAGGGGAGATTCAAGTGGAAGAGAGGTACCAGGGTAGACGGAGAGAGAGGGAGAAGGTGACAATATCAGATAAGAAAGTGAGAGATACAGAAATACAGAAGTAGCAGGAGGGGGCGAGAGAAAGGAAGACACTGCGGAGAACGGTGGACAGAGTGAGAGAGGGGCAAAAGGACAGGGAGGGGGGCATAGCCATGGATCTATCAAGGCAGAGCGCAATCTGGGTAGAGTGGGGAGACATTGACAGAGAATAATGTAGAAGAAAGAGAGACTCTGGTTAAATATGCGAGACACACGGATGAGAAGCACCGGAGCAGGCACAATTAAAAGAGGCAGGAAGAGACAAAGACGGCGAGAGATGGGTGGACATCAGTACGAGAAGAATATACAGAGCTAGAAGAAAGGAGAGGCAGAAGAGAGTACGCGAAGTAGAGGAAAGAAGAGAGAGAGAGCACAGACAGAGGAGCAGGACAGAGATTAAGAGACGCCGAGAGCAATGAAGGAGGTGTCTAAGGGAGAGATGAAAGAGAGGGAAGACTTGGCGAGATGGACAAACGCAGAGGAAGGAGAGACAAGTGGAAGGCAAATGCCAGAGGAGAGAATGAGTGAGACATGCAAAGAAAGCCCTGCAAATGGACTAGAGTGAAAGAGGAGAAACTAGGGAGGAAATAGCAATGCCAGGAGGTCTGGGAGGCAGGGAAGGAAGTGTTAACGGTGAGGAAGTGAGAGCCAAAGGAAACTACAGAAGCAGGAGAGGGGCGGAAAGGAAGAGCAATCACTGAGGAGCGAGCAGGAGAGGCCGAGAGACCAGTGAGACAATGTATCATCAAACCCGGAGCCTCGCTGCCAACTTATCAAAATGCCCACTGGATGCATATGATCAGTCCCGATCATCTGTCTCTCCGCTGTTCCCAACATTAGCGCAGACATCAGAATCAGTGGACTATTGAATGCAATTAAAGCGCGAGACAGACAATAACGATTGATAGCGCCTACTCTTCCTATTGCACACGGCGCCAGTCGGGGGTTGAAGTTCTGCCTTGAGCCGCCCCCGTTTAACAATGATTGGAAATATGCATTTGTGTTGGTAAAACACTGCAGCCCGCATCACTTCATTTGCTGAACACATTATCAAATTAAATGAAAAGCGAACTGCCAGGAGCAGCAGTTACTGCGTAGTAGGGATGAATATTTACTTTACGGTGTTAGCAGCGCGCACAGAGTCCGGTGTCTATTCCCTGTTGTCGCCTTTGCGGGTCACAGCGAGTAGGTTAACATTTGGAACGGAAAATCTTCAATAAAACCCCTCTTGCTTTTCTGGTGATCTCTGTCAGAATAGTTGTTGTCTTTTTCCATCCTAGCAAAAAGCTAATGAATGGCTACACAGATTTGAATAAAGTGTAGGTGAAAAGGAAAAAGAGCACAGTCTGGAGTCTAGTCATGCCCTAATTATTTATTCGCGAATCCCTTACCTCCGTATCATATGCTTTTTTTTCTCTGTAAGACAGACTTAATCGACCCCCAAATACAACAAGGCCTGCAGCCGTGAATAAGTGACGGCGGGGGCGGGGCAGCCAAGCCCCTGGCAGGGGGAAGCCTGTGGGGAAATAAATGTGGTTTTAGGCAGGCGCTGTAGAGGGGGTGGGCTGCCTGCAACTCGACCTACCATATGGAGAGGGAGGGGGTGGGCTGCCTACTGCAACAGATGGAGAGTGAGAGCAATTAGGGGGGAGGAGAAGTGAGGCCAGAGCGAGGGGAGTGGGCTGCCTGCTGGTAGAAGCTGGGCTGGGCTGCCTTTGATGGGAGTCACGGCCTGGGAAGCAAATAGCTGAGGCGTTGAAGGCTCGTGCATGAGAGCAGGTCACATGATTGGGCTGCACATGAACTGTTGGAAATCCTCCTTGAGAGCCAATCAGCTGCCTGAAGAGAGCCTTTGGGGAAAGAACTGGATCAGCGACATAAGGACTCACCCCTGTTTTCTATTTCTGCGAAATAGAAAAGGTGCGAGACCTAAAAACAAGAGATCCCTTAATCCTTCCTAACAGTCTCTGTGCGCTGAATAGAATGCGCCCAAAAACCCTATAACGAGAGGAGGAGGTTACAAAAATAATGGCAACGTGATCATAACTTGCCTTTGGACCGAAAATCCAGCAAAACAGTCATTTCACGCAATGACAAGAAGGCACGAGGAAAATGTGAAATGAGCATTCCAAGTTGCTCGAAGAATGGAGGCAGAGGAACCCAAAATCCAAGGAGCTGGTCCGGGGCAAATCCAACAGCCGACACGGAAGCAGCGCATCCTCCTCCAACGCTGCGGGCAAAGTCCTTCCAGTGACACGAACCGGAAACAAAACCAAGCAGGGAAAAGAGGTTTTGTGGTGTTTAAATACCCGCTTGTAATACAGGAACCACCGCAACAAAAAAACGCTGTCCCACAGTACCAAAAAGAAGAAGGTAAGTAAAAAGAAAAAAGAAACACAATCAAGCCTCACTAAGCACCTCCTATCTCCGGCACCTAACTAACACTGCCGTTGCTTAAAGCAGTGGCTTCCAAATACCAAGGCAGCCTAGTTTTGATATTAACTCATGCCTTTGTCTCCTGTCTCTTCTCTCATTCTTGAAAGTTCTTTTTATCCCCGCTGTTGCCTTTTGCCACTGTGTTCTTAACTTTCTCACCCTTCTTAATGTTTTCTCTGTTTTGGTGTGAAAAAAAGTCAGACGATGAACCTCGGTTCCCAAAAATGAGTGCCGGTTCCAAAAATTGAGTGCCAGTACCCACCCCATGGGCACAGGATCAAGACTGATTTGAATATGGCTGAGTTAGAACTGGAATGGCATAGGGAGCACAAAAACTATGGATGTAGGCCCAGATCTCTGTACTGGGGTGAATGTATGACATTGTTCTGCATTCTGTCCATCATTTGTTCTTTTTGCATTTGTCACTCCGAGTGGGATAGGTATGCCCAGACTAGGGTTCTGTGCTCTCCATGCCACTGGAGTCAAGCTATCCTGGCTGATGAGGAGTGAAACTCCGAAACCAGTCCTAGGATGCTTGTTTCCAGTCCAAGGAGGACCGAGCCTGGCAGTTCGCACTGGACTGTTCCCATTGGGCGCAGGGTCAGGACTTATTTGCATATGGCAGGGTTCAAACTGGAATGGCATGGGGAGCAACAAAACTATGGATTTAGACCCAGATCTGTACTGGGGTGAATGTATGACATTGTTATGCATTCGGTCCATCAATTGTTCTCTTTGCAGTACCCACCCTGTGGCACAAATTGAAGCATTGTTTATAAGCCAATTCCTAGACGGTATACAACCTTTAGCACACTTTTTTTACAACGCACTACCATTACCACGCATCTTTTACAACGCATGCCATTACAACGCATAGCGCTTTGGGGCGATCTGACATAGGGAATGGATAGTGAATAGGTTAATTTAATATCCAATAACCTTCCCTAGTGTCAACGGGGACTAGTGTTGGAATAGTAAATTAAACTATTCACTATCCAGCACCCAAAGCACTATGCGTTGTAAAGGTATCGCGTTGTAAAAAATGCATGGTAATGGTATGCGTGGTAAAAGTGTGCGTGCTAACGTCATACATCCTTCCTAGACACATTGTGACCTTAGGTTCCTACAATTGCAGCTTTCTGATAAGAGATAATGCACATCAATTAGGTTAGTGAGTATGGTGTGTGGATGTGGGTGTATGTCTGTTAGAAATGGGTGCCTGTAGTTGATGATGATGTGGCGGTGAGGAGTCGGTGGTGAGGTTGAGGCTGGTTCCCTAGTTGCCACGGGGGAACCGAGGCGTCAAGTCCGTGAGAAGGCAAGACATCGAATCCAGGACAGGGAAAGTTAGGCGGCATCGGTGGTGAGGTGGCGGTTCCCGTGAGGAGATGCGAAGTCGAAATGTTTGTGAAATTACCCTCGTCGGTTATCGGCTCCGCGTTAACATGATGCTGGTGGTGTCGGTGCGAGTGCTGGAGTCGGAAAGGCCGATAACTAGAGGCTTCACCAGACTGAATAATAGAGCCAATCACTTTTGCAATGTTTTTAATTTTTGCACATTAGGGAATACAGCATAGAAGAGGACTCCAAACTAAAGTCCTTGCATGAATCATCAAAGCCAGGCAGTTTGTTTAGCCCCTGCTCCCTTTCATACTAATTCAGCAAGCATGTTTCTGCTACTTTGGTATTCATTGGCCCTTGATGACCATGGCTGGACTGGCCTTTTATTCCATCGGAAGGGCCAATTTTTAAAGCCCATGGATGCTGGTGGGATTCTGTCATTTTCCACAGCTCCACGATATTAAAGACAGCAGGCACAGGGAGGGAGAGAATTAGGGAAGGAATGAGGGAGAGTGAGAAAGACAGATGGGTTGGATGGAGATGAAGGGAGGGGACTGGTTTCAACAGTTTTACAGGGCTGCTTTTGGTTCCCTATTCCGGTCCTGCTGATGAGCAATCTTGGTGAGTGGGAAGCCGGTCTGCTAATGAAATGGGTTTCAGACCTCCTCTCATGAAGGTCAAGAAATAGATTTCTGTGGACAGACCTTAAAGAATCCGTAAAGGGAAACGAGTAGGAATTCACTTCCACACTTGGATGTTATATTGATTTATAAAGCGCGCTATCACCGGGAAGGGTATCCTGACGCTGTGTTGGTGAGAGTCTAGCCTTGTCTAGGGAGGACGAGGAGCTATTCCAAGAACCTGGCCTAAAATTTTGTGGAACTCAAGTAGTGAGGTAGACGCTCTGATGTGTAATGCAGGCATTCAAACCTTTGAGGGAAAGGTGTGAAAAATGAAGGCATTGAACATACGTAGTCACAAGAAATGAAGACTGGTAGCAGTCTGTATTAAACCCTGAAGATTGAGCAAAAAATGTTTATGTGTAAAAGCAAGTGTATGAGTGTTAGAACCTATAGGTTTATGAATGGGAGGAAATGAATCCCATCAGCCCACCCATATGGCGGAGTCTCATCATCTGGGATTGAATAAGGTCATGGTCCAGATAAGGAGACACACCTGGTGATATTGTGTGTGTTTTATTATTGCATTTCTTATATAGCGCCAGAATCGACCCCCGAAGCGCTTGCCTTGGGAACCCGTCCTGGTTTTTCCCTGTGAGATAGCCCCTACAGGGCATCCCCAAGGTGAAAGCCAGGCATCCCGCCGCGGGGGGCCATTGTGGAGATTAAGCAAGCTTAATGCCCAGAGTTGCATAGTGTGAACCCATGATTAGGTCAGGCACCGAAGCGAGAATTATCGAGTCCATGGACATTTGAGCTCAACACCCTGCCGCGTCGGGAATCGAACCCTGGTCCCGGGCCTGACCTCTGCTTCAGGGTCTGCCTGCTCTAACCAGTGAGCCACACTTCTCCAATTCTCCAAGACCACCCGAGATGGATCCAACCCAAAGTACTATGCGTGGGTGTTATGGTGTGAGAAAACAAATTGCAGTGAAAAAAGTACACCAGCCTATACCCCCAAATAAACTCGTCACAAGAAATAAAGACTGGTAGCGGTCTGTATTAAACCCTGAAGATTGAGCAAAAATTGTTTTTGTGTAAAAGCAAGTGTATCCTGATTTGGTCCTGATGAAACCCTAGTAGGGGAGATGCCCCTGCACGGCAGAAACATTTTGACCATGATACCAACTATATAGGACAGTCATTATTTCAGACTGTTATACACTTTCTTCTTTTTAATCTTGACACCATGGTTTACCCCGAATAAAGATTTCCCCATATCATGGTAGCCAATTTTAACTAGCACTTGTTCTTGATTTTGATTACACTTTTTTCACTGCAATTTGTTTTCTCACACCATAACACCCACGCATAGTACTTTGGGTCGGATCCATCTCGGGTGGTCTTGGAGAATTGGAGATAAACACACACAATATCACCAGGTGTGTCTCCTTATCTGGACCATGACCTTATTCAATCCCAGATGATGAGACTCCGCCATATGGGTGGGCTGATGGGATTCATTTCCTCCCATTCATACACCTATAGGTTCTAACACTCATACACTTGCTTTTACACAAAAACAATTTTTGCTCAATCTTCAGGGTTTAATACAGACCGCTACCAGTCTTTATTTCTTGTGACGAGTTTATTTGGGGGTATAGGCTGGTGTATTTGGTCTCTAAATATAGTTTCCCCTTGGATCCTCCCCATTTGTGTTGTGTTACATTGAACATACGTATTCTGTTTGTACTGTGAAGCTCTCGGCACCCGATCAAGACTCACGCAGGGGAAGGAATCCCAAAAAACAGCAAAGGCTGGAGCATCCTTTGTGAATGAGAGATGTTCCTGGCTCTGTGACCGTCACGTGACCCATCCACACACCGTTTGCAGACTCAATCAATCAATCATTTGTATAGTGCACTAATCACCCATGAGGGTCTCAAGGCGCGGAGTGGGGGATGGGGCGCAACTACTGCTCGAACAGCCAGGTCTTGAGAAGTCTCCTGAAGGTCAGCAGGTCCTCGGTCTGTCACAGCTGTGTGGCGAGGTTGTTCCATGTTTTTGTGGTGAGGTAGGAGAAGGATCTGCCGCCGGTGGAGGTCCTGTGAATGCGCGGGATGGTAGTGAGGGCGAGGTCGGTGGAGCGGAGCTGACGGTTCAGGGTGTAGAAGATGAGATGCTTGTTGAGACATACTGGTCCAGCGTTGTGTAATACTTTGTTGCCGTGGGTGAGGAGCTTGAAGGTGATCTTCTTGTTGACTGGGAGCCAGTGCAGGTCTTTCAGGTGGGCAATGATGTGGGTGTGGCGGGGTATGTCAAGGATGAGGCGTGCAGAGGCGGTCTATATGCGTTGGAGTCTTTTCTGGAGTTTGACCGTGGTCCCTGCGTAGAGGGCATTGCCGTAGGCCAGTCTGCTGCTGACGAGGCCCTGTATGACCGTCCTTCTGGTTACGGGGGGCTCCATCTGTAGATCTTGCAGAGCATGCAGAGGGTGTTGAAGCAGGAGGACGAGACAGCATTGACTTGCTGGGTCATTGAGAGCGATGATTCCAGGATGAACCCCAGGTTGCGTGCTTGGTCGGTGGGTGTGGGTGCAGCTCCCAGGGCGGCTGGCCACCAAGAGTCGTCCCAGTCGGAGGGAGTGGATCCGAGGATGAGACCTCTGTCTTGTCTGAGTTAAGTTTCAGGCGGCTGGTCTGCATCCAGCTGGTGATGGTCTTCATTCCTTTGTAAATGTAAATGTAAATGTACATGTATTTATATAGCGTAAATCACTGACCGAGGTCGGTATCTAAGCGCTTGCTTAGGGAACCCGTCCTGGTATTCCCCTGTGAGATAACCCCAGCAGGGTATCCACAAGGTGAAAGCCAGGCATCCCGCTGCGAGGGGCCGTTGTGGAGATTAAGCAAGCTATTGCCCAGAGTCGCAGAGTGTGAACCTGTGAGTCGAGAAGGCACCGGAGCGAGAATTATCGAGTCCGTGGAATTTTTGAGCCCAAGACCCGCCGAGGCGGGGAATTGAACCCTGGTCCAGGGCCGATCTCAGCTTCCGGGTCTGCTGCCTCTAACCCCTGAGCCACACTTCTCCACTGAGATTGGTTTTGGCGGTGGCGATGTTTTTGGTGAGTGAGAGGGTCAGTTAAGTGTAATCGGCGTAGGAGACAATGTTGAGGTTGTGCGAGCGGACGATGTTGGCGAGAGGTGCCATGTAGATGTTGAAAAGGGTAGGGCTGAGGGATGATCCTTGGGGCCCGCTGCAGATGATCTTGGAGGCTTCGGAGCAGAAAGGGGGGAGGCGGACCCTCTGGGTGCCATCAGTGAGAAAGAAGGTGGTCCAGTCCAGGGCTTTATCACGAATCTCTGAGTCGTCTATGCGTGTGCGTAGGATGTGGTGGCAGACGGTGTCGAAGGCGGCCGAGGGGTCCAGGAGGAAGAGGGCCGCGGTTTCGCCGTTGTCCAGTAGGGTCCTGATGTCGTCTGTGGCAGCAATGAGGGTGGTTTCTGTGCTGTGATTGCTGCGGAATCTGGATTGGGACGGGTCCAAGATGTTATTCTCCTCGAGGAAGTGGGTCAGTTGCCAGTTGACTGCTGGTTAACGGTGCAGAATTCATTGTATTCAGATATAAAATCTTGCACAACCACTTTGTAATTTAGCCGTGCACAAAATACTTCTAGTTAAAAACAGATTTGTATAAGGCGCAAGGGGTTTGCGCAGACATACATTGCAGCAAAATGATTTAGCGATATTATTGCTGTGATCACATCAAAAGGAGCCCATATACTTTTGAGCTGTGCACGGTGGGACACTGTTCAAGGCTAGACCAGTTTCTCAGTAACCGAAGCAGAAAAACTAGCTCCCGCCATTTTTAGGTATTATATTGCAGGTGTGAAGTGATTAACAAGCGATGAGACTATTTGCAACCGTTTAGTAACGAGTTTCCTTTTCTTTTTATCTGCTGCAAAAACCTTAAATTGCAGGTACTGGTGAAAAGTCTAACGGCTCCATTCCCTATTTCCCAAGCACCTAACAGTGCAAACACACTTGCTCCGATGTTTCTACAGGGCAAAAAGTATCTTACCTGAAAAAACTGCATTTACTTCAGTGGCAGATTACAATACGACAGACTTGGAAGCGTTTATGATTCAAAATGTCGGACTCAATTTGTGTACGTTTCCATTATAGGCGGCTTTACCTTGTGGTGCTCCGCCTCTGTAGGTGCACTTTGTGTGAAGAAGCAACGGGAATGTCATGCCTCTACCCATAGTCTCTCCCCATTGTTGCTTATGTCTGGAGGAAAACATGCAATTTCCCGTTAAATGTATGAGCCCTGCCTTCAATTACGTAGCACTTCAAACTGACGTTTTGTAAACAGCATTATTAGTACCCTCGTGAGTAGACCTCGTGAGGATGGAAGGCTGAGTTGGTTTTACTGAAATTATAATTCGTGCCCTTTAGGTCCCAACATATGACAGCAGTTTAACTCACTGAGCCATCATTCTGGTTAGCTGTAACCTTTATATGTAAATGCTAACAACATGAAACACAACTGGAAACCTGGGCCAACCCAAACATACTAAATACAGTTACTTTCCTGTTTCGAGTCAGTTTTTGCATCTGTAAAGCTACTGCTGGCAACATGTGGAAGCAGAGAATTAATTACATCTTTTTGTTAGGACCCTATATAACCAGATCCAATAAACAACTTTCAACAAAATATTGTAATGACTACTTTTGTGCTGTGGGCTTGCCCGCGCCTCTGTGCAGCGCTACGACGCCTTCCTGGGCTAGGTCAACGCTTTAAAAAACATAAAAAGAAATACAAATACTGTTTGTTGCTATTGCGGCAGACGTCGGCTTACAATGCACCCTTTGTGGACAGGACGGTGAGACTGAAGGAGCTTTGTTGGGGTGGGGTGCCACTCGCACGTGCCACAGCCGCGTCGAGCTCCCCCCACTCGCGCCCGGCCGGCCCACACAGGGTTAAACGGGCGCGCGCCTGCCCTCTGCTGCAGGACTGACACCGGCCGCGGCTCACCAACCTAATCCTGTTCCACGCACGTGTATCTATCAAGGTATTAGTCATGAAATAACAAGAACGCTCAGGAATTTCGAGATTTGCTTTTGGATTGAAATTAATCATTTCGGTTTTCTTAACACGATGGAAAGCATTAAGCCGCGGGTGCGTTTTTCCTCCTCTAACAAGTCCCTGTCCGGTGGCACCACAGTGTTTACTGCGGCATTCAAATCGATAGGCGATGTTTGCATGCACCGCAGTTTCCTCTCCTTCGGTTTCAGGCAGATTTGAAAACCAAAGCCGGCCTGGAGTGAGGCCTCTGCGGATGCAGACACCAGTTGCATCGAGCGCGGCGCGCGCCTGTTGGTTTAGGTCGGCCTAGGCCGGGGGCTGCAGCGCGCGCCTCGGCGTCATTTGTATAACGCTTCCTAGGGATCTAAGCAGCGAGTCCTCCCCAGTCAAATGATTCACACTGGGTGCAAGCGGAACTGTCAAAACAGAAAAGGTGTCATCCGCGGGCGAGGCAATGCGACAAGCATCTCATGATAGACAACAAATCTCCATTTGCTGCTACTGAAGCCAGGGGCGGGACATTGGTATATTTCAATTAATCAATCATAATGTCTTGTAAGGCATGACTTGTCACCCTGGGGGTCTTTAGGAGCAGGAGTTCTGTGAACCTCGGTCTGTGGTGGTCAAAGAGGCAGGTTTTGAGCTTCTTCCTGAAGTTCTTCTGTAAAGGAGAGGTGCGTAGGTGAAGGTCGCTCCATGACTTGGCGGTGAGAGAGCGCAATTTGAATGGAAAATATATCCGTACCATATTTACAGGCTTGTAATGTAAAGTTAGAACTTGTAACGTGAAATTAGCCCTTGTAGCGTAAAGTTAGCACATGTAACTTTAGTAATAAGGAATGTATCTGTATTTACTCTAGAATGTGCATTAGAATTTAGAAAGGCCCGTATACATAGGTTGGGCTAATATAGAAATGTGAAAATGCTTAAGAACAGTAGAACGTGCTAAACAGAGTTCATGTATGTATGCAATCATTAAACGGAGAAAGAGATGAAATGTAAATTGAAGAAATGTGCAGACTATATAGCACTGTGTAAGAACGAGAGTATAACATTGTATTTTATGTAACATGGATTCGATTATAATCAATGATTTGCTAATTCGATTATATGTATATGTGTGTTAAAAGTCATACCGTATAGAAGAGTTTGTAGGAATTCTAGAATGGTGTGTTCATATGCTATTTTAACCTAACGGACGACCAAGGGTTCGCAAGAGTGTAGTCCACTGCATATAATTTAGTGGTCACACAGGGATAGGGGGATAGCTTTGATCTGTACGTGCGAGCCAAGAGTCAAAGGTCTTGTTAAATTAAAGTGACAATGCTGGATGAAGTTTATGGCCTAGCGAGATAACGGACGCTTGGAATTTGGGGTCCTGTTTCGAAGTGTCTGTTTTCGAGGTGACCAAGGGGGTTATAATCACAACTGTAATGAATAGAGCTCTGTTGAAGTGATAGACTTTGGTCTGAAAGTGTCAACTGGAATGTCATGAGGTTACCAGCACGACGGAGACGGCGCCATGAGAAGCAAGGTCAACTTAACAGACGACACGAAGAGATGAAACTATGGAAAAAAACCAGAAGTAGGACTACGTGAAATGTGTACGTGGTGGGCGTCTCCAGGGGGCGTTCCACCCATGCTGTGATTTTGTATTTAGGGACAGCACCCCGGGAAGAACAGTCAGAGAAGATTGAGAGCAGAAGGGAGCAGAAGAGAGCAGATGGCCTGAGCAAGAGAGTAGAGAGCAGTAGGCCGAGGACCCTTAGAGAGCGGATGGGTAGGCAGAAAGGGTACTGCTTCTCGACATAGGTTTCATCAGAGATTAAGAGGGTTTGAACTTCTTTGGAAGTCAAACGGCTGACACCTTTTTAGGTAAAGAACTTGTTAAGTAGGGATGTCATCTAGCATAGAGTAGGGACAGATTTAACTTGTTTCATTCTTTTATGTAAATGACGCATCATATTCATTTTGTGTCTATGCTATTCAATTTGCTAATTTTAGAATTGGTTTTGATTGTATTCTTTTGTAGACTGAGATTCTTTAGGGAATTTATGTTCCTTTTAGTTCCTGTATACTTGTTGAATCTTATATTGAGAGGATTGTATTTACAAATAACTCTGGGATTATATTAAACTTTTTAAACTTTACCAGTCGTAAGTGGTTCTTCAGAGTTGCGTCAGTCTATGGGGTTGATTTAACTTATATGGGTTTGCCTTTACTCAATGACAGTCAATAATCGATCCAAAAAGGATGAATGAGATAGGTATCTAGGTGATCAGATAAGATATCAAAATCTCATTCCCCGCAGTTGGTAGCAGAGAAAGATGGTTGGCTTCTTGAGGAAGGCAACCTAGGTTAGGTCTAGATTACCCCAAGGCCCCTAGTCATCGACGACCAGAAGAAGAATCCCTGCCGAAGAAGGTGCTGACGGTGCGAGAGAGAAAAGCAGCAGAGTCGGTCGAGAGTGAGTATAAGGGTCATGCGTTGCCAGATTGCGGTGTTTTGTGTTGTACCTGTGTCGTAATGTCAAGCGGAGTTGAATACCTGTAGTGTGATTGTGGGAAGGTTGTGAGCGCGCGCAACCGGATAAAATCTTAAGTCCAGGGAAGGGCTTAAGTGGTTCGGGTGTATCGAACACCCAGAGTAATTGTCTACCATTGTAAAGGGGGTCATGAGGTACCATTGATCGCCCGCAGGACCGAGATAGGGGGAATGTCTGAGTGAGTGTATGAGTAACGGACGCTGGTCGGACGTTTACTGTGTGTAAGTAACCTATCAGATAAGGTGAGCGTCTGAACGTGAGAGGAAAGACGTCTCGTCAGTTGAGGTGACAATTACAGTTAGACTGTGGACGTACAGTCAAGAAAAGTGATCGCTTGGTCGGAAGTAGTCATTTTTCGGCGTATGAATGAAAACGCATGCAAGACCGTGAGACGAACTGAGAAAGGAGGGGAACTGCTACAGAGGGGACAAGTGACGTCAGCGTAGAGCCGCGCTGGGATTGGCTGGTTAGCGTAGAGTCGCACTGGGATAGGCTGGTCAGCGAGAGCCGCGCAGGGATTGGTGGTTTGTCATCGGGAAGTAAATAAGGAAGAGAATTAAGGAAAATCGTAGATTCTTGAAAATGAAGTGTTTTAAACATTTAAGGGCGATCTTTAAGAGAGATAGAGGAAACTCGTATGCAGGGGAAGAAGCCCCACCGGAGGGCACACCAGCTTATTATATGGCTGTGAATGTAGGGTTACACTCAATACTATGGATCTCCGAGTGGAGTAAGCTAACAGAAGGAAATAAGGAACTGACGTTCCCGAAATACGGGACGTTTAGGTTAGAAGCATTGAATCAGCTGAAAGCGGTAATGCTCGCAACGAGACCTCTACCGAGGCCAACACAGTTCGAAGCCCTCAGTGCATGGTTCAGGGCGGCAAACGACAGGAGCTTGAATAGACGCCAAGAAAGAGTGAGACGATCTGTAAGAGCAGTGCAGGATGCTAAATGGGATGATGAAGCCAAAAAGTGGAGGGTGCAAAGAATAGAAGCAGACAAACTGTACCCAATGCTAGAGGCTACGGGAGAAAAGAAACCTCCAGAAGAGGATGAGGAGAGCGAGACGGAGGAGGATCTGATAGATAGGCTATTAGTGGACAGACCACCTCCGTACAACAGAGAAGCCGAAAGTCCCGAACTACAGCAGGGGGACGGGGCTAGGAAGGGGGAATATAGACCGCTCCCCGTAACAGAGTGGGAACCCAAGAAAGGTGAGGAAGTACCTCAATCTAGTCCCGTACAGAGAGTAGTAGGAAGATTTGTGGTACAGAAGGTGCCAGAGACGGAATGTACAAGGTCGTACCAACTGCCAGATGCTCTACAAGTACCTGTTACCATAGGTCCTATAGTGTCAATCTACAACCCGGAGGGAGCCCAGCAGGAGGAACAGGCACGGTGGGACAGGGAAAGGGCAGAGATGGAAACTAGGAACAATACGATCGATTCCCAAAGGCAGTTTCTAGGACCAAGGAGTCGGAGTACCCCATTGAATCCAGTAACGGATCCCTGGGTAGAGCAGGGGGGTCAGAGAGGACAGATGGATCTGAGGGGACCGAAACCGAAATCCTTTAAGGAGTTAAGAGAGTACTTGAAAGAATGGGATGCTGCCGTAGAGACTCAGAATAAAAGAATAGAAACAGAAACAGAATGGAGAGATCAAGATAACAGGATCCTCTCTCACTGCGGAGCTGGCGAAAGCAGCCCGGAGTGGGAGGGAGGGAGTCAAGGAAGCAAAGGAGATACTTGCCATACCATCGGTGGCAATAGACAATTGTGTGAAGACAAGAGTACAGGATGTGGGGGGATGCCTCGCCCCATCCTTAGTGAGGGAGAACGAAGGACACAGGAGTACCGAGATAGTTTCAGGTGCACTCACCATGCCCCGGACGAAAATGTGCGACATTGGAGTCACGAGGGTATGGGGAGTCGCGAAGGGTCTCGCCATGCATCCGGTGATCACGGACGGGATCGCGGGAACATGGAGGGCCGTGAGGGACCTTTCCGTTTATTGAGTGACACCAGACAGCAAGGGAATAGCAGTGATTTAGAACAGAACGGAGGATCCTATCTTGCATCTAGAGAGACCGAGCCAAAAAGACAGAATGCAGTGATGGGGAATAGAACGTTGTTCCACCATACCCCTAGGGAAGATGGGAAAGCTTGGGACCTAGAGAGGTGGGAACAAAGAGAAGCAAGGAGGACTCCTCATAACTCACCTGTGCCTAGACGTAGGACTCGTAGTGGGGGTGAGAGGGATGTAAACGAACCACCTAGGAGTGAGGTACTGAGAGCTGAGATAAAAGCAAAACGGCTCGATGTAACCAGTTTAAAATCAGATTTGGATGAAATAATAGACGGCACATTGCCAATGGAAAGGATCGATCTGTATGAACAGGATGAAATACTGTTTATGTCTAAGGATGTTACTCGGAAAGCGAGGTCAGTTCATGAAAAATTATCTGAGTTGGCAAACAGGTATATGATAGACTTATCATGAACTAAAGCTTTACAGGGTAACCATAGGTTAAACTGCACGGATCAGGATCTAGATGAGCGTAGGACGATTGGGCTGAAAATACACATAAAGGAACTGATCTTGAGTATCAGATTGTGGAGGAATTTGGATAAATGGGAGGAAAGATGGTCCAAGAGGGGAACCGTCAGAAGGAGCACACTTGCGGGGTCCCCTGAGGGAGGGCTAATGCGAATGGAAGCTTTCCCTTTGCGAGAAATCGCGAACGGAAACTACGTGCATGTGCCCTGGAGTAGGGGGGGATCTAGCGGCATTTACCAATTCCTTCCCAAAGCTAAGGGAGAATCCCGTAGAATGGTACAAACAGGTAGAGAGGTTCGTGAAGATCTCTAAGGTGCTGTGGGTCGACTTGAACACCCTGTTTGATATTGTAGTACCCGGAGATTTGTGGACGGCATGTAAGCTCAGTGTCGAATGGCCCATTTGTGAACCAGATAGGGATGCCCAGACGAATGGGCCATCAGAGAAAGTCATGGAAAAGTACGAGAGGGTAATGGCATGGTTGAAAGAGAAGGTGCCGTTGCAGGACATAGACTGGGTTAAGATAGATCGAATCACGCAGGAACCTAAACAGACCGTTCACGAATACTATGAGAGATTGCTGAAAGCATTCAAACAGTACAGTGGATTGGACGTGATGGATCCTAAAGACATAGGACAGTTTGTGTCGAAGTTCGTCCTGGGATTGAGATCAGACATAAGCCTAATGATTCAACAGCATTTGATCTGTTGGCAAAACAAACCTTTAGATGAGATCCTGAGGTATGCGAGGTACTGTAGCGATGAAATAGATTCGAAAGCAAAGAAACTTAAGGAGAAGCTGATGTTGGTGCAGATGCAGTCAGCTGGAAAGGGCGGACAGCGGCAGCAGGGAAAAGGAACCCTAGGGAAGAAACAGCTTAATCAAAGCAGAGATGAGGAGGAAAAACCGAGACCTAGGGTAGATATCGCTACACTGAAAAAGACAACGAGGTGCCATCAGTGTAACGAGGTGGGACATTGGAGACGCGAGTGTCCCTATAATGTCGAGATGGGGGAATTTGAACAGGAGGAGGATGAGGTTCAGAACAGCCTAGTAAAGGGAACAGCGGTCCCGAAGGGAAAGTTTATCAAAGGGGGGACTCAGACTCCTCGACCTCAGTTCCCTCAACCGCCTCGCATTGCAAATGGAGGGAAAACCTATAGACAACTACCACTGTTCGTAGGAGGAGAAGAATGCTACTACGTTGATCCCCTTACAGGACAGCGAGTGAATAGGGAAGAAGACTGTACCCTAGGGGCAGCCCTGGAGGTAGACCAGAGGGGACCATACGTGGAGGCTGAGGTGGCTGGATGTCCTACGACCTTTTTGGTGGATACGGGGGCCACTCGATCCACTTTGCGATCGGCGGTAGGCCCAGGTCTGCCAATGTCGGGAGAAACGATCCAGGTGGTAGGAGTCGCAAATAGGAGAATGACGAATCCTCTGACAGAACCAGTGTCGGTGAAAATAGGGAAATACAGTGATGAACACCAGTTTGTGATTTGTGATTCAAGCCCTGTGTGTCTGCTAGGAAGAGATCTGTTGTGTAAACTAAACTGCACCATATATTGCACACCTGAAGGAGTAGAAGTGCAGACTAACAACGATGATGCCGATTTTAAGGTTGTAAACTCACAGGGATGTGTGGAACTATACCCTACCCTAACGGTGGAGGAGCTTCCACAGGACTTGAAGGAGACAGTGTCAGCTGAGGTGTGGGATTTTACTGGGGAAGAAATAGGACTGATCAAAGGGGTAGAACCGGTAAAGATCATGGTAAAACCCAATGCCGACTATCCAAGAACACCACAATATAAGTTGACACCGGAGACGATTGCAGGAATAAAGCCTGTGATCGAATCCATGATTAAACAGGGAATACTGAAGGAGATCGTGGGAAGTCCATGTAACTCCCCGATTATGGGTTTGCAGAAGCCTAGTGGGAAATACAGAATAGTGCAGGATCTTCGAAAGATTAATAATATTGTTGTCTCATGTTGTCCAGTGGTACCAAATCCATCAGTGATATTGTTTCAGATACCGTTCCAAGCTGAATGGTTCACCGTGATAGACTTGTGTCAGGCTTTCTTTTCAATCCCCTTAGATGAGGAAAGCCAATATCTGTTTGCTTTTAAGCTGGAAAATCGCGTTCTAACATGGTGTCGTATTCCTCAGGGTTATACAGAAAGCCCATCGATTTTTAACCAGCTGCTGAAGAAAAATCTTGAAAGTCTAGTACTGCCCATGAACTCGGTTCTGGTCCAGTACATAGACGACCTACTTGTGGCGTCAGAAACTGAGGAAGCTTGCAAAGTAGACACCATCACCTTACTAAATCACTTGGCCGAGAACGGACACAAGGTGTCTCCAAGTAAATTGCAGTATTGTCTGACAGAAGTACAATACTGGTCCACAGGATTGAAAAGGGAAAACGGAAGGTGTCTCCAGACAGAATAGAGGCGATCATGAAAATGAGTGCGCCCAAAACACAAAGAGAAGTCAGGATGTTTCTAGGCATGGTTGGTTATTGTCGGCAGTGGATAGCCAACTTTTCACTGAAGGCAAAACCTTTACAAAAACTGACGCACAAGGGGGTGAGTGATCCGGTACCATGGGACAAGGATTGTTTGATGGCGTTTTTGCAGCTGCGGGAGGACTTGTGTCGTGCCCCGGCTTTGGGAATGCCTGATTACGAGAAACCATTCTTGCTTTACTGCTGTGAAAGGGAAGGTTGTGCCTTAGCAGTTTTGGCTCAGTTACACGGAAATGCCCGTAGACCAGTTGCATACTTTTCGGCTACCTTAGATCCAGTAGCCGCAGCGTTGCCCGGATGTCTCAAATCCGTTGCTGCAACGGGTGTCAGCATCGAAAGGTGTGAAAATGTGGTTATGGGACATCAGTTAGTGGTGTACGTACCGCATTCTGTGGAATTGTTAATGACTAGGACCAAGACTCAGCATCTGACGAATAGCAGGCTCACACGCTATGAGCAAGTCATATTGGCTGCTGAGAATGTGACCCTAAAAAGATGCTCTGTCTTGAATACTGCTACTTTGATGCCACTTCCTAATGATATTGATGATGAAATTTGTACAGATCATGACTGCCTTGATGTGACTGAACTTTGCACCAAACCAAGACCAGATATCGTAGATGAGCCATTGACTGACCCTGATGAAATATTCTTTGTTGATGGTTCATGCGTAAGAGACGATATCGGTCAGCTGAGAGCAGCATATGAAGTTTGTACCATTACCGGAGTAGTGGAAGCCGCCTGCCTGGAAGGAGTACACTCCGCTCAGGTAGCTGAAATCATTGCTTTGACCCGTGCCTGTTTGGCAGGCAACAAAATTCGAGTCACCATATACACCGATAGCCAGTATGGTTTCGGGGTAGTTCACGACTATGGGCAGTTGTGGTCTCAAAGAGGTTACATGACCTCCTCGGGTTCTCCCATTAGGAATGGAGAATTCGTGAGATTATTGTTAGAGGCATTGCAAGGTCCAGCAGCTATAGCGGTTGTTAAATGTGCCGCGCACACAAAAAACACAGATTTTGTGTTGCAAGGTAACCGATATGCAGATGAAGTCGCACGTTACTGTGCGGAACAGGGGTATTCTCTCACAGAGGTGGAAGTGGGGGGAATACAGGAAAGAACTGATTTGACTATGTTGTTAGAAACTGTAGACACGTGGGATGAACTGAAATGCGTCCAGGAGAATGCACCTGATTTTGAGAAAAAGGCATGGGAAACAGCTGGTTGTACCAAAGGTGAGATGGATTTTTGGATCTCTGCAGATGGGAGAGCAGTTTTACCAAACAAACTTGTTAGTCCAATGGCAAGGAGATTGCATGGACCAGCACACATAGGTAGAGATGCCATGGTGAGAGTATTCAGACAAACTTGGTACAATCCGAAGTTTAGAGTAGCGGCAGAAGCAGTATGTCAGCGTTGTGTGATCTGTCAGCAGCTAAACGTAGGAAAGAGAACACCAGTCACATTGAGCCACATAGGGAGGTCTGGGGGGCCTTTCAATAGAATGCAGCTGGATTTTATTGAAATGCCCAAGTGCAATCGACTCAGATACGTCTTAGTGATTGTCTGTATATTTTCCAGATGGGTTGAAGCTTACCCTACACGTAGGTGCGATACACTTACAGTAGCAAAATTGTTGCTTAGAGAACTGATACCGAGGTTTGGGGTGCCAGCCTCTTTGGAATCGGACAGAGGAACACATTTCAACAGCGAAATAGTGAAGATGCTATGTTCAGCCTTAAGTATAGACCAGAAGCTCCACTGTAGTTATCGACCAGAAGCTTCGGGGATTGTAGAGCAAATCAACAGCACCATTAAATCCAGACTCGCCAAAGTTTGTTCATCGACGTCCTTGAGATGGCCTGATGCACTTCCACTGGTTCTTATGAGTATACGTAGCACGCCAGATAGAAGAACAGGTCTCTCTCCACACGAGGTGCTAATGGGGAGGGCCATGAGACTGCCATCGGTTCCGACTGCAGCACTGTTGAACATCACAGACGATTTGATCCTGGACTATTGCAAGGGACTATCTGACGCCATTCATTCTGTGTCCCTCCAGGTGCAGGCTGCAGAGGTTCCATCAGCTCAAGACCTGTGCCATGACCTGTGTCCTGGGGACTGGGTCCTGGTGAAGAAACATGTCAGGAAGAACTGTCTAGATGTGCGCTGGCGTGGACCATTTCAAGTCATACTAGTTACGAACACTGCAGTAAAGTGTGGAGGCTTGCCCAACTGGATACACGCCTCACACACCCGAAGAGTTCCAGCACCTCTGGAAGAAACAGCTCCTCTCTCGGATGAAAATCCAGCGGAAAGCGGAGAAGCCACAGAGAGGGAAAGTCAAGCTGTAGGGGTGATCGAAGAGGCTGAGCCTGTGTCGGAACAGGCTGATGACGGTCAGGACACCAGTGAGACCGAAGTTGCCTCAGAAGAGGAAAGTAGCTGGGAGTTTGGGTCAGACACCGAACAAGCTGTAAGTGGTCAAGAAACGAGTCCAAGAACAAGGAGCAGGAGGACAAGGAATGGAGAAGCTAGTTGGCCGGAAAGAAGGAGAAGGTCAAGCTTGAGAGCGAATCCAGAGAGAACCCTTGTCCCGATCTCTGAAGATTCAGATCTAGAAGAAGGAGCTACGGACTCAGGCTCTGAGAGTCCGAGAAGATCAAGGAGGGTACGTGTTCCCTGCAGAAGATACGCCACCCCTGAGTGGACCTATCTAGCAGCAGATGTCTTGGGGACAGAGATCTGGGAGAGTGAGAGAGGTGCAGGTGACCAACCTCGATTCAACTGTGACGGTGGAGATATGGATGTTGATGCCTGGAATTGAGACTGAGGGGTTACTGACCTTCACACTCCCCATTCCCCTTTACCTAAGTCGGATCAAGAACCTGGTGCTGAATCGATTAGAGTTTCCAACTTTGGGTCATCCAATACCAGCACAGGAAGAAAAAGTCATTCGTTTAGAACTGTTGGAAAATGCCATTAGAGCTACTGGCACTAGAATCATTGTAGATGCATAAAGACTTTTGTGATTAAGCTATAAGGAAGAAGATAACCTAGCGCCGAGTGGAAAGAAGAATAAAATTAGGGATTACATTTAGAGGACGGAGAAGGGTTAGGGTTGTCTGTGGCTGAAGTAAAAAGACATTGTTGTGAAAAAGAGACTTTTGTTGGTTAAGAGTGCTTCACAAGACTGAGAAATCAAATAAAGCAAATGAAAACCTGAAAGAGAAAACTTTTCCTCGAAAAAGAAAGGAGCCACGTTGTTTGATAACATGGAGAATGGCAACCCAAACCGAAAGGTCAGATGCATAATAGGTACACTAATAGCAGTAGTAATTTCTCTTATCATTACAGTAGTTACCATATCATACATAATAGGAAATGCAAGTGTAAAGGAGACAACAGATGTAAAGCCTGTAACGACTTTGAAACCTGCTCTTGTTGGGAAGAAGGAGGAGAGCAATGAAATCCGTGAAAAGGCGTTACTGGCAGATGAAGCTCGTAGGTTACACGTAGACGAGTCGCAGGGAAATTTTAGATCAAACGCATATGCCAAGTTATTATACGAGTATATTGATGCCATGGAGGCCAAAGATTGTTATGTTTGCATGCAATTGCCGGCTTCCGTAGATGAAGGCATCAGATATCATCACCTCCCACTGACATATGGGATAACGTGTAGTTTATTGCTTAGTATATTTTATGGTAGAGAAGGGTTTGAGTACTACTTTTCAAATTATGATTCGGTACTGCCTGAAGTCCCGAATTATAAACAAATGAATAAGTGGGACTATCACAAAAAGGAAGATAGATTAGCAAAATTCTTTCTTCCTTGGGATACATTAGATACTTCATATGCACGCCGAAATAATCTAACTTGCATAGTGTCAGAGATCGAGAAGAAGTTTATTGGACAAGTAGATGACAGGTACAGGAGGCAGAAGATTCTGAAAATGTCAGGACAATGGAAAACAGATTGGACCGAAGAGGAAAAGGCACACAAAAAGAAGGGTAGTAATGGTCCAATAGCTTTGGATAGAACGCAGAAAGGAAAGTTATGTTTAACTCGAAGCAAGACATATTATGAGAGTGTATTTGTAGGTGAAGTTAGTTGTGAACATGCTTTTCGGTTGGAATATTACACGAAAGATTTCATGAAAGGGATGCAAGCGATTCCTAATGTATATTTTGTATGCGGAAGAAATGCCTATGTAAAATTGCCTGACAATTGGTATGGTTCATGTTATTTGGCAATTGTCTTCCCCAAAATATATCATGCAAAGGATTTAGAGGTAATAGAGGGAAAGGCTTCGACAAGAGGGAAAAGGGAAGTAGGAGATGTTGAGGTAGTTGGAGACGTATTCGGAGCAATGTTTCCTCTTTTAGGTTTGATACTTAATGATGTTAAGATCAGGAGACTAGCTACAGTTGTGGATAGATTGTCTGCAAGTACTGCAAGGTCATTGATGCTAGTAGAAGGAGAGATGCAGTCGATTAGGGCAATGGTCCTTCAGAACCGTCTTGCTTTAGATGCTCTGCTAGCAAAAGAGGGCGGAGTCTGCAAGGCTTTGAAGGTCCAAGAATGTTGTACTTACATTCCAGACAATTCAAAACCACTTGAGAAGGTTATACGGAACATTACTGAGATACATCGAGAAATCGAAGATTTGACAAAAGTAAATGTGTGGGTAAAAGTAGGTCATGGAATGGGAAAAGTTGGAGGTTGGTTTGCCAACCTTGGTAAAAGCATTGTTTGGTACATTTTGAAACCTGTCTTAATAATTTTGATTTGCATAATCACATTGTGGGGTTTAGTGAGACTATACAAATGGTATAGGTCAAACCGGTTACAAAGGTCCATGAGAGAGCAAGAAAGAAGATTAGCTGCTTTGCAAGATCAGCAGTATAGAAGTTTAAGAGCTCTCGAGACGATAAAAAGAGGGAGCCTTGTAACTAGTTCTGTATAAAGTGACATTCAAATTGAAGTATTTGTGATGACCCCTAGAGGTCATCAAAGGGGGGAACTGAGAGAGCGCAATTTGAATGGAAAATATATCCGTACCATATTTACAGGCTTGTAATGTAAAGTTAGAACTTGTAACGTGAAATTAGCCCTTGTAGCGTAAAGTTAGCACATGTAACTTTAGTAATAAGGAATGTATCTGTATTTACTCTAGAATGTGCATTAGAATTTAGAAAGGCCCGTATACATAGGTTGGGCTAATATAGAAATGTGAAAATGCTTAAGAACAGTAGAACGTGCTAAACAGAGTTCATGTATGTATGCAATCATTAAACGGAGAAAGAGATGAAATGTAAATTGAAGAAATGTGCAGACTATATAGCACTGTGTAAGAACGAGAGTATAACATTGTATTTTATGTAACATGGATTCGATTATAATCAATGATTTGCTAATTCGATTATATGTATATGTGTGTTAAAAGTCATTCCGTATAGAAGAGTTTGTAGGAATTCTAGAATAGTGTGTTCATATGCTATTTTAACCTAACGGACCAAGGGTTCGCAAGAGTGTAGTCCACTGCATATAATTTAGTGGTCACACAGGGATAGGGGGATAGCTTTGATCTGTACGTGCGAGCCAAGAGTCAAAGGTCTTGTTAAATTAAAGTGACAATGCTGGATGAAGTTTATGGCCTAGCGAGATAACGGACGCTTGGAATTTGGGGTCCTGTTTAAAAGTGTCTGTTTTCGAGGTGACCAAGGGGGTTATAATCACAACTGTAATGAATAGAGCTCTGTTGAAGTGATAGACTTTGGTCTGAAAGTGTCAACTGGAATGTCATGAGGTTACCAGCACGACGGAGACGGCGCCATGAGAAGCAAGGTCAACTTAACAGACGACACGAAGAGACGAAACTATGGAAAAAAAACAGAAGTAGGACTACGTGAAATGTGTACGTGGTGGGCGTCTCCAGGGGGCGTTCCACCCATGCTGTGATTTTGTATTTAGGGACAGCACCCCGGGAAGAACAGTCAGAGAAGATTGAGAGCAGAAGGGAGCAGAAGAGAGCAGATGGCCTGAGCAAGAGAGTAGAGAGCAGTAGGCCGAGGACCCTTAGAGAGCGGATGGGTAGGCAGAAAGGGTACTGCTTCTCGACATAGGTTTCATCAGAGATTAAGAGGGTTTGAACTTCTTTGGAAGTCAAACGGCTGACACCTTTTTAGGTAAAGAACTTGTTGAGTAGGGATGTCATCTAGCATAGAGTAGGGACAGATTTAACTTGTTTCATTTTTTTATGTAAATGACGCATCATATTCATTTTGTGTCTATGCTATTCAATTTGCTAATTTTAGAATTGGTTTTGATTGTATTCTTTTGTAGACTGAGATTCTTTAGGGAATTTATGTTCCTTTTAGTTCCTGTATACTTGTTGAATCTTATATTGAGAGGATTGTATTTACAAATAACTCTGGGATTATATTAAACTTTTTAAACTTTACCAGTCGTAAGTGGTTCTTCAGAGTTGCGTCAGTCTATGGGGTTGATTTAACTTATATGGGTTTGCCTTTTACTCAATGACAGTCAATAATCGATCCAAAAAGGATGAATGAGATAGGTATCTAGGTGATCAGATAAGATATCAAAATCTCATTCCCCGCAGCGGTGAGGTAATAATCATCATCATCATACTAGCTTTATTCGATTTTTTGTTTAAAATCATAAAAGCATACATTTAAAAACACTCATAACAAAAATTACATACAAAAGCACAAAATGGCAAAAAGATAAAACATTTGTCTATGATACATGAATAAATTCCTTTGTTTCATAGTAGAATTCATGATTTTCCATACCCATGGCCATTGTACATTGTTACAGGGTAATTGAAGGCGGAAAAGCCATGGCCACAGGGTGCACGGGTATTTTTGCTCCTCGAGTGAGCTGACTCTGCCCTTAGTTTTAGGCGCGGGGTATATGCCATGCTTGGGTAAAAGTCACGTAAGTCCCAGACGGATATAGGGCCAACACCTTCACGGGGGTACAAAGTTCGCAGGTAGGGAACGACTGAACTGCTTCTAAATTTTATTAAAACAAGGTCACCGTCGATGTCTTTTTTTATGGGACCTAGCCAGCCCACCCTTCTAACAGCCATGATGGTACCGTCCGATCCTAGTGGCAGGGGCCTGTTTTTAGTTAACCAGTGCATGACTTTGTTAAGTAAGTCTTGTTCCTGCTCAATTTTCCCACTTTTGAGTGCTGGAACTCCCGCAAGAACGCACACAAAGGGTACAGCCTCCAGGGGTAGCTGTATGTGTGTTGGTTTATTAGGCTCTACTCTTGTAACAGTATATTGTATAGGTCCGGATTTGGGGTTAATTTTAGGGGCATTAGGGGGTGAAGGGATAGGGGCTAAGAGGTGAGTTTGAGTGTTACTGCTTGTACCAGGTGGGCTGGGGCAGATTGGTGTTACAGGTTTTTCAGTACATATTTGGCTGTTCTTAATACATTTCTCTATTCTCAGCAGCCTATCCTCTAGGGTGGACATTTTGACAACCAGTGGCGAAATGAGTGAGCCAACCATTTGTTCAATCTGGGCCAGAATGTTCGAATTGAAGGATGTTACCAATTGGTCCATTTTTTCTTATAATTTTAGAAAGGGGTTAGTTGCAGTCAGTGGGGAGCTAAAACACAGTTTTTGTTGTTTGGGTTTGTTCCCTGTGGGCTTGAACCCATCCCACTTCCTTTTGCTAGTTGAGGACTGGGGAAAGACTGTGGTTGGTGTATTAACCAGAGGACTAGCGGTTGGGGTTGACATACAGGTTCTTTTATCAAGGCAAGGGGAGGGACTTTTAGTTTCATTTCTGGGTTCCACAGTGGCATACCTTGTTTTTCAGAGGGAATTTAACTCGTCCAGCAGTGAGAGTTGTAGCGCTATCTATACCATTAGTTGGATGGGGCGGTTGATTGGTAGACATGCTAGTCCTTGCAGGTTCATTCGTTAGAGCGGTGGGCGGAGATGGCCCGCAAAGAACTTGTGACCCTGAGTGCAAACGTCTCTGGCTGATGGATTTATTAGTCATTCCCTTATGAGTCATTGTAAGGTGTGCAAAGTTAGGCTATAACAAGGCCGCAAGAAAATCTGAGAGTATTGGAAAATTTGCAACTTAAGTCCAGTGGGTAATCCCTTGCCGGAATGTCAGAAAGAACGTACAGTTATTACCTTGGCAGTGTGATGGAGTCAAAAAGGGTGGCCCCGTCCCGGCCTCCTCGTGCCTCTGAGGGCCACAGAGGGCCCGCCCTTTGCCCGGACTTAGCCCGGCGTCCCGCGAAGCTGATCAGAGCGTTGTATATGGGCGCCTCCTTTCGCTTGCAGTGCGCGTGGAAGCTGCGCCGCCGCTGAGGCAGCTGGGAATTGCAGTCCCGGGGCGGCGGCGCTATGCCTGCAATGTAGTGACTCCTGGCGGTGGCGGCAACAGAAGAGGACTCCCCTCGACCCCCAGCTCTGGTGAGGGTGCCCCCCCCTGCTCCGCCGAGCAGAGCGCTGTATATGGGCACCTCCTGGCGCTTGCAGTGCGTGTGGAAGCTGCGCCGCCGCTGAGGCAGCCGGGAATTGCAGTCCCGGGGTGGCGGCGCTATGCCTGCAATGTAGTGACTCCTGGCGGTGGCGGCAACAGAAGAGGACTCCCCTCGTCCCCCAGCTCCGGTGAGTGTGCCCCCCCCCCCTCCGCCGAGCAGAGCGCTGTATATGGGCGCCTCCTGGCGCCTGCAGTGCTTGTGGAAGCGGCGCCGCCGGTGAGGCAGCCGAGAATTGCAGTCCTGTGGCGGCGGCGCTATGCCTGCAATGTAGTGACTCCTGGCGGTGGCGGCAACAGAAGAGGACTCCCCTCGTCCCCCAGCTCCGGTGAGGTAGGAAAGGAACGATCTCTGCAGGAGGTTTGATGGATGTGGGCCAGGGTGAGGGTGGAGAAGCAGAACTCGCTGGTTGGCTGGTGGAACTTCAGGGGGTTGTTGGCATAGGCGGGTCTGGAATTGTGGAGGGCTTTGCAGGCGTGAGTGAGGAGTTTGAATTAATTCTTTCTTGGACAGGGAGCCAGTGGAGGGCTCTGAGGTGAGGGGAGGTGCTGGTTTTTCTGGGGAGGTTGACAATGAGTCTAACTGCTGAGTTCTCAATGGTCTTGAGGCAGCTAAGAAGCTGTTTGGTGCTTTTGACGTAGAATGCATTGCCGTAGTCGAGTTGGCTGGAGACAAGGGCCTGGGTGACTGTCTTCCTGGTCAAGATGGGGATCCATCTGAAGAGCTTGCGGAGGGTGTGGAAGCAAGCAGAGGATACAGCGTTGATCTGCTGCTTCATGGTCAGTTGGCTGTCCAGGATGATTCCGAGGTTGCCTGCATGGCCGGTGAGGTGGGGGAGGGGCGAGTGCAGTGAGCCACAAAGTGTTATCGCAAGGGTAGGGCTTGTTTCTGAAGGCAAGAACCTCTGTTTTGTCCGAGTTGAGTTTTATGCAGCAGGCCTTCATCCAGGTGGCATTGTCCGTCATGGTGTTACGGAAGTTGGTTTTGCTGGTATCAGCGTCTTTTGTAAGGGAGAGGATGAGCTTAGTGTCGTCAGCTTACAAGATGATGTTAAGTCCGTGGGTGATGTCTGCAAGAGGTGTCATGTAGGTGTTGAATTAATAGAAAACACAAAGAGATGATGGACAGAGTGCTGAAACTTTTCAGACACTCACCCCCAGTCACAGATCTGGGTTGCATCCATCATCGTTCTTTAGCTCACTTTGCCCCCCCCCCAGTTCAGACCCAGCCATATGCAAATCAGTCTTGACCCTGTGCCTCATGGGAACAGTCCAGCCCGAACTGCCAAGCCAGATCCTCCCTGGACCGGAAATAGGCATCGTAGGACCCGTTTCGGGGTTTCACCCCTCATCAGCCAGGCTAGCTTGAATCCAGTGGCAAAGTGAGCAAGGGACCCATGTCTGGGCACACCCTGCCAACTTAGGGCAAGCAAAGCAAACACAAGGATATTAATAGAAGTCATTACTTCTTCCAGAACATAGGAGATTAGCATGAGGTTTCTATTCTTAAAGCAGTGCATTCAAATTAATACCATTCTACACACAGATCTATAGAGCATAAACTGTCACCCAAAAGGAGCTCTTTAGTTGCTGTAGGCCCTCTGAGCTTGAGAACCAGAGGAAGTAGCTCCAATGAAGAACACTATTAATGAATGGCAACAAGCTAGGCTTTTATAACTTTATAAAACGTGGATACATTTATATCATTTTTTCACAGGAAACATACGTTTGTACCACCATTCTTGAAACAGAACGCAGAGCGACTTCATGCCCCATTGTGCACATTTGAAACGTGGGATAGCAAAAACGCTGCTGGAGGCACAATGTCATTTAGAAATGGAGTTATGGTTACAGTTACAGCAAAACTGAGTTAGACATGCCTCATTTCTTTTATGGAATCTCTTAAGCGTGATGCAAAGGACTTTAAAGACGGATCTCTTGAAAGCCAGTCGAAAATATGTTTTGCAAGTAAAGGTTACATTTTACAAAAGTGGATCTAGTCGCTAGCATTTTGCATATACTGAAACCTACAGACTGTTTTCTCAGATATTGTTAAAAAGAAATTCATTAAACAATGCATTAGTGGCCTTGGACCTGGGGGATGTTGATTGGTAAGGAAAATGTCTTCGAACGATCTTAAAATGATAGTACCTGACACAGTGACATACAAACATGTTTGAATTGATCAAAATACCTACTTTTCTTATTACAGTAGCAAACAGGAGCAACTGACATAAAAATGGGCAAACGATCCAGAGAGCTTAGGGAGTTTTGAGCAGTATGACCAAAGTCTTTGAAGGGTACAACTTGTGCAGGCCTTAAAAAATCAGTAAAATGTTATCAGATCTACTGACTAGATTTATATATTCGACCAAACTGTAATGAGCTTGACCTATAAACTCTTCTCAAATTGTGTGATCCTGAGCAAATATTTTTTTTTACAGAGTCACCTTTTCCATCATTATCACATATGAAAGCTCCTTCAAATATGTGAGCCCAGCATGTCTGCTATATAAAAAAAATTCTGTTTGATTTAAGAGACTTAACTTTTGCTCCATATATAATTAAAACCAAGCCCACTTATAGGGTACACACAACCCCTGACTTGCTTCTCAGTTCACTAATATAATTCAGAGGCAGGAATGTTTCTGAGATCATATTTAAAAACTCTCACTTTTAATAAATACAATAGGAAAGCATGATGCGCTAGCACACGGACATTTACAGACAGACCTTTTCTATGGAAATGGCCACAAGCTTTCCCACTGACATACTGTTCTACTGATTTAACTATATAGCATACAAACAAACTAGAATGTGTGGAAATCGGGTTTCAGCAAACATGTATCATTTGCACATCACCAAGTAAAGTTTTCTAATTTGTATTGATCCTATTAAAATCTTTGTTTCCATCTCAATGCAGATTTACAATGAAAGTGTTTGCCTAACTACTGAAATATATTTTGAAATATTTGTACATTTCACTTGCAAGCTATTCAAATGTTGTGTGCCCAGCACAACTGTCAGACAGTTTACTTTACAAAATCCTGTAAAGGAGCAGTCCGAGAAAGAAAAGTAAACACCAATTTCCTGAAAAAAATAAGCAGCAATTTGCAAGAAGACATAAGCTGATATTAGACCTCTGTCTTTGAATGTGTCGCAAATGTGACACAATAAAAACAAGATTTAAAGGGATTTATTTTGCTCATTTATTTTCAGAATAATCAGAACACCTGTTGTTTGCCAGTCAGTAGGTTCTAAAAGTAGCTCGTCCTGATGGAATCTAACTCGCCATAGCGAGTGGGAGAGTCGATTTCTCGAGGCCTGTTGAGATGCTTTGCATTCATCAATGCACCAATTAGTTCCATAACTATGGTTAGCTTCTCATGTTTACCGTCAACTCTCCCCACTAATTCTCTGGGTGGAATCTGCATACATGAAGAAGGCAATCCAAAGCTCATGTAGCAGATGAGCCACAGGGCATAAGTAGAGTTGGAAAAACAAAGAGGGGAAGGCAAAGTGTGTTAAAACCAATCCGAATTCCTTGTATCCCAATTTTTAACAATATATGTATAGACATATGTATGTAGTAATTCTATAGCTCAAACATAAAAGGCAGTGGAGCGCTGATTTATATGTTAGAAGCTTGGCCTGTTGAGTTGTAGGTTGGCCACCTAGGGTACGACCTCCCAGCCCGCCCTGTATTTTCTGTAAAATCTATTGATTTGACTGGACCAGTGGAGAGGCAAAGTTTAGCAACTCTCGCGTAGGTGCAATTATGCACAACATGGTTTGGTCTGGCATAGGGTGATTTGGAGTAATCGTCCCCAGACTACTCCAATGCGAACTGTCTGTCCTTGCAGACTGTGGCTCCGGTACCGAACTACATGATCAGCATGTAGTCTCAGAAGCACTGTCACTGGCCAGGAGAAGTGAGACCAAGAACACAATTGGGTGAACTGGCGGGAAAGCGCTTAAGGGGCACTACAGGCAGCAGCAGATACTTTGGGCACAGCATACTTTTTTATGGTCTGGCTTAACAGCATAGCTGTCGCCAGACAATTATGTGAGAATCACCAGGAAAGGAGTTTTGACTCCACCCATATGTTGGGAGACAGGAGAATTATTTATCCTGAAAGAGCTCATGTTCTCGAAAAAGAAATCATTGTTCCCGAAAAGACTCAATGCTGCCAGTCAGCACTACCAGAAAATCTACATTTTTGGGCTGATTCGAGCCCAACGAAGGAATCTGGTACTCAACTTTGAGACCCAGATCAATCCTATGCTTTCCACTGTGGACTGATTGGTGCCCCCTACGGATATTCAGCATATTTCCAGCTCAGGCCATTCTCAGCCACCCTGTTCTTGAGGCTTTTCACCAGTGACTCCCCTCCCTTATCAACTGCATTACCTTTCATTATCTCTCTGGCTCGTTCTATTCCCAAGTCCTGATGGTGATCCCGTCATTTTTATTGGGATCAAAACGCCATTGACTTTAAAAACACGGACCTTATATGACTGTTGAGAATTTGCTGTACAGGGCAGTGCTGTTCGTGTGTTTGTTGATATAATAGTTGATCACAAATTATCACTTGAGTGTATCCCATCTAGAGAGAGCACCAAGCTTGTTTACTTTGCATCAATATTCACTGCACTGCTATGTGTCTAGAAACAGTTTTTCATAAACTCCTTTGAATACAGTTTATTTGCCATTTGGTTCTTTGCATCTAAAGTATTGTTTCTAGGGAACAGTGTGTTTTTTGTTATTGTGTCGAAAGTGGAGCAGCATACTTTAGACTCCACCCTCTACATATATTCTGATTATATGTTACAATATAATCTGTATATTTAATGTGTGCCTGAACTCATTAACTTGTGTGTTTCACCTATATGCATTATTGTACATAAACATTGCTGTACATATGCAAAAGAAAATCACATGAAGTTGTATTGGAGTGAGTAGATAACCCATGTATTTACATCCATTTGAGATTTACATTATAATGACAACAGGTTGCTTTTTTATGGTCCATAACGTTATAATGTGCCTCCATTTTGATTCTCAAGCTAACTTAGCTTGACAGTAGGCCTTAGCGGAGTGCTACACATTTTGAGACTGTTAGCATTCTGTTTACGCCTTTCTTTGCAGGTTCATCAAGTCCCTCGTAAGCTAGAGAAAGTTTAATTATTTTATACTAGATTGATAGTGAGGCATGAAGACAAAAAGCTGGCAACAAATGCAGAGAAATGACAATTAAAGGAGTCTCTTGTACGCTGCGTACCAGGAAGATGCAATTCTCAAGGACAAGCAGATGTGCACCTAATTGTGTTGGGATTTTAATTTAGGGAGTTGCCGGATCCCGCTAAATGACGCCATGGGAATGGTTCTGGATTTAGCGAGATAGGGGTGTTCTGGGAGTTTCAATTGCACTTTTAATTAGTGTTCCAAAGTAGTTAGGGCATTAGACCCTTTCCTGACTTGGAAGAGAGTAGAACTGCCCACTTTTCTGATGCTAGCTCTCCCTCAATGCCTCAAGTCAACTACCAAAGGTCCTTTCGAGCAGTAGGGGACTCTGTGACTATACCAAGAGATTGAGGTTTAAAGACCCCATTCCATCAAAAGCGGATATATGATGTTACAACGCGGACTTTTACTCCGCATACTGTTACAACGCGGTTTTTACAACGCGGGTCATGTAACAACGCATGTATTTACAACGCATTTTTTTACAACGCAGGTACCTTTACAACGCAGACCATTACAACGTAAGTATTGGTAAGTATATATTAATAAGAATAATATAATAGTAACTTAATTTTAAAAGTATAATTTAATGTAATTTTAAATAATTTAATTTCCGTAAATTAATTTAAATTTAAATTAATGTTACTTTATTTTTACCCTGTACCCCTGTACCCCAAAAACTCAAAACTGACCCTCAACCCCAAAAATAATGCAAAGTAATTTAATGTAATTTATTTGCTATTAAATAATTTAAATTAAAATTAAATTTAATTTATTTTTACCCTGTACCCCAAAAACTAAAAACTGACCCTGAACCCTAAAAATACCCCTTTACCCAAAAACTAAAAACTGACCCTGAACCCTAAAAATACCCCTTTACCCAAAAACTAAAAACTGACCCTGAACCCTAAAAATACCCCTTTACCCTAAAACCCAAAACTGACCCTGAACCCTAAAAATACCCCTTTACCCTAAAACCCAAAACTGACCCTGAACCCTAAAAATACCCCTTTACCCTAAAACCCAAAACTGACCCTGAACCCTAAAAAAACCCCTTTACCCTAAAACCCAAAACTGACCCTAACCCCTAAAAATACCCCTTTACCCTAAAACCCAAAACTGACCCTGAACCCTAAAAATACCCCTTTACCCTAAAACCCAAAACTGACCCTGAACCCTAAAAATACCCCTTTACCCTAAAACCCAAAACTGACCCTGAACCCTAAAAATACCCCTTTACCCTAAAACCCAAAACTGACCCTGAACCCTAAAAATACCCCTTTACCCTAAAACCCAAAACTGACCCTGAACCCTAAAAATACCCCTTTACCCTAAAACCCAAATCTGACCCTGAACCCTAAAAATACCCCTTTACCCTAAAACCCAAAACTGACCCTGAACCCTAAAAATACCCCTTTACCCTAAAACCCAAAACTGACCCTGAACCCTAAAAATACCCCTTTACCCTAAAACCCAAAACTGACCCTGAACCCTAAAAATACCCCTTTACCCTAAAACCCAAAACTGACCCTGAACCCAAAAAATACCCCTTTACCCTAAAACCCAAAACTGACCCTGAACCCTAAAAATACCCCTTTACCCTAAAACCCAAAACTGACCCTAACCCCTAAAAATACCCCTTTACCCTAAAACCCAAAACTGACCCTAACCCCTAAAAATACCCCTTAACCCAAAACATATAACATTTAAAATATAACTATATACTTACCAATACTTACGTTGTAATGGTATGCGTTTTAAAGGTACCTGCGTTGTAAAAAAATGCGTTGTAAAAACATGAGTTGTAACAGTATCCGCGTTGTAATGGATGCGTTGTAAAAGTAGTGCGTTGTAAAAAATGCGTTGTAACAAGTAAACACCATCAAAAGCGTCTTGGTAGATGGTCTGAGTGAGGGACGCTTTGACAGAAAGGAGCAGGGGTGAGAGCTTCTCCAAAGAGCTGGAGGATGGAGTTAAGGCTGACCCAACTCCTCTCTTGCAGATACGAGGGTTGATTCGTTTTGATGCAGTCACATAACTAACTGCATGGCAGTAATCTAGGTCCAATTTGCATTTCTCAAGTCTTTATCTCAGTGTGTAGTAATGCTGTCAAAGGATGTTTGAAGGTTTGTTAGCAGATCTATATATAATGAGAAAGTGGCGGAATGGCTTGATAGCACTTTACATGGGAACCAGATTACATTTGCACAAGAACAGATTTTTTTTAGGAGAAAGTGATTTACCCAGAACTATAGGATGTTGATCTGGCGCCGGTACTCAAAGCTGGTTTCCCAGTTCCAAATTCCGCAGCTCTGGCCATTAGACCCCATCTCCTCAATAAAAGAATCCAAGATGTTTATTCCACATTAGTTTCTCACTTCACCTGGGGTGATTCTATCATTAGTGTTGCAGGTGGAGTTGCACTGGGGACCAGACGTGCAACACACCATCTTTTTGGGTTGTTCCAAAAAAAAAAGGCATCGCACCTCACAATATACAGAACGCTTTTGTGTAGCACAACTACTTTGTGAGAACTGATACATTCACAATTACAACCCTTTGCCAGGAAAGGAGGTGGCATCAACTTTATGAAGATGAACATATGCTTTTCTACATCTCCTGAAAGCTGAAGTTCCTTTTTAGTGACCGAGAAGGCCAGATTTCTCACACTTCACAACCTGCATTAGCATGGCAGCATCAAAATGTGTCTTGGCGCCAAACAAGGGTTTTGGCACCATGCACTCTCACAATCCTGACTACACAGACACGACCTGTGCCAGCCTCGAATTGTGCCTGGGGCTTTGTACCCAATTTATACAAGATGCAGTAAATTGTTCAAAGGAATCCTGTGTGCCAAACTAGTGGAACGTTTTCATAAAAACCTGCCACTTCCAATCAGACAGTAAGCTGGCGAGAATACAGAGATTTTAAAAGTTGGCGCAGACAGGGTGTGCAGGGCAATAACTGGATAATCAGCCACTTTGAAAAAAAGCCTCAATTTTCTGTAAAATGTCAACAACTCACAAGCAGAACAAAAATATGAGCCTTCAGTATTTTACTTTCCAGCGTTCAATTGTTTCATTAAGTCCTCAGGTTGGTAATGGGCAGCAGCAATTCAGGAGACTGACATTAGCTTATTGAAAAGGACCAGATTTCAGCATCCACTTAGGAACAGCTTCATAGTTGGCTGCATGTGAAGGGAGAGAATGTTTGCATTCAAAGTTAACTTTGGACCACTGTGTTACAGAAGGTTTGCTACTGGCATGTGCAGCATACCCTCTACAAACGTGGTTCCAATCTTTCAAGCACGAAGGGTTACATAAACAATGAAATATGTAGGTTTGTGCAGCTATACAACCTGGAAGCAAAAATAAGAATGTTTTTCTATGTATGTATATGTCCATATGCTTAGTCACAATATAGAATTACCCCATGCCAGTGAAAATATGACCCAATAGAACATATCAGGAGCAAATACACTCACAAATGTATTATTACAGTGCCAAGGATATATTACCAGAGCAGAGAGTAACAGACGAGAAATTAATCACTTTACAGAGGAAACCAAACGGGCGCATGCTCACACGGTTTAGCCAGTGAGATTTCTTGTCACTGTAGAATGTCACCCTTTGACAGAGCCGGTGCGACTGGTGCAGCCGCACTTGGCGCTGAGCTCAGGGGCGCTCTATTTAGAAATAACGTATGGGTTTAAAAACACCAGCTGCAGAGTTCCTTATGTGTCCAGCAGTTTTCTGGCAACAATAAAATGCCAAGATCACTCTAGTGAATAATGTCCTGCTGGAGAGAGAGATCAGAGCTTTGTCTATTGGCATTTTGACTTCGTAAAGTAGCGCAGAGGGTTAATATGCCTGCTGAGTTGCAGCTGAGGGTCAGAGGGTGCCATTTGCTGAAACTTTCCTATACCATAAGCTACGTGCCTGTCGCGTCCTGCATGATAGTTTTCCGGTGCCCCCACCACCCTTGTCAGCCTTAGAGAACCTGTTATGTTCACCATCGCCCCGTGAACTTGTCACACGCCTCTACACGCACATGCAAAACACTGCCCCATTGGTGAGGCCCAGAGCACTATAGGGGTGGAACGACGAGCTACCTACTCCGCTAACTGAGGATCAGTGGGTATATTGTTGCTGCCAACTCACCGAGCTGCCCCCAATATTAGGCTTTGCCTGCTTCATTTCAAGTTCCTTCACAGGTTCTGCGGGACACCTATAGGCTTGCACCATATGGGGCTAAGGGACGATGAAAGCTGCTGGCGCTGTGGGTTCACTCCTGCATCTTTCTTACACATGGCATGGGGTTGTCCAAAGCTAACGACATTTTAGTCCATAATTTTTACATCGATTACCCAGATCATTGGTACGTCTCTATCCCCATCCCCCCTGCTGGGATTGTGGAACAATGCCAAAGACACACCAGTTAAGGTACGCAAATTACACAGATTACTTAACTTGTTCGCCAAACGCCAGGTTTCCGTGCACTTGGGGAGGAGGAGGGTGCCTTCTGTTAAGGAGTGGATCAGGGACGTCACCTAGGGTCACTCCCAGTTAAACACATTCTGGGAACTAATGCCCCCCTACTTGGAGACCTCATGACATCTGGGAGCCATTTATTGCTTGGACCCGGGAGAAGTAGGGGACAGATGGAGACACTGCGACATGTACAGGGTCAGCCGAGGGGCTGTTGTGAAATGTTAAAGCTATCTATTTTTCACTGTTAAACCTGCCTGCAGTACATGTGATATTAGAAGAGTTTCTGAATTTGTAAACACATCCCTCAAATTATTATTTCTTGAGTGACATCGTAATGTGATTGTTATTTGCATTTTTCTGTTTTGTATTAGTGGGAAGGGCGCATATTGTGTAAACACAACAGAGCTGCTCCCAGTGAGATGGATCTAGGTGCAAATTTCCCTAGTTCGTGAGTGCAGGCGTCTCACAAAAAGTGAAGGACTGGTCTCACACACCACCTGGTGTCATGCTTCATCATAGACCAGTCCTCACCCTCTAAAAACTTGGTTTGATAGAGGGCAGGCATACACCTAACGACAGGGATGCACTTCTAAACTAAGAGGGGGCCCTTACAGAAAAAAGTGAGTTAAAAAGCCATTACAGATGTCAAATTAAGTTTAATATTGCTGGCATCTATATAGTGTTTTAAAAACGTGATTGGTGGGTTGGGGATGTTATTGTTCCCCCACCGATGTCAAAGGGTCGACATGTTTCTGCCTGGTGGCCCAGTAGGGTCCGCGGCATTCATCAGGACCTAAGTGAGAGAAATTGCGGGCTCCACTCTTACCAAACTGTGGTGAGAGGGTGTCCACTGTGTGGGGTGAACAGGATCACACTCCACTGCGAGATGGCCTCGGTATCTAAAGCCTGAAAAAATAACATGGGAAATGTGTAGCGAAACATTGCACATAACATAAAAAGGAAATACGCTCAGCCTCATGCACAAAACGCTATTTGTGAGTGGCTATGAGTGCAGTAATTAGTGTCAAACATCTGTGCACTAGAAAAAAAAGTAGGGAGGATGTTCTCCACACTGTTTACCCTAGGGATAGGACCAAGTGCCCCATAGGAGAGTGAGGGCAGGAGACACCGTTGGTCCAGAGCTAAACAAAACAAAATAATGAGGAGAAAAAACAACAAAATGCCAGGTATTTACAAGCTGTTTGTAGTTCCCAAGTGGAACAAAAATGAGGTTTCCAAAGTATTTTCTGAATGACAGTACCTGAAAAAGAAACAAGTGGTGTCACATTCTCTCACACATTCAAACCCTTACTGTAACGTGATGCGTTCTCCGCTGCTATACCTATGTGTGTGCTCCTCCTCTCCTCGATGTAGTGTAAGTGATTTGGCATCCAGCTATATATAGTGTCAGCACTAGATAATTAGGGCCTATGTTGGCTAATTAGGTGTCTCAAAAGACGTAAGGTAAAGGGTTGTGCTGGCCGCCTCACCTGCCTAATATGTTGCTTCCGGTGAAAGAGCCCGACCGTATCTAATGCGTGCCTGAGGTCATGTAGCCCACAGGGCGGTGCCCGCGTCCTCTATCGGCTTGGAATCGAGAGCTAAGCAGTGTTCGATTGTGGCGCCTGTGCGGGAGCTCTGAAGTATGTCACTTTAGCGCATGAGCAAGGATGTAAACTACAGCGCATGCGTATTGGGAGCCAAGAGGTGTGCTGCTACAGTGTGGCGGCTTCCTTATGAACTGTAATTTTATAAACATGCTGGATAAACTAATACACAAATGTGTGCTGCAGTGAAACCCCACGGGGGTAACTACTTTGTTGGTAAAAGCCATCTGATAAAAACTGGGGTTTACAGAGCCACACGTGAATTGCACAGTGATAGAACTAGAGGCGCAGTTATGATAAAATGTGAGAGGGTGGCATAAGTGCACAGGTAAGTGTTTATCGTTCTGAGCAGATCACGCAGGGTGGGATTACAGCTCATTGTGAGTCATTAAGGAACGTAACAAATCCCAAGATATGGGAACTCAGGTCAGGACATGACTGTTGTTATTCAGACATGCTGAATAGACTAGGCTGTCTATGTGCTGGATGTTAATGGCGACCTATGACCCTGCTCGCAGGCAGGTCGCTCCCCACGCTGCTGCACGGCTCTGCCTGCATTGTTTTTGCCTGATCTTGTTTTTATTCCCCTGTACTTGCTTTCTTGCCCACACTTGTTTTTATTCCCCTGTGCCTGTACTTGCTTTCTTGCCCAGACTTGTTTTTATTCCCCTGTGCCTGTACTTGCTTTCTTGCCCAGACTTGTTTTTATTCCCCTGTGCCTGTACTTGCTTTCTTGCCCAGACTTGTTTTGATTCCTCTGTGCCTGTACTTGTTTTCTTGCCTAAACTTGTTTTTCCTTCCTGTGCCCAGTTCTCCCGCGGCCCGCCCATTTTTCCTGCTGCTGCGTCCCTGCCCACCTGCAATCCCATTCGCCACCCCGCTCCCGCCTCCCAGCTGCTCCTCCCTCCCACATGCCCTCATATGGAAGCTGCGTGGCGGTGAAAGGAGCGACCTATGACCCTGCTGGCAGGCAGGTTGCTACCCACGCTGCTGCACGGCTCTGCCTGCATTGCTTTTGCCTAATCTTGTCATTTTCCCCTGTGCCTAACTTGCTTTCTTGCCCAGACTTGTTTTTATTCCCCTGTGCCTGTACTTGGTTTCTTGCCCAGACTTCTTTTTATTCCCCTGTGCCTAACTTGCTCTCTTGCCCAGACTTGTTTTTATTCCTCTGTGCCTGTACTTGTTTTCTTGCTTAAACTTGTTTTTCCTTCCTGTGTCCAGTTCTCCCGCGGCCCCGCCCGTTTTACCCGCCGCTGCGTCCCTGCGGCCCCGCCCACCTGCAATCCCATTCGCCGCCCGCTCCCGACTCCCAGCTGCTCCTCCTTTACACATCTCCTCATATGGAAGCCGCGGCAGCGCTCAGCGGGGGCGCTGCTGGCACGCCGCTGGCGCACCTAAGGCAAGCCCGTCTGCGCCTGTCAGCGCCTGGACCGCGCCCAGCACCAGAACCCCTGGCCTCTGCGGCCCCCACCGCACCCGACCCAGACTCAGCTACGACGCCGACTCCCTCCACGCTCTCAACACCGGCCGAGACCAACGCTGCAACCAGGCCGCCCCAAACCACACCCACAGACCCTTCTCCTGCCTCAGTTGCAGATTCACCTGCGACAGAACCATCAAACCACCAAGAACCAAACCCAACCACCTCCGCTGCATACTCCTCAACACCCGCTCCGCACGCAAACACCCCATTGAGCTCTGGGACCTGCTCGTCACTACAGGTCTGGACGTAGCCTTCCTTACCGAGACGTGGTGGAACGACTCCTCTGCACCAGACATCGCCGTAGCCATCCCAGACAGATACAGATCACCCGAAGGGACCGCACCAACGGCATCGGAGGAGGAATAGCCATCGTCCACAAGTCCACCCTCAAGGTCACCACCCACGCAGACGACTCCTTCAACACCGCCGAACACCTGCACTTCCGGATCCACACCGACCCCAACACCACCCTCAGAGGAACTCTCATCTACAGACCCCCCCGGACCCTGGGCCTGCTTCAGCGACACCCACGCACTCGGCTCCATGAACTACATCCTCCTCGGGGACCTGAACTTCCACCTCGAGAACAACAACGACGCCAACTCCTTCACGCTGATCGATAACCTCACCAACCTCGGCCTCAGACAACTCGTCACCGCGCCCACCCACGCCGCCGGCCACACTCTGGACGCCATCTTCTCCACAAGCACCCACGTCACCTTCGACCACACAACCGAACCTAACTGGACCGACCACCGATGCATTCACTTCACCTTCAAAAAACCAACCACGCACCATCGCACCCAACAGCTGTCTCGCCGCTGCTGGAGCAAAGTCAACGAAGATCAGCTGATCACCACCCTCTCCAAGAATCCACCCACCGACCCCACCAACCCAGACGCCGCAGCCCGCAACCTCAGACAGTGTATCAACTACTGTGCCAACACCCTCGCCCCAACCACGCCAGCAAGAGAGCCACCTGGTTCACCGACACGCTCCTGGCCTCAAGCGCGCACGTCGGAAACTGGAGAACAAATGGCTCCACAAACGCACACCGGACAACCACGCATCCCTCAAGGACGCCACCCGCAGACACCACCACCTCATCAGATCAGCCAAGAGATCCTCTTCAAAGACCGCCTGGATAACAACGCACACAACAGCAAAGAGCTCTTCCGCATTGTAAAAGAACTCTCCAACCCCAGCGCCAATACTAACGACATCCCACTCTCACAGGAACTGTGCGACTCACTGGCCATCTTCTTCCACCGCAAGATCGCCGACATCCATGAAAGCTTCAACGCCACGACCGACCCGACCACCTCCTCTCCGGAACACCAACAGCACCAACCGCCTGACCTCCTGGTCCAACGTCAGTGACGTCGAAACACGCAAGGTCATGAACTCCATCCACTCAGGATCACCGACAGACCCGTGCCCAAACCACATATTTAACAAGGCAGACGCAGCCATCGCACCCCAACTACGGAAGATCTTCAACATCTCCTTCAAAACAGCGACATTCCCGTAAAGCTGGAAGCACGCCGAAATCAACGCCCTCCTCAAAAAGCCCAAGGCGGACCCCATTGACCTCAAGAACTTCCGGCCCATCTCCCTGCTCACGTTCCCGGCAAAGGTCATCGAGAAAATCGTCAACATGCAACTGACCCGCCACCTCGAAGACAACAACATCCTAGACCCGTCCCAATCTGGTTTCAGACGAAACCACAGCACCGAGACAGCCCTCATCGCCACCACAGACGACATCAGGCACCACTTAGACAACGGCGAAACATCTGCCCTCATCCTCCTGGACCTCTCGGCCGCCTTCGATACGGTCTGCCATTGCACTCTAAAAACACGCCGGTATCCAAGAGAAGGCCCTCGACTGGACCACATCCTTCCTTTCCGACAGATCCCAGAGTGTCCGCCTCCCACCTTTCCGATCCGAAGCCACTGACATCATCTGCGGCATCCCCCAGGGCTCCTCCCTCAGCCCGACGCCGTTCAACATCTACATGGCCCCGCTCGCACAAGTGGCCCGCCACCACAACCTCAACATCATCTCCTACGCTGACGACACTCAGCTCATCCTCTCCCTCACCAAGGACCCACGCACCGCCAAAACCAACATCCACGACGGAATGGAGGCCATCGCCGACTGGATGAGGAGCAGCCGTCTGAAACTAAACTCTGACAAGACGGAGGTCCTCATCCTCGGACCCAATCCCTCAGCCTGGGACGATTCCTGCTGGCCAACCACTCTGGGGACAACACCGACACCCACCGACCACGCACACAAACATGGATTCATCCTCGACTCCTCCCTCTCCATGTCCAAACAGGTCAACGCCGTCTCCTCCTCCTGCTACAACATCCTAAGCATGCTCCGCAGGATCTACAAGTGGATCCTGACCGAAACAAGCAGAACGGTGACACAGGCCCTCGTCAGCAGCAGGCTGGCCTATGGCAACGCACTCTACACCGGAATCCCAGCCAACACCTACGACGACTACAGCACATCCAAAATGCCTCCGCCCAACTGATCATCAACGTCCCCCGCCACAGCCACATCACCCCCCACCTGAGAAACCTACGCTGGCTCCCCGTCGACAAGAGGATCACCTTCAAACTCCTCACCCACGCACACAAAGCACTCCACAACGCCGGACCAGCCTACCTGAACAGCAGACTCAGCTTCCACACCCCTCACCGGCAGCCTCGCCCTCGCCGCCGTCCCCCGCATCCAACGAACAACCTCAGGCGGCAGATCCTTCTCCTACTTTGCCGCCAAGGCCTGGAACACCCTTCCTACCCACCTACGGCAGACCGAAGACCTACTCGCCTTCAGAATACTCCTCAAGACCTGGCTCCTCGAACAGTAGCGAAGCTTCCACCCCCCGGCCCCCTCAGCGCCTTGAGACCCTCACGGGTAAATAGTGCGCTCTACAAATAGATTGATTGATTGATTGTCAAGATGGAGAATACATTTTATAGGGCTAGTTGCAGCCACAGAATGTCATCATTGAGCCCTTCACTCCATGTTCGGAGGCAATATACCCATCTCTGCTCCCTGATATGCAGCGGTCTTGTCAGATCTGTTTTTTCATCACTTCAAGGATTACCCATTTGAGGTCAGTGTCCTTATGATTGTGTTCCAAGAAGTGTCTAGTTAGTTTGGTGTTGATTTTCTTACCTCGTATAGTAGTAGGCAGGTCTTAATTTTTCTTGTAGTCATGCCCATATACTTCAGATTACATGGGCACATCAGGAGGTACACAACATTCTCTGTGTTACAGTTGGAGAAGTTATTCAACTTCCATGGGCGCGTGGTACCAATGTCTACCTCCTTAGTTGTCAGGGTAAAGTGACATGCAACACAACTGCCACAGGCGTAGTGTCCTATAGGTCTTTGAGTGTGCCAGAGAGTCATTTGGTTCACTTTTTGTGAGATGCCTGCACTCACGAACTAGGGAACATTTGCACCTAGATCCCCCTTTACTGGGAGCAGCTCTGTTGTGTTTAAAGATTATTGCTGAAGGCTGCTGACTCCCAGTACCCCATGCCTCTAGTTCCCTCATCCCAGATACACTCTGGGTTTTGTTGTTTCACAAGGGCGCATATTGTACAACAGTTGCAACAAAGTGACTGTGCAGATTTTATTCCTGGACATGCATCGCTAGTATACTGGCTTGTTGTTTTGTATGTGTTCTTGTATTTTTTTTTAAATGCCAATAAAAAAATAATTAAAAAAAATATGCCTGCTGTTAAGAATGTGATCCATGCAGATCACAGAATGTATTTTATGTGGATAGCTCAGTGGGTTACTCATTTAGTCCCTTTGTTACTAGCAGTTCATTACTTTCAGTTCTAAAATAGCACAGTGAGCATGGGTAGATAGTTATGTTTTTCCCCCTAGTCTTTTATTATCTATTCCTAATGTTGCAAAAAAAGGTTTGTTAGGGTAGAAATACATTCTTATTAGTAAAGCCAACCCCAACCATTGTGAGACATGTTTAATCCCAAGTTTGTGCTTTTCTAGACTGCTCTTTAAAGTTCTTAATGAGTTCACAAGGCCGGTTACCTGTTTTTCTCCTAAACCAGTCTCACAGGAATTGTGCAATGTCTTGGCTAATCACTTTGAGGACAGCATTGAGAATATTTACATTAACCTTACCAACTGCTCCTCTCCTACTTTTTGCCTACTGCTCCTTCTATTTATATGTCTCCTCTACTGTGGAGCACTTTGAATCCATCTCCCCGGAATCAGTCTTAGATATTATGAGCAAGGTCAAGTCAGGTTCCCCCTCTGACCCCTCTCCGCCACACATCATGGTGGCACTTGCTAATTCTCAGCTTCCCACCATAACAGCTCTGTTCAACCTCTCCCTTGACACCGCCACTTTACCTCAGGCGTGGAAAATAGCACAGGTTACGCCCACCTTGGAAAAAACACCCTGGGTGTCATCTCATATGCAGATGACCAACATTTAAACATTTCCATGGGCCCTAACCCTGATGCCATTAAACCGAAATTCAGGGAATGTATGAGAAAAATTGCTACCTGGATGTCCTATAATTGCCCAGAGCTCAATGTGGATAAATCAGAAATTGTGCTGTTCAGCAAGGCTCATGATTATTGGACGGATGATTGGTAGCCATCTGAATTAGGCACCCCTCTTCAACACAAAAAGGTGGTCAAAAATCTAGGCATCCTAATTGACAACAGCCTCACAACGAGAATCCAGGTGAAATCAACATTTGGCACCTGTTTTGGATTAATGCACAGGTTGAGAAGAGTATTCCAATGGTTGCTTGTCCACACAAGAAAGACTCTCACAGGCTCTTGTGGTTAGCCACCTAGACTACGGAAAAGTCCTAATGGTAGCAGCTAATGAATCTCTCGGGTCAAGACTACAAGTGGTTCAGAATACCACATCCAGTCTTGTTCTCAAGCTCCCACTTCGCACTTCCTCAGAACCTATTCTCAGATCACTGCACTGGCTTCCTATTAGGAAGCGAGCTATTGTTAAGCTACTGTGTCTGGTACACAGATCTCTTTTAGGTAAAGGGCCAAACAAACTCTCAATTTATCGGCCTACCTGAAACCAGAGATCCAAAGATCAATTGTTGCTCCGCTTAGGACGCATTCGTAAAGTCAGATATGGTGACTGATCCTGTTCATATCTTGGTCCTTTTCAATGGAACAGACTCCCACTTCACATTCGTGTTTGTTCCGATTTTGTCTGTTTTAAAACCTGGCTCTTTTCTTCCTCTTTCCCCTGGGTCTGTGCTTCAACACAGAGATACCTCTTTGAGGGTGATTCGTTGTGCTATTTCAAGTTTTGGTAACATAACATAACAAACTCTTAAAATATACTGCCTACTAGTATAGATGACATGTGATTCCTACATCGTGTAAACCCAATTGTATTATGTAACATTTCCTATAGGCTGATTTACACACATATGATTGATTGTCTCTGTTAATGTGTGATGTAAAGTGTTCTGACAACCGACACTGGTAGAAGTAGCACTTTAAAAAAAACAAAATGTGTGTGAGAGAGTGGGTATGGAGAAATGAAGGGCACTGTTGCAGGATGGTGATGAAAGAATACATGAAGAAGGTGGCCGCGGGGTGGGTGGTACACTAATAATCTCGTTCAGTACATCTGTACACAACTGCAAAAAGGGGAAAAACAGCATGGTTAAACTACAGAGGAAGATCCGCAGAGAGGAATTTGCGATTTCTTCCAATTGCTGGTGGGGTGGGGGAGGGGGGGGTTTGAGGAGGGGGAGTAGCATTGATGCTGTGCCCAAAAGTATACATGCTTTTAAACTTGATCATTTATTGAGCTGACTGGTCAAGCGGCACAAAAGGGGAAGTAAAAAATGATACACTTCCCATTTAAATACTCAGGGGCAAGTTTTGAATAATTAGTACTTAAAAAAGACAAATTTGTACCAAATTTGACATAAAGACAAAGGACATCAGTGTGCTTTTATATGACACAATATTAATCCGCCAAGCATTAAAAAAAATATTCATAACACAATGGTATACAATATATTGACAGTGGGGTTGGTAAACTGGTTTACAAACCAAAATTAGAATAATACAAATTTTGATTGGCTGCCATTTTTTTGATCCACCGGCCATGTGACCAACCAAGGTGTTCACGACATCCTGTTGTACAGATAATGGCTCGAAATCCACACCGAATCTTTGAAAACAAAGTACAAAAAAAATCAAAATATTAAGTACATTTACCTGCATTACAGGTCTTGCACTGTTTACCATTTCAAGTGTTTTCTGGTTGCTACATCCTGCAGTGACCTCCTAGAGTATCTTTCAGGGCTCGTAGCATCTTTTAGCTCCGTGTTTTGTAGAATAATGGTGACTTCTTCTACTATACTCACATGAAGTTGTATATATCAACAGGGTATTTCTATAGCACAAACATAGCCAAAAGGCAACAGAGTGCTGTACAGGGTCAAAGACAAGGATAATGTCAACCAGTGATAGGAGAGGTATCTGGTTTGTAGAAGCTTAAAGCACTGTGAAGAAGTGTTCTTTAAAGAGGTGAGTCTTCAGCTATTTCCTAAACTGAAGCAGTGTTGGGGCGGTCCTGATGGATAAAGGGATCTTGTTCCAGATTGCGAGTACGCAGATCGAAAAGGCCTGCTGCCTTGTTTTTTCTTTTTTACACTGCCTACTCTGTTGGAGGTCCTGGTGGCAACTGTGCTGAGAACCACCAGAGATGGTGATATTCCCTGCAAGACAATGTGGTAAATATAATTTACCGTACAAGTTTTTCCATATAATTTCGAACAAGTAAAAGAATAGCTCAATCAAATGAGAGTCAGAGTCCGTGGTGTCTGGGTCATACGGGCTTTAATCAGGATGGCTCGAGCCATGGAAATCAATTCCATCAATACAAGGGTTCGGGGAATATGCAATGATGGCAAAAAGATGTCAACGATTTATTAACAGTACATGACATATATAGTAAAACTGTACAATGGCAGTGGATACAGTAGGCGTGACAAGTGATAAGAACACATGTGCGTAGCAAAAAGGCGTGTACAAAGGTGTGCACGGAGGTGTGTGCTGGAAACGTCACAGAAACGTGTCATAAGTAGGGGTGGGCGGCCAGCTACGCTCCGTCTGCGGAGTGTGCGTAGTGCCGCCTACTCCGCATTTTGCGGAGCCGGCGGAGCCAGGCGGCACTACGCACGCTCCGCAGACGGAGCGTAGCTGGCCGCCACCACCTCCCTCCCGCCCTCCCTAAATACATTAAATTAAAGGAATAAATTAATTTAAAACACACTTACCTTGCCGGCCGCTGCCCGCCGCGTCCCCGGGGCTCGCTATCTTCCGTCTTCCGTCTTCTTTCGTAATGCGCATGCGCGGGCGGCCGCGCATGCGCATTTTCTCGTGAGAAATGCGCATGCGCGGCCGCCCGCGCATGCGCATTACGAAAGAAGCCGGAAGATAGCGAGCCCCGGGGACGCGGCGGGCAGCGGCCGGCAAGGTAAGTGTGTTTTAAATTAATTTATTCCTTTAATTTAATGTATTTCGGGAGGGCGGGAGGGAGGCGGGAGGCGGCTGGCGGGGCTGGCGGCCGGGTGGTGTTTGCGGAGTGGGGCTACGCGGAGTGCGGAGGTGGGCGTAGTTTCTCGCCCACTTCGCGTAGCTCCGCGAAGCCCCACTCCGCCAACTCCGCCCAGCCCTAGTCATAAGTGGGTGGGTGCATAGAGGATTCTGCAGAGTCAGCAGGAAGTGCGGATGCATGACGTGACCTAGACGTGTAACTGGGGAGAACTTTAACACTAGTAAAGGAGACAGAAGTCTGGGATGTCAGAACGACCTGGACCTATAACATATCTGGTATCTTATGTTTGGAGGATGTATTATCTGGAGTAAAAGGTCTCTCGGGCAGAGGCTATACTATACTGAATGCTAGTGCGTGCATATGTGTCTACGTGTCTACGTGCAGGGCCATGGACCTACTATGGCAACGGGAACTGTAAATTACTTGCATGGAGACAGGAAGACTTGCTCTTTGCTCTGCAGCCGGGGATATGTTTACCTAAATCACTAGACAGGAATGTATTTTCGAGGAGGCTGAACAGATAACTTGAAGGCAAAATACTGTCTTGGCAGGCAGGCCAGGTTGAGCCAGGCACCGCTTTGCTTGGCAGGAAGTAAGGTAGAGGTCAGGGATGCATCTCCACGCTGCAGCTTTCAGAGGCAGAGACAGAAGGGGTTCGAGGGCAGAAATCAGGGCCTAGCTCAGCAGAGCCAGGAAAACGTGAAAGTGCACCATGTAAAGACGTTGGCATGGCATGGTTAGGAACCGAATTATCAATCCATTCATGGTGGATCTGATAGAGGACATGTTGACGTTGGACGCAAATGTATTTGCGTCTTCAGAATCGGTTGCGGAGGGAAGTTACATGCACTTTAAACTCGTACATGGAGACGTTGGGGTACACGTTAGGGGACATATCTGACCATAAAAATTTCAATTACCTCATTCCCTCCTTGTCCCCTACGGACCCTTCAGGATATATCTATTTTCATGAGACCATCTATTTGTTCGTATAACATCATCTGTTCTTCTTTCTTGATTCGGGAATGGGAACGTGAACTTGGGCGAGGAATACAAGCTGTGGCGCACAAGCCGCAAATCGCTGGCCCACATTGAAGACACAGACAGCAACTGAATACTATGGCCAATATAATCCCTAGGAATGACAGTAGCTTCCATCCCCAGGCTGTTATTACACTCCAGAGCCAACCGGACCAAGTCCAGGAGCCTGGATTCTGATGTATCTGATGGGCAATTTCGTGAAGCCTGGTGATGGCCTTATAGACTGATGGCGCGTTATTAGGAATAAACACGCAACAACTGGATCCGATGACTCTACAAGCTCCGCCCCTATCGGCCAGGATGACGTCAAGGACAAGGCGGTTCTGAAGAACAACAAGTCTCATAGCAGACTGCTCCTCTGTTGAGTTGCCCAAAGCGGAAGTAGTCTCATTCACTACTGCTTCGAGGATTCTCGTTAATTTGCGTATCAGTTTACTATTTGAGACAGTGCCTAGATAAGGAAAGAATCCTTTATTGAAATCGGTATATTGTTCCCATGTAGTTTCAGTCTGATCAACGATTGGGAGACCTCTCCTTTGTCTAACGTAAGTGAGGCGGGAATTCCTGTGATAATCAGATGGGGCTAGAAAAACTGGTGGCAATAGGAATGCTATAAAACAAGTACCATCCCAATCTAGAGGTAATCGTACATAGGCCGTCTGACCACAAATGAAATAGGAATGTCGGGAAGCTTTGAATGTAGACTTGCCTTCATCACTGAATTCGACCACAGTAGTACAGTCACTATGGCCTAGATGTACTGAACCAATCTTTCTGACGCATAATACACCTTTTGCTGGTAAAACTGATATAGATGGCAAGTCTGGACTAGTTTCTGACTGAACATTTAGAATCATGAGGTTAAGTGTAAAATTACCTAATCCATACACTTCATTTTCTAGATCGGTCCCTGTCATTTGTGGAAGACCTTCTTCGTCTGGGAAACATGCTTTGTTCATGACTGTGTTCAGGTTTCCCCATATCCATTTGCCTTGGGAAACACGGGATTAAGTGTCTAAAGAGGATATTAAACTAAACCATGCACCACAGGAACCATTATGTGTAAACGGGTAAGGAAAGAGGGGCAGAGCTCCCTTGTAGTCCTGATAGGGAGGGAGTCGGCCACATATCCAACAATTGGTAGCATTGTTGATCTGGTGAGAATGGTGTAACATACGGATGAATGTATTGTTGCGCAGTGCAAGACGATAAGACAATTCATGTGGAGGTAGTTCGTTAAACGTGTGCTCTGCAGTGATATTAGAAAAAGAATGTGCAATGGGAAAGTACATATATAACATCCAACTGATGCATATTAACGTAAGACTCAGAAAAAACATAATAAGTAACGTGCAGATACAACGGCTTCGGAGATTTTTACAATAACGTTGTTTCTTGATCTCCTGTATATCTCTCTCTCTATTGGGGTCTAACTTATACATGTCAAGAGACTGTCTAACCGCTTCACCCAGGAGGGGACTTAAACAATTAAACTGTCTGACTTACTAGACCTCAATTTCATTCGATACTCCTGCTGAGGAGTTTTCTCTACCAGGGGGAGTTTAGTATCAGTGTCTGGAATGCGATAGTCCTGGGAATCAGTCTTTGGCGGAAGTACATAAACTTTTTTGACGTGGCTCGAGTGGAGCCAGCCTTTCCTTCCCTCGACCTTGACTGCAGTCCTTGTAGTCAACAGAACGATCTTCGGCTCTTTCCAGCGGGGCTCCAGAGGGCTTGACCGATCAAAATTGCGGATTACGACGACATCTCCTGGGACCAGCTCATGCGGCTTCACCTCGGTGTTGTCGGGAAAGGCTGCAGCTACCTGTGAACGACATGATTGTAGTGCAGACATCAAGGAAGCAAGGTAATCTGTCAGCATAGTACAGTCAACATCTGTTATTTTACGAGGTATAGGCGTCCCCCACATATTTGGTGGCCTACCAAAGACCACCTCATACGGGGATAGCCCTGTCCTAGAATGGGCTACCATTCGCATATAAAAGAGGGCAACTGGTAAAGCTACTATCCAATCTACTCCTTTCTCTTTACACACTTTGGCAAGACGGGTTTTCAGAGTCTGATTGTGTCTCTCTACCAATCCAGCTGCTTCAGGATGTCGAACACAGTGGAACTTCCATTGATAACCTAACAGAAGTGAAACCTGCTTCATGAGTTCAGACGAGAATGGCTGACCGTTATCTGAATACACGACACGGGGCAAGCCGTACCGTGGGAAGAATTCACGAACCAACTGCTTGGCAGTGGTCGGAGCAGTGTAATCTGGGATGGGATATGCCTCTGTCCATCGGGATAGGGCACATACAACTACGAGGACATACTTGAATCCTCGGCATCTGTCCATCTGGATATAATCCATCTGGAGGACTTCAAAAGGATGGTCGGGAGGATGAAATCCACCTCGTTCCACGGGAATACCTTTTCCTGGATTGAACTGACAACAGATCATGCAGGTACGCACTTTCTGTTTTGCTGCTGCTCGTAAATGTTTGTTAAACCAGAGGTTCTGTAAACTGTCTAACATGGCTTTCTCTCCCAAATGTGCTGGACTGTGTGCAGTGTTGATAATAACTTGAACCATAGAGTCGGGGAGAAACCATGTGGTCTTTCCCTTCGTCATCCATCCCTGTTCAGTCTGGACCCCTCCTTGTTCAGTCCATTTCTTTATTTCATCTGGAGTAGCATGTGTCTGTATGTCAATGACATCTTGTGTGGGGTCCCTAACTGTCATGCAATGTGTCAGTGAAGATACGTCAGTCTTTGTCATATCAGTCGTATGAGTATGAGTCTGGGCTGTATGTTTCGCTGTTCGATCTGCCAGGTCGTTACCCTGGGAAATAGTGTCTGTGACTTTTGTATGTGCTTTGCACTTCATGATGGCTATTGCTGTAGGCAAATGAATTGCTTCCAACAGAGCTTGGATGAGGGGACCATGCTGGATTTTGGCTCCGTGAGAGGTCAGGAAACCCCTCTCTTGCCAGAGAACACCGAAGTCATGTACGACTCCAAATGCATAACGTGAATCTGTGTATATGTTTACTTTAAGGTTCTTGGCTCGTACACAGGCTTGGGTCAGAGCAATGAGCTCTGCTGCTTGAGCTGACAGGGTGTCAATACGATGTGTTTCTAAGACTTTAGTTTCAGTGGTCACTGCATATGCGGCCACTAGCTCTCCTGTACTTGTTCTCATACATGAACCATCCACATAAAGTGTCAGGTCTGGATCGGGTAGTGCAACATCTGTCAAGTCTTGTCTGGGCTTCGTAATTGTGTTAATGACATCCACGCAGTCATGTGGAGTAGGATCTGTTGTGCTCGATGGTAAAAGTGTAGCAGGATTTAGTGTATTGCAGCGTCTGATTTCTATGTGTGGTTGGAATAATGTCAATTCATAACCTGTCAGTCGTGCTATGGTCAAGTGCTGGGTCTGTGTTCTGTTTAGGAGAACTTCCACAGAGTGTGGAACCTGTACTGTCAATTGATGTCCCAATACAATGGAATCACTTTGTCTAATTGCTAGAGCTGTTGCTGCAACTGATTTTAAGCACGCAGGCAAGGCCTGTGCTACTGGATCCAATGTACTCGAAAAATAAGCACACGGTCTGTGTTTGTCTGCTTGAACCTGAGTGAGAACCGATAACGCTGTGCCATCGCGTTCTGTGACAAAGAGTGTAAAAGGTTTGCTGTAACATGGTGTCGCTAAAACAGGTGCTTGACATAAGGCTTTCTTTATTTCGTCAAAAGCTTATGTATGTTCCTGAGTCCAAGGGAGGACAGACGAAGACGCTGCCTCCTGTGTTGTCAACTGTATAAGTGGTTTAGCTAGAAATGCATATTGGGGAATCCATTGTCTGCAATAAGAAGTGAGTCCAATAAAGGCTCGTACTTCCTTCTGTGTCTTGGGTTGTGGCATGTGTACAATTAACTGGATGCGATCAGGTGTCAGCTGCCTACCCCACTTGGACAGCAAGTGCCCAAGGTACACCACTTGCAGGGCACAGAATTGTAACTTCGAAGGAGACACCTTGTGTCCCTTGTCCGCCAGGAAATACAAAACTGTCAGTGATGCATGTTCACATTCTTGTTCACTTCGGGCGGTGATCAACAGATCATCGACGTACTGTAATAGGGCAGTGTTAGCAGGCATGTGGATACTGTCAAGTTGTCTTTTCAATGCTTTGCTGTAGATGCTGGGGCTTTCTGTGAACCCTTGAGGGGCGCGTGCAAATTTGAAGCTACGGCCATTTAAACAGAATCCGAAAAGGTACTGGCTTTCCGGATCAATGGGGACACTAAAGAAGGCGTTCTTGAGATCAATTACAGTAAAGAACGTCGCCTCTGAATCAATAGCTGTCAATAATGAAGAGATGTCTGGGACCACTGGGTACTGTGGTACAATGCATTTATTCAATTCACGTAAATCGATCACCAAACGATAAACTGGAGGTGCATTCGGATCAGTGCGTTTGAGAATCGGAATGATAGGGGAATTACAAACATTGGAGTCGGTTTCTACAACCACTCCTTGTGCAATGAGCTTGTCAATGATTTTCAGTAAAGCCACTACAGCATCAGGTGGTAACTTGTATTGTCGGATTCGGGGCAGTACAACTCCTGGCTTGAGTGTAACACGGTATGGTGTAATGTGCATACAACCTACATCAGTGGGGCCTTGTGCCCATAAATGTGCAGGAACATTCTGTAACCTGGGATCAAAATCTCTCAACACATAATGACCCTTAAAATCACGAAGGAACAGCCTTACTCCTTCCGGAGAACAACAAATTACAGCTCCTAGAGCCTTTAGCGTTTTAATACCAAGCAAGTTTTCTGGACATGATTTCGTGAGCAACAAATCTGTAGTACGGGATAATGGACCAACTGCAAGAGGAACTGGTTTCGATACTTCATTAACAATTGGCTTTCCTGAAAATCCAAGGGAAACATTCTGTGAGCCTGAGAGGGGTGCCCCTGGAACCTCGTCATGACTAATGGTAGTTCTGCTTGCCCCTGTGTCAATCAAAAATTTTCTACCCTTTCCTAATACCTGACTATGTACATAAGGACCCTCTTGATCTACAGGAACCTCAATAAGAGGCAAGCCAACCTCCCTCTCTAGGCTGTTTCATGTGTACTGCTGATAATCAGGATAATCGGATTGTGCATACTGGTACATCTGCTGTGTGACATGTTGTGTCGCGGCAATGGGCTGGGGCTGTGGTACCGCTACGGTCTGTTGTGGAACCTGCATAGGCTGCACATTCTGCGGAATATGTTGTTGGACCTGGTCCTGTCTAGGTGGACGTGGTCTCTCTTTTGTTTTACCTGTGGCTATATTGTGTTTCAGAACTGCACAATCGTTTACATAGTGACCTGGCTGTTTACAATAGTTGCATGTCCCTTTAACAGGAGCTGCCGAATTATTGGACTGTGTCGTACCCCTTTTCTGACCATCAGCAGGAACTGACTGAGCAACTAGCACTTTCATTTTCGTGTCTTTCATACGTCTCTGTTCGTGATCATGTTCCTCTCTAATTCTGTTCTGGTGGTACTGTAGCATTTGTAACATTTGAGAAGGCGTATTTGCTTGCCATGTGCTCTCGACTTTCAAGACACGGTTCTTAACCTGGGGTAATGAATTCTCGACTAATTTGGTCACAAATAGGTGTGGGTAGGACTCACTACTTGTTTTCAGGCCACTATTAATAATAAAACATTTCTCGAATCTAGAATAAAAATCACTAGTGTCTTCGTCGTGTTTCTGTTTGCAGGCTGAGATTGCATCCCAGTCCTCCTTTTTAGTTGTCAGCAATCTAGGCAAAACCTGTACTAATAATCCTGGTAATGCTTTAGTTTTATCCCCAAGACCTAGACCTGGGGTTCGTCCGGTTTCTTCGGTTTCCAATTCAGCCCAATTAATCTTTTTATCTCCCACTTCCCATTCTTTTTCTTTGAGTTTCTCGTAAATACCGGCAGGCAATAGCACTTTTAATATTTTCATAATATCGGGATATGTGTAATCTCCCATGAGTAACATGTCTTTTATTTCACGGTGAAACCCTGCTGGATCTTTATCATGGCTAGGCACTATTTTCTTCATTTCCAATAATTCCATTTTAGTTATGGGCGTGTATACAAATACGCGTTGGAGCGCACCCCCGGGAGTTGCCTGGACGGGATGAACTTCTCGTAAAGGGTTCTGTCTATCTAGGTGAAAAGGATAGCTTACAGGGGGTGGAACCGGAACGAAATGTGGAGTCAAAAATGTTCTATATCTATGACGCTGTTCGAGAATAACATTAATCAAATCAGTACCCAGGCCTCTCCACCTATTCAGGAGTAATTCGGCTAATACATTGTATAGGGGACCTGGATCAGAATGCTGGCTTTCATATAGCATAATAATATGTTGGATCATGTACATACCAACCAAACGTTGTTCAGTCGGAGTAAGACTCAAAAATGTTTGCGCTACTGAATCGTCACTATACACGCTGTCATTATCGGCCCACTGTACTGCGGACCGTGCTAGTTCTTGTTCACGCATTGTACTAAGTTCTTTATAACCTATTCTATCTTTCAGGATTTTATCAGTGGCTTGGAATAACTGTTCAAGAGAACATTTTTCTGGTATGGGGGAAGAAAACGTCTTTTATTTTCTAGACGTATCGGCCTGTCAAAAAGTCTATCAGAAGAGTACTGTTTAGGGAGTTTCGCCCTACCTACGTAAGCTATCGTATCTTCAGTCGCTGCTGGATTCTCTGGTTCTTCCTCCTCTGAGGATTCATTTTCCTCCCCTGTTTCGGTTGTCCTGTCGGCTTTGCGTCGGGCATGTATGGCTACTATTTCTTTACGGATCTTTCTAGACATGGCATCTATACAATTCTCTTTGTCATGCTTACAATCGGCAATATTCTGACTCCATTTTGTCAATCCTTCCATTTCTTTTTGAGAATAACATGGCTGATCTTGTTCCCTTATCAAACAATTAATCAAAAATCGTAATATTAACCCTTGAGTCTCGACTTTCTGATATGCCATGGCTTCACGAACACATTCTGGACCCTCCCCCGATCGAATAAAGTGATATATTTTGTCTAGATGTTCTGGCATTTCTGGTAATGTCATCAAATAATCTGTAACACGTCTTAAACGTAATGATGCTAACAACAGGTCCCCTTGCTTGCCAGGGACCGGATCGTATCTACAATCTCCAATTATTTGTTTGAGCTTTTCAGCTGGGCTTGCTTTAGGTGTACGCTGCATTGCTAATTCTCTCATTGTCAATCGATGTAACTGTGGCGGAGTGTGGGGGAGGCCGCCTGTGGCACCTTCTGAAACGGAAGCATGAGCATAACCTGGCTGTGAAGCGGGTATTTGTAACAGGATTGAGCCCTGAGTTGCATCTGTCGAAAAAGGATTAGTAGGGGGAACAGTAGCAGGAAGGCCAGTAGGGGAAGTGGCAACATGTGCGGGAAATTGGTGACGTGGAGGGGTCGTGGCTTGATTAGCCGGTGCAGGGTGCTGACCATTGTTATCAGGGGGTACGGGTAGTACGGGCACATTAGTATAAGCTGGAGCTACACCATCTAAATAGGAAGAAAGGAATATTTCTGCTGCGGTCTGTTTGTGACGGATTTTAGTCGGAACTAATGGTGGCGGCAGATCACTTGGCATATCCGGGGTCGCCTTAGGCAGGCCCTCGGCTAGAACTGGATACAGTCCTGTAATAAGGGCATTTCTCTGTCGGTCTTGTTGTTCTATTCTGACTCGTTCTCCTTCTTCTAGTAGTTCCTTTTCTCTAGCTTTTTCGGAACCCTCTCTGCTTTTCTGAGTTCTTTCTCTGTCCGTCTATGCGATTCTTTGCGCCACAATTCTATGGCATCTTTCTGCGATTGTCTGGCTTTCTTTTTCCATAACGCTTCTTCTACTCTCATGATGCACTCGGCATCCCATGTCCCTGTAACGGGCCATCTCTGATTCTCTTCCAAGTCCTTCGTATAGTCCACCCATAAGTCTAAGTACAGTATGGCGTCTAAGCCATGCTTGTGGTACATAAAATGACCTGGAGTGTCCCTAGGTGGGACGGGAACTGCTTCTTCGAGTATCCCTTTCCTAGTTCCTATCTGTCGTAACTTTGAGAATAACAGCATGGTTACCTTACTCTGGACGTGAACACAATAAACACAGTAATGAAATGCAAACAATCACTCATACCACGACATTAAGCACATTGAAACATTTCGACCAAAACAAAGAATACTGAAACACTGAATCACTGTATTACTAGATGCACTGCTAAACAGTACAGATGCACTGCTAAAACAGTACAGACCGGATCTGTGTACCCAAACCCGTCTTGACCGGATACAAATTAATGCACCCGTCTTGATGCGTCCCCAGCAACAGTACTCACCGGGAAGCACGGAACGGAAGGCCTCGGAAACTCGACTGGACTGGACTGCTACGACGTCACTGCTGCTGCGCACTACGCATGCGCCTCGACGCTTCGGACAGGTGGACCTCTGGACACCTCGGACACTGCACTCTCGGCTGGGCTCTGGTCGGGATCCTCCGCACTCCTCACCGCCTCGTCTGGATGTCGACTGCAGTCTCCGTCACCTCCGTAGGCCTGAGGGAGATACAGGAAAACCTGCAGATGCGCATAGGAGTCCGTCACGGCTGTGGTAGGGGGCAAGGCCTGCGACGCATCGCCGGCGCGTGGGGTGGGGGAGGGGTCCCTATTCGGGCGCCAAATTATGTGGTAAATATAATTTACCGTACAAGTTTTTCCATATAATTTCGAACAAGTAAAAGAATAGCTCAATCAAATGAGAGTCAGAGTCCGTGGTGTCTGGGTCATACGGGCTTTAATCAGGATGGCTCGAGCCATGGAAATCAATTCCATCAAAACAAGGGTTCGGGGAATATGCAATGATGGCAAAAAGATGTCAACGATTTATTAACAGTACATGACATATATAGTAAAACTGTACAATGGCAGTGGATACAGTAGGCGTGACAAGTGATAAGAACACATGTGCGTAGCAAAAAGGCGTGTACAAAGGTGTGCACGGAGGTGTGTGCTGGAAACGTCACAGAAACGTGTCATAAGTGGGTGGGTGCATAGAGGATTCTGCAGAGTCAGCAGGAAGTGCGGATGCGCACGCAACTAGCATGACGTGACCTAGACGTGTAACTGGGGAGAACTTTAACACTAGTAAAGGAGACAGAAGTCTGGGATGTCAGAACGACCTGGACCTATAACATATCTGGTATCTTATGTTTGGAGGATGTATTATCTGGAGTAAAAGGTCTCTCGGGCAGAGGCTATACTATACTGAATGCTAGTGCGTGCATATGTGTCTACGTGTCTACGTGCAGGGCCATGGCCCTACTATGGCAACGGGAACTGTAAATTACTTGCATGGAGACAGAAAGACTTGCTCTTTGCTCTGCAGCCGGGGATATGTTTACCTAAATCACTAGACAGAAATGTATTTTCGAGGAGGCTGAACAGATAACTTGAAGGCAAAATACTGTCTTGGCAGGCAGGCCAGGTTGAGCCAGGCACCGCTTCGCTTGGCAGGAAGTAAGGTAGAGGTCAGAGATGCATCTCCACGCTGCAGCTTTCAGAGGCAGAGACAGAAGTGGTTCGAGGGCAGAAATCAGGGCCTAGCTCAGCAGAGCCAGGAAAACGTGAAAGTGCACCATGTAAAGACGTTGGCATGGCATGGCATGGTTAGGAACCGAATTATCAATCCATTCATGGTGGATCTGATAGAGGACATGTTGACGTTGGACGCAAATGTATTTGCGTCTTCAGATTCGGTTGCGGAGGGAAGTTACATGGACTTTAAACTCGTACATGGAGACGTTGGGGTACACGTTAGGGGACATATCTGACCATAAAAATTTCAATTACCTCAACAAGCTGGGGTGCTGGTCATGATTTATTTATTTAGAATGTTTTATAACATGACTGAAAGGAATAATAGCACTGTGTAGAGAAAATAGCTGTTACAAAATATCAATATGCATCGTTTGAGGCTTGCAATAACATGCAAACTGTTGTGCTACATAGCGAGATGGCTTTGTAAATGATGTCACTGGTTTTGAAAATGATGCGATCCGGTAAGGAAAATAAACGGGGATCGATCAGCATGTGGGTGATGTGATCATATTTTCACAAGCCCTTGCTGAGACATGCTGTGGAATTTAGGATACCCTTAATGGATGTCAGTGTGGAGTCTGAGAGCCCATGGAGCAGGGTGTTACCACCAACCTACTGAGAGAGTACGAGGGCTTGTACAGCAGTTCTGAAGTAGCTTTCTGGAAGAAACAGTTTCACTCCCTTTGGAGAGAGAGGTGGTACCAGGCCATCTTTGTTTTTTTAGGGGGTAATGTGTTCCTTGAGGGTGAGGTTGTTGTCCAGCGTGAATCCAAGTGATGTGGTATTCAGCAAAATGTGGGGTTTAAAGCCGCCAAACTTCATGTCAATGAGTCAGGTTTTTACCATTTCTTGCTTGTTGGTCTTAGCAAAAAACAGTAATTTTATCTTGGTTGGGTTGAGCTTCAGATAGGTGCTGGCCATCCTGGTCTGGATGATGTGCTGATGGTGTTTGAGGCATTGGATATCTGAATCAGAGGAAACTCTCTTAAGAGTTGTGCATCATTGGCATATGGGTGAATTTTGATGCTGTTATCTGTGGGTAGAGCACCAAGTGACTCCATGTAGTGCTTAACCAGAGATAGGGAACCCTGCAAGACTCCAGAGGTGATCAAGATGTTTTGGTACCTGGATATGTCTAGATGTTGTTTGGAAAGGTAAGAGGAGAACCAGTGAAGGACATTGCTGGTGATTCAGATTAGAGACTCCAGGGTGTATTTTGTCAGAGGACTCGTACTGTGGTAAAAAATATACGTGAAAAATGCAAAAGGTAATGTGTGAAATGCTTGCAATAAGTCTAACCACCGGCAATCGCTCAAGCTAGCATTGAAACCCATCACTCTCTTGCCCATCATGCCACCTCAGTTTGGATCCAGTCGTATGTAAATTAGTCTTGACCCTGCTCCAATGACAATAACCCAGCCCGAACTGTAAGGCCAGGTGCCTCCCTGAACAAAAACACAAGCAACTAAGACCTGTTTTGCCACGATTGGTGCTTGTAAGTCAGTGCAGCTTGGCTCCAGAATCCCAGTGATTAATAGGAAGCTTTTCTGGTCGGTAAGCAGGTTTTGCAGCTAGATGGCACCTTTGGAAAAAGAATAGCAGATGCCCCTACTTTGTCCCTCCTGTGGGCCGGCAGACATTTTAGGCACACACAGATAGTGATTCTCGCACAATATATATGTTGAGCAAAAAAGACCCCTGTAGAGTATATGTCCTTGAACTTTATATGGAGAAGTAAGAAGGCTTCACCTTCGAGGCACAACAATTTTGCATCCTCTAAAACTAGTAATGCTACTACAGTCAGCACCTACCAATGTGTGAAGAGATGTATTCCCTCTATAGCAACAAGTGGGGGATATTTTGAGTCTCTTTATGTAGCATTCATCAAAGCTGCTAACGGAGAAATCAGAGGCTTACGCCTAAGGAAGCCTCTCCGCAAGAGCAAATAGTTGCAGTAGTGGCTCCTACGCTAAGGCGGAGGAGCATCGCTCACTGCTTTTCACAGTGGAAAAAGTAAAATAAAATGATAACTCAATGTTATCATTTTATTTGTTCCTGTTGCAGTGTCTTGGTGGGGCGGATCTGCTCTGCTCTCAGAGCAGGGGGAGTGGTGGTGGGCACTATGTAAGTGTGCATGAATATTTTGGCCAGCCCATTCGTGCACACTTTGCATGTTCTCCACCCAAGCTCCATTACAGCCTGGGTGGAGAACATGCCCAGGCTCCCATTCCCTGGCTGAGTGCCGAACCACAGCGCTCAGGCCAATCACAACGCTGCATTGCAGGGTTGTGAGTTGCTATGGGGAGCCCGGGTGCTTCCTGCTTCCACAGAAAAAGCCAGGAAGAGGACAAAGAAGAGAGGGCAGCCGGTCGGCTGGCCTACACATAAGTGATTTTATTTTTAACCTCCCATCCCCTCTAACCCCCCTTTCCTCCTTCACACCTCACAGCTGCTTCCTGGGAGCAGCCGCTACTGAATAGTTGGGGGACTATTTGAGGCTAACTCTTCGAAGCGGAATTGGAGAGTACAGGAGATGGTGTTTACGTAGATCCAAGTACTAGGGGCCACACCAGCACAGCCAAAAATCATAAACACAAGGAAACTTCTAGGGACCAAAGTGGAAAATAGTAGAGTGAAACAAGTATGACAAAAAGCCAGCACCAGTCATCACCTACAGGGGATGATTCAATAGTGTTCTATCTGAAAGAATACGAGAGACCTTCTTAAGATCATCAAGTTGAAAACTAGTATTTGTCCCTACCTACGGCCCTCTGAAGATGCTGAATATCAGTAGGTATACAGAGAAGCCTTTCATTGGGCCACTAACTGTGTTCTGCACTGAGGAGCCAACTATGACTTGTTGGATAAAATCAGAGATAAATGAGTGATATTTTTATTAGGGGAACTGTAGAGATCTCTGCGCATTTTCCATGCTCTTCAGCTTGTTGTCAACCAAATAAAAAAATGCTGGAAGATAGAAGAGATCAGGATGTCCAGTTTCCCAGCATTAGAAGACAGGAACAAGCACCCCACCAATGCCAGGGTGGTTCTGTACCTACAAACACTCTAGACTACTGCTTGTGGAGAATTTGGTTCCTTTCCAAGTCTTCTCGGCCTTGCTGTGTAACCTTACCTTCTGAGATCTTACCTGGCAGGTGGGATCTGGAGAAGGGAGTGATTGTTTAACAGATCCCAGGGGTCAGCTGTAGATTTTCCAAGCACAGCTTAGTAATACTTTGCTTTGGGGCTTATGAAACATGCTAATGGAAGAGTGCACTGACAAGTATTGCGATGTCAGCCACCAGCAGCATGTCAATGGGGGATGTAGTGGATGAAGCTGGCCATGGTTTGATTGGCTGGAATTCGGTTTTAAAACCCTATCCTATATTTGAATAAAGCAATCTCGGGTATGCTTGAACAATAGGAATAAGGTGGGAGGTAGATATGACAATAAAAATGACAGCGAAGCATGCGGGCTGCAAGGCATAGGTGCATGGCGCAAGTAAGGAAAGTGAATGCCGGAAGCACAGATGTGTAAGTGTGATCTCCAATGAGACGGCAAATAAATTGAAGTTCTGCTTGGGCACTTCACGTGCCAGCAGGATCTTAAAAACAAGTTTAGGTTTCCACATATGCACTGTTCTGCTTACTATGTGAACTCTTGACACGCTGCCCAGAGCACTTTGAGTGGCGTCTTCTTGTAAAGACTGCAGCACTAATAGCATTCTGTACATTCTGGAAAAGATATTGGCAGGCCTGTATTTTTCATCCTTCACAAAATGTTTATTTTTCTAACAATTTACTCCAGTCTTCTGAACTCCTGCGTGTATGTTATTGATTTAAAGTTGACTGGTCTTAAGTGATGTGCTGTTTATATGAACAAAACTATTCTAGCTCCGCAAATGAAGTCCATGTGTGACAATTATTTTTTTCTTCTCTTGGAAGTTATTTTTCTTCGTGTCTTCTACATACAGCACATCATTGACAGCCTTTGTTCTTCACATGCTACCTGGATTGTAAGACTAGTAGTTAGGGGCTTACAAAGGTTAGAGAGTTAGATCAAAGCACTTTTGGAGTTAGGCAGCAAGATAAGTACAGACCGCACTTTGACTTAAAGTGCAGGTCTCTAAAATTAAGCCATAGCCACAGATATCTTATGCTAACCAACTTCCATAGAGCCCAACACTTTATCCCAGAAACTGCCTTGTGGTCCTGATTCTTTGCATGTCATGTGTGGGGATATCAGAGTTGTATTGCCTCTAGAACATCTTCCATGATGCACCACACTCCAAAGCAATCCAAGTTTCTCAGAATCCAGTGGCGAAGAAACATAATTCAGTCAAAAAATAAAATTTAAATCTCTGCAGCTATAAACCATTTTACACACCCAAGTTGAACTTAAGTGGACAAAATGGCATCACCGTCTTTCTAAGTTCCTACACCTGACTAATTCTGTACACACCGAAGCGTAGCGGACGCAGATACTAATTGTGAGGTCTCGCAGCACTAATGAAGGAGGGTGCTATGACTTTCCACTGAGCTCTGTCCCCGCAAGGCATCTCCCAGGCTTGCTGTTTTCTAATTTAGAAGAAACCTATATGCATTCACAAGTAGCTTCTGTGTGTTCAGGAAGTCTCCATTGTGTCTGCTGAATCTACACACACGGGAGAAGCAAACCCCTGACCAAGCTGATTTGGAAGCCGAGTTAGGAAACAAAAGAGTCTGCAAAGGCAGAGTTGAGGTCCTCTTGGTAAATGTTGGCACTCGTTTTTAGGTCTTGCTTGCGAGAGCAAATGTGCTATTGATTGCACGGGTTTTGTATACAACAAGGGGCTTGCAGCTTGGCTGTTACTGAACATTCATAGGCTTCAGTATCACTCTTATTTGCTGTCTTCTAATTGGCTAGCACATGCTGGCTTCACTTCCTCCTCTTTCGCCTTGAGCATGGATCGATTGTAGGAGCTCATTTGCTGTCTTTTCGCTGATCGCGCTGTGATTGAGCCAGTACTTTTTTTTTCTTCTGCCCTGTCATCCTTGTCGTACCTGTTGTCATTTTCAACTATATCTTACTATGACACACGCACTCCAAATAAACACTTTTCTCCTTTGAAATGGATGTTTATTGTGACAAGAGATGTTATCTGCTTTTATTGCGACAACAGATACTATCTGCTTCCACGTGTATTTTTATTAAGACATGGGCACAACTTCATTCTTTAGGCTTCTTGGCAAATGTCTTTTTTTTTCTTTTTCACACCTAGGGAGATTAACTGATTTGTTCAAAATCACAGGGGTGTTAAGGGTTGCTAAGTCCCAACAAGCATTGGTAAAGCCAATAGGTCTCGTCTTCGAGACTACTGGCTCTGCCATTGCCATTTGTTCATGCTGTAAAGCATGGCCATTGCTGACTTTGGCAATGATGTGCAGTCAGATTGCATAACAGCATGGCTGAAAATAATAATACAAAAAAGGACTATGATGCATCCAGTGCTAATGTTTAAAAAAAAAAAAAAACGCATTAGCCCTAGTGGCATTATTGCTCTTTTTAAAATTAGATTTGGTCACAATGAAAAGGATCCGTGCTGCTGTACAGTATGGCTACAAAACACTGCCAAAGCCAATAGCTCTCCTAAGCTAGAGCTACCGTCTTTGTCAATGCTTGTTAGTTTTTTTTCTTGTTTATTTATATTTTTACTCTATTGCTGCATTTGCACATATTTGACTACGTGAATGAGTGCAAACGTTCATTCTTCTGAAACTTTAGCAATCAGAGGCTTTAGATGATATAGTGTCTACCAAAGACCTACTGTTTCCAATACATAACATACACTCAGAGTGGGCTGTGGATTAGCTCCTTACTCGCGATTAGATGGATGTGTAGTCTACATCAGGTCTGTGCTCTGGATTTGATGGCTTACCTACCTATTCTTCTGATTTGCCCGTTCAGGAGAATTTCTGTCTCGCAGTGTTCTGACTGGCTGAGTTGTATCCTTCCAATGCTGACTTGAAATGAATCTTCCTTCTTTGCCTTTGCATGCTGAATAGAGTGCAGGACTTTCCTTGGTCTCTTTCCTGCCTGTTGCACCCGAAATAGCAGCACCCCCTAATCTCTATTCATTAACCTCATCCTCCCCACTCATTTGTGACTCCTGGATTGCCCCCTATCCCGTATTTCTACTTTTTTTTTTTTATTATTCCTTTTAGAGGCTAGTAGCTGCAAAGTGCTACTGGGCCCATCGCTTGCTCTTTTTTTCAATGTTAATGTGCCATTCTCAAATGCCAATCGACTACAAGGGAATGATAAATTAAAAATGGCACAACAAGCACTGGTGCGTCATGAAGCAAATGCATGCATCAGCGGCCATCTTGGAACGGTTTTGTGTGCAGGTATGCGTCACAAAATTTCTTTAAAAAGGAAGCCATTCCCAAATAGCCATCTATGTATATGCATGTACGCTGATACAGTATTAGCTTTTGGGCATCCATTAATTCTCAATGCAAACAAGCACTGGCAAAGCCAAAAGCTCAACCTTTTACAGACCAGACCCATTGGCTTTGTCAATGCTTGTTCTATTAGTGCTTGGGAGAGAAAGAGGAGCGAGAGTGGAAGGGGGAGTAAGACAGGCTGTAGCATACTCTGATCTCTTTTTTTGAGCATTTTCTCATTTGTTCATTTGCTTTCTTTACTACAGAAAAGTTATTTCACACAATAGCAAACCGTGTTTAAAGTGCAGACTACTCACTGCTGATACACTGCACCGGAATGAATCAAGCTGAGTGTGCACAAAACCCATAAAGTACACTACCACCAATAATTACAATTACGTCTAGTGCAGGGAAGGCTGGAACCTCTCCTAACAGCTTAGTCTAGTCCTACCAGCAATTGAATCCATCACAGATGGATCCTTCAAGACAGGAAGGCCCTGCAACTAGAGATGTTTCAAAATTGTGCAACCAAACAGTTTAAGGATTTGAGCAGAAAAACAGAATCACCGCTCTTAAAAGTCACCACAAAACGCAGGCTACTAAAAGTGCCAGTCTCCTATGACTCTGCTCCTAAGCTGGTGGAGAAAACAGGGCTTTAAGGGCGCACTTCCATGCACCCAAGCCCAATGCAAGTGGTTTTGGATAGAAGCGCAAGAAGGATATAAATGAAAATAGAGAAACAGTCAAAGCGACCAATGAAACAGAAATTTTGAGTGCAGTAGACACTACTTAAAAAATGTAGTATAGACAGTCTTCAGCCACCAGGAGCCCAGACCAGAATGTAAATCGTCGATTGCCATAACTCCAGAGATTGTAGGAGCCGTGAAGACTAGATTACTCATAAGCACCTTACCTAATCTGTGCCAAATGCCAGCAAGTCATTGACTCCAAGCTCTGACACGGTACCTTATTCACAATCTAGGATTCCACAATATGCTCTCCAGGGGATCCATTGAACCTAAAGGTATTTAACAGAGATTATCTCAAAGAATGACAAATCTGGAATTGTTTACCCAGTTCCTCTTACTATGAGGTCATAGAGGTCTAAGAGAGTTCGTAATTAAGGGTGAAGGGTCATCACATTCCCCATCAAATAGGATAGAGGTACTTGAACTACAGGGGCAGATATCTAACCAAAGAACCAAAGCAGAGTTTCTCAACCTAATAAAGTTCCAGAACAGACTTATCCACAATATACGCACAGAAGTCTCGGAGCCTAATTTATTTTGGAAGACCGAGGAGGGTAACCTAATAAACAGTCAACCAAATCATGCACCACCAAAACAAGTTGGGGACAGGATGTAGCCTAACAGCTAGTGCGGTCGACTTTGAAGCTGAAGAACTGGGGTGGATTCTCGGCAGGGAAGCTCAGCATTCTGTGATTCTGGGCAAATCACTTAATCTCCCCGTGCCTGACAAAATGAATGCGTCCGTCTGTGATGCAACCGGTGCTCCTGTAAAGCGCTCGGATACCTTTGGGTCATGTTCGCACTATATAAAACTCCAGGGAAAAAAAGTTAATACTTAAAACGTTTGTATATAGTTCAAACTATAGAGACTGATCAAGGCTTTGCATTCAGCACTGAATCCAAACAAGCCTTGTAGTTGCCATACGTGGACACCCTAGCCCAGGATCTGTACATGATTTTACGACCAAACACAAGATGTGCTATATAGTTCAGTTAATTAAGATCCCGACTGGAAAAGGACCTCAAAGCAAAAGGTCAGCATGCCTATCATTGGCAAATAGTAAAATTTCAATCATCAAAATCTTCAAAAGATTGCACCCGAAAGCTGAAACACAGAGCCCCAGATCAATAACCCTGAAATGTGTACCCTAGTCAATGACACAAGAAATGTAGTAATTAAAAATCTACCCCAAATCACCAAAATACAAAGTTGGGATGCCCTTGTAAATAAATACATGGCTAAAATAGGCCTCTGTCTTGTCTTAGGTAACGACTTGGAGATTATACAAAGAATTTGCATACCTTCCTGTAACCTGCAACCCAACTGTATTCGAATTGGCTGTAACCAGTATTTCTGAGAAAAAGTGAAAGCCTGGTCAGTATTGGCCAAATATACTTAAATAATGTTGTAGGAAATGTGAAATATGAACACAATGCAGAAAATAAAAAAACACTACAACATAGCGCAACACCAAACCCGAACAGAAAACAAACAACTGTTCAAGGTTGAAAACAAGGTTAGGCCCAAATCTTGCACTGAAACCTGTAAGGTGAAAAGTTTACTTGTAGACGCAATGGTATAAGGAACTTTAAAGGGTTTCAGTTAAAGGCCAACTTGAGTGTAGCAAGCATGAAAATACTAATGGGTTTAACTGCAGCACATGAGATCCCCGGCACGCACTCCATGCTTCCTAACCAATTGTAACCTGATTAGACAATGGGTGTAGGAAAATTGAATTAGCTTAGAACACACTGAGGTTGTAGGTGCACTATGATAAAAGCACACACTCAGTTTAAATTACATTTACCACAAATACACATGCATTTACAAACAGAAGAATGCTTCATTTGTTAAACATTGTTGGAAGTGCATTAACGAATGTGAAGAGGATTAGGTCAGAGTTTGAGGGTATGGGCTCACAGGTCTTTGAGTGTTTTCTGTTTTCAATCTATAACCTGCAAGTCAATTATTATTTGCTGTTTGTAATAAACCATTGTGCAAATTGTGTATTACAAAAATATGACTGTGAGCAGCAAATTTGAGAGAGTCCAGCAGCCTGCCTGTGTATAAGGAGGGTCTTTCTCCCTGTCGCGACAATCAGTAAAGAACTGTCTTTGCACTGCCATGATGAGTCTGTGTACTTTTTTCATTGTGACGGTTTTCAAGTCACCCTGCAACAATGATGCTCAAAGGTGCCTCCCCGTCTGATGACTCGAATGCTGCCAGTTCGTACTGTCATCACTAACAATTGATAACTTGTGTTTACATGTTATTCCCACTTATTTGATATACCTGTAGATTGCAAACAATTTATATAGATTATTGTTTATTTTTCTTTGTCCAATAAACCTGTATGTTTTATGCTCTGATGAACATTTAATAACAAGCATTGGTAAAGTCTACACCCTGTTCACTTTGACTCCTGTTTCCAGGCTAGGAATAGAAAGGCAATACCTTCCAGGGAGAATGAAGGTGTAGATTAAGAGGGATCCCCTTCAGAAAAAAAATAATGTACATGCACAGAAACGAAAAAAGAATTGTAGTTGCAAATGCACATTTTTCCAGCAGGTGAAAAAATGCAAAAAAAACCTCCAAAGACAATTCCAAAACATTAATTTTGAAACTCAGGATACTAGGACTATTAGTATTGCAAAGTGTATTACTGGTTATAGAAAACACACCAGGATGGTGTGTTTTCTTTATTCGTGACGATGCATTTCAATGTTTTCTACATTTGTAAATATCGGAGGGTCCTAAATGTGGATGTTTCTGAGAAGTGTCCCTTCTGAGTGGGAATGGAAAGGAAACAAAACAGATTTTAATGTGTGTGTATATCTTTAGGTTTTCTACAGGAAAAATATTTTCCCAGTGGGGAAAAAGAATATAAAAAGAGAAAAGTATAAATGCGCTTTTCCACATAAATGCAGAAGTATACACGGTGGAAACTCTATGTGTTCATTCTGCGTGTATAAGTACTCAAGGAAATCCACAGCTGTCACAGAATTTTAGTAGTATTCCAGTGATTCTTGGTATATCCCATAAAAGACAGTCATATGCTTCAAATGTAGGAATACTCCCTCACGGTGCAAATTTGTGACTTTTGTTTCTGATGCCAGTTTGCATAAAACGCCAAAATATATATTAAGAATGCAGAGGTTCAAGGTATAACAAGGTATTCATTCTTTTATTGCATCTTTTTGTTGGCTTTAGAACTCTGAGCACTTTTACCACTTCTGACCAGTGCTAAAGTGTATGTACTTTTCCCCTAAACTTAGTAACGTTGGTGTGTACACAACTGTCATATTTAATTTTCCTATATCGCCCTTATAAAGTGGTATACCATATTCCCGGGACCTGTAAATTAAATGCTACTAGTGGGCCTTCAGCACTGATTGTACCACCCACACAAGTAGACTTTCAAACTTGTCTCAGGCCTGCCATTGCAAGGCCTATGTGTGCAGTTTACTGTCACTTTGACTTGGCATTTAAAACCACTTTATTACACATAAGTCCTGTCTAAGGGCAGGGTGTTGTGTAAGTCAAAGGTAGGACATGTACTTTCAAGTTTTACATGTCCTGGTAGTGATAAACATATTTACAACAAGGGGTGGTGAGGGACAGAGTCTCTGAATTAAGCAGAAAGCTCTCACCCAGTCAAGAGATCAGGGCTAGATCCAACATCGTTTTTTAGCTCACTGCACCATCCCAGTTTCAGAATCTGGCTGTATGCAAATTAGTCTGTTCCTGTCCCAGTGCATGATGGGAACAGGGCAAACCAAACTACAAAAGCCAATTCTTACACTGGGAAGGAAACAAGCTCCCGGGGACCGGTTTCTGGCATTACAGCCGTCTTCGGCCCGGTTTGCTTGAATCCTGATGGTGCAATGAGCAAGGGTCTCACATCTGAGAATACCCTTCCACGCTTAGGGTGGACAAAAATATTTACAACAAGGGGTGGTGAGGGACAGAGTCTCTGAATTAAGCAGAAAGCTCTCACCCAGTCAAGAGATCAGGGCTAGATCCAACACCGTTTTTTAGCTCACTGCACCATCCCAGTTTCAGAATCTGGCTGTATGCAAATTAGTCTGTTCCTGTCCCAGTGCATGATGGGAACAGGGCAAACCAAACTACAAAAGCCAATTCTTACACTGGGAAGGAAACAAGCTCCCGGGGACCGGTTTCTGGCATTACAGCCGTCTTCGGCCCGGTTTGCTTGAATCCTGATGGTGCAATGAGCAAGGGTCTCACATCTGAGAATACCCTTCCACGCTTAGGGTGGACAAAAATATTTACAACAAGGGGTGGTGAGGGACAGAGTCTCTGAATTAAGCAGAAAGCTCTCACCCAGTCAAGAGATCAGGGCTAGATCCAACACCGTTTTTTAGCTCACTGCACCATCCCAGTTTCAGAATCTGGCTGTATGCAAATTAGTCTGTTCCTGTCCCAGTGCATGATGGGAACAGGGCAAACCAAACTACAAAAGCCAATTCTTACACTGGGAAGGAAACAAGCTCCCGGGGACCGGTTTCTGGCATTACAGCCGTCTTCGGCCCGGTTTGCTTGAATCCTGATGGTGCAATGAGCAAGGGTCTCACATCTGAGAATACCCTTCCACGCTTAGGGTGGACAAAAATATTTACAACAAGGGGTGGTGAGGGACAGAGTCTCTGAATTAAGCAGAAAGCTCTCACCCAGTCAAGAGATCAGGGCTAGATCCAACACCGTTTTTTAGCTCACTGCACCATCCCAGTTTCAGAATCTGGCTGTATGCAAATTAGTCTGTTCCTGTCCCAGTGCATGATGGGAACAGGGCAAACCAAACTACAAAAGCCAATTCTTACACTGGGAAGGAAACAAGCTCCCGGGGACCGGTTTCTGGCATTACAGCCGTCTTCGGCCCGGTTTGCTTGAATCCTGATGGTGCAATGAGCAAGGGTCTCACATCTGAGAATACCCTTCCACGCTTAGGGTGGACAAAAATATTTACAACAAGGGGTGGTGAGTTACAGAGTCTCTGAATTAAGCAGAAAGCTCTCACCCAGTCAAGAGATCAGGGCTAGATCCAACACCGTTTTTTAGCTCACTGCACCATCCCAGTTTCAGAATCTGGCTGTATGCAAATTAGTCTGTTCCTGTCCCAGTGCATGATGGGAACAGGGCAAACCAAACTACAAAAGCCAATTCTTACACTGGGAAGGAAACGAGCTCCCGGGGACCGGTTTCTGGCATTACAGCCGTCTTCGGCCCGGTTTGCTTGAATCCTGATGGTGCAATGAGCAAGGGTCTCACATCTGAGAATACCCTTCCACGCTTAGGGTGGACAAAAATATTTACAACAAGGGGTGGTGAGGGACAGAGTCTCTGAATTAAGCAGAAAGCTCTCACCCAGTCAAGAGATCAGGGCTAGATCCAACACCGTTTTTTAGCTCACTGCACCATCCCAGTTTCAGAATCTGGCTGTATGCAAATTAGTCTGTTCCTGTCCCAGTGCATGATGGGAACAGGGCAAACCAAACTACAAAAGCCAATTCTTACACTGGGAAGGAAACAAGCTCCCGGGGACCGGTTTCTGGCATTACAGCCGTCTTCGGCCCGGTTTGCTTGAATCCTGATGGTGCAATGAGCAAGGGTCTCACATCTGAGAATACCCTTCCACGCTTAGGGTGGACAAAAATATTTACAACAAGGGGTGGTGAGGGACAGAGTCTCTGAATTAAGCAGAAAGCTCTCACCCAGTCAAGAGATCAGGGCTAGATCCAACACCGTTTTTTAGCTCACTGCACCATCCCAGTTTCAGAATCTGGCTGTATGCAAATTAGTCTGTTCCTCTCCCAGTGCATGATGGGAACAGGGCAAACCAAACTACAAAAGCCAATTCTTACACTGGGAAGGAAACAAGCTCCCGGGGACCGGTTTCTGGCATTACAGCCGTCTTCGGCCCGGTTTGCTTGAAACCTGATGGTGCAATGAGCAAGGGTCTCACATCTGAGAATACCCTTCCACGCTTAGGGTGGCCAAAAATATTTACAACAAGGGGTGGTGAGGGACAGAGTCTCTGAATTAAGCAGAAAGCTCTCACCCAGTCAAGAGATCAGGTCTAGATCCAACACCGTTTTTTAGCTCACTGCACCATCCCAGTTTCAGAATCTGGCTGTATGCAAATTAGTCTGTTCCTGTCCCAGTGCATGATGGGAACAGGGCAAACCAAACTACAAAAGCCAATTCTTACACTGGGAAGGAAACAAGCTCCCGGGGACCGGTTTCTGGCATTACAGCCGTCTTCGGCCCGGTTTGCTTGAATCCTGATGGTGCAATGAGCAAGGGTCTCACATCTGAGAATACCCTTCCACGCTTAGGGTGGACAAAAATATTTACAACAAGGGGTGGTGAGGGACAGAGTCTCTGAATTAAGCAGAAAGCTCTCACCCAGTCAAGAGATCAGGGCTAGATCCAACACCGTTTTTTAGCTCACTGCACCATCCCAGTTTCAGAATCTGGCTGTATGCAAATTAGTCTGTTCCTGTCCCAGTGCATGATGGGAACAGGGCAAACCAAACTACAAAAGCCAATTCTTACACTGGGAAGGAAACAAGCTCCCGGGGACCGGTTTCTGGCATTACAGCCGTCTTCGGCCCGGTTTGCTTGAATCCTGATGGTGCAATGAGCAAGGGTCTCACATCTGAGAATACCCTTCCACGCTTAGGGTGGACAAAAATATTTACAACAAGGGGTGGTGAGGGACAGAGTCTCTGAATTAAGCAGAAAGCTCTCACCCAGTCAAGAGATCAGGGCTAGATCCAACACCGTTTTTTAGCTCACTGCACCATCCCAGTTTCAGAATCTGGCTGTATGCAAATTAGTCTGTTCCTGTCCCAGTGCATGATGGGAACAGGGCAAACCAAACTACAAAAGCCAATTCTTACACTGGGAAGGAAACAAGCTCCCGGGGACCGGTTTCTGGCATTACAGCCGTCTTCGGCCCGGTTTGCTTGAATCCTGATGGTGCAATGAGCAAGGGTCTCACATCTGAGAATACCCTTCCACGCTTAGGGTGGACAAAAATATTTACAACAAGGGGTGGTGAGGGACAGAGTCTCTGAATTAAGCAGAAAGCTCTCACCCAGTCAAGAGATCAGGGCTAGATCCAACACCGTTTTTTAGCTCACTGCACCATCCCAGTTTCAGAATCTGGCTGTATGCAAATTAGTCTGTTCCTGTCCCAGTGCATGATGGGAACAGGGCAAACCAAACTACAAAAGCCAATTCTTACACTGGGAAGGAAACAAGCTCCCGGGGACCGGTTTCTGGCATTACAGCCGTCTTCGGCCCGGTTTGCTTGAATCCTGATGGTGCAATGAGCAAGGGTCTCACATCTGAGAATACCCTTCCACGCTTAGGGTGGACAAAAATATTTACAACAAGGGGTGGTGAGGGACAGAGTCTCTGAATTAAGCAGAAAGCTCTCACCCAGTCAAGAGATCAGGGCTAGATCCAACACCGTTTTTTAGCTCACTGCACCATCCCAGTTTCAGAATCTGGCTGTATGCAAATTAGTCTGTTCCTGTCCCAGTGCATGATGGGAACAGGGCAAACCAAACTACAAAAGCCAATTCTTACACTGGGAAGGAAACAAGCTCCCGGGGACCGGTTTCTGGCATTACAGCCGTCTTCGGCCCGGTTTGCTTGAATCCTGATGGTGCAATGAGCAAGGGTCTCACATCGGAGAATACCCTTCCACGCTTAGGGTGGACAAAAATATTTACAACAAGGGGTGGTGAGGGACAGAGTCTCTGAATTAAGCAGAAAGCTCTCACCCAGTCAAGAGATCAGGGCTAGATCCAACATCGTTTTTTAGCTCACTGCACCATCCCAGTTTCAGAATCTGGCTGTATGCAAATTAGTCTGTTCCTGTCCCAGTGCATGATGGGAACAGGGCAAACCAAACTACAAAAGCCAATTCTTACACTGGGAAGGAAACAAGCTCCCGGGGACCGGTTTCTGGCATTACAGCCGTCTTCGGCCCGGTTTGCTTGAATCCTGATGGTGCAATGAGCAAGGGTCTCACATCTGAGAATACCCTTCCACGCTTAGGGTGGACAAAAATATTTACAACAAGGGGTGGTGAGGGACAGAGTCTCTGAATTAAGCAGAAAGCTCTCACCCAGTCAAGAGATCAGGGCTAGATCCAACACCGTTTTTTAGCTCACTGCACCATCCCAGTTTCAGAATCTGGCTGTATGCAAATTAGTCTGTTCCTGTCCCAGTGCATGATGGGAACAGGGCAAACCAAACTACAAAAGCCAATTCTTACACTGGGAAGGAAACAAGCTCCCGGGGACCGGTTTCTGGCATTACAGCCGTCTTCGGCCCGGTTTGCTTGAATCCTGATGGTGCAATGAGCAAGGGTCTCACATCTGAGAATACCCTTCCACGCTTAGGGTGGACAAAAATATTTACAACAAGGGGTGGTGAGGGACAGAGTCTCTGAATTAAGCAGAAAGCTCTCACCCAGTCAAGAGATCAGGGCTAGATCCAACACCGTTTTTTAGCTCACTGCACCATCCCAGTTTCAGAATCTGGCTGTATGCAAATTAGTCTGTTCCTGTCCCAGTGCATGATGGGAACAGGGCAAACCAAACTACAAAAGCCAATTCTTACACTGGGAAGGAAACAAGCTCCCGGGGACCGGTTTCTGGCATTACAGCCGTCTTCGGCCCGGTTTGCTTGAATCCTGATGGTGCAATGAGCAAGGGTCTCACATCTGAGAATACCCTTCCACGCTTAGGGTGGACAAAAATATTTACAACAAGGGGTGGTGAGGGACAGAGTCTCTGAATTAAGCAGAAAGCTCTCACCCAGTCAAGAGATCAGGGCTAGATCCAACACCGTTTTTTAGCTCACTGCACCATCCCAGTTTCAGAATCTGGCTGTATGCAAATTAGTCTGTTCCTGTCCCAGTGCATGATGGGAACAGGGCAAACCAAACTACAAAAGCCAATTCTTACACTGGGAAGGAAACAAGCTCCCGGGGACCGGTTTCTGGCATTACAGCCGTCTTCGGCCCGGTTTGCTTGAATCCTGATGGTGCAATGAGCAAGGGTCTCACATCTGAGAATACCCTTCCACGCTTAGGGTGGACAAAAATATTTACAACAAGGGGTGGTGAGGGACAGAGTCTCTGAATTAAGCAGAAAGCTCTCACCCAGTCAAGAGATCAGGGCTAGATCCAACACCGTTTTTTAGCTCACTGCACCATCCCAGTTTCAGAATCTGGCTGTATGCAAATTAGTCTGTTCCTGTCCCAGTGCATGATGGGAACAGGGCAAACCAAACTACAAAAGCCAATTCTTACACTGGGAAGGAAACAAGCTCCCGGGGACCGGTTTCTGGCATTACAGCCGTCTTCGGCCCGGTTTGCTTGAATCCTGATGGTGCAATGAGCAAGGGTCTCACATCTGAGAATACCCTTCCACGCTTAGGGTGGACAAAAATATTTACAACAAGGGGTGGTGAGGGACAGAGTCTCTGAATTAAGCAGAAAGCTCTCACCCAGTCAAGAGATCAGGGCTAGATCCAACACCGTTTTTTAGCTCACTGCACCATCCCAGTTTCAGAATCTGGCTGTATGCAAATTAGTCTGTTCCTGTCCCAGTGCATGATGGGAACAGGGCAAACCAAACTACAAAAGCCAATTCTTACACTGGGAAGGAAACAAGCTCCCGGGGACCGGTTTCTGGCATTACAGCCGTCTTCGGCCCGGTTTGCTTGAATCCTGATGGTGCAATGAGCAAGGGTCTCACATCTGAGAATACCCTTCTACGCTTAGGGTGGACAAAAATATTTACAACAAGGGGTGGTGAGGGACAGAGTCTCTGAATTAAGCAGAAAGCTCTCACCCAGTCAAGAGATCAGGGCTAGATCCAACACCGTTTTTTAGCTCACTGCACCATCCCAGTTTCAGAATCTGGCTGTATGCAAATTAGTCTGTTCCTGTCCCAGTGCATGATGGGAACAGGGCAAACCAAACTACAAAAGCCAATTCTTACACTGGGAAGGAAACAAGCTCCCGGGGACCGGTTTCTGGCATTACAGCCGTCTTCGGCCCGGTTTGCTTGAATCCTGATGGTGCAATGAGCAAGGGTCTCACATCGGAGAATACCCTTCCACGCTTAGGGTGGACAAAAATATTTACAACAAGGGGTGGTGAGGGACAGAGTCTCTGAATTAAGCAGAAAGCTCTCACCCAGTCAAGAGATCAAGCTAGATCCAACACCGTTTTTTAGCTCACTGCACCGACACTCTGTTCATCACCACCCCCTTTTCTGAATCGTTTTTGGCCACTATAGGTGTGGCAGGGTATACTCAGACATGAGTCCCTTTCTCACTGCACCATCAGGATTCAAGCAAGCCGGGCCGAAGACGGCTGAAATGCCAGAAACCGGTCCCCGGTAGCTTGTCTCCTTTCTGGTGAAGAATTGGCTTGGTAGTTTAGTCTGCCCTGTTCCCATGATGCACTGGGCCAGGGACAGACTGATTTGCATATAGCCAGGTTCTGAGCTGGGATGGTGCAGTGAGATAAATAACGGTGATGGATCAAGCCCTGATCTTTGGACTGGGTAAGAGTGGTCTGCTTAATTCAGACACTCTGTTCATCACCACCCCCTTTTCTGAATCGTTTTTGGCCACTATAGGTGTGGCAGGGTATACTCAGACATGAGTCCCTTTCTCACTGCACCATCAGGATTCAAGCAAGCCGGGCCGAAGACGGCTGAAATGCCAGAAACCGGTCCCCGGTAGCTTGTCTCCTTTCTGGTGAAGAATTGGCTTGGTAGTTTAGTCTGCCCTGTTCCCATCATGCACTGGGCCAGGGACAGACTGATTTGCATATAGCCAGGTTCTGAGCTGGGATGGTGCAGTGAGATAAATAACGGTGATGGATCAAGCCCTGATCTTTGGACTGGGTAAGAGTGGTCTGCTTAATTCAGACACTCTGTTCATCACCACCCCCTTTTCTGAATCTGGTAGTGATAAACAGCAGAATTCCTTTTTCACTAATGTGGGGCCTACTCCTCCCATGGGCTAACATTGGGAATTCCTTAAAACCCTTTTAATCTGTAATTCCTGATTAGAAAGGAGTAGTTGCATCATATTTCATATCTTTGGAATGGTAGTGATACATCCTCTTTACTTGTAATGTTGTATTTAACATTACTATTTTATAAAGGCCACTTTTAGAAGGTAGCCATTTCCCTGCTCTTAGTGCTCTGTGTGCCTTTCAGCCTGTCTCCAATACACGTCTGGGGTGGTGAGAGGCAGCTATACTTTGTGCATTCCCTCTACACAAACACAGAAAGCGTGAGTGTGACAGAGAACACATCTGGATTCATCTGGAAAGGAAGAGAGAGGGGGGAGCTGACACTTACACATGAATAGGAGGTGTCCTGTTTCCAACGCAAAGGGATGATTACTTCCTACTGATAGTCTGGAGCCAAGGCTGGGCAGAAAGGGGGACATGTCCACTTCAAAGGTCTGCTTTGTAGTCGCCCCCACTTCAAAGGCAAAACTGTGTATATGTACTGGGGTTCTGACCCTACCAAGACAGTACACTAGTGGACCTCTGAAAAACTCTGCCAGGAGTAGAGACTGCTGTGCTACAAGGTTTGCCACTCTGATTGACTGCTGCTCTGGAAGAACTGCTTTTCTGCGCTGCCCTGCTGATCTGTGCCCTGCTGAGAACATGGACTGGACCTATTTCACTTGAACCCAAAGTGACTCCAAGGGCTTGCTGACTTGTCCCCTGTTCTGAAGTATCAGGGTCATCGAAGACTTCCTTCGACACTGCAACAGCACCTGTCCTGGACTCTGACATCTGTGAGTCCTGCCATGTCAAGTTGAGCAATACCAGTCCTGGACCCTTGAAAGGTGACTTTTACTGTACAGGACCATCAAAATCGACACAGTGACAACTTTGTGCCGATTGGAACCAGTGCATTGTCCCTCTACACTAACGCAGGAGCTGATTGATGACATTGCTTCGACGCACTGGGCTTCTCGATGATGTCAGACAGCTTGGCTTGATAACGCAGCGCCTGCATGGGAAAGGGGTTCGTCGATGAAGCCTTCATAGCCTGCGTAGATAGTATCTGACGCATCAAGTCTTCAACGTCGATACTTGCTCCATCCAAGGTACTTTTTTTGTGGGACCTGCGTGAGTCCTGTAGCTGGCCTGCCCTGCATCACGGTCTGCCTGTACTTTGGATTCACCTCTGTCTAGCACAGCCTCAAGTAACCCCTAAGCGCTATTTGCTTCTGAGCACTACTTTTTTATTTATTCTTTAAAAATTCATAACTCTGGTTCTACTTATTGAATTATTGTAATTTCGGTCTTGTTTTTCTCATAAAGATATAATCTATGTCTCTAAACCGGTGTGGAGTATTTTTGTGGTGCTTTCATTGTGTTACTGTGTGTGTTGCACAAATACTTTACACATTGCCTCTTTAGATAAGCCTGACTGCTCTGTGCCAAACTACCAGAGGGTGAACACAGGTTATCTTTTAGTGTGTTTCTAGCTTGCCCTGACTGGTGGTTCCTGCTTGTAAAGGGTGCATACTCTGAAAACTAGAAACCCCAGTTCTAACACTTAACATGCTAGCATGGCATGCACTAATGTTTGCCGGATATTGTATAATTATATAGTGACCTGAAGCCAATTGCATGCAACAGCCACTGTACTTGTTTGCACAATAATATTTTCTGAGTGGTTGACATAACAGTGTAACACCTTTTGGGACAAGATGATGTCTATTCTCATGAAATACAGACTGAGAATGAAGTTATAAACTCATATGTCATGCTTTCAACTTTGGTTGTGTCCGGCAAAACAACTGGAAGCAACTGAATAAATTGAAGTGAAAGAGAATTCCAATGCCATTTCAATTCGAAAATTAAGTAGAGAGAAGTGAAAATGGAGAGGAGCAGCAAAGCTGAGAATTATTTTGACTTGCCACTGTTACACAAGTAAAACCTACATGACAGGGAGGTCAACAAAATAAAATAAAAAGAGTACTTCTACCTCAAAGTGCTGGAAAAAGACAGTAAGGTCTAGCGCTTCGGAACAACGTTAGTCATCCTTAATGATGAGGGTGTAAAGAAGAGCATGCTAAGAATGGTGGCAAGTAAAAATACAAGGTCACAGCAGCAGCATGGAAGGTAGGAGGCTCCCAAGGGGGTAAAGGTACAGGGCTGAGGGTGCCTTTCTATCTAGAAATTGTGACGGCTTCACTCCAAGAGACTCTTACAAAGCCTTACGATATTGATTTTTTTTTATTTATTATTGTTTGCAAGTGCAGCCATCTTTGAGTCAGGCTGTCCTGATTTGCAAAGGGACCAAGATTTGAATCCCTGAAGATTGTGTACTTTTCAGATATAAAATCACTTGTGCAGTATAATACAATCATTTCCTGGAACTAAGATCACTTGCAACATGCATCCAACCTCTTCCAGCCCTGTTTGGATACAGTGGTTGTAACCAGTACTTACACAAGATGCTAAAGCAGTGCCTCTCCAGCACCTAGTGGCCGTTCACAGGATAAAATGTTTCTCTCCACAGCTTTCACTTTTGCCAACATTCTGGTTATTCTGTCCATAACAGAGGCCGCTCCAAGATATGTTGTGAACAGGTTAGGCAACTTTTTCAGTATCCCTCTCATAATAGTGATTGTCCGTCACATATTGTGGGTATTCTTGACATATGTGTGGCTTTTCATTGCATTGAAAATATTTATGCAAAAGTGAAATTTTATGTATGTAATAGTGAAACACTTATTTTCTTATCCCAGCCATGGGGATGCTTGAGAGAAAACAACCTAATTCACAAAACATATTTTAAAGCTGCTATTTGATAGGTAATTCATGCTGAGCTTGGGATACATGTGGATGTGCCTATCACCAGAGGACATACTACTGTGCCTGTTTCTTATTTATTTATTTTATTTAGAGTTTTTTATATAGTGCTGGCAAGACCTGAGAGTGTCAGAGCGCTTTACAACATTACACAGGCAATAATATCAGACAGCAATAAGTTATTTGATCAATTGTATGGAGTAATTTCATTATCTACACTGAGTAATCGTTCTATGATATTGTCACTAACAATACTTGGGCCCTGAGCATGGACAGGTTTGGTAATCTGACCGGTCCTGCACGCTCTGGTAGCATTGCTGTACAAGCCTGTCGGATTTGTCTGGTGTTTGCTTGTGATTGGGGCATTGGTGTTATTTTTGATTTTCACACCATGCCCCTTTGAAATAAAAATCTAATCAAACATATGACAGACACCACACTAAAGAGGAAGGATGGGTAAATAGTGAATAAAGATGCTATGTAGATTTTGAAAGATGGTGGGTCACATGACCGATTTTTCATTAACTACCAATAATCAGCACAGCCTTTTAGTCGTTTCTTAGTAGAAATGTCCAGAAAAGTCCACTGTTGTGCTACTATTTTTCTAAGTTTTCTTGGGAATGGTGATCCTCAACACCTTTGGGCACAGCTGTACCACAAAAGTCTTGAATAAACCATTCTATCGACATTTTAGCCATTTATGTAATATTCAGTAAAGTGCACCGTTTGATCCTTTTATTTCAAAGTTTCTTGGGGAGGAGTGGATTGCCCTCTCAAACTCCCACGGAGAGAGTGTTTGGGTTGTAAGCTTTACTTGCTCATTCCATCCTATTCAAATGTATAGTTTACACCACACCAGTTTTAAAGATTCCCAGTAGTATTAGCATCCAAGGGTGGCCACACTGGGTCTTTTTTCCCTCCATAATACCTTTCTGAGTGCAAAAGTAGAATTCTTCACCCGAACAAACTCGCCCAGCTTGGATGCAACAATGTGCACTTGCAGATTTGCCTTGGTCAGCACTACAGAAAACAGTTAACGTTTTCAATTGTTCTTATTTTACAATGATATTTAAAGAAACAGTTTTACCATCGTCATTCCAGACACTTACTTCACATTCAGCTTTGAACCGCTTATAACTGGCGTGATCATTGTTTTACCTAAAATTGGCGTTAACATCCAAAATTATTTTTCCCTAACTGATCGTTGTTTTATTGGCTATTACTCACACACCGTAGTCTGAGGACTGTTGTGCTGACCATGCCAATCTACCAAATTAGACCCAATTTGTATTTGTGAGTCTGCCTGTTTGTGCAGAGTGGGAGCTCAGTCACAGTTCACATAAAGACTACACCTCTGTCCTTTTCCACCTTGGTAAGCAGGTTTCTTAAAAACAGGGCAAAATTCTGTTGCAGCCGCATCTTCTGTGTAGTTATATAATTGATGCATTTGCCACATAATCCACCATCTCTTGCATAATTTGCACTCTTAACTACATCAAAAAGTGATACTAGCTCAAACGGATCAAAAGTTACTAAAAACATAGCCACACATGTAGCAGCAGTGTAGTGTCGGGCCCTTTACTGTGGAGCAACAGGTCACTTTTCCTTGCTGATTTCTGCATTCAGGTGTCAAATTGATACAGAGGTACAAACTCTACCCGAACAGGGTTACCACTGTAACAAGCATTGGAAATGCAATAGGTCTCGCATTAGGACAGTTTGAGCTATTGGTCTTATAAATGCCTTTTTTTTATTTATGTGATGTTTTTTAAAATAGCTAAATTAATAGCTTTGTCATTTACAATGCCAATAGTTATAACTTTCGCAAATGTGCCAACTATAGCATTTGTAATGCAACATGTTTTGTATGTACGTGACTTAGATGTATTGATATTACAGATAACAATGGCTTTTAATTTTTTTAAATAATTAATACTTAAATAATTTATTTAATTTGTAATGTCAATAGCTTAAACTTTTGTAAATAGCTTTTGTGAAGATTATGTTCAGTTTTTTTTATTGTGACGAAAATCCAAGAACAGAAGTGAAGTATTAACATCTTTTTTGTGATTTGTAATAAAGCTTGAAAGCTAGAAAACAGCTTGAAGCATTGAAAGAACATATTTGAACCAGTGATGCTGTGGTGGTGCGGAGTGATACTGTGGTTGTGCTGAGTGATGCTGTAGTTGCGCTGAGTAATACTGTGGTTGCGCTGAGTGATGCTGTGGTTGCGCTGAGTGATGCTGTGGTTGCGCTGAGTGATGCAGTGGTTGCGCTTAGTGATGCTGTAGTTGCGCTGAGTGATGCTGTGTTTGCGCTGAGTGATGCTGTGGTTGCGCTGAGTGATGCTGTGATGGTGCTGAGTAATGCTGTGGTGGTGCTGAGTGATGCTGGGGTGGCACTGAGTGATGCTGGGGTGGCACTGAGTGATAATGTGGTGGTGCTGAGTGATAATGTGGTGGTGCTGCGTGATGCTGGGGTAGCGCTGAGTGATGATGTGGTAATGCTGAGTGGTGCTGTGGTGGTGCGGGGTGATGCTGAGTGATGATGTGGTGATGGTGAGTGGTGCTGAGTGGTGATGGTGAGTGGTGCAGAGTGATGCTGTGGTGGTGCTGAGTGATGCTGTGGTGGTGCTGAGTGGGAGATGGGGAGAAGGAGAAAAAGGAAAGCAGGGAGAGGGAGAGGGTAAAGAGGGAGAGAGGAGAGAGAGGGGGAGAGTGGAGAGAGAGACGGAGACGGGAAGAGAGGAGAGGGAAGAGAGGGAAAGAGGGAGAGGGAAGTGAGGGAAAGGGAGAGAGGGAAAGGGAGAGGAGGTAGAGGGAGAGAGGGGGAGGAGGAGAGCGAAGGACGGAGGGGAGAGAGAGGGGAGGGAGAGAGGGAGAGAGAGAGAGAGGAGAGCAGGCAGAGGGGAAGATGGGGAGAGGGAGAAAAAGGAGAGCAGGGGGAAGGTAAATAGAGGGAGAGAGGAGAGAGAGGGGGAGAGAGGAGAGAGAGAGGGAGAGGGTGAGAGAGGAGAGAGGGAAGTGAGGGAAAGGGAGAGGGGTAGACGGGGAGAGTGAGAGAGTGGCGGAGGGAGAGAGAGGAAGGACGAGAGGGAAGGAGGGAGAGGAGAGGGAGTGGAGTGAGAGAGGGAGAGAGGTAAAGAAAAACAGAAAACTGGGTAGCCTTGCTTCAAAAAGAGGCATACCTTCTGTTTTACTTATTTGTAACACAATACTGATATTGCCGACTACATTAAACATGTTAGGATGTTGTCAGAGCATGTGATTTTATAAGAGTTCCATCTATTAATTGGAGAACTTCGAATTGTCACCCTACCTAAATCTAAATGAAACAAACGTATGTTTGGCATGATCTAGACTACCGATTTAAGGTGTGCATTGGTCACACAGACAGGCAGTTAGGTGTCAATCAAAGAGAGGGCGCTACTGCACCCTTAAACAAAAGACTAATCTTAATATTGCCACTTAAATCTGCAGCCGCATGTGACTTTATTGCACCAGCTAACCCATAAAAATCATGCGCATGCGCATTGACAGGCGAGACCTGTTTTTATTATAAGCAAATCTGGAATCTCATATGCCCCTTCCCTACCTGCACCTTGCTGCTTGGAACAAAAGCAGACAACCTGCAGGTCCTGCTGAAAGTGTTATGCTGTTAGAAAATTACCCCGGGACACAAGTTCAGCATTTCTGTGAATTACGGAAACAGTAGAAAATTAAATTGGCACTTAGTTGAAGGCAACCAGCTTTGCAGCAGGGTAGACCGCGACTATCAGCTGAAAATAATGAGTAGACGGCGTCTATCCTCGACTCGAGCCCCAATGAATAGCTCACCAATTATAATTGTTTGCAGTTCTATATAGCGCAAACTCGACCGGAAGGTATTAGGTAGCTTTGCATGAGTAGCAGTTGCATTATACAAGAACACGTTGTGAAGTCTTGGAATTGGAGAAAGTGCTTTGAGGTGGCTGATGAAACTGGAGCTGGAAGGCTGAAGTCTGCTGTGAAGGGCTGACAAAGAAATATAATTTCTTACCAATTCAGGAGTCAATAAATAACTTTCTGGAACGTGCTTCCAGGACTCATTAAGTAGCGCTCCAAAAGAAAGCGTTTTTCCGGCCGCCGCCCATATATTACATGAAATACACTTTCTAGCTCTTCTTATGTGCACGCCCTTCCCTAATTTCTCTTGCTAATAACTTTTCTTCACGTTGCCCGGAAGTCGTTCGGTGTCACGTGCTGCCGGCATCTCTGGATTCTTGCGAGATCTGTCCGGTGAGTAGTGGCAGAGCAACGAAGATGGCGGCGCTGGAGATCGATGCTAGTGGGAGTGAAGTGACGGCCGCCTCTCCTAATCAGGTGAGCAATCGTGGTATTACGAGGATAAGGGGGTGGTAGGAACCCACTGAGAAAGTATACAAGTCGACGGTGGGGGTCACTTAGAGAAACAGTGCTCAAGGTGTCTGAGAGCAAACCACACCGGAGCTTGCGTGGTAGTCGGGAGGATCATCTGTGCAGGGTTTTAATGTGTGGGACATCACATCACCAGGAGGCGTTAAGATAAATCCAGTCCAATCTATATTTTTAGGCAAAGGGGCTGTTTAGTCTAATGTTTAGTCTGATGCTTTCACGGCCTGGTGGCCGTGAAACAAAGCACGGCGGGCCGGCCGTGAAAGCTTTTGATACCGCCTCTCCTAATCAGGTGAGCAATCCGGTATTACGAGGATAAGGGGGTGGTAGGAACCCACTGAGAAAGTATACAAGTCGACGGTGGGGGTCACTTAGAGAAACAGTGCCCAAGGTGTCTGAGAGCAAACCACAGCGGAGCTTGCGTGGTAGTCGGGAGGATCATCTGTGCAGGGTTTTAATGTGTGGGACATCACGTCACCAGGAGGCTTTAAGATAAATACAGTCCAATCTATATTTTTAGGCAAAGGGGCTGTTTAGTCTAATGTTTAGTCTGATGCTTTCACGGCCTGGCGGCCGTGAAACTGAAAGCACGGCCGGCCGGCCGTGAAAGCCTTTGATGCAGCCGGGGGTCGAGCGGCACCAAGCTGGGCAACAGATGGCTGGCGATTTGCTGCTCTGCACGCGCATTTTATCTCATGCGCATTGAGCTAAAAGCGCACGGGCACAGCAGCAAATCGCCAGTGTAGTTAAAGTCTGTTTAAGCCCCTATAATCTCGCTCCGGTCAATGCGCATGCGCATTGACAGGCGAGACCTAAAAATGACTAAGTAGTGAGGCAACACTGCCACAAAATCTACGTCATTATGACTCATAATTTGACATTTTTCATTGCATAATTTTGTTAACCTTGCTGCATAATTTTTTCAGCCCCTGATGCATACTTCCAGTCGCCCTGCCTCTTTAGGAAATGTTACATATTCATGTTAGCGGTGGCTAATGCCTTTGACACTTCTTGACCTGGTCTGCATTTGTCAGTTCCTCCCAAGGCCCTCTTGGCTTTTCTACCTTCATGTATGAGCAGGTGAGTTTTCACTCTTTCTTCTTTATTCAGAAATCCCAGAATGTAAAGAATGAGTGATACAGGCCTAACCCACCACCATTACTGTTGTGTGTTGTCACCGTGTACATTCTGGGTTCAGGATTACCTGTATGAAGAGTAAGGGGGATTGGCTCTAGATGAAAAACATTGAAATTCATCAATATGCGGAGTTCAACCAACTCCACCCGCATGTGTTCTCTGAAGATGGCAGTGCCAATCTGAAGTATCAAGACAAATCGTTCAACTGGATGACAAGTTTTAGAAGTTTCTCCCCAAAACGAAATCTTCAGGTGACTTCCTCACACAGTTTAGTAATAGCTCATAGAACTGTCTACGATAAGAGTCTCACCTATCGTAGTACTCTATGCAAAGCCACTGGTTTGGACAATAATCTTCAGGAGAAAGAAAACATGGCCATCACCCTGAAGACTTCTGAGTTCTAGTACAATTTGTTTTTCCTTTAACCCCTTCTGTGCGGCAGCGATTCCCCTGGTGTGCTGTAAACAGCACGAACAGGGGCAGGCCGTGACGAACCCCAGCCCTCATCAGCACACGAGCACTGTAGTGCATGACGGCTGGGGTTCGTCATGAGCATGGAAGGGGTTAATGATGGCAGCAGATGTGGTTTGCAGGTCGTGTCCTGTGAGCCTTCATATCAGTCTGTGGGACTCCCCTACTCTCAGTGGCAGCTGGTGGATTTTGGAAGTGGTGGGACCGGGTGTACAGCAGCAAATGCTTCAAAGCTCTAAACAACTCTCCAGCACCCAGCTTCTGGCCTTGCAGTTTTATTTCACGAACATTCAATTTGCAAACTTTCATTTTGCACACACTTTCAAATCGCACGCACACAAACTTTCAAATCACAAACTTTCAAATTGCACGCACACCCATACACTTAAACATGTGCTAAGTCATACAAGCAAACATACATACACAGTTGCAGGCACGCAAAGGCAGTCACAGTGACAGACATAACATGCACTCCCCAGCACACTAACAAACACTCCCTCAGGATAATAAACACAAAAACGTACCCGAGGCAGTCTTTGACATGAGTGTATACGCTCTGTGTCTTGAGGGCAGGCCCATGATTCCGACTCCCCTGTCCGTCAGCAGCAAACCTATGGCAGGTACACCTACCACCAAATCAAAAGACGGAATAGGGTTAAAGGTACGTGGTAGACCTTTTTTATCTATTCCAGCTTCTGACAGGCCAAGAGGATGTGATTGATAAGCCGTGAAGCTCCCTTATCTGACATGCTACGCTACCTACTGCCAGTGCAGTATGTCACATATGTATTGTGTCTGTGTGAGGCTGGCCTGAAACAGCCCCCACTTGACACATGTGCAATACAGTGAGTGGAGCCCTCTTCTGTTGGCAAGGTAACATTACGATTTTTACATACAAACGATCTGTGAGATAGTTTGATTTCAATTAAAAGCTGTAACATGCCCAGCAATGGGGGCCGAGCAAGGCAGTGGAGCAATGCCCTGGTGCCGCCAATGGCCAGCTGCCACTAGCCACTCTTCACCATTGACTGGCTCCCGCTGTAGGCAAGAATAAAATTCAAGATTGCATTATGTTGACGCCATTACCCGTTTATGACAAACATGCAGTACCATATATGGTGGCTTTCAAGTAACCAGAAGCACTCCCACCTCATCCAGGATATCACTCCAACTGAAAAATATAAAGTCTCTAAACTCCAGAACACACTACTGAAGAAATCAATGTGCAGCTCTGCATTCCCTGCCCGCAATACGCTGATAAACCTTCTTGTCCAAATCACCTAATTGCAGAGTCAGATATACTTCCCTCCTCCATTATTGTTATATTTTTTACCTCCGCAGCCAGCTTGTTCTCAGTTTGTGTTTTGAGTTCTTTAGTTATTTCTAAAACGTACCTCTGCCAGGACTACACTGTAGGAATATCTGTACAAATAAACAGAGCATTCAGAATACATTCCAGGACCCTCTAGAAAGGTGCATCTTATTCTGTTTTTCTTTATATCCCAAGGAGCCTCAAGAATGTTGTGTCCTGTGTTTGTTTGTATGAGGCCTCTGGTGGTCCTCGGCAGACTTCTTACAAGTAATACCAAACTTGGTGGGTGTGATTAGGTGTGGTTAATAAAGTTTATGATGCAGTACATTTGTTTAATGGTTGCATGCTGAAGAATAAAGATGTGCAAACCAGAACACCGTGTGTGGCGTGGTCTGTTACATGTATCCGGGCTGGGGTGAATGCTACAACTGGCGAAGAGGAAGGGGATACATGCCCCTAAGGATACAAGACTGCTCTTCCTGAGAGTTTGCCGTGGTCCAGAAAACTGCTCTTTTGTGCCATGCGCCTCAAGAAGGGATCTATAGTTGGTGTATGTGGAGTCAAAGCTCAACTTCAGCTTTTGAGAGGCCTTCGAAGAAGATGTTGGCCCTATGAAGGAGCACAATCTCAGTAAGCCTGCCAAAAATCTACTGATAAGACCGAAAGAAGAAATACAGAGTCAGCCAAAATACAAAGCAGAAACGCAAAGACAGTGACAACCAGGTACGAAGAAACGCTAAAGGCAGCGACAGACAGATATAATGCATAACGTCGAGAGCGATGACAAGCACATGCAAGAATCGAAACCATTACTCACCATGAAGAAGGAAGATGGCGCCCGCTGACCTCAGCTTGGGCACGACTACCAGAGTACTAGTGAGCAGGCTGACGCTTGCAGGGCTGCCACCAGGCCAAGAGACGCTGATAGTTTGAACAGCATATACTCTCGACTTCAGTAGGAAACAGCACAAAATATGATGCTGCTGTGTTCCTGAAACCACCATCTCCATTCAATACAGCTAAAAAGCAGGATATTGGAGCCAGATGGACAGAGTGAAACGTTCAATTACCTCATAGATGCTATAGAAGAGGCAGATGACAATAAGATCATCAAATACTTAAAGAACTTACTAGGTGACAGAGTAAAAGAAGTGATAAAGAAGATATCGAAGCTGATTAAGTATTATACCGTCAAATCAAGAAACATTGAGGGCCAAGTTAAATTTAATGCCGAATCTCAACTATGAACTGTACACTTTCAAGCAAGCAAGACAACAACCTGGTGACAAGATGGATGAGTTTGTTGAGAGAATTGATACTCTTCTAAAGCACTGCAAGTTTAATGAATTCAATGATGAAGTCATGCAGCTTCTAGTCATCGATGGGTGTCTCTTCAAGGCATTCCGATGATGCATGCTTTGAGGAATGCTCAGTTTGGAGAAAGTACTCATGGATAATAATGGACATCATCTCAGTGGTCAATAAGTACTTATGTTTTCCTTTAGTGGAAAACGTATCAACCACACATGACAGAGTCATTGAGAGGCTGGAAGATATTCATTTATTTATTTATTTATAGCATTTATAGAGCGCTCTGCAACCCTACGGGCATCCTGGCGCTGAGTACATATAGCTGAGAAAACCTGTGTAACAGAAGAGGACAGTGGTCTAAAGTTCTGAACGATTAGATTTTTGAAAAGAGCCATGTTTTAACCTTTTTTCGAAAGGCCATCAGTTCGTTTTTTTTTCTGATGTCAGTAGGAAGGTTGTTCCACAAATGAGCTGCAGCTATACCAAAAGCTCTTCCACCACAGGTGGCTTTCTTGATCCTGGGTATGCTGATAAGGTTTAAGGAAGAGGATCGAAGGGACCGGGTAGGCTCCTACCAGTTAAATTTATTTTGGAGTGGTCGGGGGCCTAGCCCATGAACTGCCCTGAAGACAATACATAGGGATTTGAAACAAATCCTCTGGTGTATAGGCAGCCAGTGAAGGTCGGCCAAGGCGAGAGTGGTAGAAGATCTTCGTTCTCGAGAGAGTGCCAGTTTAGCTGCAGCTGCCTGGATACTTTGAAGTCTGGAAATAAGATAGGCAGGGGATTCCAGTAAAAGGGCGTTGCAGTAATCCAGGCGGCTGAGGATGGTGCTCCTGAATATGTTGGCTCTGGCCTGTGAAGGCAGGAGAGGTAGCAGCTTTCGCAGTCCTCGCATTAAAGCAAGGCAGCTGCTGACCTGCTTGTTGACGTTGGTCTCTAGGCTCAGACTGTTGTTAACAGTAACTCCGAGATTCCTTACTGATTTCACTGGGGTAGGCGAGTCTCCTAACAGCTGAGGCCAGAAGTCTGTAGGTAAACTTTTGGAGATTCTTCCTACCATATAGTGCAATATTTCAGTCTTGTCACTGTTAAATTGTAGTGAACTCTGGTTTAACCAGAGTGACATTTCCAGCATGCAGGTGTGAAGGTCTCAAGTGAGTCTGCATGAGCTCCATCAAGAGAGATCATCAGCTGTGTGTCGTCTGCGTAATTAGTCACGCTAATGCCGTGACTTTTGATGATGCTCATCAGGGGTTGCATATATATGTTGAAGAATATAGGGCTGATTGCAGACCCCTGTGGGACCCCATGTGGAACTCTAACAAACTCTGATTGATATGGAGGGATAGCTACTGCCTGCCATCTATCCGTCAGGTAGGAGCAGAACCAGTCAAGCGCGACTCCTCCGACTCCAATGTTCTTCAGTCTTTTTATCAGGATGTCGTGGCTCACCGTATCGAATGCGGCGGACAGGTCCAGCAAAATTAAGATTGCGGATTCTCCCCTGTCCGCCCTCATTCGTAGGTCGTCCAGAACTGTCAGCAAGTCTGATTCAGTTCCATGAGCTGGTCTGAAACCAAATTGCTCCTCTTCCAGGATGTTGTTGGTTTCTAGGAAGAGGGCTAGGGATCTACTGACCCATCGCTCTATGATCTTTATCGGGTATGGTAGGAGCAATATAGGTCGGTAGTTCTTTTGGCAGTTTGGGTCCAGATTTGGTTTCTTTAGTAAAGGGGTGACAACCGCCAATTTCCAGTCTTTAAGTACGGAGCCTGTGTGGAGAGATTGGTTGCATAACTGATGCAGCACTGGGAAGATTTCATCTCCGAACTCATTAACTATTCTATGGGGTAGAGGGTCTAGAGGGGATCCTGATGACGTGTTAAGGGCTATTCTTAAAAATTCTTGTTCTGTAGGGACCTCAAAATGTTCCAAGATGGCGTTTGGAGAAGGGCCTCTAACATTTTCCACCTTCTTATCTCTGTTCTCTTGATAGCTATTGTCCTGCATTGTGGGAATGGAATTACCTTTCATTCCCTCGACAATTTTACTGATTTTTTCCTGAAAGAATAGTGCTAAGCCGTCACATAATTCTTGTGAGGGCTTGATTTGACTGTCGGCGCAAGCAGGGTGAGATAGCTCTCTGATAATCCTGAAGGTGTCTCGAGACTTATTGGAGCTTTTGAGAATTAGGTCTGCGAAGTGGCTTGCTTTGGCTCTAATAATTTCCTTCTTATATTGTACGATTGTAAGCCTCCACATCACTTTCTCCTGTTCCGAGTAATTTTTCCTCCAGAGCTTCTCCGCCTTTTTACAGGCGTTTTTCAATCCTTTCAGTTTGTCCGTATACCAGGGCGCGGAGGGTTTTCCTCTTTTCCTGATTGTTTTCAGAAGTATAGTATCATCAAGTTTCTTAGTTATCTCATTACATAATGAGAGATAATTTGTAGTGACAACATGGGGTGTTCCCTCCATTCTTAAATCTGACAACGGTTCCCCCCTTCAATAGCAAAAAGTTCAAAGACTTTCTTAATCGCCTGTACATCAAACATCAGAAAAGTACACCACAGGGAAATGGCGTTGTTGGACGATTTATGAGTACTTTGAAAAGGGTGGTTCAGCGTGCTGCAATGTAAGGCATCGACCTAAAGTCAGCTTTAAACCCAGTTCTCCATGCCTACCGTTCCACTGCTCATTTCACGACAGGAGTAAGTTCTGCCATTTTGCTGCTCGGGAAAGCTCTTGGAACAACGGTACCACAATCGACAACCAGTCGGTCAACAGACCCGGAACGAGATTTGTGTCACTGAGACCGCTCACAAATGCAAAATGTAGGCTTACGCTGAAAAGCGCTGATGTGCTCGAGACATGGTTTTCGCGAAAGGAGACCGTGTTCTTGTCAAGCAAAAGTGGACATGCAAGACTGGCGCTCCGTTTGATGCTGACACCTAAGAGTTATGGCGAGCAAAGAACATATGGAAACTGCCCAACGACCTGGAAAATCCATAACCAGAGACTTGTCACACTTTATCCCTTTGCTTCGATGTTCGTCAGCTCAAGACCTCATGAACGAGGCAAGTCCACTGAGTCCCCAATTCCAGCATCCGACTCTGCTCTAGAGATGCCAAAAGAAGGTGAACCTCCTCTAGCTCGTACAACTAGATCTGGAAGACTGGTGCAAGAAGTTATAATGTGCAATATTTTGTTCTGACTTATTATTTAAAAAGGAGATGTGTCCTATGTTTGTGTGTATGAGGTCTCTAGTGGTCCTAGGCAGACTCCTTACAAGTATTACTAATCTGATGGGTTTGATTAATAAAGTTTGTGACGTAGTATGTTTGGATGCTGATGAATAAAGACGTGCAAACGAGAGCTTCATCAGTGGTGTTACAATAGCCCCCGTGGTGCGAGAGGGCACAGGAGGAGGGGGCACAGGCCTTACGGGCCTCTACGTGAACGCTGCAGGGGGCCCCCTAAAGTTTCGTTACAGCATTTAATTTAAATTGTGGGTTTCTAACGCGCTAGAATCGACTCCTGAAGGAGTATCTCTGCGCAATAGACCGCTGGGGAACCCGTCCTGGCTTTCCCTGTGAGATGGTCCCTACTGGGTATCTCCAAGGTGAAACCAGGCATCTCCGGCGTATGTGGGGGGCCGTTGTGGAGATGAGGCAAGCTAATGCCCAGAGTTGCCGAGTGTGATCCCTGGTTAGAATAGAATAGGCATTCTCAAAGCTTCTCATCCCCAGACTCCACTCCCTTATTGGCACCTTCCTCTCCTTGGGTTCCTCCTCAGGCTCCTTCTCAGATGCTCATATTTGCCTTATACCCAAGGAGGGGAAGGATCCTCAACACTGCAAAAATTATAGGCCAATTTCTTTGGTCAATATTGACTATAAAATATTTGCAAAATCTCTTGCAGCACGCCTCGACCTTCTTCTTCCAGATCTCTTGGGCGAGGAACAGTCGGGCTTTGTCAAGGGTCGCTTTATCACGGATAACACCAGACTCCTCTTCAACATTCTCTCTAAATCTCGCCTCTTACCCCATTCCCTTGCGGCCATTGCCTTGGATGCTGAAAAGGCGTTTGATAGGGTCGAATGGACTTATCTATTTCATACCCTCCGTTGGTTTGGTTTCGGTCCCGTTTTTATATCCTTAATTTTGTTACTTTATTCCAACCCACGTGCAGCAGTTTGTGCCAATGGTCAAATATCCTCTTTTTTTTACTTAAAGAGAGGTGTCTGCTAAGGCTGCCCCCTATCCCCCTTTCTCTTTAATTTGGCCTTAGAACCCTTCCTCTCCAAGCTCCGTCAAAATCCCTCCATCCAAGGTTTTCAACTATCAGATTCCCACATCAAACTAGCCGCCTATGCGGATGACATTTTGCTATTTATTTCCAACCCCTCTGTTTCCCTTCCCGCCTTTCTTACTGAAGTCCACGCATACTCCCAAATATCTGGCTACAAACTCAATAACGATAAATGTGAGATCCTCCCCTTAACTAAATTCACATTCAAACCCGATTTTGCTGCGTCTAATTTTACGTGGAAACCCTCCAATATTAAGTACCTTGGAATGCACATAACCCCCACCATCCCAGACACTGTTTCCTTGTGTATGTCCAAATGCATTCAAAAACTAACGGATCTTACTTCTAAGTGGCATCCTCTTTACCTATCCTGGTGGGGTCGCCTTGACACTATTAAAAAGATGTTGTCCCCCATTGTCCTTTACACCCTCTCCAACATTCCGGTCCCTGTCCCCTCCAAATTTTTCAAACTGATCAATTCCACTCTAACGTCCTTTCTTTGGCATAAAAAGAAACCACGAATGTCTCTAGCACGTTTGATTCGTCCTAAATCAGAAGGTGGAGCTAATTTCCCCGACTTCCCAGCTTACCATAAGGCGTTCCAATTGCGGCAAGCCTCTTTTTGGTTACAAGACCCTGATACCCCATCTCCCCTATGGACTAAACTCGAACGCCTCCTTCTTTCCCCTTTCTCCTTTGCTGAATACCTTTCCTTCTCTCGCAAACCTGCCTCTATTTCTACTCCGATTCATAAGTTCACTACTAAATACTGCTATCTTCTACTCACTCACCTCCCACAACCACTGCTGATTTCCTCTCCTCCCCCATATGGCATAACACTTCCTTACTTATCCGCAACAGACCCTTTTTTTGGAAATCTTGGCACACCCGTGGTCTGCAGTGGATTTCCCAACTCTTTTCTCATTCCTCTTTTTTATCTTTTGACATCCTTCGCGCCCTCTATGACTTACCCACTTCCTTCGCACGCAAATATCAATTGCTTAAAACTGCAGTCTTAACAACATACAATGGCCTTTCTCAGCCCTGCCCCCCCCCTGATTCATCCACCCTCGCCTCCTCCCTTCATTCCTTCTTACGCACCACCCCAAAGGCTGCTGCCATTTACAAATACCTTCACACTGGTGAGACTCCAAGACCTAAATCTAAGGTGGAAGACTCCTGGGAGCATGATTTATCTGTCTCCTGGTCAGTTACCCTCTGGGACAAAATCTGGACCAAGCTTCGCAAATCCTCGAGAGCAGCAACCCTCACGCAGACTCTATTTTTCATTTACAATAGACTCCTTTTCACACCCCTCGATCTTCATAAACGCTTTCCTAACACCCCCCACGCATGCTGGTCCTGCTCCTCACCACAAGCTAACTTATTTCATATGTTATTTTCATGCACCCATGTTCGCAGTTTCTGGTTACAGGTTTGGGCTCAAATTAATTTAATTTTCCACACTTCTATCCCTTATTCTCACACACATGTTTTCATGGGCAGCCTCTCCCCTTGTTGGGACACCGTTGATCTAAAACCCCAGATCGTTGACCTACTGCTTGCCGCTGCCTTTCAACAAATAACGGTCAACTGGAAGGATTTTTCCAAAATTTCTTTCAAAGCGTGGTGGTTTAATGTTTGCCACAACCATAGACTGGACACTGCTCATGTCTTTCCGGCAAGCATGGCTACCAAACGTATGGACTTATGGACTCCCGTCACGCTTTACTTGGACTCTTGTAGTAAACGCCTGTTTCACCCTCCGCCTCCACAACAAGAAGTACCCAAACCTCCTTAATAGCTCGATACATTCCACATATCCTCCATTGTACCACTTTTTTAATTCTTTCCAATGTTCTCATGCTTTTCATATTTTATACTTAAGATGTTTTTTCCTTTCCTTTTCTTTTCTCTTGTACCCAGATTTCTTCCTCTTTTTTTTTACAGCTTGCATTTGTATGATTATTCTATTCTGCTTAGAGTCTTTAAGTTGATATCCCATTGTACTTCGTTTTGACACTTGATTCTTTCTCTTGATATTACCAAATAAAAATTTTCTTGAACTTAAAAAAAAAAGAATAGAATAGGCACCGAGGTGAGAATTATTGAGTCCGCTGACCCTGGTCCACGACCCTGCCGCGTTGGGAATTGAACCCTGGACTCGGGCGTCATCTACTCCGGGGTTTGCCGCCTCTATCCAGTGAGCCACACCACTCCATATAGAGCTTGGTGTGTGGCGTAATCTGTTACATGCTGCTGGGCTGAGGAGGATACGACTCTGAGGTAAATAAAACACCTTTTGATGGTAGAAAATTACATTATCAGTCTCATTTTCAAAAGAAGGTAAGCCCTTTCAGCTTGAAATCACCCTCTGCATAACATGATGCGCCCGCTCCAATTTACCTCACACGTCCTTCGTGCAACTGCTGAAAACGGACTGTTTGACGTCAGTTGAGCGTGACGAGCGTGGATCACGTTCTCTCCGTGGGATGGCGCAGAAAAAGAAATAAACAGTCGAGTAGAGTTTCTCCCCAGTGGAAGAGAGGGGACCGTTTAAGTGACAGCATCTCTGTTTAGGAACATTTCAAAACATCCCCAGGTTGAAAACAGATTTATTTGACGCGCGGCCTAATTTGTCTAAACAGTTCAAATCAACCCCACGTCGAATTATGACAGGGAAAAAGCTTCCTCGTAGCGGGGATTACACGGTAGGACGGAGAATAACACACGAAGGTTCTTATATGCTAAGAAACGATGGGAAATACGGAATCGTTCCTTCCATTATGTCCATCAGCCCCACTGATAATTGCTGGAAATGGCGCGGCATGCATTGCTTGCCTAGGTTGATCGATCTGAAGCCACGGACGCAAAATATGGATGATTTATTTTGATTCAAAATGCACTGGGACGCCCGCTACTCAGACTGGTCCCTCCGTCAATGCTAATCAGCAGAAGCCGGCATTAAACTCCGACTAGCCTGCTCGCACCCATAAAAACATGTTTCCAGCTCGAACACTTATTAGCTGTCAGTTTGATACATTCGCCTTTTATTTCGCCCTGGACGGTTTCGCCGGCCATGCTTCAGTAACTTTTACTAGACGGTCTAAATTACTTAAGCTCCAGAGTAAAAATGTATGCACCCCGTCTCCTGCGAGGATTAAAAAAAAGTGTTCGCTTTCTAGGTGTGCGAGCGTGAAAAACATATGTAAGGAAGTATGATCGGAAAATATTATTATTTTTGTTCTGGCACATATCGGGTGAATTCCGACCCTGCCCAGTCTTCTACAAATCCGGTCTGCAAAAGAAAAAACATATTTTGGGGGAGATCTTTAGAAGTTTCATTAAACTAGGTGTACACCATTATGGTACTGTTTCTGAACAACTTGAAAGTGTGCACTTTTAGACAATATCGGTGCGATAATTTGTCTTAAATAAGGAAAGGGCCATTCTGCACAGAAAGGGTCCCGGGGAAGAGGTTCCCAGCCCATGATGTTATTTTCAGTGCCAAGACTTTTCAGAACAATACAGCACCCAATGAGCAAACTAAAGGAATGTTCTATAACAGGGTCTGCGACTGATCAGGAAATTAAATATAAACAGATTAATAAAGTACATGTACATAAGAAGGCAAAACGTAAACTTGAATTTTTTTAAATGCTCTGTAAATGTTAAGGAACCTCAAACTGGAGACTAAAAATTAAGATAGTCAAGTTGTTTCGTGGCTCTAGCACAAGCAGAGCAAACAAAATGTAGTATGGAGCAAAAAACAGAAAACACAAAGGGCTATCTAGTATTTTGATTTGTCTTTTAGAAATAAAACCCCATTTTGTAAAACTACAAACTTCAAATCAAAATGTTGAATTTTGTATACTTTTTTAATTGTGAATGAAATACAATATTTCTTAATATGGGTTATGTATATTTGTTCATTGTTTTGAGGTTTAAACCTTGGAAACTGTTTAGAGTGAGGTCTACAGCTTCCAATAGTGATTCACTAAGGATCAATCGAAGTCAAAAGATTAAGAACCACTGATCTAGAAGGAGCCGAAGGTGTTCTCAAAGAGGACCGGGTGAAGTTACTTAACTCAAAAAGTGAAAAAGTGAAACAGAGCTCTTTGCCGGATAAGTATAACCAGTGTTTGCAATTGCAGACATCCCACCAGAGAACATTGGTATCTATCCCCCATTTATCACAAAAACATGTGGCAAACGCAGGACTGAGACAAATAAATGCCATTGCACTATTAGTTTGTCATGGACCCCACCCGTGGTCACTCAAGGGAACAACCTGAGGGGGAGAAGAAGAGTAAGTTGCAAGCCCTGCAAGGCATGCATGACTATATGTGAGTATCTGTGTGGGGGGTTGCGGTATGGGTAATTACCCTATCTGGACCTTGCACAAGGCCCACGGAAAGGGAAATGTGCACCAGATGCAGAAAGTAAGACAGGTAGGGGGGGGGTGGATAGAGGCACAACACATCCCAGCCCTTGGAAAGGCCAGAATGGATTCTATATGCAAAGGGAAGCAGAGGGTACAAAGACCCTCTACAGCCCTTAGGACTAGGCCAGTGGTAGAACAGGGTGAATCTGAAAGAATAACACCACTCAACCAAAGACCAATATCAGGGAAATTACTGTTTTGAGATCTGCCCCTTTATCAATGCCTGTGTTGACTTTTAGAACTATCATGGGACAGCTCAATGGCTGCTGGGGGCCATGGGCCTTTTGTTTTCTGTCTCTCTCCAGCTTCTAGGACAGGGAGAGATCTGTATGCGTGGCTGGCTACTTGTGTATATTCATTCTCATTCTCTCTCTCCATCCCTTCCTCTTACAGTGCTGCTTGTTTTATTTCCCTTCATAAAAATGAACTTTCTGCACTATACACACCATTTTTGATTATTAATGGTTTGCATATGAAACATGGTATGTTGTTAGTTTCTCTGCTTTGATCTAAAATGCCTCAATGTTTGTGATCAAATGTGAGGGAGACGAGATGGGTATGTCCTGAAAAGGCTGGATATCTGTCAAGAATCTTAATATTTACCTACTATTTTCTCAATGTTCTTGAGTAGTTTAATGTATACAAATATAACTCATGCCTGAGTATTCACAGCTATATTTTGGACTTTTTTTAAAATAAATGTCAGGAAAAACATTCTTAAAGGCATTGAAAGAGCCCATCCATATCAATGTCTAACACATTTGGTGGAATTTCGCTCAGTTTTTCAGAGAGAAATTTCCCTTTGGGAAATCCTAATGTAAATACAAAAGACTTATTTTCACCCATCATAGCTTTGTTACCCTGTTAGCTCAAGCATCCTTGGTGTAGTTTTCACCCTAACTTTTTGCCTTCAACCCTCCTGTTTTGCTTACTTCCTTTTCCTGGCCTTAGGGCTCCGTACAGTTTGCCACTGCAAACCAGTGCTAAAGTACTTATGCTCTCTCCTCTAAACATGGCAGAATTGGCTTATGTGCAAATAGCATATTTAATTTACCTTTAAGTCCCTAGTAAATTGCCACTACCTGTGCCGAGGGCTTTTAAATAAATGCTACTATTGGGCCTGCTGCACTGATTGTGACACCCACTTAAGTAGCCCTTTAAATATGTATTAGATCGGCCATTACAGCCCGGGTGTGCAGTTTTAAACTGCTGGGTCAATGTAGCAAAATAAACCTTTTGCCATGCCCAAACCTTCCTTTTTAATACGTATAAGTCACCCCAAGGGTAGGCCCTTAACAGTTCAGAGGACAGGGTGCAGTGTAGTAAAAAAGGTGGACATGTACTTTAATGTTTTACATATCCTGGTAGTTTAAAACTCTACATTAGTTTTTTCACTACTGCAAGTCCTGCCTCTCCCACAGGGTAACATTGGAGTTACCTTATTACATTTAATAAGCTGTAACTTCTAAAAGGGAACAGGTAACCAGTTAATTTCTGGTGCCTTTGGAATTGTAATGAAAAAAATCCTTCCCTATGGTAAAGACGGATTTTAATTTACAATTTTGAAAATTACACTTTTAGAAAGATGGCATTTTCCTGCCTTAGCTATTCAGTGCCTGCAGCCTAGCCTGTCACTGGGTCACATGACTGGGGGTAGTTGGCAGTTGGGCTTTGTGTAATCCTCCCATAAAGCCACACACAAGAGAAAGCTTAGGTGTGTCTGAATGGGCCATCAATGGCAGGATGGGAGGGCGGAGCTGGGCACAGCCCTACTTACAGTTGAATAGACTCTGTCGTGCCTCCACACAGAGGGGTTGCATACCCCTTGTACTTAGTCTGGAGCCAGGGCAGGGGAAGCAGGACTCCTGTGCACTTCAAAGGGAACCTTCTAGAAGCTTCTTCTACTTCATAGGGGATAACTGGTATTAATATTTGACTTCAGACACCAACTCTTCAGTACACTTCTAGACTTGTGGACTCTTCCACGAAAAAGGACGGCTGTGCTGCTGAAAGGTTTGCCCCTGTGCTTGACTGCTGTCATCTTGCCTGGCTGGAAGGACAGGATCTGCATCTGTTATCCCCAGAATCCTAGAGTGACTTTAAGGGCTGACCTTTTGACTATAGCCTTAGAACCCAGCACATGGACTCTGCCAGCTGTGAGTCCTTCCCTGCCAAATGGTGGTACCCAAGTCCTGGACCCTTGGAACTGGATTAGAAGATGCTCTGCCAGCCCACCCATGCATCCAGCAGAGGCAACACATCTCCTCTGCCATGCAGTGCAAACTCGAGCAGAACCAACACATTACCTCTGCTGTGAAGTTTCTCCCAGTGCAAGGACTCTGCATCGACCTTGCAGCCTGCACTGGACCCGCAGCTGAGCATCGCAGTCCCATGCATCGCAAATCTATTGTCCACTACAGCCTCGACGATGACATAGGTTCTCCTATTGCAGCCTCGCATCTCATTGAAACTGATGCATCGCCTCGACTGTGTGACGCTTCATTGACGCCACACTTCACAGTTCAAACCCTCATCAATCGGATCCTCTGCGACAATGAAGGACCTCGCATCGCAGCTCCTGGGAACTGATGCATCGCCTTGGCTGCGTGACGTTTCCTCTACATAGGCTCTCGCAGCACTCCACAACCATGATTTAAGGTACTTGTGTTCAGCTGGCCTAACTGGGTCCCTGTGGCCGACCCACGCTCCATCGCGGTCTGCCTGAACTTGTGACTCTGGCCCAGTCCCGGCGCAACCAGATATTCACAGTTGGAGCTTTGTGTTTATAGGGGCTATTTTCACTGAAATCTTTAAACCTGCACGTCTCCGGTTCTACTGATTGGATTTTTGTTGTTTTGGTCTTGACTTATTTATTAAAGTTTACTCTTTTTTTTCTAAATTGGTGTGAGATTTTTCTGTATTTTCACTTCATTACTGTTTGAAGTGCTGCATCAATACTTCACTCATTGCTACTGAGTTAAGCCTAACTGCTCTGTGCCAAGCTACCAGAGGGTGGTGCACAGTTTAACTTGGGTTTGCTTATGCCTCATTTTGACAAGAATTGTGGTTGCTGCTTGATTAGGGGTTCACCCCCCTCAACCCGTAACCCAATTTCTCACATCCTCCTGGTCACCATGCACTAAATTCTACAGAACTAAACTTTGTTTTTGTAAAGTTATCACAGGCGCAAAAAGTATTTTTAAGGAGTTATTTGTTAACCTTAACAATAGAGACACACTTGTGTGGCGTCATTCATCAATTGCTTGGCAGTCATAGGTGTAAGGATGTAGGGAGTTTTGGTGGTTGTGTGACATAAATACTGAGAGATAGTGTGATACCATAGGTAGTGTTCGATCACTCTAAGGTAAACTAGATTCTTTATTGATGCATACCAGGGATTGCAGGCAGCACATGCATCTGAGAAAGAGAGTGTGTAGGGCATCTTTAATAAGTAGTTTTATTGAAAGGGGTTGTCTGATCAGTAAGAAGATGGCTTAGAGGCATTAAAAACGAATGCAGGTTGGCAATGAGTGGGTGGACTGCGAAGTCAGATTTTGGAAGCCCTTTGGCCATCACATTGATTGTAAACATTGTGCACTCATACTGACAGTTTCAAAGCTTCCAGGCCATAGAGAGCATGGGAGCCAGCAAGAACATTTATCTTGGAACTAAGGCTGCATCCAGGGTGGTAATGGCAAGGTTTACTTTGAAGGAATGTAGACCCATTACGATGGAGATTGAGGTGCAGAACAACTGCTTGAAAAACAATTGTGGCAGGCTGCCGGAAGTTGAGGAATGCATACACAGCAAGGAATACGTAATCCAATAGCCAGAAATGAAGACATTTTGATGGCACATTTTGAAACTTCTGTAGACTGTGCAGGAGCACCTGATGGACCTTATTGGTTTAAAACAGTAGTGAGAGTTAAGTAATATAGTAGCTAGTTCCCAACACAAAATTACCCAGGGCAATGTAGCCGTCTAACTAGATTGAAGAGTTACTGTAATACATACTTTGTGTTCAGTCTAGGTAAGACCACCAGCCATGGTGACTCAAAGGTTCTTTAAAAATGGTGAAGTGTGAGAGCAAGTCAAGTCAAGTCAAGTCAGAGAATTTATATAGCGCACTACATACCCAGAGGGTCTCAAGGCGCTTAGATAGGGGAGGAGGATTACTTGTCAAATATCCACGTTTTAAGTTGCTTTCTGAATGCTAGGTGGTTCTGGGTAAGGCGAAGGTAAGCGGGGAGTGAGTTCCATGTTTTAGCAGCCAGGTATGAGAAGGATCTGCCTCCCATGGTGGTCTTGTTGATGCGAGGTACAGTGGCGAGGGCTTGGCTGGAAGAACGTAGTTGGCGGGAGGGGGTGTAGAAGGACAGTCGTGAGTTGAGGCAATCTGGTCCGATGTCGTAGAGTGATTTGTGTGCGTGGGTTAGCAGTCGGAAAGTGATCCTCTTATTGACGGGTTGCCAGTGGAGGTCTTTAAGGTGACCGGAGATGTGTTCGTTGCGTGGGATGTCTAATATGATCCTGGTTTTGGATTCGTTGGAGTTTCTTCTGGAGTTTAGCGGTGGTGCCTGCGTAGAGGGTGTTTCCGTAGTCCAGTCGGCTCGTGACCAGAGCATGGGTGACTGTTTTCCTTGTTTCGGTGGGGATCCAGCGAAATGTTTTTCTGAGCATGCGAAGAATGTTGAAGCAGGAAGAGGATACGGCGCTGACTTGTCTGTTCATTGAGAGTGAAGAATCCAGGATGACGCCTAGGTTCCGTGCGTGGTCTGTCGGGATAGGTGCTTTTCCGAGGGCTTCCGGCCACCAGGAGTCGTCCCATGCAGAGGGGGATGTCCCTAAGATGAGGACTTCTGTTTTGTCTGAGTTCAGTTTCAGACGGCTTTGTTTCATCCATTCGGCAACTTCTTTCATTCCTTCGTGTAGGTTAGTTTTGGCGGTGCTGGGGTCATTGGTGAGAGAAAGGATTAGTTGAGTGTCATCCGCGTAAGAGATGATGTTGAGGTTGTGTTGGCGGACGATGGCCGCGAGGGGGCTCATGTATACGTTGAAGAGGGTGGGGCTGAGTGAGGATCCTTGTGGTACGCCACAGATGACTTCAGTGGCCTCGGACTTGAATGGTGGGAGGCGGACTCTCTGGGTTCTTCCGGTGAGGAACGAGGTCATCCATTCAAGTGCTTTTCCTTGGATTCCGATGTTATTGAGGCGTTGTAGAAGGGTGCTGTGGCAGACTGTGTCGAATGCTGCAGAGAGGTCGAGGAGGATGAGGGCGACTGTGTCTCCATTGTCCAGTAGAGTTCGAATGTCGTCTGTTGCTGCGATGAGGGCGGTCTCAGTGCTGTGTTTTGCTCGGAAGCCAGATTGTGAGGAGTCGAGGGATTTGTTGGCTTCGAGGAAGGCGGCGAGCTGGTTGTTGACAGCTTTCTCGATGACTTTGGCCGGGAATGGAAGGAGCGAGATGGGGCGGTAATTTTTGAGTTCGGTGGGGTCCGCTGTGGGTTTTTTCAGAAGGGCGGTGAGTTCAGCGTGTTTCCAGTCTTCCGGGAAGGTGGCGGAGTTGAAGGAGCAGTTGATGACGTCTCGGAGGTGCGGTGCTATGACGGAGTCTGCTTTGTTGAAGATGTGGTGAGGACATGTGTTAAAAAGGGTTCCAAAGACAACCGGTAACCAAAGACCCTTTTATGTTGCCCGGCGGTATCGCCTCTATGACCCACCAATATTAATCAATGAAGAAGCAGGCGCTGGAGACTGGAAGGCGGGAAACGAGGATTTTATTCTCTCCGGAGGAGAACACATCAATTCAGACAGCAAGTATCGTCACGAGGTGCTCTAACTACATCTCTGAGGCCGGGCCTCTTATACTAGAGTTTACAACCTTTATTGTACATAACACATTCTCGTAATATTTTAATACTTGAAAGAACATCCTCGGAATCTCCCCTCCAGACCCGTTCCCACATACATTTACAGTTGGATTCCCCACCCCGGTCACAACAGGTGATGGTGGTCGCACAGCAGGGCATTCCGCCGATTCACGGAATGTGTGGGGTTGATCGGATCTCATGGGGTGGGGGCTTTGATCGGTTCGGGGGTCTTTTGATGGGGAGGGGAAGCTTCCTACTGTACGGGGTAATAAACAGTATCCGCAGGGTCAGGTGGCAGCCTGGGAACGAGGAAGACAAACGGGGACACAGGAAAAGGGGGTTTGCATCAAAAGGGTTTGAGGCCATGAAAGGAATGAAGGGAGGTGTCGCGCTGGGAACAGGATGGGGTTCCGTGGTGAAGCTGCGCTGGAGAGGGGTTTATGACCCAAGGCATGAGAGAGCGGGGGGGTTGTCAGCGTGCGGGGGAATGCTCGCGAGGTTAAGAGAGAGAGAGACGCGCTGGCTATTAGTGAGGGGCAGGGAGGCCATGGTGCTCAAAATGGCTGCTGCTTACGCGCATGAATGGGCCTGGAAAGGGGCAAGATGGCGCCGATAATGTTCACCAAGTTTGTATTTATTTTTCACAGTCCTCCCTTTAACATTTCCAAGACATCTTGCTGGCCTATTTCCTATCTACCCCTATATGCAGTGATCATAAGTAAGGGAGAGGGGGCTTGGGTGAAAGAACTGTACGTAAACATCACATTATAAACATCATATTGAAAAATCTCATCAGTCAGTAGGCGGGTTCATTGTTAAGTTGGTTGCAGGAAAAAGTCATCGTAATGCAATATCAGACTAGAATCACGTAGCGAGGGCGTTGGGTACAGATCATAGAATAAGAACTGGTAAATTATCATATAAATAAGTCCTTTTTTTATACGGTGGGTGCATAGTCAGTCCAATGGTGATTGGGAGAGAAAGGAGATACAGTAAAAATATCAGAGTTCTTCGTTGTCCTTTTGTCGTCTTCTGTCGGCACTGTTGAGCACCTGGATTACCTATCAACAGAAATGTTCATGTGGATCGAGTCGTTGGGGGTAATTGTGAGATCAGTTCGTTTCTTGAGTCTCTGTGGTGGGCATTTCCTGTTGCTTCCATCATCTCCAAGGTGCTTGGTAGCGGGCAGAACCACAGACTTTGTTTATCTTTTCTTCGGGGGCGACCCTTGGTGGAGTTCTAGGTCACCGTTCTGGGATTTAACACAGTTCGTGGTCTACTTAGTCGGAGCTCCCCCCCTTTCTGACGCAGGGAGTACTCTTCTCTGGGTAGCTCAGTAGGTTTTGGAGGAATTTGGGAGTTCGGATGGAAAGGTGCGGGTGTGAACAGTCCTTATGGTAGGTCGGAGGAGGAGGGGATGGAGCAAGGCCAAGTCGGGGACAGATCAGGGGGAGGCGGAGAGTTTGCGACAGGCGAGTCCGTAACCATGTTCAGAGAGCGGGGACTTTTTGGCACACGTTGATCATAGAGCAGGGGCTTCAGGTCAGCCCTTTCCTTAGCTTTGTTTGAAACAGTGCCCCGTCCTGCGACTCCTTACTGCCGTGGTCTCGCCTTGGCCTCCGTTGCTGACGTTCCACAATCCGCAGTCAGGCCGCGTGCTCCCACATCCGGTCTCTTTCTCCTCCGACAGTGATATCCTTAAATGAGTGTTGAAAAGACAGTCTTTAGAGATTTTGCAGAAAAAGGTAATTACATGAATCTATTTTCTTTCCCAGCACCAAGCGACTAGCGTAAGCACTCGCTACATATGAGATTTTTGCGGTTTACGTATAAACAATTGATGATGGGTTTGCTGGATTCCTTGCAACTTCCTTTTGTTGGCTAATTCTTTGACGCTTTGATGATTATTACGTTCATTTGTCATATGTCTATTATAGTAGATGTCAGTTCTTCTGGCAGAGACCCATTTCTCTAGTACGAGTCTTGCATGGCTAGGCTAGTCTTCAGGGCCTTGTATTTTACAAAAAGTGCAACGTGCTATTCACCATAGTCTGATAAGCATCCTTCTGAGGGATGAACATAGGCTAAACGAGTCTGCATTACATAAAAACATCTTATTTTCAACCATGCCTACTGCAACAAGTTCTTTCGTTTTTCAATCTAATTTTCAACTTTGCACACATCCTTCTAACTTTCTATATAAATCCTCGCAACCTGGTTACTACAAAAACTCGGGAGGGGTGGTTTGCAATAATTATTAAACTTATCCTCGGGGAAGGAGGGATCTGATGGATACCAAACTGGGGGCATTTTGGGTAGATGGGGGTGTCTCGATCATTTCTTACAGCTTGGGGTACGGAGACAATTTTCAATGGGGATGGTCGCATCACCACAGACACATTTTTATCATAGGAGCCACTGACAAAGAGTTCCCTGAGAGTGGGTCAAATTTAGGGAACCTTAGTCGTCTTACCTGTCCCTTTCCTATCGGCCAATTTAAATTTCATCCATATTTTAGTAGAAAAGGAGAGGTAGTAACGTGGTACCAATACAATTTTATTTAGGACAGATTTGCACAAATACTTGTGGTATTTGGGGCCAATCAGGAGGTGCACCAGGTTCGCCAATTAGGTGCCAGTTGCTAGGAAGAGGGAAAGTGTGGAGGGGTGGAAGAGTGAGTGAGAGAAAGAGAGAGAGAGAGAGAGAGAGAGAGAGAGACAATAGGCCGAACAGTACACGTGTGACATAGAGAATGACCGTGTATTGTTTGGGCTATTCAGTGCGTTACCCAACGTTAGACGTTTCGGGTCTATGTTAGGAGGTGGGAAGCATGCAGTTTTGGGACAGAAAAGCGTTAGATTTGGTAAAAAGGTCGTGAGAGCGTCCTTGTTGTGCCATTTTGTAGCGCTAGTCCGTCTTCATGCATCGGGCGTGACGTGGTTCCAGATCCCTTATGATACTCTAATCGGGATTCTAATGTAACCTGCAGAGGGAAAAAGGGGGAGGAAAAGGGGAGGTAGGGGGACAACATTCGAACACATCAAATGTAAGGGCACGAAAATCCTTTACTTACCACATAATCGTACTTGTCTCTTCGGGATATAATCCCTTAGGGTTCTGGTTTCTTAAAGTCATGGGGGCAGGCAATGTGATAGGTGGTTCATGGGGAGGTTCGAGGATGGCGTTAAGGATCGTGTGTAGTAAAAAACGCTAAAAAGAGGAATCAGAGGTGCCTAGCGCGAGGTACCCGGTTTCGTAGATGTATCCGGTCATCGGGGTCCCAAAATCATTCCCAAAGCTGTGATGTTCTTAAGGCATACCAGTTCTTTGTTCAACCCTGTACCTTAGTACCTTCGACCACCATATCCTTATAGCAATTTGTCAATCACACCATTTTACTTTACCCATTCTCTGAAGTCGAGGTCCTTCTTCATAAGCAGCGTATCATACCTTCGTTTTGACCATCAACCCAGGGCCGAACAACCATTTCTCGGATAACCTAAAAAGAGAGCAGAACAGTTGCGCACAGAAAAACCCTCCCACCGATACCCGTATTTACAAAAGTACGCGGAGCCTATCCATAGCTTCTAAGACTTTTATTTGTAGAGTTATTCAGTACGTAAAAGGTGAGAGCGCAATTCATATTTTGGCCTGACATGTCGTCGATGGAAGCACATACAGTAGGGGTTATTTTGTAGTACGAGAACATGTAAAAAGGTCTAATTAATTATTTGTAAGTAACCAAAAACATTTCATTGCGTGACGAAGGAATCAGGGGCATTTCAGTTCATAGATGGAAACACAGTCAAGCTCATCGTAATCACATTTCCTAAATGCAAACCGCGGGCGTGCATCATGAGCGACGTTATGTATCAGTTACAACAAATATCAAAAATAAATTGTTCATTGAAATCAACATTTTTACAGAACCTCTTCTTAAATGTTTGCCAAGTGCACCCTCCTCCCTTTAACATTGAGTGCGCAATGGTTCATATATATATACATATATATCTTAGTACATCAAGTTTCATTAGCTAAGGAACACCATGAGGCACCCGTAAGTTCCATTGATACCAGCGCCATTTTGGGCGAGGCCGGTTTAGTCCGGAAGTAGCATCAGGGGCAAAATATCCCCGACAATTGGCGGTTGGACCAGAGTCCCTTTCGGTAGTCCAAAAGAAAACTGTGCTAACAAAGGGGCTGGTGGTGTGGACCGTCAATCAAGAGAGGGAGGGGGCAGAGTCTCTCTTACCGGGTCATGTTGATGTTCAGCCGGAACTTGTTCAAGTTCGTTAGCCCATAATGTTCCTGGGTGGTTCAGACGGAAGCTGATGCAGACACGAGGGCACCGTCATCTTGTTGCTGTGCCGTGGTTATTTCATTTGAGATCAATGCAACTGTTCCTCACCGGAAGCCTGAAGGGGCCGAGGGCTCTTGGGACTTTGGTAGAATCTTCAAAGTCGAGGGGATGTTTGTCGATGGTGGGGGCTTGCGCCCAGGTGGACAAGCGCCCGAGTTGTAATTTCGGACAAAGTTACTCCAGCGGCCTAGACCCGCCTTTCAAGGGCCCAGACGCCATTTTGAGGCCCTGCAGCAACCTTTGCCGTATCCATCAGGAGCGGAGGAAAACTTCTTGTGATGGCGAAAAACAGAGCATCATGCGGTTGGAGCAGGACATTTTGGTTCGGGGCGCCAGGGTGCAGCAGTGGAGCCTTCATCTGGGGAGGTGAGGGAGGCTCACCGTGCCGTCTTCCTCTCCCGGTGCATCCTACGCCGTCTCTTGGAATCAGGGGCGCACATGATGACCACCCTACACCCCTGATTCCGACTCTTGGGGGACCACTGTACATCCGGTACTCCGGAAGTATGCCCATCGGACATTGTGTGTCCTGTACCACGCAAGTATACCAGCCGGGTCTTGTATATCCTGTACTGAGAAAGTATACCAGTCGGGCATTATATGTCCTGTGTTACGGAAATATACCAGCCGGACATTATATTTCCTGTGCAGCGTAGGTATATGGCCGTCGCCCGGCTGGAGGACATCGGCGTCGGGCCAGGGCAGGGAAGCCTCCTACCTGTGGAGGTGGAAGAGGCTCGTCCGCGTCGCCTCTTCCTCCCTGCCCACCCTGCATCCGTTCGATGGAGGAATTCGTGATGGCCGTACCAGGAGATATGAGGGAGGGGGTCATTTTCATCCGCCCCCTCCCTACTCGCGGCCCGGGGGACGCCATCCCTGGAAGGGCAATATGGGAAGACCATTTCATTGCCCGCTGTGTGGGGTCTCCAGTACCTTCTCGCCAGCAATCTCTTTTTGGGCTCATGGTTGCTGGCAGGCCCCGCCCCACACGTGCTATGTGTTTCGGATGGGCGGGACCATCGAACTGTTACATTTCGAGGACTTCCGGAGTGAGCATAACATGTTTTGTATTTTTCCTATTAGTCAAGTTTGCTTTTTAGAGAGTTCTACTAGTTATTCTATTTACTGTTGGTTGTGTGTTTTACCGTAATTAAATCCTAAGTTATATAATAGACGTTTGGCTTTCTTGAATCTTTTCTCTAACGGGGGGTTGTTTACACTGACCTGCAGTTATGTTTGTTTTTCAGAGTGGGGGAGCAACAGAGAGCAATCAGTCCCAGAACTCTAACATGTCGTTAAAATTGGTCTGACGAAATCTGTGCCACCGAGCATAATCGAACGGGGTGGTCCTGTCTGTTCTGTCTGCACTAGTCTGATTGGTTTTTATCTCACGTCTTTTTCCTTTCTGTCGGTCCGTCCTTTCTGTCACCCCTTCATTCTTACCTATGCTTTGCAGAGTCGGGCATTGGGCTTTCCAGTGTCCAAGATATTTACAGAAAGCACATTGGTTTTGTTTTAAATCTGTCCGTCCTGTGCGTAATGTCGGGGGATTACCTTCAGGTCGTTGTGTTCCGGGGTTGGCTTGTCGGCACATCCCCTTACACCATTCGCTTTTCATGTCTACTCCTCGGGGCTGTGCCATCGCTGGCCCTTCCCTTTGCCTACTAGACGTTTGGAGGTTTGTCCGTCGTGTCCCTTCACCTTTTCTAAATTCGTCGCTTTCCCTTCGTTGCGTGGCTTCTTTGCGCCACATACCGAGACTATCGAGCATAATAGGTGTTGTTTCATTCCTACGAAGGGCTATTTCTACTGTTTCTATTTTGTCGAGATCAAAGGATCCTCTCAGTGGCCACTGTCTTTCTCGATCCCTTTTCGTATATTTATGCCACAGCTCACTATAGGCTATAGCAATTAATCCATGCTTCATGAACATGTCCTTATTAGGGGTGCCTTCCAGCGGAGCCGGATGGTTCATCTCTAATAAGCGGTCCGGGTTAAACAGGCTACTGACCAGTGGGGAGAAGACAGGCATGACGGATCACAATGGGATAATAATCAGCACTACCTATCTTATCACTGCGCGCAAAGACTAGACAGAATATTTCTATTCTACGTTGTTTGCACGTAGTGAATACCTCATGAACCAATTCTGAGCAATCGATCAACGTTAGGTCAAAAATAAAAAATCAATATGGTCAATGGGGAGAATAAGTAGGCTCGCAAAGGTTCGCGTCACCTACCCTTTCACTATCTGTAAAGAGGGGACCTAATCTTCCCTGTTTTCAGACAGAGAATCTCCAGAAAACAATCTATAACAGTTAATCAATGGGGCGAAGGGGCAATTGTTCAGTGGGGGAGAAAAATAGGTCCGACGGGTGCGTACCTATCCTTCGCTGTTTATAAAGGGAGAGCCTGTTGTTTCTCCGTTTGTAGACAGTGAATCTCCAATAAATTAACAAAGAGTAATACTAGTATTTTCACAACAATTATCAATTTCTTTCAATTATCTATCACTTTCGCAATTCGTCGTGTGTACACGACCTTACCCGGACCGCATGGACAGTTTCTCGTCTTCCGAATCCAGCGCCCGATCGTCCTCTTCTCTTCGTACTTCTCGTGGCACTCCTGATGGTTCCCAGTCAGGACCGCAGATCACTCGAGAGAGGTCTGTTCGGAACCAGTGAAGTTCGGATGATCGGCTGTCAGACAAGGGTCTATCGGACAGGGTACCTTCCGATCGTTGCAGTCGTTCACTCTGTCGTCAGGACCTCTCCCACTGGATCCACGAGTCGCTGATGGGCCCCACGTTTGGGACGCCAATTGTTAAAAAGGGTTCCAAAGACAACCGGTAACCAAAGACCCTTTTATGTTGCCCGGCGGTATCGCCTCTATGACCCACCAATATTAATCAATGAAGAAGCAGGCGCTGGAGACTGGAAGGCGGGAAACGAGGATTTTATTCTCTCCGGAGGAGAACACATCAATTCAGACAGCAAGTATCGTCACGAGGTGCTCTAACTACATCTCTGAGGCCGGGCCTCTTATACTAGAGTTTACAACCTTTATTGTACATAACACATTCTCGTAATATTTTAATACTTGAAAGAACATCCTCGGAATCTCCCCTCCAGACCCGTTCCCACATACATTTACAGTGGGATTCCCCACCCCGGTCACAACAGGTGATGGTGGTCGCACAGCAGGGCATTCCGCCGATTCACGGAATGTGTGGGGTTGATCGGATCTCATGGGGTGGGGGCTTTGATCGGTTCGGGGGTCTTTTGATGGGGAGGGGAAGCTTCCTACTGTACGGGGTAATAAACAGTATCCGCAGGGTCAGGTGGCAGCCTGGGAACGAGGAAGACAAACGGGGACACAGGAAAAGGGGGTTTGCATCAAAAGGGTTTGAGGCCATGAAAGGAATGAAGGGAGGTGTCGCGCTGGGAACAGGATGGGGTTCCGTGGTGAAGCTGCGCTGGAGAGGGGTTTATGACCCAAGGCATGAGAGAGCGGGGGGGTTGTCAGCGTGCGGGGGAATGCTCGCGAGGTTAAGAGAGAGAGAGACGCGCTGGCTATTAGTGAGGGGCAGGGAGGCCATGGTGCTCAAAATGGCTGCTGCTTACGCGCATGAATGGGCCTGGAAAGGGGCAAGATGGCGCCGATAATGTTCACCAAGTTTGTATTTATTTTTCACACATGGATCTGTGGGGGATCCTGAGTGGATGGAATTCATCAGGCGGATTGTGTCCTCGGTGGAGATTGGGTTCCAGTTGTTAAGGGTGTTCACGGGGGGAGAATGTTCAGCAAATGGTAGGGTGGGTTGGTTTCCGGGTTGGTTGTCGAAGCTGTTGTGGATGTCTGCAATCTTGTTGTGGAAGAATGAGGCTAGGGAGTCGCAGAGGGCTTGAGAGGGGGTGATGTCGTTGGAGTTGGCCGAGGGATTGGAAAATTCCTTGACGATGTTGAAAAGTTCCTTGCTGTTGTGGGCGTTGTTGTCAAGTCGATCCTTGAATGCTGTTTTCTTGGCCTTTCGGATAAGTTGGTGGTGAGTGCGGGTGGCGTTTTTGAAGGCGTCCTTGGTGCTAGTGGTTGGGTCTTTTTTCCAGGCCTTTTCAAGGGAGCGGCAGAGTTTCTTGGACTTCTTAAGATCTTCGTTGAACCATGAGGCCTTTTTGCTGCCAGGTTTGCTTTGACGTTTTTTCAGTGGTGCTAAGGTGTCGGCGGTGTTGGATAACCATAGGGTGAGGTTGGCGGCGGCTTCGTTTGCGTTAGAAGAGTGGGCTGGGGTGTTTAGAAGGAGCGATGCGGAGATCTGGTCCGTGGTGATTTTGTTCCAGTTTCTTTGCAGAGTTGGTTGGAGGGTTTTGGTTTGTTGTAGGTGAAGTGAACGCAGCTGTGGTCAGTCCAGAGGAGATCCGTAGTGTGGCTGAAGGAGACATGATTGCTGGAGGTGAAGATAGGGTCGAGTGTGTGACCTGCGATGTGGGTGGGGGAAGTGACTAGTTGTTTAAGTCCGAGGTTGGCGAGGTTGTCTAAGAGGGTGGCGGTGTTGCGGTCGTTGATCTTTTCGAGGTGAAAGTTGAGGTCTCCCAGAAGGATGTAGTCTTTGGAGGGGAGCGCGTGTGGGGTGATGAAGTCTGTGATGTCTTCACTGAATTTTGCGCGGGGTCCTGGTGGTCTGTAGAGGAGGGTGCCTCTGAGAGTGGTCTTGGGGTCGATGTGGATCTGGAAGTGAAGGTGTTCGGAGTTAGCGAGGTTGGCGTCAGAGCTGGTTGAGATGCGGATGGATTTCTTATGGACGATAGCGATTCCTCCTCCTGTATGGTCGGTGCGGTCCTTGCGTGTGATCTTATAGTCTTCAGGGATGGCAATGGTGATGCAGAACATAGCTACGCTGGTCACAATAAGGGCAGTAGTGTGCACGGCAACTAGCTGCATGTCAAGATTTCCAGCGTGCGGACATATACTTTTAGGTGATTCCTTGTCACCCATACCTTACAGAGAGGACATAGGTTCCTGTGGGAACCAAATCTTTTGCTGGTTCAGGTTTAAAGATGATCTGTGTGTCGTATGCATAATACGCATACATTTAGGAAGCAGGACTAGTGGTAGCAAAGTAGTATGAGGTCCAAATGGAAGAAAGTGAGTCAGTAGAACCTTGAGGGACACCAAGAAGCACAGAGTGAGGTGAAGAGATGAAAGGTGGAAGGACAATGATCTGGACACGCCCTGCAAGATGGGAAGTGAGTAAGCCTGATGCATTTTTCTGGACACTTATGTCATTTAGTCACAGATTTATGGAACACAGAACTTAACTGAATTGCCTTTGCATAATTCTTCTTTTACAACCCAGGCTGTGACAGGGTTCTAGAGCCCCTTCCTAGATATCTGCCTCTTCTGTTTTTCTACCCGGAACCGTGTGCAGACAACCCTGTTACAAACCGTTTTCCAAGGATCACCTTAGATATTAATCTCAACAGGGTCTACTGTAGATATGAGTAAAATACCTAAAGGTTAACCCAGTATCCTTTTATTTGGATGCCTTTAGTAAGGTTAAAAACTTTTTTTTGGGGTGTTAGTAGAGAATTGTCTTTACACCCTAATAGCCAGTCAACATTTTTCAGCATTTGTTGGTAGGTAACTCCGGGTCCGGGGCTTATGTCAGGAGCTTTTTTTTTAGGTGTTCTATAATTTTAGTTCTAAAAGTTGCATCCTAATTGGTCAGAGTAAGATAAACAAGGTCTACTTCCTGAGTTTTCATTGTGGGCATCCTGAGTTTTCATTGTGGGCATGTATTGATGCAGTTAGTGGTATGTCATAATAACCCTCTGAGATGCCTCACTGGGACAATGTCACTTCTAGTGTCCTGTGCCCCTACCGGTTTCGTCCTCTGTTCAGTCTCCTAATGTCGACCGAATACCAGGGTGTAAAGACACTTAATTCTCTACAAACACCCAAGATAAATCAGTTTTAACCATAACAAAAACATCCAAATAAAGTGATACTAGAGTGACCTTAAAGTATTTTTATCTACAACTGGATCAGCGACATGGTATTCTGTCAGGAACAAACATTCACGTTCACAGAACTCCTTCCCCCTCACCTCATGCCCTTGTGACATCTGGGACCCCTTAAAGGCATACTTGCTCACACACCCAATTGATATCACAAGCATTACTCAGGCCTCCAGTGCCGGAGCATGTGGACAGATTCCTGTCCATCCATATTTGTCGCATGCACACTACAAGCAACAATTGTAGATTCCACCTATACAGATATGTCCCCCGGTGGTAGTAGTGAACCTCTCACATATGAACCTTGGTACAATGATCCCTGCTCTGGCTGTTCCTATACACGAAGCTCTGTCATTTTCGGCTATTATGATAATATTGATTTCCTCTTTTTTCTGGCAATTGTCTCTACCTGTGCATTGTACATGCTATATTGGTTATATGTTTTTATAAAATCTAAATAAAAAATAAATTAAGAAAAGGTTTCTCATATATAGTTTATTAATCTGAGATCCGACAGACTACCTGATCCCAGCAACTTATTTCTTTGTGCATTTTATAAAGCGCACAGCTACCCCAACGGGGTGTCCCGAACTTCTTTCAACAAAAATGCTTTGTAGGGAAAACTCTATCGGTCTGATGCCCTAAAACTTGTAACCAGTTTAGCCTTGCATTGAGGCAAGATCAAGATCAATACTGGTTTAAGAGAGAACTGAAAATCACTTGTTTCCATCAGACCTTTATGGACTATTAATGAATGAATCACGACCCCTGTAGGTCTGTGTGATGGAAACACCAACGTCCCATCCCTGGTCGGTATACAAAACGCAGAGAATTCCAATATGGACCCAACCAAAACACCACCAACAGGAAGCAGTGGTGACGGTCTAGTTGTCACGCCTTAAAGCACCGGAACCGTGGGGCTGGATAAAGGAAGAAGCCCAGGGAGTGAGGAGGAAGATGCATTCGACCGGAGTTGCACCCAGCAGATGGAGCGAGCTGATGAGAAGACCATCGGCGAAGACACCCCGCGGGACGCCACTGAAGGTGAGAACCAGACGGACAGACCTACGGACACCGGAGAAGACTCCCCAACGAACGCCAGCAAGACCTTCTCTTCAAGAAGGGACAAGGAGGTGGGTTCTCCCCGTACCACGGCCCCGGAGGGTCGTGAATACAGGCAAGTGGAGTCTGCACACCCGTTTTCCTTTAGGGAGTGGAGGGCGGGATTAAGGGCCACACCAAACTCAGCACATTGAAAGTCCATCACCCAAGGCACTGCACAGTTAGGGACACTGGTGGTGATGCACAGATCCCTATTCCCCCTTCCTTGTGTACAACAGGACAGTTGTTTACAGACCCTCTTTTCTTTCTTTTGTTTTACACTACCCTGATCTTCCCTCGGAGTCATACGGCAAAGACAAGACAGCCCCATGACCATGGCCAGAGAGGAATCCCAACAAACCTTGTAGCGCCAGGACTAAAGTAGAAGAGGACTTTATTTTCTTTGTTTTGTATTGGGACTAACTGTACTAACAGTGGATTCTGCCGACTAAAATAAAAAAATCCCTCGTAACAAGTCAAGCGTCACTGCTTTACCCCTGTAGAGAAGGGGGTGGGGAACCTCCCAGCAGGGCAAAACCATCACAGTCTGGTTTACAGAACAGGGGTTAGTTTGGGAGCATACAAAGGTGTGAAAGAACCTGACTACTTCCTCAGAAATCACTGCTAAGCAAAATAGGTATAAATAGGCTCCCCTAATTGAAGGATAAGAAGATCTGATTGTTGCACTCGAGTCTTGGTTGCAACAGATCCCTTTAGAGGATCTTCCAGTTTCACAGTGCGGGTAGCTTCTTCTCTGATGAATCTCCCAGGAGTGTGTCTGAAGCAAATATAGCTCAACACACACTTTCCCCAACTCCCAAAGCTGCTCTTCCAACAGGCACTCGATTTTGAGGGTTTCTGTCACGCTGCCTTTGACATGCCCCATTTCTTTCCCACATGTCACTTCATTAGGGCAATGTCAAACAGGAAGGAGCTCCCTTTGTACGGAATGTAATTCTTTTGGCCCATGATATGATATGTCAGAGATCTAAAGTGCCGTGGTCTATTATTGTTATATTTCCTCCTGAATCTGAGAGCCAATGGGACATTGGTGAATCACACAGATATTGCAAAGACATATTTGGTGTAAGAGGGACCTGATACAAAAACCCTAAGGTCATATCTCAGGAAATAAAAGAAACTATCACTGCTTACAGGTAACCTTTCAGTTGAGAAAGGAGGTTAAAGACTTAATAATAATAACCTTGCATTTGTAAAGCGCACAGCTACCACCGAAGTGGTTTCCCGGCGCTGGGGGCCCTCGGGAAGATTAAGCGAGCTATTGCCCAGAGCACATGGTGCTGGGCTGACGTTCCGCTGGTGCCGGCAATCGAACTGCGAACCCTGTGATCCAGAGTCAGGCACCCTGGCCGCTGCGCCACACCTCTTCCACGACTTAAGGAGCAGACACCCACTGGGAGAGTTTCCTTTCATCTGGCTCTGTATGCCCTGAAGAAGCAACTGGCCCTTGCTTTGATTTAGGATCTGCTTCCTACTATATCTGAGCTATCCCTTGACAAAGGACCGTTTCCTCCTAGCCTTACATCCATTAGGAAACCTTGAAAATATTGTGGCCATTCAGCTTGTTAAACGCCTATCACTGGTGAATCGAGCCTATATTAGGTTTCACCTCCTGTGCACCCAATACATTTTGTCCTACCCTGTTCGGTGCCAGCATCTATATCACCTTCATAAGCATATTTAGGCCAGCAAAGTGCTGAGTCACCCAGCTCTAGATGACATGCGCTAAGAAGTTGCAAGTCACACTTATTGTGACTGTCCCTCATGCCTATATTGCTTCCAAGGTGTAGCTCTCCATGGGCAGTGACCTTTCCTGAATGTTATTACTGTGGCATGTTGTATATAAGATCTAAACGCGTATCGCCTCAAAGATTAAGCCTTAATTGCTCATTCACATAACCCATTGGAGAGTCAAAACCTAAAAGGGCTCAATGGGCAGTCAAACAGCATTCAAGGCCAGAGACAGCAGTAAATAAAGAACAATTACTCAGAGAAACGTAAAACCTGGTGAGCAACAATGTTTTGTGAATTGGGACACAGTTCTTGCTGGTTGGTGTGACAGGGCCGCAGTCATGGACAAAAGGGTGTATCAGCAGATAACGCCTGGTGTTACCTAGTCGGTGATCAGCACTGTAATCTCTATTAATATAGTGTCCAGAGAGAGATTATTGCTTTTGTGGTCTGGGATGGCCATCTGTTTCTATTTAAACGTAAAAAGAAACGAATTCATAATTAGATAAAAGAAAGTTCATAATAATACATGGCTCACAAGAAGACCGAGCAGCAACCCCCGTGCTTTCATCCACGCTTGCTTGGGTGTTAAATGGATCCCGTAGCCGGCCAGCATCTAGTTTTTGAGGATTTTGGCTGGAAAAGGTGAATAAGGAATTGGCTACAAATCACATTACATGGTGGGTTCCAAAGAGGGTTTTTTCAGTAAGGGGATCATGGAGGCCTCCTTGAAGAGGCAAGAAACCACATCTTCCTGGAGGGATAGGTTTATGAATTGAGTTAGCACAGGAGAAACCACTAAAGAGTATCCCTTGCTCAGTCCCACTGGGGCAGAGGCCGAAGGCGAGCAGCAAGTCAACAACAGAAGCAAGCCGCGCACCTGATGGAAAGCGCTGCAGGCCTAGCATACCTTCTCAAGAGACGCGGCTCCCGCCTCGCGGTCTGCAGGAAGGGGATGGGAAAACAGCGGCTCAAACCTTGGTCTGATGAATCTGAGATACTAGATTCCTATGAAATATGGAAGCCAAGCTGCGATTTAAAGGAAGGCAGAGAGATATGTATAGTCTTGTAAAAGGGGGCAAGTATCTGCTAAATGTAGTATGTTTGTTATTTGCAGGATAATACGATGACCATGATAATAGCTTCAAGGCTCAACAGATATTATAAACACATACATGCACCGAAAAGAGAATACATTACAGAATGACACAAGGATGAAAAATTAATGTGAAACGTGCATACAATTTTTGTGACAGATCTAAACGCAATAGGTTATTTATAACACATGGCACCATCTATAACAATAGCTTTAACATCCAGCAGGAATTAGAAACCACACTACACTAACCTTAGCAACATCTCAAAGCCCCACACATATTTGAAATCCACAGACGTGTTTATAGAGGAAATGGCACATGATGCAAAGAGAAATAAAATACAATGCCAGAAAAAAGCAAGGGTTTGGGGTGACTATCAAATATCACTTGATATCTCTGTAGTACTTTAGGATACCTTGAAATATAAACTCTTTAGGAACCCTTATCAAAAACGGATTCACTGTAGATCAAAATGTTATGTCAAAGGAGGCACAGAGTGAAGGCTTCTGTGAACCCAAGAACACTCACTCATGTTCACTATCTCAATCACCCCACATCTTGAAATTGTATTGACTATTTTATTTATTTATTTTTATTTTGTTATTTGTAGAGCGCAACACTCATCCCGAAGGATATCACAGCGCTAATACCAGGTTGATGAATCTGCAGAACTGATGCTAAAGACTGATGCGTTATGGATTAGAGAATAAATGTGTTTTTAGTGTTTTCCGGAAATGAAGGTAGTTAGCAGTGTGTCTTAGGTCCTGGGGAAGCTCATTCCATTTCCTGGCTGCCAGGTAGGAGAAAGAGCGACCCCCGACCTAACTTTGTTTATGCGTCTTGTTTTGGCAAGAGCTGATTCGAGTGACCGAAGATTTCTGGTGGGGATATAGAATTCGATCCTCCCCTGAAGTATTGTTGGACCTGTTTTATGGAGAGCTCTGTGAGCATGGGTCAACAACTTGAGAACTGCTCTCTGACGCATCAGCAACCAGTGCAGTTCCTTCAGACAGCTAGAGGCAGATTCGAACTTTCCTTTATTGCAGACAAGTTTTGCCGCAGCAGTCTGCAATACTTGTAGGCGTGTGAATAAATGCCCATTCATACCTACGAACAGGGCATCGCCGTAGTCCATGAGGCTGACCGGCAGAGCTTGTGTTACCTAGCGTCTGCAGTCCAGTGGTATCCATGGGAACAATCTGGCGAGGAGTTTCAGGATGGCGAAGCCTCTGCCACAAAGAGATCGTATATGATCCTTCATGGACAGGGCGTTGTCCATAATTATGCCCAGGTTTTTGGCATGCTGTTTTGGGGTAGGGGCAGTGCCTAAGGTGGGCGGCCACCAGGTAGCATTCCATACACGTTTGGCGCCGCCAAACAATACAATTTCGGATTTGCCAGCGTTCAATTTTAGGCAATGTGTGTGCATCCACTGGGCCATTTCAGAGAGACAATTATGCAATTTGGATTTGATGATGTCTGGCTTCTCATCCAAAGCCACCATCAGTTGCGTGTCATCCGCATAGGAGCAGATGCCAATGCCCCACTTCCTGCCAATTTTTGCTAAGGATGATAGATAGGCATTGAAAAGGGTGGGGCTTAATGAGGCTCCTTGGGGGACACCGAACCAGATGGGGGTGGGTTTAGAGTGAAATTGACCCATGTGAACTGCTTGGGTGCGGTCGCTCAAGAATGAATGTAGCCAGCCTAGGGCAGTGGAATGAACACCTTTTTCATACAGGATGTTGAGTAGGCAGCTATGGGAGACCATGTCGAACGCTGCCGACAGGTCCAACAGTATCAGAGCCATCGCCCCGCCTCGGTCGGTGCATGCTCTGACACTGTCCGAAACTGCCAGCAGCGTTGCCTCCGTGCTGTTGTTAGCTCTGAACCCCGTCTGAGACGGGTCCAGAAGGTGATTCGTTTCCAGGTACCTACTCAGCTGGCCATTTACTAGTCTATGGCCAATGTTTAGATACAGAAGAGGCATAGAGCTAGCAAGAGTCCATATTGGTTTACCAACATTGGCTCAGATGAGAAACGTTTTCAACTGCCTCACCCTTCCCCCAATATCTTTGGAAAAAGATTGCCTAACAGAGACCAAATGGGAGTATGTCCACTGCTCAGGCTGTGGTTGCCTAATGTTAGAGCAGTACAGTTTTTGGAGAACAAGTATTTATCTATATAATGTATTTTTATTACATTTAAATTGTTAAGATGGACATTTATCTTGTGCGGTGATCATAAAAATCTGGTTTGGCCCTCACTGGAGCAAAGGTGATATTAATCTGCTTTAGGCCTACAACAAGCATCTGTTAGTCATATTTTGAAAGGACAGTGTTGCACTGGAAATATGAGAACAGACAAGAGCTAATATAAACCATTTACTAATGAGATGTGGACTTCTAATGGGAGCAAAAAAGAGATACAGCAGATGCCTTGATATCCGCTTCCAACTGATCCTCTCTCAAGCATCAATGTTCGCTCAACCAGCATTTTACGCTGATTAACCAAACACATCATTACCACGTCCCAGGCTCGTTACCACTCCCCTTGCACCTCAAAAGAACAAACTCACAAAAATAATGAAAACAAAAAACAATAATGACTCAATGGGCAATAAATACATTAAGTAATCTTGCAATTTAATGGGCACGTCTAGAGGGTCACAGATGCTTGCCTACAAGCGTCCTAATCATCATCTGACAGGCATTTTGCATGACGTCACAGCCTCATCATTCATGTTACTAAAGTGCAATTCACCCACCTCTTCTTCGGACACCTCAAGAAAGGCTTTGTGACAACACACTACCCTTCCATCACTCACAACTGTAGACCCCTTACTATATTCTGTAACCTTCCCCCTAAAAAGTGGGACACTGGAAAGATTTCAAAGTTTAACTCCAACAACTCTTATAGCATTCTTAGATACTTCGGTAACCACTACTGGCCAGACCACACAAATCAATCTTTAACAACATCAGGACTTAAAATGACTCGGATCCAATCTCCCTTAAAATTATGTTTTGCTACCTTTACATTTCTTATTGCTTGTGTACGCTTTCATTTTCCCATTATAATCATCAATAAATGTTCTTATTTTCTTGGAATGAATGCACGTCCAATCTCCAAATTTCTTTTTAAGCCACCACTGAACAAGCTTAAATCCCGGTTGATCGTCCTGAGTAACTCAATACACGAGAGTCCGCCAATTATATTGGGAGTTGTTCTATACATACACAAAGTAGGTTGCAAAGAATTCTTGTACTCTATCCCACCATTGCTTGGCAACTGTTTGCATTCTTTAACTCGGTTCTTAATTTGAGCCGGTGGTTGCTGGTGCAGTCCACCAGCACTTATTTTTGGGGACGGCACCTTTTTTTCTGTCTGCATAAGATATTTCTAGAAAAGAAGAGCGGGAAAAAGACACAAGTTGTAAAGATAGGCAAAGTCAAAGAAAGAAAAAAATTTAGAAAGGGAGAAAGCTGTAACTGGTATTTGGCACGCAGGTCGTCTACGAATGATGTAGCACTGGGTGCCCCACGAACATGCGGTGCACTAAGGGCGATGGAGGCAGCCCCTTTCCGTCCGCGCTCCGGTCCCCAAGCGAGCGGCTCTACGCACCACGGACTTCTGAGCAGCAGCTTCGAGCACCAGCACTTATTCTTTTACAAATTAAGCACTGCTTTAACTCTACTTGCTGACTGGCTTCCGGATAGAATACAGATATTTTAGTATACCTAATACACACTTCCCAAAAATATCCTACCTTTTTCTCCTTCTGAACTGGTGCCCCTTCTCTGATACAATTTCTTCAGGAATCTTCTTCCTAAAGAAAATGTGATTCAGAAAGCTAAAAATAAATTCAGTGGTAACTCCCCCCCCCTCACCCCCCATCCATTTTGATCCTTGGCCATTCTGAAAAATAGGCTATGGGAACAATGCCAACAGCCTCTTGGGGTGGAACTACTGAAAAAGTGCTAACTTCCTCCAAGGCCCTTGAGAAGCTTGATAGATTGGGATCCACAGCACAAGCTTTTACACACTTGTCACTCTGTCTGCACAAACTATACTCCCAAACTTATGGATAGTGTCCCCCATTGAGTACCATTTGGTACCTGACAAGCAAAGATATTCTTCATGGCCGAGTACAAATAGTTTTCTTCGCAACTCACAAAGTCGAATCATGTCACCCATGGACAGGATACTATTCTTAAAAGCAAGCTTTTCAAGTGCTCTCAAATAGCCTTTCAACTCTTCCAGTTTACATTATTCTGGCCAACCACAGCGATAAACCTAAATATCATATTCTTGGCTGAATCCTTCTCGATTTCAGTAAACCACGTTGAGACTGTCACAGGACCTGTGATGTTCACATTCCCAATGCAAGAGTGATATCATTCTGGAGGTAGGATCGTTCTTAACAGACTACAGGAATGGGCAGATGAAAACCAGATCATCTCCGCCCTACAATATGGTTTCCGCTCAGGTAAGGGGACGATAGGACAGGGCCTCAATTTAGCATTGTTGACCGCAAAATATACCCAAGCAAAAAACGAATCCCTTTTCATAACATTTGTGGACCTAAGCTCCTCGTTCGACTGTGTAGATCACTCCATGCTATGGGATACATTAGCTGATATTGGCATGGAGCAGCAAATTATAACATTCATTAATGAACTATACAGGGATGCAGGAGCGAGGGTAATGTACCGGAGAGAGGGGGCATGGTCCGATAAATTTGGCATCAAAAGAGGAGTAAGGCAAGGGTGCATTCTGGCACCCTTTCTTTTCATCCTATATATAAATAATGTGGGACGACACCTTAAGTCTTTCCAATGCGATTATCCGGCGATAGGGGGAAGTCCTATTCCCATCCTCCTATACGCGGATGACGCTGCAATTATATCACGCAGCGTAATTGGTCTGCAAAGGGCGGTAGTTAACGTCTCGGACTTCATGAGCGCACGGGGGCTATAGATTAACGTCTTAAAAACATACTCCATGAGATGTGGTTCCTCCTTAAAAACTAATAAGGCAATCTTCTTAAATAAGAAAAAAATTGAAAATACTACCAGTTTTACTTACTTGGGAGTAAATTTGGATAGCAGGGGAAACTGGTCCAAGGCAGTAGAGGCCAGAAATCTCGCAATTAGTAGAGCAAAGCGTGCTCTGATAAACTTCTCGAGGAAGTTAGGTAGCCGTCCAGTAAAAGAACTTATGCAAATATATAAAGCTAAATGCATCTCTACAGGCATCTACGGTGCGGGCATCTGGGGTTTCGTTAAAACCGATCAGATACAATGCACGGAAAATGATTTCATCTGCTATTTATTGGCGATACCGAAATCTATGTCCATGTTTTTTAGCCATAGAGAACTGGGGTTTGCATATATAGAGGACACGATTAAATCCTCCCCGCTTCTCTTGTGGCACAAGATTTGGGTCACGCCAGAGACATCGCTTAATAGAGATGTTATATGCGATTGCTTACAGTTAGATGGAGTGAGAAACATAAAATGGCTGCAACATATAAAAACCATGGCAATAGACATTGGCCATATAGAATATTTCGAGAACTCAACGTGCTTAGAATCTATCCCAAGGCGTTTGCTTAAAAAGTTGATTATGGACTATTTAGATAAAAAAAAAGATGGCTCACAATAAAAGATAAATTTACTGCCAAGATGGGCCAAGCTTTCCCCTTTCATACAGGCATACAACCATAATTATTACGGGTCCCCAGCCCTTTTTTAACAATGTTGTTGTTCAGGTTTCGGGCGGATACCTTTTACCGTCTGGTAACATTCCCCAATCGTAACGATTGGTCAAAATATCTGGTTAAATGCCCTTGTGACGGCCTATCAGACTATTCGAACATTCATACAATTCTTTTTTGTAAATTTTTTGAGGCACCAAGGAAATTGTTTTTAAAACCAATTTTTATCAACTGGGGTATTAGAGGATCTAGGGCAGCGTATTGTAAATTAAAGCGGCTGGAAACAGTTTTGGAGGTTAATGCAGTGTCTTCTTATTTGAGAACTTCAATTGTTTTAAGGAAGACCATGTAACCTATGAGAATTACCTGTAGTGCCTGCAAATTGATGCCCGTAAATTGATTTTACTAATTTTTTTAACTTTATCCCCTTTTATATTAGAATTGATTTTATATTAGAATTGAATTTTCTTTGTTTAAATCATATGTCTATGGAATAATTTTACTGGTGTACCACCTGATCCGCCAATTCCTTTTAAACATGTTTCGTTATTTATAATATAGTGCTTTTTTATTGCCACTTTGCATTTATTAACTTTGCTGCCAAATGATTTTATCAAATGTATTGTACATCTGTGCTTTTATGATTTTGTTTAAAAATCGAATAAAGCTTAATAAACTGAAACTGATATCATTCTGTTCCTTCCTCACAAGTCTCCAAATTACAGCCTCTCCTGATAAGAGCAGTCTGCACATGCAACCCAACGGGTCCTTCTTTTTTTTTTTACCAGGAATGCGATCAGTTTTTCACTCGAACACCTGCTATTTCCCTGCCAACCTGGCTAATCTCACTACTAGCATGTGTACCCCCCCACAGCCTTTTCGGTAGACAACCTCTATGGAGCCGCTGGCGGCGTGGGTGCGCATTGATGCGCAGCTGCGAGGGTTCGAATGGGGGCGGGGACTGTCTGATAGGATCGCGCTCTACGCAGACGATGTCCTGTTTTTTATTACGGACCTTAATCGGTCGGGCCGCGCCTACTGCGAATCATGCAAATCTTCGGAGAGGCCTCAGGGCTCTATATGAACCCTCGCAAGTCAATTCTATGGGTGTTGGGGGAGCGATCAGGAGTGGGGGACTGGGCGTCTACACTTCAGGTAGCGGTGGGGGGCATTAAGTACTTGGGGGTGTTTTTGTCTGAGGTTCCCACGGTCCCCTGGGAGCGGAACTTGGCGCCAGTTTGGGAGCAGGTTCGGGCAGATATCAAGACGTGGTCCGGCATGCCCCTGACGATATATGATAGGTTGGCCATTTTTAAAATGGTGGCCCTCCCCAAGCTGCTATACCAATTACAGAACCACCCTTATCCCATTCCGCCTCACTGGTTCCGCCAGGTAGACTCCGTACTGGGGCGGTTCCTCTGGGCGGGGGGCACTTTACGGGTGGCGCTGCGCACCTGTTTTTAGTCTACTTATTGTGGTGGATTGGCGACCTCCGATATTCTTTCTTATTATCAAGCCTCCCACCTTCTAGTTTTGAATGAGTGGTGGTATGGAGACAGGGGGGCTCTGGCATATGCCCTGGAGCGCTGCCTTATGGGGTCCCACACGCTACACACTATTCTATATACGGCACAGTTGCGGAAGACGCTACCACCGGCCACGCAGGTAGTGTTTCAGATCTGGAGACAGGCTCTGATTTGTATGGGATGGTGGAACACTTTGACTGGTGAAATGGGTGCCTACCTGGGCTGACGACACCCCAACCCCGGGGCTTCCGGGGTTGGGGTAGCATTGGAATTTCGACACTAGGAGATGTGCTGTCAGGAGTGACACTTAAGTCTTTTCAAGATCTGAGTAGGGAATATGGTATGCCTCGATCTCAATTGTTTAGATACCTGCAGTTCCGCCATGCCGTCGCCACGAGCCTAGAGGGCCTGGAATCCCTCCCCGAGTTTAGCCCACTGGAAGTGAAGGTGTTTATGGGAGAAATGGAGACGAAATAGATATCACGCATTTACCAGTCATTAGTCACACACTGTTCCCCCTCGCTGCAGAAGCTACAGGAGTCTTGGGAAAGGGACGTAGGAGAACTGGAGGAGGAGGATTGGAGGGAGGCGTTGGCAGCCCCCAGGGGTGCTGCCATAGCGATGCGCCTACGGCTCATCCAATTTAAGTACCTACATAGAGTTTGCTTTACTAGAGAAAGATTGTGGGGGGCGGGACTGATAGCATCCCTGGACTGTCTCGGATGTGGCCAGGAAGTGGGGACATTTCTACACATGGTGTGGAGCTGTGGCTCTCTGCATCGGTTCTGGAAGGGGGTGCTGGATTGTATGTCTGAGCTCCTGGGGTGAGAGCTTCCCGTACGCCGCATTTGGGCTTATTACATGTGATGGATGGGGTGGGGGGTAATGTCTACAAGAGACATCTATTGCTGCTGGGTCTCACCTTGGCCAAAAGAGATCTGGCCAGAGCATGGAAGGATCCGCGGGCCCCTTCTGTGGTAGCGTGGAAGAGGGGGTTAGACTTTTGTATGGTAATAGAGCAGCCGATTTTTGTTGCACGAGGATGCCCACGAAAGCATTATATAATGTGGAAACGCTGGGCTGAAATTAGGGGCCTGTGGCTTGAGCCTCCGGTGGAACGGTAAGACCCTCTGGCTTTAAGGAGCCATGGTAGAAGGTACATGCATGCAGTCAGTTAAATGTATAATTTATAGGAGACATGTGATGTCCATTGTGCGACTGGGGTGGACGGGATCCGCGAGAGGTGAGTTCAGGGGGAGGGGGGTAGAGGGAGAGGGGAGTGTCTAGTATTGCTTTGTTTATGTTGGCATATCAACGGAAAGAAGAGTGGATTGTACTTCAATCGATGTCGCATATTTGGCCTGCAGATATATCTGGTGTGCGGAGCTCTGCGGAATATGTGCAATCTATCAATAAAGTCTGTTTAAAAAAAAAAACAATGTACCCCATAAAACATTTGAAAATCCTCAGCAGCCCACACAACACAAGACGTTAATTGTGACAAAAGCTGTTGAATGCATTGACTCGCCTGCCAAGACTAACCAGATGTAGGTATATGCCAAATCTAAGAATGAAAAGTCACTGCCACCTGCAGGGGAGATTGTATTGCATATAAATTGGGTAACAGATGGCAGACCAACCAAACTGGCTCCTTGAGACTGTGCAAGTCTATGCAAAGTCTAAATTCTATCGAGTTTTCTAAAGAGATCACCGCCAGAGAAACTCATTACTGAGATTAAACTATTTTCTTTATGCATTGATCATGCAAAATGCAGATTAATTTCCCTCTGCACATAAACAGCACATCCCTTACACTACGCGTTACTGGTTAAGCACTCTCTTTCAAAATAATACAACGTTTAAAGCCATTTTATTTGCCTACATTTCCACTGAAAACATTTTGGAACTTTGTCAAGAATTTTTGAACACAGAGATTTGGCAAATCATTTCTACATACCCCCCTAAAGGGTCACTGAAGTCACATTCGTTATTTACCACATAAATAGGGGGATCAGCCCATGGGGGGAGGGCTCTAAGTTGATCCCTATCTCTTCTTCGTGAGGCCAATCTAGGACTGCTTCCCCTTTATCTGTCACGTACACCTTCCCTTGAGTGTGCCTCTCCTTAAAATTTACATTTTCCGAAAAGTTTCATGACAATGTCCTGTCCTTCCAGGCCATATATCAGTCTTACATAATTTTCTGACCTTCCATAGCATCCCCACTAATGAATTACGACTGTGTACCATTCGTGTTACTCGAAGGTAAATATCCTTCCCATAACTGTTGACAAAGCCTTTTGGGAGGCCATCTGCGCTTGTCACAAGTTACCATCACATTTAACGCCACACTGGGTTTACAAAGTGAGAATCACCTTCCACCTTTTTGGTTACTTCTTAAAGCTCCTGAAGATTCTCGCACAATGACCCTTCTTCCTGCTTTTAATGCATGTCATTTATTGTAGTCTAACTCTTGAAATGTCCTACGTGTGCTCGAATGCCGCAGTGATAGCAATGGAAAGGAGGGTTCTTCTTATCTAATTTTTGAATTTGAATTTAAAAACATTTATTAAGCGCACATATACCTGGCGGTTTCTTGGCGCTGAGGAACGTTAGGGCCTGGGTGGAGACTGTGGGAAAACTTTAAACTGAGAAGGCTTGCAGGAAAAGATGGGTTTTTAGGGCCTTACAGAAGTCGGGGTAGGACAGAATGGATCTGAGGGCAAGGGGGAGAGAATTCCAAAAAGTAGGACCGAGGACAGCAAATTTTACCCCCCCTCATCCTCTTCTTTCTGAAACGAGGGACTGAGAGGAGGGACTGGGTGGATGAACGCAGCTCTCTTACCGGACTGTAGCTTGAGATTGCCGAATTTATGAACGCTGGGGCAGTTCCAGCTCAGGCCTGAAACGTGGTACAGCCAAGTTTAAAGAGGGCCCGCTCCCTAATGGGCAACCAGTGTAAGTTCTTCAATACAGGGGTGACATGATGCAATTTAGGGAGACCACAAATAAGGCGGGCCGCTTGGTTCTGAACCAGCTGTAGGCGTCGGAGGGCATAAGCCGGGGCGCCATTATACAAGATATTACCATAATCCAGCCGTGATAATACCATTGCCATCATGATGAGTTTGAGAGCAGAGGGAGAGAAGAATCTGGAAATTTTCCGAATAGTGCGGAGAGTGAAAAAACAAGAGGATACCACCATACTAATCTGGGAGTGCAGGGTAAGATTTTGATTTAACGTGATCCCAGGTGTTTTAACTGAGTGGGAAGGTGAGGGAGGGGGACCAAGTGAAGGGGGCTAAAACGTGGGGGGTCCAGGGACTGGATGTACCACCTGTCAAAATCAACTCGGTTTTATCTGGGTTAAGTTTAAGGGGGTTAAAGTTCATCCAGTCCCTGATAAAAATCATAATGGATTGGAAGTTATGGATGGATTCAGGAGAGTGGGAAAGGTTAAAGATTAACTGGAGGTCATCTGCATAGTTAAAGACAGCGACCTCCAGTTGCTGTAAAGCAAAAATAAGGGGGGAAATGTACAGGTTGAATAAAAGGGGGGAAAGTGAGAAACCTTGAGGGACACCACCCTGTACCTTACGTGGGGGAGCAGAAAACCCTTCTAGATGAACAGCCTGGGTACGGTCCCTCAGGAAGGAAGTAAGCTAAGCCAGCGGAGGCCCGCCGATGCCGGCTGCCCTGACACGGCTGAGAAGAATGGAGTGATCGACCGTGTCAAAGGCAGCGGACAGATCTAGAAGGACCAAAGCCTGGGGGCGGTCCTTGTCCATCCCCTCCCTGAGGCTGTCTAAGACTGAAACCACGACCTTCTCAGTAGAATGACGAGGACGGAATCCAGCTTGGCAGGGGGCCAGATAACCGCTGTCCTCCACAAAAGAGCTGAGGACAGAGGAGATATGGCATTCCAAGATTTTACCCAGGTAAGGGAGAAGGGAGATGGGGCGATAATTAGTGAGGGAGGAAGGGTCAGCACCAGGTTTTTTCAGTAGGGGAATGATTATGGCTGTTTTATGGAGATTAGGGACCGTACCGTCCCTGAGGGAGTTATTAAGGAATACCAAGGGAGGGATGGGGCAGGCTTGAAAGATTTCTCTCAGGACGGGAGCTGGGCAGACATCAGAGGGGGAGCCTGATTTGACACGGACCGCCAGAGAAGATAGCGTTTCTCTGGTCAGCAGAGGTATATGATCTAAATGAAAGCTATTAGGGGGGGTTCGGGAGCCGGAGGGGAAGGGGGAGGCGGGGGTATGTTGGCCTTAATAGCTGCAATTTTCTCAACGAAGAAAGTATTTAAGGAGTCACAGGGGGCTTGGGAAGGGGGCGGTTTAAGGGAGGTTCTGTCTGACAAAGCCAACTCGTGGACAGTAGAGAAAATTTCTCTAGGCTGATTTTCAGCTGAGAGTACTTTGTCAGAGTAATAATTAGTCTTGGCTAAGAGGATTGCGCTTTTGTATGCATTAAGCATGGATGAATAGCAAGTTTTCAATATTGGGCAGTAGGTACACCTCCATGCACGTTCTGCCTGACGAGCAGCTAACTTCTCTCCCTTGAGTTCGTTAGTGAACCATTTGTTCGCATTATGAGCACGTTTCACTGCGACAAGTTTCAAGGGGGCCACTTGACTGCATGACCTACATAGCCAGGCGTTGATAGCGGCTGCCTGGGAAGAGGAAGGGAGAGCTTCTAAAGCCGGGTAGGAGTCTTGGAGGGAAAGGAAGAGGGAAGGGATGTCAACCTTATTCCTTATCCAAGTACACACTTTTCTTGTTCTTATCACTGACATACTTGAGGAAACCGTGGAAAAGGTTCTGCCTTAATCACTTGCACATACTTTTCAGATTGCTACATCCCCATGGCAATGTCTATAGTGGTGTTCAGAGTCAAATCTGTCCTAATCCATAGTAGCTATTGTGCTTTCTTAATACTGGTCTTCATGAGAAACTGATCCCTAACAACTTGCTCATAACTTATGTGTTCAAAGTCACAGCTAATTGCTGAAGACAATCGATTCAACATCACCTTATTTTCTATAATACAATGTGTACCTATCCATAACTGTATCAACATTTTTATCATAGCGTAACTCCTTATGTTCAGTGGCATATGTGAATACAAATATATTGCTTGGATTTACCAACAAAGGTAGGTACTGAAAGCAGGTGAGCAAGTGGTACTCTGTATTTAAGTTATGTTGCAATGAATTGGAATATCAGCCAAATATTATCAGCAACAGAAGCTAAGCTATATAGTGTTTCACCACCCATTCTTCCCGAAGGTCTCCCTCAATGCGCATGTTGTACATATTCAAACGATGTAGAGGCAAGAAACAAGCAAATGATAGCGGTCAAACGTGATGTCTAGCGCTGCAGTTCAAATATAAAATGGCTCTAAAGAGAGGGTGACAGTCTGTCAATGTAAGATGGCAGCGTGCCCCATTCTGCAGGCTCTCTTCAAGATGGCCCGAACATCAATGTTCTGGAGGGACCACGTCGCTCATATAGATCACTTATGGCAGGCGCAGCCTTCTCAAGATGGTCCAGGGTTTTAACATCCTAGAAAAATAATGGTGCTCTGTGGATGACCGATGGTAGGCTTGGCCGCCTGCACCCAAGAACTCCAGAGCAGACTGCACAACAGAGCTGATGTTCCAGGAAAGGAGCAATCCTCAGCTACTTATCTTTACAGGTACACCCTCCTCGGCTGCCAAAAGTCAGTCCCTCCAGAACACCCACAAAAGTGTGCCTGTCAAAACATACTTTGTTCAGCCCTCTTATCACTGGCTGTGCTCTTCAAGAGGGTTTTTTTTTTTTTTTTATTTTTTTTTTTATTGTTGAAAGTTCATGACAATATAATGTACTCTATACAAAACAGTAAGTATTAATACAAGATTATAAATATACACACAGGAAGATAAATAGACATAGTAATAGTAAAAACCTCAGCTGACATAACATGGGGTAAAAAATACAATAAATACGCTAGTAATGGCTACGTTAAATGTTTTAGATGCTATGGGCCTCCACTTTTTAACTGTCTCCATGATGCCACTGGCGCCCAAATCCTTAATCCCATTTCCCTGGATTTCGCACCCTTTAGAGCGTATAGCTCTGACTCGATGTTATGAATCCCGAGCATCCTGCACATCCACATTTGGAAGGTTGGGGCCTCAACATCCTTCCATGCAGCAGCAATTAGGATTCTAAGAACAGCTGTTGATATAAAAACAAGTGCCTCGGATTCTGTGCTTAGGCCCAGTTTAGCGTCGCACCCAATTATTAAAAGTGTAGGGGATAGGTCTATTTTGACAGCTAGCAGCCCCTCTAGGAACTTTTCAATTTCCTTTTTAATTGTCCCTAATTTCCCACAGCTACAAAACATATGTAGAAGATCAGCCGGACCATTACCACATCTAGGGCAATTACTATCCTCCCTCTTTCCCCATTCATACAATTTAGCCGGAGTGTAATATAGGTTGAAGAGAGTCTTAAAGTGCTGTGCTCTTAAGTTTGAGGAACGTAGGAACCTTTTATCCATTAGGATAGCTTTATCCAGATCGATGTCAGGATCTCTCAGTTTAACAGCCCAAGTGGCCTCTGTCTTAAGAATATCATCAGGAAGCGTTTCCAAGAATAACCCATAGAGTGATCTGATTCTGCAACCACCTCCCTTCATATCGTCTAGTATTGTACAATCTTTTGATATGTCTATTATTGGTCTTTTTGATTTTATTGTATTGGCCAGCTGCTTATATTTGAACTCTTGGTATCCTTGGAGTGAATATCGTGACTTCAGAAGTTCAAGGGGCCTCAAAACATCCTTTGTCATCACTTGACCTAATGTCGTAATTCCCTGCCTTTCCCAGTGTTTCCATGGGCCATCTCTACTTAGATGTGGAAATAGTCCTGAATTCCAGAGTATAGTGTGTTTATTAAACTTTGGAATACTCTGGTTCTTCTGTACAGAGGACCATAACCCCCAGATGTCTTCTAAAATGTTATAGCCTGTTGCCTTATAAAAACGTTTATCGTATTTCCTTAACAATACCCCGTGTGCTTCACTCCCTAGAGCCAGCTGATAAATAGATGGGATGTCTCCGTGGCTATGTGGCATAGCATCAGGAAAAAAGAGTATAGCCATTTCTGTCAGAAGGCAAGACCAATTGTAGAACTTAAGATTAGGAATTCCTAACCCACCCTTTTCTTGGGGGAGAGACATGTATTTAATTGATCTCCTCACCTTACCATATTGCCAAACAAAGTTCATGAAAACTGCCTCCATTTCCTTGATCAATATGTCATCTACTTTAAAGGGGATAGACCTAAATTTGTATAGAATCTTCGGGAACATTGTCATTTTAATGACATTGACCCTGCCTATGATTGACAAATGAAGGGTATCAATTCTTTTTAGGTCCTGTTTCATCTTTTCAAGTAGGGGCAAAAAATTGTCTTTGATGATTTCCCCTGGCTGTGCATTAATTGTTATTCCTAAGTAAACTGCTGAGACTACATATCTATCGTCTAGTTTGACTATGTTCCTTGAGCATAATACCTGTGTTTTTGCCACATTGAGACGATACCCAGATAACCTCCCGAAGTCAGAAGTAATACTAATTATTCCTCTCATTGCACTATCTGGATCAGTGGTAGTTATGGCTAAATCGTCCGCATATGCAAGGATTTTGGTGTGAATTCCATTAGTGACAACCGGCTTTATATTGACGTTATTCTTTATAAGGGTAATTAGGGGGTCTATGTATAATGCGAAAAGGATGGGTGAGCACGGACACCTTTGTCTCGTGCCTCTCGTGATCTGAATCTGCCTAGAACTTTCACCCATAGGCTGGATACTGGCTGTTGGATTAAAATACATAGCCTTAATTGCCTGCAAGAATCTAGGACCAAATCCTCTATCAACCATCACTTTCCACAAAAAGCTCCACTTGACGCGGTCGAACGCTTTTTCTGCGTCGAGGAGGATCATCGCGACCCCCCCTCCACCAGCCGCATGGATATCGAACAGAGTTATGGCCCTTCTAATATGGTCGGTAGTATCCCTACCGGGGACAAAACCATGCTGCCAAGACGAAACGAGAGTCGCAATAATCCCCCCCAGCCGTGTAGCCATTATCTTTGCATATAGTTTGTTATCGCTATTTATTAACGATATGGGCCTATAAGACCCAGGACTTTCCTTGGGTTTCCCTTTTTTGTGGAATACCACTATATTGGTTTTGGTCCAAGATTCTGGTATAACCCCGGTATTTATAACCCCGTTGAATAGATCTAACAGAAGAGGTGCCATTTCTTCCTTCAAGTGTTTATAGACCTCCAGGGGTATGGCATCAGGCCCTGCTGCCTTGCCTGCTGATAGATCTTTTAATGCCTGGGAGAGCTCATCCATGGTGATATTCTGCTCCAAAGATTCTATCTCGCTAGCCGTAAGTTTAGTGCCTGTATCTAGCCAATTTATACCCGAGTCGTCTATATCCGTTTCTTCCTTATAAAGATCCTGATAGAACCTCCTAAAAACTTCGAGAATTTCAGTTGGTTTATTATAGATCTGATCACCTTCTTTAATTTCGGTAATAGCATTTTTTGATGTAGCTTGTCTTATCCTTAACGCTAGAACCCTGCCTGCATTCTCCCCTGTTTCATACATACTGGCTCTGCGGGTCTGATATTCTGCTACTGCTTTTTTTGTCAAATGCCGTTGGATATCTGCCTTTATGCTATTCAGCCTTTCTAAGCTCTGATTACCCTGTGTCCCCTGGCAGACGTCAATCCTGTGTTGTTCCTCTGCCTCCGCCAGTTTGACCAAAAGACGTTCTCGGTCTTCCTTAGCTTATTTCCAGATCCTACCCGAAAAGCTGATTGTCTCTCCCCTCAGGCCAGCTTTGAAACTATCCCAGACCATAACCCGGGATGCACTATATCTGTTCGCATCAAAGAAGGATTGAGACCAGTTCTTAATGTATGCTAAATAATTGCTATCCGCTAAAAGCTTTCTGTCAAAAGTCCAGGGTCTGACCTTTTTCCTTTGTATGTTCATGGTCATAGTAAGAATGAGGGGTATATGATCCGATATTAGCCTAGGCAGCATTGCGATTTTTACATTAGGAAGACAAGTTGCTGATATTAAGAAATAGTCCAACTTTGTATGTTTATTAAATGGGTGTGAGAAGTATGTGAACCCGGGTTCGTCTTTCTTTAGGCTCCCCGACACATCCCTCAGCCCATAAGATTGCATTATAGAGGACACGGACCTGAATACCCGGGGCTTACGACCGATATATGGGGTATCCCCTGTAAAATCTGCTGAAATATTGAGATCTCCACACATTATTATAGGTGAAGACCAGTTAGTAAGTTCCCTCTCTATATGATCCATCACCCCCGGATCATCCAGGTTAGAGCCGTATACTGTACATAGAGTTATACCTAATTTCAGTTCGCATATTGCCCATCTTCCCAATGCATCAGCCTTTGATTTTTTTGCCCCTCCCAGGCCTACCCGACCTATAATGGCTACCCCCTTTACCGTTGAAGTCTGTGAAGAGCAGGACAGAATTTCATACCCCCTTAAATGTAGCCAGTGTTTCTTTTTCCATGGTAAGTGGGTCTCTTGTAAACATATGATATCTGCCCTTATTAATTTTATATACTCTTCAAACCTACCTCTCTTTTTCCAGTTATTCAGCCCACCAATATTTAGGCTAACTACCCTAATACTAGACATAGCCCTGTAGGGAGCAAAGCCAGCACTCTAACCAATTACATTTTCTCCTGAGCTTTCCGTGACTGTGCATATCCACTCTAAACATTATACTTATATTGAGAAACACATTTATTGCATGAACTTTCTTTTTCCTTTTTAGTTTTTGCTTTCCCCATCCCCCACCCCACTCCAAACCTTGTCCCCCCCTGACCCCCCTGACCCCAACCTTCTCCCCAGTGAAGCGCGCAGACTGAGGCTGTGCGTGTGATGGGTGCAACCCAGCAGTGGACACTTTGCTGACTACTTATTAGAACATGTCCTCAACTCATAAATGAACCATGAACCACCTTATCTTGACACCTTTAATTCTATAAACCTTAACCTTAAGTTAGGATTTAGGCTTGAAAATACTACCCTGCCCCACATGAACTATACAACCGTAATGCTCGTCCCCCTTAGGCTGCATCCTTCTTTTATATGGATCGATTGGAGGCTAGTAGTACAACACACTCCACTAGTACCTATGATATATTGTATGTAGGATATCCCTACACTACACAATCTATATTAGTTATACACCATACTAAATTGAGTCCAGATACTCCCGAGCTTTTATTTCTGAAGAGAAATACATGGTCTTGCCTGAATGAAATATTTTTAGCTGGGCAGGATTAATGAGATAGACCTGTACTCTTTTGTCCTGAAAAGGCTTGATTAATTGTCTCAGCCTCCAACGCCGTTCAACGGTGGCGTGACAGAAATCAGGCCTTACAAAGAAAGAGCCTCCCTCAAAGGTTCTTTTGGCGTCTGGTCTCGCTTTCTCTGAGATGGACTGGCGTAGAAGAAAGTTGCCTATGTAGATTAGGATAGCTCTCGGCTTGTCGCCTTCTCTGGTATTCTGTCTCAGTTTAGCTGGTGTCCTGTGCGCTCTCTGGATTTCAGTAGTCCAATTCCAACCAGCAATATCTGGAAAGGCTTTCTCGAAGGTTTTGACTATAAAGGCTTTGACATCCTGCCCTTCGATTCCTTCCGGAATTCCAAGGACCCTGAGATAGTTCCTTCTTTGACGATTTTCTAGGTCCTCCAGCTTCCACTGGACATCTATTGCTTGTGTGCCAAGGGATTCCACTCTGCTCGTGGCGGCCGCAGCCTCTGATTCAGTGGCGACGATCCTTTCTTCTAGATTTGAGACCCTGTCGCCTATATTTACACAGGCCTTTGAGAGTTTCCTGACCACTCCTTTCATTTTTCGCATTGCAGCTTGGGCCTTAAAGCTGTCTGATCGAGTCTCTTCTCTATGTGCTGTTATTCGTTGATGGATTGATTCCATCATTGCCATCAGTGACATCATTGAGAGCTGCGTGGTCTCCTGATGCTGTGTCTGGGCCGTCCCCTGATTAGGGTTTCCCTGGAGAGATGTTGTAGGGGAGTGATCCCATGTTAATTCTGGGTGATCCCTTTGAGAAGGCATATTTTTGATGGTGGTTGAAGGAATCCCTTCCTCGTTGTCACTCTCCCCGTTTCTGGGTTGCTGCAATCGATATCAGAGCTATGGATCTCCTCATCCTCTGACCAATCGGCCTCCTCTGTCACGGAGAAGAAACATTCACTGGGAGTCTTCTCCTTTTCCTTCTCCTTTTCGTCATGTATTGATCCAGAATGAATGACAGTTACATTATCCACTGATTGAACAGGTTCGTCTGGGACCATAGTGGACATGGTAGCCTCTTTCAGTGCCTCACTTGTTGTAGAACCTTCTTGAGTGCCTCCGTTATTAGTTGTTGGGTATATGGAACTACGCTCTACCATGCCTTCTGGTAATGAGTCTAGCATGTCCTTAGCTGGTATAGGAGCTGTACACTCACTGGCCCCGTTACCAGCCCCCTCACCTTCCTCCGTAGTCGCACCAATTGGATGCATCGTTTGTGATGTCAAGACCTGAGTGCCACTCAAGGTGTTACCCCCTACTTCAACCTCCTGACCTGGCTGATATGACTGCAGCTGCCTTTGAGATTGGGTTTGAGGCTGTAGGGGTTGAGAGGCTGGTTGTGATGTGACCTCAATGTCTGAACCAGGTTCAAGCTCTACATCTTCTTGAGTGGCCGGTAGTGCCGATAATGTCGCCACAGGGACCCCTGGGGCCGCCACTAGGTCTACTACCATAGCCGGTTCCATCTCTTTCAGCTTTTTTTTCCTCTCCTTCCGGTTCAGCATGTCTACCACACTTATGGTGGCAGTGGCTGTAGCTGTGGCTTGTCTAGTTCTAACAGCGGGGGGCCGCATCTCTTTTGGTGTACTCGGACCTGAGGTCGACTGTTGCTGCTGCTGCTGCTTTGCCCGACCCCCTGGTCCCGCTTCTGGCACTGCCCCCTCAAGCCCTGTGCTGGTTATAGGCACAGTATTCACGGAGATGTCTGTAGTATTACCTGCTATACCAGCGTTGTCAGCGTTTTTCTTTTTTGACAATGGCTTACCTCCGGTGTTAATTTTGGGGGCCATTAGTAACACAAGTGCCGAGAGTAGAGAAAGTTGCTGTTTCACTCTGATCCGGCCTCTGCACTCGTGAACCTTGTAGCCTCTCGGTTCTGCTCTGCCTCTGTCTGAGCCACTGGCGCCACAGCCGCTGCAGCCGCTGGAGCTGCAGCCTCCGCTCCTCTCTCCCGATCCCGTCCCTGTGAGGCTCCGCCTCCACACTCCGCGAACTCCGCCGGATCTCCAAACCAGCCCAGACCTCAGGAAAGGTGATGCAGCAACCCTCCGCAGTCCAGGGGGAAGCGCCCTGTAACAGGGATCGGCAAAGAACATCCAGGCAGCCGAACCGAGACGCCGAGATGCTGAGACGCGAGATCGGAGCCGTCGTGCTGTCGTGCTGTGTGCTGTGTTGCGTCTTGGCGTCTTCTCCGTGCAACCCCCAATCTGCAATCCGGGAAATCCGCTGAGCTGGAGCAGCTCGGTTCCCTATCTGCCCGGTAAGCTCATAGCAAGCTCATGGCATGTTTTCCGAGGTACACAAGTTTGTTGAGTTTTTGCTGAAGTGTCTGTCTGCACTGCTGAGGTTGCTGCTCAGCCGCTCCTCACGGCCGCCGTCTTGCTTCCTCCGTGGACGTCTACCAGAAAAGAGGGTTTCATTGGAGAGATGAGGCCAGCAGATAAGGCAATCAATTTATTCTTGAAAAGTGGTTTACAGCAGAAACAAAGAACAGATACAGCAGACACCACAATCACTGCCTCACATAACTCCTTCTCTCAAACATTAACATTCACTCAAGCACCATTGTACTCTGACTAACAGATAGCAATCCAAAAGTTGCATCTACCCTGGGCTGCATATTTAGAAAGTACACATTACATTGTTGTAGTGAACAATGATCTATACATGAAGGGCAAGTCACTTATTGGGGTGGGAGATCAAAATACGGGAGGTACGGGTAGCCATCAAAACTATGGCCCGTAATAAAACCCCGGGCACGTATGGCTTGCCAGTAGAATTTTACCTTGCCTACACTGATTTGCTTGGCCCACAGCTCACTCGCCTATATAATCAGGCTAAGAGAATTGGCAGGTTACCTGACTCCACTAGGGAAGCGATCATCATTCCTTTGTTGAAACCGGGTAAACAACCCTCGGATAAAGCGGCGTACAGGCCTCTATCCATGCTTAACCTGGACTATAAAATATTGAGCAAGATCCTGGTCATCCGACTGCTTCCTCATATGCCCACCCTCATACATGTCGACCAATCAAGGTTCATCCCAGCCCAAAACACAGCATTAAACATCAGACGGCTTTTCCATATATTAGAGGCGGATTCCTACAATGCGGCCTCTGCTGCGGTCTTTGCAATAGACATAGAAAAAGCCTTTGACAGCTTGGAGTGGGCATACTTATACCATGTAATGCAGAAAATGGGCCTAGGGCCGGATTTAGTGAGTTGGACGGCCCTGTTATATACAGACTCTAAGGCCAGGGTCAAGACGGGGGGTGATCTCAGAGGCATGCAGAGTAAGGAGGGTTACACGCCAGGGATGTCCCCTCTCCCCACTGCTATTTGCTATCGCAATGGAGCCCTTGGCGGCACATGCTAGATCGGGACGGGCGTACCAGGATCTCGATGTCTATGGTCAGATCCATCACATTGCCCTAAACGCATACCTTTACTGTTCCTGGCAAATACATGTTAAGCCTTACGTGGGGCCAAGTCTCTGCTGAAAGATTTGAGTAACGTGGATGGCCTAAAAGTAAATTGGGCGAAATCATGTCTATTCCCTGCACGCAGGGGCAGGCCGAGTCCGAAGAGTACAGAGTGGGTGCATTGGGAGGACAGTTGCTTGCCCTACTTGGGGACACTTAACTACCACGAACAAGGGGATATCCTGGAAGGGAACATTGGGAAAGCTATCAGGGGGACCAAAGCCAACTTCGAATTCTGGGGTACCTTGCCACTATCAGTGGCGGGCCGAGTGGTACTTCTTAAAATGGTGACTTTGCCGCGCCTGTTATACTTCTTTAGGGCCTTACCAACCTGGATACCAGCAAAATATTTTAAGCAGCTCAGGACAATGGTCACATCGTTTCTATGGGGTAAGGGCAGACGCAGGGTGGCCCTCAATACACTCATGAGACCCCGTGCAGAAGGGGGGCTAGCGGTGCCAGATTACAAAACGTATTATCTAGCTGCCCAATTTCAGTGGCTCACACAATGGGTGGACAGGGCCACCAGGTCTGAGGAAGAGGCCGGGGAAGTATGGGGCAACACCCCTCACTCTGGAGTTTACTACGGCGCGGAAATGCTGGAATAGGTACTTGCGGAGGGCGGCTATTAAGTGCCCTTATGCGCCTGAAATCCCACTGAAGATGTGCAGGGCCATGCCGCATGGGGGTAATTGGCGGAGGTTGGAGACCTGGGAACAGCAGGGGCTGGCGGCACTGGGAGCCTTGATCCCGTTTGAGGCGTTGAGGGACCGATATGACCTGCCAGGAGGGGATTTCCTTCAATATACTGCCCTCACGGCAGCCATCAGGAAGCATTGGAACATGGGCCTCACAGAGCCGCCGACTTCTATGGGGTGCAATACGGGGTGATGGCGGCAGGCACCATAAAGGCGGTGACATGTCTTTTTAGACGCATGACGCTAAAATCCTTATCCCCAATGACGGCCCTGAAGCTCCAATGGGAAGAGGACTTGGGGAGTGACATCCCAGATAGAGCATGGAGTGAGATAGAAGAGAGGGCCTGGAAAAGTATGAGAAACGCAAGGTTTCAGTTGGCACACTTTCACATCCTCCACAGGGCATACCTCACACCAGCCCGGTTACATAGGTATTTACGGACCCACCCAGCGGCCTGCCCAAGATGCGCAGCAGACGAGGCGGATTTTAAACACATGCTATGGGACTGCCCATCTCTTGACAACTTTTGGGAGGAGGTGACAGCTGAATTGATAGACCGTACTGATAGGGACTTAAATCTCTCCATGGCGCACTGTATCCTACATTGGTTTCCCCACACCTCAAAGAACAAAATCACTAGCAAATTTATCGATTTGGGTTTCCTCTTGGCCAAAAGAACCATCACCACCCATTGGAAAGCGAAAAAGGACACCAGTATAACTAGGTGGAAGGCAGAATTTCAAAAGTGGGCAGCGTGTGAGGGTACTACCCGATTACAAATTGCACATCGAACGAGCAGCGAGAGGGTGCTGGAGAGGGCGAGGGCGTGGGAGATGTTGGTTATGGCAATTAAGACCCCTGAGGAGATCATGCCCCGGGAGATGACCCCGTGGTGGCCGTTGATTAACAAACAATCGGGTTTGACTGCAACTCATCATGTCAGCCCGCAGCTGTGACTGACCCTTGGGAGAGATGTCTGGCCCTGTGGCGACTATTACCGTCCTGATGCACTATGAGCTTCAGTTCTTAGCTCCAGAATTGCAGGGGCGAGCCCTTGCACGACACGCTTGGGAGGGTGGGGGGGAAGGGGAGTCTGGGGGTTAGTTGAAGTTGGGGGCAGGGTTAGTTGAGAGTAATCAGTTGAATAATGCCCACATATGAACTGCGTCACGTCCAAGGTGGGAAGAGGGCAGAACAGAGGGCAAGACTTGCCTACACAGGGGATCCTGTATAGTGGCTAATGGCTACGGGGAATGTGTTACATGAATTTGATTGTCTTGGCCCATTACTGGGCGCTGTACATAAATCTGATGAAAAACAATAAAAAATGTAAAAAGAAAAAAATGAAGGGCAAGTCACTTTATGTCACAGCTATGGCATGACAAACGCACAAGTTACTTACCTTCGGTAACGATATATCTGTAAGAAACATTAGAAGTGATAGATTTCTTACCTTAGAATTACCCCCAGGTGTCAGACTGGATCCGAAAAGTTTTTCCTTAGGAGTACCCCTGCGCGTCGGAAGGCGTTGTCGTGTGGCTCCGCAAGAGTCGTTGGCGCCGGGATGACGTTGCTGGAGCTACTTAAACGCGCCCACGTGCGCTGACGTCAGTTCTGTACACAACTTTTTGCGCCAGGAATGCAGAGCCATGCAAGAAACTGACCACCTGTGCCATGAAACTAGGGCCCTGAAAAGGATAACCTTAACCCTAGAAATCAGTTCCCAGAACGGGGAGGATGGGTGGGGCGGTAAGGAATCTATCACTACTAATGTTTCTTACAGATACAGAAGGTAAGTAACTTGTGCATCTGAAAGAAACACGTAGCGATAGATTCCTTACCTTAGAATAGATACCCCAGCAATACCAACCCCGGTGGTGGACCTGTGAACCAAGATCACACCAAAAAGTCCTGGAGAACCGAAAGGCCAAATAAGCTGTCTCTCTGGACGTGGCTGTCCAGGCAGTAGTGCTAGGTAAACCTGTGCAGCGAGGCCCACGTAGTGTTGCAGGGATTCTGCTCCTTCACATAACTGTGCACAGAGACCCAGGACCTCAGTGAATTGTGGTGGACCAAAAAACTCACCTCAGTACCTAGAAACCCTAACCAGTTAGGATCAGTGTCACATTAGCTCTTTGTCCTATAGCAAAGGAACACAGAACATGCGACTTAGGTTATACTCAGGAATGGTGGGAAGCAAAACACTCCTTCGTTATACTCTCATACCAGTCCACAACAGGAGTAAAAAGAGACACGGGAAAGGTTAAAATATTCATATTAACGACGTGCTCTAAGATGCAGTATCTTTGCTAACATAAGCAGACATGATTAGAAATAATATGGTCAGCATTGTTACAATTCCATAAAACACTAAAGGAGAAATCATATTACAATGATAGTGAAAACAGGTCATATAGCGCCTAGTGAATCAACCTCCCTAGCTAGGAGCTATGTTTTATAAAATATAGAAGGTCTCTTAGACTTGTGTGGGGGATCCCATACCTCCAAGATCAGCAGGAGTAAATAACATCAGGATCTTCAAACGCTCTCTGTCTCCTTGGAAAAACGTGATTCTTCCAAGTGCCCGAAATCATGCCTACAGTGTAATATTAAAGGCGCCAGAATCTCCGTTGGCTTGCAGCTGCATGTATGTTATGTCCAAAACGTGAGCCGATCAGCCCAAACAACAGCTATCTTGTTATGATAACCTTGGAGGCTTTAGCACTCACTCACTGTGCAGACTGAGGTCGCGATGTAAATCTAGGGATACCGAAAACAAGCCATTCTCATGTAAAGCATTTCACGCAGCCTAAGTTACAATAACAGCCCTATGCAGTGTCGTGTGCAAAAAGCAGCAAAAGGTAAAATGGCGTTTAAACTTCTAACTATGCTAACATAGCAATGTGCGCAAACAAAGCCCAGGCTCACTACACCCTCCCTTGATAGGAGAACACACAATAAGTGGGGGCAATTTTTAGAACGCAGAGTTCAAGTTCGAATGAGACAGAACCTAAGTTAAAAATTATGCCAAACTGGATAATTGGGAGTAAATTCCGAATTAGTAACCAAAAAAACAAAAAACAAAACCAACAGGGGTATATAGTGTCAAACACACATAATGCGTAGAAAAAATGAAGCAACATTTTTTTCATGAGCTTATTACTTGTCTATGAAGCCGGAAAAAAATTGTCACTTCAATCCAACAGCGTATAGGCACAGTACGTCGCAAGATGGCCACCGGACGAGAGCTCCTCCCCTGAGCTCCTGGGTTAGGGATCACCTATCGGTTAATATCCCTGTACAACACGGCCATCTATCGCTCCCCTTCGCCCTGCTGCCCTCCTACACCATCATATAGCAATACTGTGCAAGCTTGGCCCCCGCAGCACTGCAAAGACCAGCATTGTGAATCCCTCTTACCTCAACTAGGACCATCGGCTGCGCTGGTCCTCAGGTGAGTTTTTCCTTCTGGCGACGGATGCGTTTGGCACTAGCCGAGGCCCTGGGGAGCTGATTGCAGCGTCACCCCCCCCCATGCAGTGCTGCCATACCGATCGCGCTCGGTGCTGCAGGGATGCCAAGGAGCTGTGAGGCGGTATCCTACATCTCGAGTCCCCAAACCTGTGACCCACAGGGGAACCAGAGGACTTGCGCTGTACACCCAGGCAGGTTTCCCTTCAGTGACGGGCACACACAGCACGAACCGAAGCCCTGGGGAGCTGCTTACCGCCTCGCCCCTGATGCAGTGCTCTCACGGCGATCGCGCTCGAGGCAGCATGGATGCAAAAAGGCTGCGAAGCGGTGCACCTGCCCTGAGGATTTATTCCTGGGCAGCATCAACAGAGGAGAAGTCTCCCACGATTTGGCATGCACAAGTGAGCGTGTGCATCAGCAGAGACATAGCGACATCCAGACTACAGGGGTGGGTTTGGTATCAGAAATTTTAGCGGTACCTTGCAGTTGTCGGTCTATGGCACAACAGCTTTATTGCCCCCAGCCATTTTGTACACAAAACTGCCCCTCCATACTGCCTCTGGCCATTTACCCACGAAAATGGCAGCACCTGACAATGGCTATAGAAAGAGGACTGAACTATAAAACCAAACAAGGGCCCATAGCTGCACCCCAGCCAGGCTCGATCAGACAATAACAACTGAAAGAGGACTGCACCATCAAAACAAACAAGGGCCTACAGCTGCACCCTGAGCCATGCTCGTTCAGATGGTGGCCATCTTTAAGTGGCACTGACCTGCTATAGCAGCCAATAAAAGATTTGTTGAACCTGGCAAAGATCTAGGAATTTCTTCTCACTTACGACCCGGCCAATTTCTTACTTCTTTTTTTCTAAGAGGTTACTATCCTAATGATCACGCACATAAGGAAATCTACTGCTTACTGACCCAAGTCTCTCCTATAGTGCCCAACCCTATCCAACAGGGGAGGTCCTGGCCTGACCGCTACTGGGGTAAACTCATATACCCTGGTTTACCCTCTCACATCTCCAAAACTGCTACAAAACATTTCAAGCACCTCACCCTGAAAAATCACCCTAAGAAACTGATCTCTGACCTGTGTTTCAGTGCGGACAACGGCACAGTCATAAACGACCTTGTTTTCTACTCCAAGAAGAACTCCCTCTTCGCCCAATACCTTTGCGCACCTCCTCAATGTACACACAACCAGGAACATTCCTTACGGCACTAAGCTCACAATAGCGCCCTCCGCAACCCTGCAAGCTGACCTCACCATCACCCTCCACAAAAGCGGCATTGTACTGATCCAAGCCTCAACCAAAAACCTCAATAAATTTGCGGACCTTTTTACCCTCCTCAGAAACCATGTGCATGACACTGGCATGGTGACCAACACCCACCTTGACGATCCTATGACCTGCCTGCCTAGCATGACTAACCCCCCAGAAACCACCTCTCTAAGGGTTTCCAACACAGTTCCTCCTAACCCCTCCAGTTCGTCTCCCGGCCCTGCTAACACTACCGCCCCAAGACCCTTGGTCTCCTCCCCTCTATCTCCCCATACTGTCTCTGAGGTTTCTAACACGGCTCATCCTAACCCCCCTAGCTCATCTACCAGCCTTGCTAACGCAATCGACCCGAGACCCTTGGTCTCCTATCGTCTAGCTCCCCACTCTGACGCTGAGACCGGTACGCCTCCAATGAGCTATGATGCAGGTCAAGCTAGCCCTGCTAGCCCACAAACCACCCCTCCTATTGCTCCTAACATAGTCCATCCTAACCCTCCTAGCACCTGTACTGCCCCCCCCCTTATATGGATATTGATACTCTGCACTCCAGAGCCACCAAAATAATTCAGAGCATCCATTTCTCCATTCTGGATCTAACGAACCTCCTTCACCTCGCCAAACTCTCCTTCGCTAGCCTGAAGCCCCTGCTGAAGAACATAAGTTACTTACCTGTAAACTGTGGTTCTCCAGTATTGGTGTCTTTCATAGATTCACATGCTTGAATATTCCCCGTCGTCGAAGTGGGAGTTCCACGGTACATAAAATAGCAGGTTTATATGCATATATGAGTAAAACTATTATAATTATAAAAAATACATATACATATATATAAAATACAGTAAACTCAAAAGTACCATAGAACTGAATAGGCCCATAGAAAGCCTACGGGAGAAAACTCAATTTGGTAACATATCAGTGTCATTATGTTTTGGTCCAAATTCCAGCCAATCAGGCTGCAGTTCCCTCTAGAACCTTCTCCTCAGAAGCCCAAGACATCAGATTTTCGTAGCACAGAGTAACCAAAGTGCTTGAGGAGAAGGGAGCCCATGAGGGGAGGATGGGAGGGTCGCATGTGAATCTATGAAAGATACCAATACTGGAGAACAACAGTTTACAGGTAAGTAACTTATGTTCTTCTCCAGTATTAGGGGTGTCTTTCATAGATTCACATGCTTGAATAAGAGTAGAAAGCAGTAATCATCATATAAGTCATAAAGGTAACAGTAATTTCAAGCATATAATAGACATATCATATTAAGAGAGATAACCTTTATGACAGGAGGCGGGTAGCAACAGAGGCTCACCTTTAATGGAAAAGATTCCGCAGCACCGCTTGTCCTACTGCTGCATCTGCGGCATCTGCTGACTGCAGACAGTAGTGCTTTGTAAAAGTATGGCTGCTCGACCACGTAGCAGCTCTGCAGATGTGTCGCAGAGGTACCCCCGCAAAAAGGGCAGTAAAAGCTGACACAGCTCTAGTTGAATGAGCACGTACTGGAGCTGGAAGAGGCTTGCCAGCTCGCTGATGACAAAAGGCAATAGTGGAAGAAATCCACCTAGTAATAGTTTGTTTGGTAATAGGTTGTCCTTTAGACCTTTAGAGGCCGGGCCATAGGCCACGAACAGTTGATCAGATTTCCTGAAGGATGCAGTGCGCTGAATATAAAACTTGAGGCAATGTTTTATATCCAGGGAATGTAATGAACGTTCCGCAGGAGTTTGTGGATCCGGAAAGAAAGTCTTTAAAATGACCGGTTCATTGAGATGAAAATCACTGGGAACTTTCAGAATAAATGTAGGTTTAGTACGTAGTGTAACAGCCTCCTTTGAGAACTGGAGAAAAGGAGGTTGAATTGTGAATGCCTGAATGTCACTGACACGCCTAGATGACGTCAAGGCGAGCAATAGGGCAACTTTCCACGTGAGGAACTTTAAGCTTGCTGAATGGATGGGTTCAAAAGGAGGTAGGAGGAGCCGAGACAAGACCAGGTTTAAGCGCCAAGTAGGCGGAGGACGTCGAATGGGTGGAAACATTCGGAAGAGACCTTTGAAAAACTGTTTATTAATTCTAGATGAATATAGTGAGGAAGAGCCATCATGACGGAAGCGGGATAGAGCCGCTAGAAAGACCTTCAGAGTGGAGTGGGAAAGTCCTGACTTCGCAAGGGAGAAGAAGAAAGGCAGAATCTGTTCTGGTTTAGCGGTCATCGGATCCAAGGCCTTGGTGTGGTACCAGACACAGAAACGCTTCCACTTCAACTGATAGGTTTTAATGGTGGAAGGAGCACGGGCGTGCGCGAACACCTTTCTACAGACTGCGTCGATGGTCAAATGCGCAAATTCATGGTCCTCAGGTTCCAGGCATGAAGTTGGAGGTATGCTGGATCCGGATGGCAAATCCGCCCCTGCTGCATCGTGAGGAGGTGAGGCAACGGATGAAGCGGAATTGGCTCGCTCTGGAAGAACAAGGGACGGTCCGGGAACCATGGGCGCCTCGGCCATTTGGGTGCGATCAAGATGACTTGACATGGTTGAAGCCTCATTCTGTGCAACAAGCGTGGAATTAGAGGAAGCGGAGGAAAAGCGTAGCTGAATGTGTTCAACCAGCTGATCGAAAATGCATTTCCGCTCAACTCTCTGTGGGGATGAAGACTTGCAAAGCGTTGGCATTTCTTGTTGGTGATAGTCGCAAAAAGATCTATCTGCGAATGGCCCCAGTGGCGGAAAATGAACTCCAGAGTTGGTTGATTGAGTTCCCACTCGTGGTTGTCCGAGAAAGACCTGCTGAGTGTGTCCGCCAGAACATTGGAAACACCCGGCACATGTATGGCAGTGAGATGAATCTGATGATGAATTGCCCAATTCCATATCTCCTGTGCTTGTTGGGAAAGCAAAAGGGACCTGGTGCCGCCCCCGTTTGTTCAGGTAATGCATGCTGGTGGTGTTGTCTGTTCTCACCAGCAGAGATTGACCTTGAACGATCCGTTGAAAAGACTTCAGGGCCAGGAAGATCGCCAGAAGCTCCAGGCGATTTATATGCCAAGTGCGTTGGAACGCAGTCCATTTTCCTTGTACGGACAGGCCTTCGAGATGTGCTCCCCAGCCCTCCAGGGATGCATCGGTTGTAAGCGTCAGAGTTGGAGTAGTGTCTTGAAAAGACCGACCTTTTGAAATGTTTGGAGGGTGAGCCCACCACTCCAGAGCCTTTTGGATGTGGGGCGTAAGAAGGATCTTGTCGTTGAACGATCATGAAATCTGCTTCCACTGCTTGTCTAACTCCTCTTGGATGACCCTCATATGTAGTCTGCTGTGGGGAATCAACTGTATGGCAGAAGAAGCCATGCCGAGGAATGATTTCAACATCCGGACTGAAACGTACAGTTTTGACTGGAGGGATCGTACCATCTGGAGCATACGGTCTTGTCGTTCCTGGGAAACAAAAACCATTGCCAGATGAGAATCTAGAGAGGCTCCTAGAAAATCTCGCCATTGAGATGGGCGAAAGTGTGACTTCTGGCAATTGATGGAAAGGCCCAAGTCTTGAAACAGGGAGCGGCAAGACTGTATATGCTGGATTGCCAGTTGAAGATTTGGAGCCTTTATGAGACAATCGTCCAGGTATGGATAAAATTGTATGCCTCGTAGGCGTAGAAAGGCAGCTACCGGGGCCATGATCTTGGTAAAGACCCTCAGTGCTGAACGGAGGCAGAATGGTAGGACCTTGAATTGGAAGTGCAGGTGTCCGACTGTGAAGCGTAGATACTTCCTGTGTCTGGGGTGCATTGGCACATTGAAATATGCGTCTTGGAGGTCGATCGTTGAGAAGAATTCCCCTGGACTGAGGTAATTCAGGATTTGAAACAGAGTTAACATCTGAAAGGTTTTGCAAATGATGAATTTGTTCAGGGCCCGTAAATCCAAAATTGGACGCCATTCTCCAGACTTTTTCTTTACTAAGAAAAACTGGGAATAGAATCCCTTGCCGCGTTGACCTAGCGGCACTACCTCGATGGCCCCTTTTTGGATCATTAATTTTACCTGGGCCAAGAGTTCTTTGAGGTGGGGGGAGGGTGGCCCCGAAGGTGGACGAGTGGGAGGGAATTTTGTGAACTCCAGGGTACGGCCTTTGGAGATAACGTCCAGGACCCATTGGTCGGAGGTGATTTCGGACCATTTGCAAAAGTACTTTGAGATGCGACCTCCAAGATGCACAGTCGGAAGACGAAAGGAACGGAGACTGTCACTGTTTTTTGTTGTTTGCACCACCTCTATAAGTTGTTTTTTGTTGGTATGGTCTGGAGGAAGACTGACGATTCTGGTTTTGGTAAGAACTTCTCTGCCGGTTATCGCCGTAGGTATTGTATGAGCGATACTGGCCTGATCCACGAAAAGTAGAGGAGCCACCACCTCTACCTCGTGCCCCCCGAAAGAGCCGCTTTTTATATTGGAGAGTAGCCAAGGACTTTGCGGTGTCAGTGTCCTTTTTGATCGCCTCAAGAGCATCGTCTACATGCTTGCCAAATAAAGACTCTCCATCGTATGGCAAGTCGAGGGCTTTTGCTTGTACTTCTGGACGAAATGTTGTAGATTTCAGCCAGCCTTGACGCCTCAAGACTGCAGCCCCAGCTAATTGGCGAAAGCCTGTGGATGAAATGTTGAGCGCACATTCGATAATTTCAGACAAAATTACCTCTCCCTCTTGGATAATAGCCTGCGCTTCTGCACGGATGGCCTCAGGCATTTGAGGAATCAGTGCGGCAATCTCGGACCACATTTGGCGGTCGTAACGGCCCAGAATTGCCAAGGTATTTGCAGCTCTGACAGTAGTGGCCGCCATTGTAGTAAACTTTTTTCCCATTGAGTCCAACTTGCGGCCTTCCTGATCAGGAGGAGACGCGAGTGGTGTAGCCGGATTACAAGATCTTTTCTGTGCTGCCTGAGTAATAACCGACTCTGCTTTTGGCTGTGACACTAAACAGGCTGGAGCGGACGCTGGAGCCTTATATTTTTTTGTCTAATCTGGGCAAGACTGGAGGTACTGAGTTAGGATGTTCCATGAGTTTAAGTCCCTCTGACCAAATAAAGTCAATAGTTGGAATTGTGTGGGATTGTCTTTGTGAAACGTCCTTAAAATCATACAGGAAGCATTCACTTTCATGTTGCTGTTTCTCGACAGTGAGATGAAAGCGTTTCGCTGCACAGACCATTAAATTATGGACGTTTGCAATGTCCACTGGAGGCGATGCAAGAGGTGAGGTGGGCAGAGTGGAAGGTGTTTGAGCCCTGTAATTGTCCCACTCATGCATATCGACATCATCGTTGTCATCAGTGTCGTGAGGAGCAGGATCCTCATTGTCAGTGTCAGGTAGAGTTCTTTCCGGTGACGCAGGTGGAACCGGAGCAGGTGCTTGTAGCGGTTGAGGTTGAGGCTGGGGAGGAGGTTGTGATGCTGGGGAGGCTGGTGTAGATGGAGGCAACCTGCGGTTATAGTTACCAAGCATGTGCTGTAACTTTTTGACTAAAGATAAAGGTATTTGTGTAACAGGTTCTGAAGTTACTGTCTCTGCTTCGTCAACAGGAAATAAATCATTCCCACTTTCGACGTATTCCTCTTCGTCACCCTCATCACTGTACTCCTGGCACTTAATGTGCAAGTCAGATGGACTAGATGCCTGTCCGAACAGTTGTTCCACCTCCGATTCATGGTCGGATTCTTCTCCACCTGATTGAAACAATTTTTCAGGAAGACGTGCTCCACTCCTTATTGGACTTATTTGAATGAGAGGCACAGTCCTCAAGGTAGAAGCGGTAATCACTGTAAAAGTGGTAGCTGAGGCCGGAGGAGGATGAGATGCCGACGAGCTTGTTGATGTAACAGCAGTAGTCGTATGGCCAACCTGAGGCGCAGAAATTGAAGATTTTTTCGTCGTCGACGAAGATTTCTTGTCCGTCGACAGAGACGTCGACGAGGTCGTCGACGGTATTGAAGGTTTGGTCGTCGACGACGAAGTAACCGTCGACGAGCTAGCCGTAGACGGAGTCGTCGTCGCTGATGCGATGGCCGTCGACGAGGCTGTCGTCGACGTTGATGGGCCCGTCGACGAGCTTCTTTTAGATGATTTGGTCTTCGTCGTCGGTATTTGATTCGACGACGGAACCGTCGACGGTGTTCGCGTCGACGATGGGAGCGTCGACGATGATTTCTTCGTCGACGGCATCGACTTGACACTCGTCGACCAGATCTTAACAATCGATGTAATGGGTCTCGTCTCCTGGGCTGTCATCGACGAGGTGATAGTCGCCGACGCAGCTGTGGATGACATAGAACATGTCGTCGACTTAGAGGTTACAGACTTCGTCGTCGCTGAAGACGTCAACGGGCGCGTCGACGAGCCCATGCTGGATTTTAGAGAGGAAGGCAAGGCTTTGGGCGCAGACGTCAGAGAAACAGGTCCCGTAGACGTGCCCTGAAGCAAATCCTGTGGGGAAACAATCCTGGAGGATTCCAACAGTCTACTCTTCTTAGGAAAAGGAGATGGAACCTGTTTCAGACCCACGCTTCTGAGAGGATCTAGAAATGCCTGAAGAAAAACTTTCCACATCAGAAACCACAGACTCTGAAGTCTTTAACTTCTGTAGCCACAGAAGGAGACGGGCCTCTCTATCCCTCAGAGTCTTGGTAGGAAAAGTGCGACAGTACTTACAGTTCTGAACCTTGTGGTCTGGGTAGAGACAGTAAATGCATTTACTGTGAGGATCCTAATGGAAAAGGTGCAGTTTACCAAAGGAAGGGCAGGCTTTAAACAAAGATGTATTATTTGAAGACATTTTTGAAGAAATAACAGCTAGAGTTGAAGAAAAAACTGAGCAGAGCTCAGGGAGACTCCCTTCACACGACGTGCGGTAGAAAATCTGAGGTCTTGGGCTTCTGAGGAGGAGGTTCTAGAGGGAACTGCAGCCTGATTGGCTGGAATTTGGACCAAAACATAATGACACTGATATGTTACCAAATTGAGTTTTCTCCCTTAGGCTTTCTATGGGCCTATTCAGTTCTATGGTACTTTTGAGTTTACTGTATTTTATATATATGTATATGTATTTTTTATAATTATAATAATTTTACTTATATATGCATATATTACTGCTATTTTATGTACCGTGGGACTCCCACTTCGATGATGGGGAATATTCAAGCATGTGAATCTATGAAAGACACCCCTAATACTGGAGAACTCCACTGCCCCTCCTATCACAGAGCTCCCCAAACACCCACTACCTCCATCCCTGAGGCACCTTCGCCCTCGTAAGCACCCTTGCCACCTATCGGAGGAGGAAACCCTAGCTCTCGTCCTCTCCTACAACCCTTTCCTCGCCACATCAAATCCGCTAGACCTCACAGAAAAGGAAACCCTCGCCATTCTCCAGGACTATAACGCAGCCCCAGTTACCCCTTGCCTATCAGACATGAGTGCAGGACATCCCATCTGCACGGTCGCTATCAACCCCTGCAGATCAGCTACCCTCTGTAACAGAAGTATGATCAGAAGCAATCTAGCGCCTGTACACCTGTCCGCTCGACTCTCGACACTCTCTCCGACCCCTCCCTGACTGGTCTCTTAATTAACTGCCGATCGGCAGTAAAGCATGCAGCCGATGTTGCTGCTCTCATCCAGAACAAACATTTGGACTTAGCAACTCCAACAGAATCATGGCTAAACAATTCCTCATCTCCATGCCTAGACCTCTTAGTCCCTCCCAACTATAACATTGGTAGGCTTGACAGACAATCAATATAACAACAAGGGAGAGGAGAGAAGGAGTGGATTCGTTCTCCCTGAACAGAATTACTTAAACAAAAAGAATCCACCTAGAGATGTTATTAGAGTGGTCCCTACAATGGTGGGGAGCACACAGTGTTCTTTTAATACCCTTCACACACCAAAAGGACCCTTGGTGTCATGCTTCATCATTAGGGTTTTCGCACCCCTCTACGGGATGCGACGTGCTACTAACCGACGACTAATTGGGAGCACTTTAAAATTTCGGCTACATGTGGTGCGTGTGGGATTTTTTACGTTTTAGGTGAGTGGTGGGTTCCAAAAGTGAAAAAAGTTAATACAAAAAAAATACCTGGAACGTGGGGTCTAAAAAAACTTTAATGGGCCTCCGTGCTGGTACTGTTAAAAGGGTGGTTAAGATGTATTTTGTATGTTAATGTACAACACCTCGAGTGTTCGCCGACATGTTTCGAAGCTAGGCTTCTTCTTCAGGACGCGGTGCACAGATCCCCACCTTACTCACGTCGACGTGTTTGTTGGCGTACCTATAAAATATGATTATGTTTTTTAAGATGTAGAAAGTGGCTACTATGTGCCTACTTATGTATTCAATGATGTCTGCACTGAGAACCTGAAAAAGAAGGGAATGAAAGAACACAAAAAGAAGCATATGGTATTATTGATCTCCAAATATCCAAACATGCTGGTTCAGTGACCTAGAGAGAGTGAGGGCAGCGACATCTAGACAAATTTTGTCATCCTACTGTTGTGAGGTGCCCTGTAAAGAAAAAAGACGAACACAAGACACACATGCATATAACATAAAACACAAGCTCTAATTGGATAACCTGTTCAGATGATGTTATGGACAGGGATCTGAATAGGTCATAAAATGGGGAGAAAATCAATTCTAGTGCATACTTGCTGCTAAAATAATGGTTTGCCTCATGAGCCTCCAGGCCGGTGGGGTCGTAGTGCTTAATAGCACCCTGGAAAAAGGTAGGTAGAATAATCGATTCACAGTCATGGCCTCGTGTTTACTCACTGTGAAAAAAGGATCCCTTAGGTCTGTCTCGGCTATGCTATACTCACTGCTGCAGGAGATTTCCGGCGCTTTACTGCCCCCAACCGCGGCTCCGTCGATAGTGACTGAAGCCCTTTGATTGAGCCTTAAATACACCCATCAATCTTAGTTAATTGGTGAAAACCGGGAAAAATACGGGCCATATAAGGTAATTCCGGTCTACATTGTTATCGTACTATCCCAAGCTCGTGCGGCTGTCTGACATGAGAAAACAGTAGCGGACTGTTTTCGCGCATGCACATAGTGTGTTGCAGTGCCACTGTTAGGTGCCAAGCCGCACCTCTCATTGCGATATTTGTCTACACTAGAGACTTCCATAAAAAGTTAAAAAACACACATGGAGCACATGTGTAGAAAGGGGCCGTGTATGTAAATAGAGGGTCATTAATGGGATGACACGCGGCTAGCTGGCCGTAAAAAACGGCTGCACCTGGACAATTACCGGGTGTTATATATACAAAAGTGGTGATTGCGGGCACATATTACCTACATGGGTGTGCTTAGAGCTATGGCTAAGTTATTTTAAACGAGATGAGTTATACAAGGGCAACGGAAGAAAGGGTCATAAGGTGTGGCCTTGATGAGGGGATATTAGTGCCACCCTAAGAGACAAACAAAGGGGGTGCCAGACCTGGGTATAGGATGGGAATGTATCTCACATTGTTATATATCGTAATACTGGGGTTCTAGAACGATTATTTCAGCTGTCCCCACGGAATGTCATAGTTGAGCACAATAACGTGGGTGCCCAGACGGCACACCCAGCGTTGTTCTTTCTCAAACAGGCTTTTTTCAGAGGGCAATTGTTCCATTATGGTCCAATTAAGGTCATTCACAGAGTGCATTTCAGTCAGAAAATGGGATGCCATTTTGGTCGTGCTTTTCTTGCACCTAACATTGCTCTTATGCTCGCTGATTCTGATTTTTGCTGGTCTTGTTGTCATCCCAATATATTCAAGACCACATGGGCACGTAATCATATATATGACATGTTTACTGTTACAATTCGTAAACTTTCTTTGTTCCAAAGTGTTACCATTCCTAAAAGTCAGATGTCTGCTCTTTTTTGTTAGGTGGCAACTGCTGCAGTTGCCACAAGGGTGGTGGCCCTGTATCCCATGGAGTGTAGGTTGTTCTGGTTGGTGTGGACCAGAATGTCCTTAAGGTTTCTGCCTCGCTTGTGGGCAAAGAGTGTTTTTTCAAAGACCAAATCGCCACATACAAGGGTTCGCAAATGTTTATTTACGATCTTGGAAATTTCATTAGAGTGGGTATTGTAAGTGGTCACACAGATGGGTCTTTTGTTTGGTTCCTTCTGTACTTTCTCTTCCAAAGGAGCCTCTCTATTGTTGTTGCGGGCCCTTTTCATGGCCTTGTCTATTACAGGTGTGGGATACTTGTGTTTTTGGAGTTTACATTTGAGGTCTGCTGCTCGTGTTTTGTAATCATTCATGTTGGAACAGTTCCTTCTGAGGCGTAGGAACTGGCCATACGGAAGATTATCACGAAGGTGTCGTGGTTGAAAACTGTCGTACCTAAGGAGACAGTTTCTAGAGGTAGGATTAAAGTGAGTTGTCTTTAGGAAGCCACCCTCTGGGTAGATGTTCAAATCCAGAAACACCATCATGTCACGTGATACAGAGTTTGTGAATTTCAAAAATGTATTCTGCATATTGAGCCACTCCATAAATTGTGTAACTGAGTATAAGTCACCCTCCCATATGACCAAAATGTAATCTATGTAACGCCTCCATGTTATTATGTTGTTCCTAAAGGGGTTACTTTGATGTAGGATTTTTTGCGTTTCCAGGTGGTGGACGTAGAGGTCGGCCAGACTAGGAGCAAAGGTGCTTCCCATGCTGGTGCCATGGCTCTGCAAGTATAATAAGAAACAACAAAGGGCTGGCTCTGATCAGTAAGGCTGAGCCAAATACTTCACCAACAAAATAGAAATGCCAGTACTGATATGCAAAATTTAAAAAAAAAACAAAGGCCACCAGAGACCTGAACAAAAGATCAGAAATGGGGATTACTATTTAATAGTATTTTTATTCAAAAATATTTCCAACATATATCACAGCTTTTGATTCTTTGATACACAAAAGGTTTTATAACAACACGTGGAACATAAGGACGTTAGCCAAACATTCAACCATTCATTCTAAAATCGGGCATATCACAGACAATCAACATGTATACATACTTGGGGAGAAAAAAGAAAGAAGAAGGGTTGCAGAAAAAACATTAAGAACAAATACCAACGTCTACAAATATTTTCAAAAACATTTAAACTAGCTGTTTTATAAGTACATTCTTATATTTCTACGAGATCATTTCGAGTTTGAGATTGATGTTATGAAGTAATGTACAACAATATGCTCGAGGTTCAAAAAATGGTGACCAAGAGCTTTTGCAGACTGGTAAGGTAGAGCCTACGCGTTTCGAATCCCACTGAAGTCGTAGGGGATTCTCTTCAGGGCCTTGAGAATTCCAGTGAAGGATAGAAATAGAAAAAGGAAAAGGAACAAGCATAAGTAGCGCAGAAATGGTATCGATTAATTGGTAGTTCTCATACAAACATGTACCAGATCAAGTGAACTGCCCAGCGATACAAACAACAAGTAGATTCAAACGGGATTATGATTGGGCTGAAAGTTATCTCTACATCCATGCTAATGATTGAAAGATGGAGCCCTTCATATAGGTGGAACTAGTGTGAATGAAGGAAAATACTGCTAACATTTACTAGACTGGCATTGGGTGAAATTTAGCTCGGGGGCGATTTACAGATAGCTGTTGGATGACTCACCTTTACTCAAGCAAAAGGACTTTTACTTGAGTAAAGGTGAGTAATCCAACAGCTATCTGTAAATCGCCCACGAGCTAAATTTCACCCAATGCCAGTCTAGTAAACGTTAGCAGTATTTTCCTTCATTCACACTAGTTCCACCTATATGAAGGGCTCCATCTTTCAATCATTAGCATGGATGTAGAGATAACTTTCAGTCCAATCATAATACCGTTTGAATCTACTGGTTGTTTGTATCGCTGGGCAGTTCACTTGATGTGGTACATGTTTGTATGAGAACTACCAATTAATCGATACCATTTATGCGCCACTTATGCTTGTTCCTTTTCCTTTTTCTATTTCTATCCTTCACAGGAATTCTCAAGGCCCTGAAGAGAATCCCCTACGACTTCAGTGGGATTCGAAACGCGTAGGCTCTACCTTACCAGTCTACAAAAGCTCTTGGTCACCATTTTTTGAACCTCGAGCATATTGTTGTACATTACTTCATAACATCAATCTCAAACTCGAAATGATCTCGTAGAAATATAAGAATGTACCTATAAAACAGCTAGTTTAAATGTTTTTGAAAATATTTGTAGACGTTGGTATTTGTTCTTAATGTTTTTTCTGCAACCCTTCTTCTTTCTTTTTTCTCCCCAAGTATGTATACATGTTGATTGTCTGTGATATGCCTGAATTTAGAATGAATGGTTGAATGTTTGGCTAACGTCCTTATGTTCCACGTGTTGTTATAAAACCTTTTGTGTATCAAAGAATCAAAAGCTGAGATATATGTTGGAAATATTTTTGAATAAAAATACTATTAAATAGTAATCCCCATTTCTGATCTTTTGTTCAGGTCTCTGGTGGACATTGTTTTTTTTTTACATTTTGCATATCAGTACTGGCATTTCTATTTTGTTGGTTCTGCAAGTATAATGTCTTTTCATATTCAAAGAAGTTCTTCGTTAGTGCCAAAGAAATGCACTCCAGTACTACACTCCATGGTGTCTGGTATTTCCATGGTGTGGAGAAAAGGACCTTCTCTATGATGTTGAGTGTCTTGTCATGAGGTAAGCTGGTGTAGAGGCTTTCTACATCCAGGCTTAGTAGTAATTGGGTGGAGGGGTCAAAAGGTAGGTCATGCAAAAGCTTGAGTACAGCTTTGGTATCCTTCAGGTATGTATTTGTAGCCTGTACCAGGGGACGCAAGAAGGCATCTGCAAATCTCGACAAAGGTTCCAGAATGGAACTGATGCCTGAGACAATCAGTCTCCCTGGGGGTTTGTTTAGATTCTTGTGTATCTTGGGAATGGTGTAGAAGTACGGGGTCTTGGGTGATTTCTGGACAAGGAAGTCCGCCTCTTTTTTGGACAGCCAATCATGGGCCACTGCTTCCTCCACCATTCCCAGGATCTTGATACGTAATGTCTCTGTAGGGTCCTCCTGCAGGACAGTATAGTTCCTCCTGTCTGCTAGGAGTCTCAGACATTCTTGGTTGTAAGCTGTGTCTGTTTGAACAACAATTGCTCCCCCCTTATCTGCAGGTTTTATGATGATGTCTTTATTCCCTGCGAGTTGTTTGATTGCTTCTTGTTCCAATATACTGGTGTTGTGGAATACATTTGTATTAGTCATGTTTAGTTTGCCTAGGTCCGTCATTACTGCTTTTTCGAAAGCCAGTACTTCGACAGGTAAGACGGTATCTGGTGCGGTGAAGGTTGATTTAGGTTTTAACCCTGTGTCATTGGATGCAGAGGTATCCTCTTTGTTTTGGAAAAAGGTTTGTAGTTTTAGTTTGCGAACAAAATATTGCATCTCGTCATGGATTTTGAAAGTGTTCATCCTGTTTGTAGGCACGAAACCCAGACCCTTGTTAAGGACTGTTTTTTGTATGTCAGACAGTGTAAAGGGTGTTATATTGACCACTGGGTCCCCCTCTTGCTGGTTGATGCATGATTTTGGAGGGCGCCTGTCATGTTCCTTGTTGCCACTCGGGGGTCCTCTTGGTCCCCTGTCTGCCAGTTCACGTTGTTCCCCCTCCTGTTCCTGCCTCGTCGGGGTAAAGGGCGCTGCCCTAAAAAAGGAGGCGGGCCATAGAAACCCCCATCATATTCTGGAGCCCGTTGCTGGAAATGGGGTCCTGTAGGGTGTGGTCCATATTGGTACTGTTGAAGTGCTGGTGGGTCTTGGTATGGCTGGTACATTGGTGGACCTTGATAGCCTCTCCATCCCCTCTGTCTAGGGTAGAACGATTTTTGTTGTCTTAGGCCCCCTCTCTGATATCTGTAAGATTGGTGCCCACTCAAGTTTGATCCATTTGAGCTGCAGTCTGATGTATCACTGTCCTGATCACTCATATTCTCTCTTGTGAGGTAGTCCTCTCTAGTGTAAGGATACGCTTTCTGATGTGTAAATCGGTCTTTGTCTTTCTTCAATTTATTAAACTTGCTTTGTTTTAAAGTGAGTTCAAACTCCGTCATTTGCTGATTTAGTTCCTCTAGACGTTTCTTGAGGACAGCATGAGATTGATACGATTTGAGCTGTATCTCTAATTTCTGGATGTCAATTTTAAGTTCTTGGGTGATTCGTGTGGCAGTTTTTAAAATTAGGACTAGCCAGTCCCTGGTGCAGTGCCACAAGATAAGTGACCAGTCTTTCTTGAAAGTCGTATCATTTTGAAAAATGAAAGGCTCAATTTTAACTATGAGACCCTGTGGGGCTAGTTTTGCCCTTAGATATTCTGTCATCAATAAGCCATGAAGTGCTGCTTTTATTTGGGTTCTTCTGAGATTGGTGAGTTCATCCCAATCTGCTACACTTGGACCTGGTTCTGTTTTGCTCAGGCTTTCAAAGGGATTGACTGCTGCTAGAATCCGGTCGATCTCGTCTTGGCCGAAAGTGAGGCCGTTCTCATCCGCCATGTTTGCAAACTTTGCGTGTAGACTGGTAGGTATGGTGTAGGTAATCAGGCGTGTGCTTTATGAAAAAATATGTGTATTGTCTTTGTGTTTCCCATACACTAAGTCAGAGGACTTTGTATTCTCCCACAGCTGTGCACTGTCTGAATAATCAATATAACGACAAGGGGGAGGAGAGAAGGAGTGGATTCGTTCTCACTAAACAGAATTACTTAAACAAAAAGAATCCACCTAGAGATGTTATTAGAGTGGTCCCTAAAATGGTGGGGAGCACACAGTGTTCTTTTAATACCCTTCACACACCAAAAGGACCCTTGGTGTCATGCTTCATCATTGGGGTTTTCGCACCCCTCTACGGGATGTGGCGTGCTACAAACCGATGACTACGTGGGCGCACATTAAAATTTCGGATATGTGTGAAAAAGTGAAAAAGTGAATTTTTAAAAAATACCTGGCACGTGGGGTCTAAGAAATACATTAATGGGCCTCCGTGCTGGTACTGTTAAAAGGGTGGTTAAGAGGTATTTTGTATGTTAATGTCCAACACCTTGTGTGTGCGTCGACATGTTTTGAAGCTAGGCTTCTTCTTCAGGACGGGGTGCACAGATCCCCACCTTACTCACGTTGCCGTGTTTGTTGGCGTACCTATAAAATATGATTATGTTTTTTAAGATGTAGAAAGTGGCTGCTATGTGCCTACTTATATATTCAATGATGTCTGCACTGAGAACCTGAAAAACACAAACGCAAACTAAAACTACAAACCTTTTTCCAAAACAAGGAGGATGCCTCTATACCCACTGACACAGGGTTAAAACCTAAATCAACCTTCACCCCGCCAGATACAGTCTTGTCTGTCGAAGTAATGGCTTTCAAAAAAGCAGTAATGACGGACCTAGGCAAACTAAACATGACTAATACAAATGTATTCCACAACACCAGCAGAATGGAACAAGAAGCAATCAAACAACTCGCAGGGAATAAAGACATCATCATAAAACCTGCAGATAAGGGGGGAGCAATTGTTGTTCAAACAGACACAGCTTACAACCAAGAATGTCTGAGACTCCAAGCAGACAGGAGGAACTATACTGTCCTGCAGGAGGACCCTACAGAGACATTACGAATCAAGATCCTGGGAATGGTGGAGGAAGCAGAGGCCCATGATTTGCTGTCCAAAAAAGAGGCGGACTTCCTTGTCCAGAAATCACCCAAGACCCCGTACTTATACACCATTCCTAAGATACACAAGGGTCTAAACAAACCCCCAGGGAGACCGATTGTCTCGGGCATCGGTTCCATTCTGGAATCTTTGTCGAGATTTGCGGATGCCTTCTTGCGTCCCCTGGCATAGGCTACAAATACATACCTGAAGGATACCAAAGCTGTACTCCAGCTTTTGCATGACCTACCTTTTGACCCCTCCACCCAATTACTACTAAGGCTGGATGTAGAAAGCTCTACACCAGCTTACCTCATGACGAGACACTCAACGTCATAGAGGAGGTCCTTTTCTCCACACCATGGAAATACCAGACACCAAAGAGTGTAGTACTGGAGTGCATTTATTTGGCACTAACGGGGAACTTCTTTGAATATGAAAAGACATTATACTTGCAGAGCCATGGCACCAGCATGGGAAGCCCCTTTGCTCCTAGTCTGGCCGGCCTCTACGTCCACACCATGGAGACGCAAAAAATCCTCCATCAAAGTAACACCTTTAGGAACAACATAATAACATGGAGGCGTTACATAGATGACATTTTGGTCATATGGGAGGGCGACTTATACTCAGTTACACAATTTGTGGAGTGGCTCAATATGCAGAATACATTTTTGAAATTCACAAACTGTATCACGTGACATGATGGTGTTTCTGGATTTGAACATCTACCCAGAGGGTGGCTTCCTAAAGACAACTCACTTTAAACCTACCTCTAGAAACTGTCTCCTTAGGTACGACAATTTTCATCCACGACACCTTCGTGATAATCTTCCGTATGGTCAGTTCCTCCGCCTCAGAAGGAACTGTTCCAACGTGAATGATTACAAAACAAGCAGCGGACCTCAGTGTAAACTCAAAAAACCGAAGTATCCCACACCTGTAATAGACAAGGCCATGAAAAGGGCCCGCAACAACAATAGAGAGGCTCTTTTGGAAGAGAAAGTATAGAAGGAACCAAACAAAAGGGCCATCTGTGTGACCACTTACAATACCCACTCTAATGAAATTTCCAAGATCGTAAATAAACATTTGCGAACCCTTGTATGTGGCGATTTGGTCTTTAAAAAAACACTCTTTGCCCACAAGCGAGGCAGAAACCTTAAAGACATTCGGGTCCACATTTGACCACGGACAAACCAACCAGATCAACCTACACTACATGGGATACAGGGCCACCACCCTTGTGGCAACTGCAGCAGTTGCCACCTAACGAAAAAGAGCAGACATCTGAATTTTAGGAATGGTAACAATTGGTAACAACAAAAGTTTACGAATTGTAACAGTAAACATGTCATATATATGATTAGGTGCCCATGTGGTCTTGAATATATTGGGATGGCAACAAGACCTAACAAAATCAGAATCAGCGAGCATAAGAGCAATGTAAGGTGCAGGAAAAGCACGAACAAAATGGCATCCCATTTTCTGACTGAAATGCACTCTGTGAATGACCTTAATTGGACAATAATTAAACAACTGCCCTCTGAAAAAGGGCTCTTTGAGAAAGAACAACGCTGGGTGTTCCGTCTGGGCCCCAACGTTATTGGGCTCAACGATGACATTCCGTGGGAACAGCTGAACTAATCGTTCTAGACCCCCAGTATTACGATATATAACAATGTGAGATACATTCCCATCCTATACCCAGGTCTGGTACCCCATCTGTTTGTCTCTTAGGGTAGCACTAATATCCCCTCATCAAGGCCACACCTTATGACCCTTTCTTCCGTGGCACTTGCATAACTCATCTTGTTTATAATAACGTAGCCATAGCTCTGAGCACACTCATGTAGGTAATATAAGCCCACAATCACCACTTTTGTATATATACACCTGGTAATTGTCCAGATGCAGTTTTTTTACGGCCAGCTAGCCATGTGTCATCCCATTAATGACCCTCTATTTACATACACAGACCCTTTCTGCACATGTGCTCCACGTGTGTTTTTAGCCTTTTATGAAAGTCTCTAGTGTAGACAAATATTGCAATGCCATTGAAGAGGTGTGGCGCCGCGGCTAGGGAGGCTGACTCCGGAATCTGGGGATCACGGTTCGATCCCCCGCACCGGCGTCAGATTAGTCCAGCACCATGTGACTCTGGGCAATAGCTTGCTTAATCTTCCCGACGGCCCCCAGCGCCTAGAAACCCTAACGGGTGATTGTGCGCTTTACAAATGTGGATTATTAATATATTAATGAGAGGAGTGCCTTGGCACCTAATAGTGGCGCTGCAACACACTACGCGGGAAAACAGTCCGCTACTGTTTTCTCATGTCACACATCCGCACAAGCGTTTCTCGCAATTGCGCACGTGCAGTTTAAACACCACCACCAGCTTGGGATAGTACGATAACAATGTAGACCGGAATTACCTTATATGGCACGTGTTTTTCCCAGTTTTCACCAATTAACTAAGATTGATGGGTGTATTTAAGGCTCAATCAAAGGGCTTCAGTCACTATCGACGGAGCCGCGGTTGGGGGCAGAAAAGCGCCGGAAATCTCCTGCAGCAGTGAGTATAGCATAGCCGAGACAGACCTAAGGGACCCTTTTTCACAGTGAGTAAACACGAGGCCATGACTGAATTGATTGTTCTACCTACCATTTCCAGGGTGCTATTAAGCACTACGTCCCCACAGTCCTGGAGGCTCATGAGGCAAACCAATATTTTTGCAGCAAGTATGCACTAGAATGGATTTTCTCCCCATTTTATGAAATATTTAGATCCCTGTCCATAACATCATCTGAACAGGTTATCCAATTAGAGTGTGTGCTTTATGTAATATGTATGTGTATCTTGTGTTCGTCTTTTTTCTTTACAGGGCACCTCATAATAGTAGGATGACAAATTTTGTCTAGATGTCGCTGCCCTCACTCTCGCTAGGTCACTGAACCAGCATGTTTGGATATTTGGAGATCAATAATACCATATGCTTCTTTTTGTGTTCTTTCATTCCCTTGTTTTTCAGGTTCTCAGTGCAGACATCCATGAATACATAAGTAGGCACATAGCAGCCACTTTCTACATCTTAAAAAACATATTCATATTTTCTAGGTACGCCAACAAACACAACGACGTGAGTAAGGTGGGGATCTGTGCACCCCGTCCTGAAGAAGAAGCCTAGCTTCAAAACATGTCGACGCACACACAAGGTGTTGGACATTAACATACAAAATACCTCTTAACCACCCTTTTAACAGTATCAGCACGGAGGCCCATTAAAGTTTTTTTAGACCCACGTGCCAGGTATTTTTTTTAAATTCACTTTTGGAACCCATCACTCACCTAAAACATTAACAAAAACACACGCACCACACATATCCGAAATTTTAAAGTGCGCCCACGTAGTCATCGGTTAGTAGCACACCACGTCCCGTAGAGGGGTGCGAAGACCCCAATGATGAAGCATGACACCAAGGGTCCTTTTGGTGTGTGTGGGGTATTAAAAGAAGACTGTGTGCTCCCCACCATTGTAGGGACCACTCTAATAACATCTCTTGCGCCTTGATGCCCTTTGGGGTTAAGTATACACAATACAAGTTCCCATTCTATTCTCCTATTCTATTCTAGGTGGATTATTTTTGTTTAGGCTGGACAGACAACATAGCAAGAAAGGAGGTGGTATAGCCTGCATCTATCGCTTTAACCTTCTTGTCAGGGAACTTCTGGCGGATACCACAGACTCCTGCGAATACCTCGCCCTCTCTATTTGCAGTAACTCCAGCCAACTGTGTAACCTGCACATCTTTTACCACCCAGAAGGCATGAACGACTCCTTCACTGACCACCTCATGGAAATTCCCACAGCAAAGAGGTTCTCCAACGCTAAAGACATTTTCCTTGGCGATTTCAACCTGCACTGGAACAATCCCAAGGATCTTCATGTCAACGCCATTAAAGACCTCCTGGCTGATCAAGCCCTGACCCAATCTTGTTTACTCCCAACTCACTTGAAAGGGGCCACTCTTGACTGGATCATCTCTAAGGAAGCAACCGTCAAGCTTATCTCTATAGACACCTGGGACTGGTCTGACCACCATGCCATTGCCTTCCTACTACCTGGCACCACCAAGACAAGGGCACCACAGCCGGTGCTTCCTAAACACTGGGTCAGGGACACCAAGAACCTGGACCAGAAAGAACTCTAGGCTCGGTGCAAATCCAACCTCCCCCCCTCACATATCACAACGGTCAGTGACCTCACTGATCACTATTCAGCAGCTATGTCGAGCATTCTGGATGACCTAGCCCCTCTAAAACTAAAAAGAACTCAAGTCAAAGATAGAGACCCCCAGTTCACTGGATCCCTCAACAATGAGAGGAGATCCCTCCGGAAAACGGAAGGATTTTGAAAACAGCACCCCTCTGTCGCCCACCTAAAACTTCTCCGCCAGGCCAGAAATACATGCAACAGGAACATCCTCAACTCAAAAAAATATTTCTTCAGATCGGAACTGGGGAACACCCAGAACAGACCCCGCAAACTCTTCGAACTGGTCAAACATCGAAAGAAACCCCCCAAGTCTCTAATTTCATCTGAGGAATTCTCCTTGTCCAAAATCAAAGCCTTAGGTAATGAACTTGCTCTGCCTCATTCTTTTTACCCCCCCCCCCCACCTGACCTGCCTCCTCCCCCCATGCCGCCCCAACAGGCTTCACCTAAGAATCAAGCACACTAGACCAACATCACACTCTACGACGAAGACTCCGTCTCCAAAATCCTATCTACCTTAAACGCGAAAAATAATTTCAACGACTCGCTCCCCTCTAACTGCCTAGCTGCCGCCGCCCAATCCATTATTTCTAGCTGGACTGCAATAATTAACGCCTCTCTCCGGCAGGGATCAATTCCTGACTCTCTGAAAGTGGGCCAAGTCCTCCCCATTCTGAAAAAGCCGTCGCTGACAACTTCAGACCTATTTCCAACATCCCTCTCTTACCTAAGTGCTGGAGAAGTGTGTGCAACTGCTGCTAAGTCATCACATCAACAACTTCCACCTACTCGATGACTTCCAATCTAGATTCAGACCGGGACACAGCACTGAAACCACCATGCTCCACATCATCGATGATGCCCTCCAAGCCCTTGACCAAGGCAAAGCTTGTCTCCTAATCCTGCTAGATCTATCCTCGGCCTTCGACACAGCCAACCATGGGTAGCTACTCGAACACCTCAAACTCAGGATGGGATTAGATGGCTCTGTCCTAAAATGGTTTAGACCCTTCCTCCAAAACCGATCTCAGAGATTCCTAATTAACGGCAACCTGTCCCCCACCCTTTCAACCTTTATTTAGAAAAGCTTGCCGAAGTTCTTCGCACTGCAAATATTTCCTACCATATGTACGCTGTCGACACTCAGATCTACATCAAAATCTCATCTCTAGAGGAGATTATCTCCCTGAATGAGGCCCTGAAGCTGACCGTCCAATGGCTCTCCTCCAATCAACTAAAACTTAAAGCAAAGTAAACAGAATTTCTTCTAATTTCCCCTCCAAAAACCGACCCTGAGATTCAGATATGGATTAAAGCCATCACAGCCTTAAATTGTCCACCGACCATTGTGGACTCGGCTAAATCACTGGGAATAACCTTGGATTGCAACTTGAACAGGCAGGACCACATCAACTCGATGGCCAAATCTGACAGATTCCACTTGAGCTACCTATGGAAACTGAAACCCTTCCTTGACGCTCCCGACCTAAAACTGGCAGTCCAAGCACTAGTCATTTCTAGACTAGAATATGGCTGTTCCACCCTCACTGGTTTACCCAGGATCTACCGAGCACCTTTAAAAGCCTGCCTCAATGCGGCCACCAGACAACCTCCCGGCCTCTAGGAAATTTGATCACATCTCTCCATACCTGAAAGCGCTGAACTGGCTTCCTCTCAAAGCCAGAATACAGCTTAAGCTGGCATGCAACACAATCACGGCCTTATATTCAAACTCCCCTGCATATCTTGCACAGAAACTTGTGGTACCCAGAGGAATCAGAAACTCCCGGTCCGCCAGAGACCTCCTACTCCAGCCTGCAAGCTTTTGGAAAAAAAAACGTCTAATTGGGCATTAGCTGGGGCTGCGCCAAGAATATGGAACTCCCTCCCACCCGCCATCAGAAGAATCCCCTCTCTTGCACGTTTCGAAAAGGAGGCCAAATCCTTCCTTATGGGTAAATTCCTTGTCTAAACCCTTACCTTCAACTGCCACAAAGACTATTGCCTCCCTCCAATGACCTCTCACCCCACCAAGAAACCTAGGGCCTGTCTTCAGCAACTGTAATGTAAACTGTACTTTGTATCCCTCCATCCCGCTTGTACTCAGCACATCCCCCCTCCCAATTTATGGTATACTCTCGTGATTCCATGCCTCTTGTACAACTCTATGACTCTGTAAAGCACTCTGATACCCTAATGGGTCAAGTTCGCACTCTATAAAACCCAAACATAAAAATAAAATAAACATCTGTGGAAAAGAACACACGTGTTCCTCAACAGCTGGAGCCTCTAGCACCAAAGAGGACAACTTGGATGTTATTCGAGATAACTGCGAGCTAGAAAGTCATGGGCCGCAGTCTATATATTCCAATTGCCTAGGACTCCATGAGCCGCTGCGCAGGCCATAATCCCGACACCTGAACAGTCTAGTTCATGAGCAACTAAGGGACTCATTAGTAGATCATAATCCGGGTAAGGAGACACCGTATTGCAGAGACACAAATCCAGAGCCCATTCAAAACTGCAATCCACGCAGTGGAAAACAGGCTGCACGCATGTAAAATACACAAACGGGAAAGATAACCCATAAGCCACACTCAAAGTAGCCAGAGGCAGGGATCCATAGTATTCAAGCATCCGGGCACGAACTTGAAGCAGCCGGAGCTGATTGTCGTGCGGCACAGGATGCGCAACCATTTTGTAGCAAGCAAATTAACAGCAGTACACCGGCAGCCAATGCGAGAATTAACGGGAAAATGGCCAAAGACGCTAGAAAAAATAGAATAAAAAAATGCCGGTATCACACCAAATATAGTTTGGAATGAAGTCACGAGGCGAGAACTTACGACTTTAAAAGTGTGCCAAGCCTGTGGTGGAAGAGGCATTGAATATAGTGTGAATCAAAGCTAAAAAATGCAGGGCGAGATCAGTATTGGGTAAGGCATGTACCTCAGTACAAGTGTTTGCAACATGAAGGACTAATGTTTCACATGCAGATGTAAGGGTGACTTCTTTTTGAGACAAAGGAGCCCTTATTCGACTCATCTTGTTGAACTCTGCTTTCAAGGTCGGAATGGAAGGCCAGATGCATATATCAAGCTTCCCATGCGGAAAGAGGAAACAGCACATTTTTACAACAGACTACACGTTGGGAGACAGTCACTATGTATGGTATCCTTGCCAGCATACCACAGCAATCTTAATTATTTAATAACAAATAACTACAACGTGAAAGTGGGTGTAATTGCTGGGGCAGGTTTACCTTTTAAAATACAGGCCAAATTCGGTGCTTCTGAATTACATGAGCCGTGCAATTGTAAATTCCTACAGACCAATGAGCGAACGGGTGTTGAAGTGCAAACCTCACCTTTTAAGTAAACCTCTTTACCCTCCCTCAGGCACCTATAGGTTAACGGAAGAGACCACACTTCATGGAGATATGCGCTACCTAATGGTTCATATCTGCCTATGACATTGTGCTTCATGCATGCTTCAAATTTAAACAGTGGAAAAGGTAGCGTTATTAACCCATGAATAAGCCAAACTGCAGAATTTGTTTCGGCCACAGAAAATGGTAAAGGTTCTATCTTTTCAATGTGCAATAATGAAAATGTAGCATCTTTCATTGACATAAATTGTTGTTTTACAGTCAAATTAAAAGGCAGAAAAAGCGAAGAAGTGTTCATGTAGTTCCAAGGCACTTTCCCAGCCTATAACGTTTGTAAAGTCCATGCAAACTGCATAATAGAAGGCAATTGATTTTGACCATGGTACAAAACTGAGACTTCATATTGCACAATATCAACAACAGAAGAAACAATATTATCTAATGTGTAAATTCGGGAAGAAAGTGTGTTAATGCTATTATCTACAACTGCAAGCACCTTTTCTAAATTAGCTTGATCAATAGCTCTTAATCTAGAAGCAGCTTTAATTTGGGACAGTTTCCAAACTTCGTTGTAAACAGCATAAATCCATCTTTTGGACCTGCCTGCTGCAGGACCTTAGACAAATTCATTCAAATCAACATCGTCATTCAATTTAGACAAATGAAGCTTAACTGACGCTAAAGTGGAGTGTTTGAGCCAGTTCTGACATAACTTGCCTACAGAATAGGTAGTGACAGAATAGACACTCTCAAAACGGGGATCCACCCTAACCTGTGTATAGCCAGGGGCCAAACCCAGAAAACGATGTTGGCACAAATCTGCACTTTTTTTGCCATAACAGCCAGCCTTGGGGATCCAAACTGGAAATGTTAAAAGACGGATTTAGTAACAGAGTCTGTGAATCTACTACTGGTGTGATTATTCCATTCAGGATTTTCTCCCAAATCAGGAATAGAAGGAGCATTTAATTTTTTTAGACGTAGCCAATCCAAAGCAGGTGGTTTGTGAAATAGTCAAATTCAGAAACAACATATGGTTTGGGATGAGACATGCACTATGCAAAGCCTCAGTGCCTTCACTTGCCAATTTTTAGAACCCCAAACAGATTTAAGATCAATAGTATCTTTCCACAGCTCATAGCCCCCAATAGCCAATTAGTCAATGAAGACTTGAAATATAACAATTTAGTGTGGTTAAGTCTAACTTTGAAAGAGGACTTCTCAGTGATCTTAAAATAAAATGCATCAGGATTGGACTGATTAAAACCAGTAAAATAAGTAAACTTTTTTAAAAGAGTTTTTTTGGAGCTGCCTTCAACAGGAGCGGGACAATGTTCCCAATGTGTATAATTAACCACATTTCTAAATGTGTTTGCTTTGTGCAGAAAATTATTGCCATAGTGTTGGTAAGAAAATAAGTCTTACATAATTGGCAGAATCTAAGTACAAATCTTCAGCATCAAAAGCAGCATAATATTTCAAATCAGAAAACAAAGCCTCTATGGCTTGGACGTCCCAATCATCAGAGTGTATATTTTGCTTAACCACGTCCCCCATTGAAACACGAAGTACATTAGGGACATTAATAACCTCTGTGAGACCATGTATCTGTAGTTTAACTGCATCCCACACAATTCCACCTAAGACAGGCCAAGCAGTGATATTCACAAATGTTCGGGCCCTCTTCATGATGTGTGATGAGGAGTGGGGTGCCAAAGTTCCAGCAATCATTCTAATGGTAGATCTTTCTTTAACATAGTGTCCATTCACAAGACGAAAAAAATACACCACAAATCCAAAGGACATGAATAAACAAATTGAAAAAAGCACCAGCCAAATGTAATACTATCCACCCCAGCGCCATCGTTGTTAGCGATCTAGTGGTTGGATCGCCTGCAACTGCTCATCTATTTAGGGAGGGCAGTGCTGGCGCGCTCATCTCGAAAAACACAGTCTCAGTTGAAAGCGCTGTGTGCTGGTGGTGCTCACACGAGCTCTTTAACTTTTAACTCGTTTTTAAATGGTTTTGCTATTTCGAAGCTTAAGTACTACTGTTGCCACAAGGTACGGGGAAATAAAAATTTACACCAGGAAAATTAGCGGGACGCCGTAATTATATCTGCTGCTTGTGAAATACCTTTAACTGCTGTTCTCATACTCGCACAATAAAAATCATTCCAAACGCACTCCGCTACTTCAGCGGGTCTCGGGGAATACTATCCACCCCAGCGCCATCGTTGTTAGCGCTCTAGTGGTTGGATCGCCTGCAACTGCTCATCTATTTAAGCAGTTCAATGCAGGCGCGCAGCGAATGCACGCAGCGAAGCGCCGGAGATGCGCCAGAGATAAGCCCGTCTGTGCCCGTCCGTGTCCCGACCGCGTCGAGCGCCATGGGGGCTGACAGAATAAGGTATTCAAGGGAGGCTCTATTAAGTATAGGAAAGAGGGAAAGGGATGGGCCCCAATATGGCTTAACACATACCTCAGTCAGCTTGGGGTGTGGTTTGATTAACAGCAGATCCCTGGTCAAACATCATCAGGAGGTATCGGGCCTGCTGGGAGATATGAATCTGGACGCCCTCTTTATCACTGAGACCTGGGCTAGTGCGGCCTCCTCTGTTGAGTTGGGCCAAGCGTGCCCGGCTGGGTACAACATGTTCCACAAACCTAGATCTCAGGGAAGAGGGGGGGGTGTCGGGGTGATCTATAAGGACAGGTGGAACTTTGCCCCCTTACAGATCGACGTAGTGGCAGGGATAGAACTGATGGGCTTTACCCTACAGGAAACCAAAGGAAGGATACTAACTGGCATGATCTGCTACAGACCGCCAGGCCTGGATACAGGGTACCAGGCATTGTTTGATACTATTGCCGCACTTGCCCTAACTCACTCCAGACTGTTGCTTTTGGGGGACTTCAACCTTTGGGACAATGGGGCCCTAGGGAGCCATCTGAAGGACTTACAATATATATGTGGAAATTGTGGCCTCAATCAACTGATATTGGAATCTACTCATTTAGGTGGACACGCGCTGTATCTGGTGTTCGCAAATCAGTCAAAGACTAAGGTGATTGGTATTCTACCCCAAAGTTGGACTGACCATTCCCTAATTCACTTTCAGATCACGGTACCTACTCAGGTGAACACAAATGCTCGTCCTGTAAACTACCGAAGGGGAAGGGACTGGTCCAAATTACCAAAGGACAAGTCAAATCTCTTCTTTATCAATCAGACTCCTTTCGATCTAAATGAGTCGGTGGGCCACAACTATGATGTTTACTGTAATCGTATCACGGAGACTCTTGATAAACTTGCCCCCCTGAAAAATATAAAAAACAGAAGCAAACCATCAGCCCCCTGGTTCAGTGAGGAGCTGAAATCACTACGTAATTCACGTAGACAGGCAGAAAGGAAGTGGCGAAGACTCTATTTAGAGTCTGATAAGACACTGCTAAAGGTAGTACAAGCTAAATACAAAGAGGCCATTGCCAAAGCAAAGGCACTTTTTTATGCTACTGCCATACTTCAGTCCCCGAACAGCACAAAAACTCTCTTCAATATTACAAGAAACCTCTCCAACCCCGCTTGCATGAGCAATAAGGTGGTCGCAACCCAAGAACTTTGCGATGACATCGCTATCTTCTTTGAAGAGAAAATTGCCAAAATAGTGGGGGGGTTAGCTCAGGGTGAGGCTAGCTGTCAAAACGCACCTCTTCAGTCAGTGGAGGAGGAATTACTGGTGGTTTCATCTATGGAGAGTTTTCCCCCTCTCACAGATGAGCTCTTTACCAGCTTGGTGCTCAGCATATCCCTGGGTCCCCTTCTGATCCCCTTCCCCACAGGATCTGGAAGGAGCATGGCCTGGAGCTGTTTCCCTGCATGCGTATGATTTGCTGCTAATCCCTGGAGGAAGGAGTAGTGCTGGAGGCATGGAAACAGGCAGTGGTAACCCCTCAACTTAAGAAGCCCTCGCTGGATCCAACAATCCCAGCCCATTTCAGGCCTATATCTCTTCTGCCCTTTCCCATAAAAATCCTGGAGAAAGTGGTTAGCAGGTCCTTGTCAAGCTACCTGGAAGATAATTGTTTATTGGACGGGGATCAGTTTGGATTCCGCCCAGGTCATGGGACAGAAACTGCATTGGCAACCATGTTGGACACTCTGCGAATGCGAGCCGACAATGGTAATTCCTCAGTACTGGTACTGTTGGATATGTCGGCAGCATTTGACACGGTTAGCCATGCAGTTTTGCTAAACAGGCTGGAGAAACTGGGCGTGAAAGGCAAGGCTCTGAAATGGTTACAATCTTATCTGTCCGATAGACAACAGATAGTGACCATGACTCCGTTTGCTTCCCCTAAGACCTCGGTCCATTATGGAGTACCACAAGGCTCGTCGATCAGCCCTATCCTTTTTAATATATACTTGCAGCCTCTGATCCCTATTATAAAATCTTATGGGATCGAATTGATTAATTACGCTGATGACACCCAATTGGTGTTTTCTCTGGAGCGGAAACATGCGGTACCTATGGACAGATTCCAGGAGTTCATGGGTCGGGTCTCCACCTGGCTCAAAGCAAACTCCCTTCAATTTAATGAGGGGAAAACGGAGGTAGTCTGCTGCTCAACGGTTAAATTAAATCAACAGATACCGTGTGAGTTTAGGTTCTCGCCGGGGGCCGGTCCCTGCGTTCCAGTAAAGACTGTGCGGAATCTGGGAGTGTTATTTGATGAAAACCTTCAAATGGTGTCACAAAATAACAAAACAATTAGTGTCTGTTTTGGTCTGCTGAAAGCACTCAGGCAGATTCTCCCTCTCCTGCCCGATGACGCTAGACCCCTGGTGGTAAGGAGCACAATTCTGGCTAGACTGGATTACTGTAACTCCCTTTATTTGGGTGTCCCCTTATACATCTTGCAGGGGTTGCAGAGAGTCCAGTCAATAGCGGCCAAGTTGGCGCTTAATAGACCACGTAGCTCCTCTACCACAATGGCCCTGAGAGACCTCCATTGGTTGCCTGTACGGGACAGAATCACCTTTAAATCTCTGTGCATAGTGTACAGAGCATTACACAGTACGGGTCCTTTACCAATGCAGGAAAGATTCACATGGTACAAGCCCACTAGGTCTCTTCGTTCCTCTAATCTAAGTCTGGCAACCACTACCAGATTTAAGAGATCTAGGCTGGGAGACAGAGCCTTCAGCATAGCAGCCTCTCGCCTATGGAACGAGCTGCCCCAGAATATCAGGCAAGCAGACTCCTTGATAGGTTTCAGGAAGAGCCTAAAGACGTGGCTATTTCCCAAAGTCTGAGACCCTGGCGCCCATTATTTAGCCTTTCAATCTGCAGTTTCCATCTCATAATGTTTTTCCCCCAGAGCGCCAAGATACCCGTAGGGTGACAGTCGCGCCATACAAAAGCAAATACAATACAATACAATACAAGTCCACGGGGGAATCAAAAAATGTTTTTTAAACCAAACAGCAAAAATCAAAAATTTTGAAGGGAACTTAGATGCGGTAGAGTCAGTGTCAAATGAAAAAAGTGACTGATTAGCCACACAGGTCTGTAAATCGGGCATCGATAAGTCTGTGGGGTAAGTGTACTCATCAAGGGGATCACCAGCCAGTGGATTCAATAAAGGATTCGTAACTGTATTCATCTCAATGGCAACATCAGGACTGGTGGTAGGTACCGGAGCCAAAACAGAGTTTCTCAGCATCGCTGGACAAGAGACCGCAGGTGACATACTAAGAAGAATCGGCCACTCTGTGTAGTTTGACATTGTCAATAGAGATGTACAGGTTTTCCTTTCGACCAGGAAGTGGAGGTAAAATGACTGTTCTTGTACCCTGCACGCCAAGCACAGGAACTGGAGCACGATATGAGGGGCCGAATTCATTCTCGTTTTCGATCTTCTCTCGGACCAGTTCACCACTTCGGGGTAGCCAGCCAACTACCGGATTCTGCAACGCAGCATCAGTTGTGGAGGGTAAATATTCCTTTGCAAGACTGTCACGGGTCTTTTGTAGATTCTGGAAAACAGCACAATGTTCATCTACGTCAAAGGGAGCTGCTGTCGCCGCCTGGTCTTGACCCTCAAGGTCTGGAACAAACATTTGGATGCCAAAGAGCATTTCGCAAGAGGTCTGCTCACCCAGAGACCTTCTCGGGAGATTATTTTGTGCACGCTGAACGCTATTGAGGTGGGCTAGCCAGTTCCGGCCTGTACCTATAACTCTAGCTGTCAAGGATTGCTTTAAGTCACGGTTCATCCGCTCCACAACACTATTACCCTCAGGCCGGTATGGAGACGAAAATTTGACCTGGACCCCAAATGAATGCATGGCATCCTTGTACGTCTTAAAGGCGAACGCTGGACCCTGGTCCGATTGGAAGGTACCACATGCAAAAATTCCCACAAAGACACACAAATCCCTTACAACAGTTCGAGAATCAGCACTCCTTTGGGGCCCTACCCATACAAAGCACGTGCAAGAATCAACTGCAACTAAGATGTACTTATACGCAGTATCAAAGGAGAAATGACCGCAGTGATCTAAGTAAAGGCAGCCAAGTGGTTACATTAGATATATACAATTGTGTCTGGGGCGGGCGTGCAGCAGTAGAAGGTTTAATCTGCTGGCAAATGTCACAATGAAGGACATAATCACGCGTCTGTTTGTACAATACTCACCACCAGTAACGCTGTTGCAAAAGAGATACAGTCGCAGAAACGCCGTCATGAGCGGATGCCATGCCCTCGTGAGCGGCTGTTATCAGAGTGGCGTTGGGAATCAATCTGTCACCAACGTCGTTAATTCTCACATAAGGAATTTTATCAGGACTTAAATGATAAGAGTATCTGGAAGGGAAACCTCTTGGGTAATTACTTCCCTTCTCTGTTGCGGCAATAGCTACCAAGATGTCATCATCAATCTTACTTTTGGAACGTGTAACTGCTTCAACTTACATATGTCGCGACTGCTGTCTTTGCAGATTCATCAGCAAGACTATTGCCTACAGCGTGAACTCCGACACGCTGATGACCAAGAGTAAGAATTACAAACACGAGTGGGAGCCGTTCTTTAAGCTTAGCCACTCGAACCCAGATCATTTTATGTTTTATTGTGCTACCTTTGGAATCACGATAGTCATTTTGAGTCCAAAACATTAAACTGTCATTGTAAGACTGTACACAGTAGTAAGAGTCACTTACGATAAGAGTAGTTACACTAGGATCACTGTACTCCAATGCAAGCATTAGAGCACGGAGCTCTGCCAATTGAGCAGTACAGTCGCCTAATGTCTGTGTATGCCCGACATCGGACTTGAACTCTCCATTCACCATAGTACCAACCACTATTGCACAGGCCGTAGAATAAGCGTGTTTTGAACCCGTCGCCGGTTGTGCCAAACCGTCTGTGTAAATGATGCAATGGAAATCCTCCAGTGGGCGCATGGTCAGAGGAGCCAGATGAACGAAGTCATACTGTAAAAACTCCTGAGTCTGCAAAGAGGAATCGAAAATGAACGTGACATCTGGAGATGTCAAGGACGTAGCCCATTGTATCCACCTCGGGTGCAAAGCTTTTGATTTCGGTACACTGGCTTTCGCCGCCTGAATTTGCTTCTGCGCTGTTATAGCAAAAGGCTTAACACCCAAACTATTACGACCAATAGTCTTATAAGCCGTCGTAATAATTTTTGGTAACCGACGGGGTATCTCGGCATCGGGGACATCGCGCAAAGCATCAGACACCTAGAAGCTCACTGCATCTCCCTTAACATTAGCAAGGACGAGATCAGACACTACGTCAAACACTGCAACGAGTCTCATTCCCAATTCAACCGGCAGGACAGCCCTAGACAGAGTGCTGAAGCACTTAGCATAGACTGCTGCAAAAATCATACCCCATGTAGCACAATCAGTCACTTCCGGCACTAAGTCTTTCTGCAAACTAATAGTAAGAATCCTGTGCTTCTCCACAGGAGTCGTATGAGGAAATACTGCCTCCAGTTCGTCAAATTTCTCAGCAAGCCAATAAGGCATATCATCCTTTTCCTGGGGACCCTTGCCCATTACTGCATTAACCATGACGGGACTAAGCTTCAGCCCGCCAGGTCCAACTGGATGCGCCGCCGCACCAGGGGCCCCACCCTGTATGTGGGGGAAACGTATAGAACTAAGGCCCATATTACCCCTAATGGAGAGGAATAAAGGGTCCTTAATTCACCAACCCCAACTGTGGCGGCACGGGGGTGCGGTGTGAATCCAGCCAAAACAGGCCAAGAGGTGCCTGGAATGGACAAAGGACCCAATAGTACCACCGTAAAAGACTGGGGGAGGGCGCCATTAAACCAAATTTGGTGCTGCCGAGCTGAAATCGGAATCTCTTGTGTCCTTTATGGAGTGCACTCCATAGGCACGGCAGTGTGATTGTAAACATGAAACACACTGGTATCAGCATTCACAGCAGGGAATGTAACTTATGAGTAGAAAAGCTCAAACGAGAAAGCGGCATCAGCACTCACTACAAAAACAACTGCCCTCCAAGGGAATGGCATAAGCCTGCAAATGATTGCGGACCGCCATCCAGCTATGCTGGGGTATTTCAACATCACCCATAACGACACAGTAGAGAAAAAGACAAACAAAGTAATGTAGTAAAACTGGGTAGTAACTCACTAGAAACCGTTTTAAATGATCAAGCTTGAATAGACCTATTTAACTATAGGTAGGTTTATCCGTCACCACTGCCAACGGGAAACAATAGTGAGGGGGTCGTGGACTGATATAAGCACTACTCAAGAGTCTCAAAATAAGACCACTAAGTTGGGTGTGCCATGTTACAGGAAATCTGCTCCTACACAGAACTTTGCACAGAGACCCAGGACCTCAGTGAATTGTGGTGGACCAAAAAACTCACCTCAGTACCTAGAAGCCGTAACCACCTATCATCAGTGTCACATTAGCTCTTCGTCCTATAGCAAAGGAACCAATGATTAGACAACCCAGAACATGCGACTTAGGTTATACTCAGGAATGGTGGGAAGCAAGAACACTCTTTCGTTATACTCTCATACCAGTCCACAACAGGAGTAAAAAGAGACACAGGAAAGGTTAAAATATTTATTTTAACAACGTGCTCTAAGATGCAGTATCTTTGCTAACATAAGCAGACATATGATTAGAAATAATCTGATCAGCATTGTTACAATTCCATAAAATACAAAAGGAGAAATCATATTACAATGATGGTGAAAACAGGTCTTATAGGTCTTATAGCTAGGAACTATGTTTTATAAAATATAGAAGGTCTCTTAGGCTTGTGTGGGGGACCCCATTTCCTCCAAGAACAGCAGGGGTAAATCACATCAGGATCTGCAAAAGCTCTCTGTCTCTCTGGAAAAACGGGATTCTTCCAAGTGCCCTAAATCATGCCTTCAGTGTAATATTAAAGGCACCAAAATCTCAGTTGGCTTGCAGCTGCATGTATGTTATGTCTAAAACGTGAGCCGATCAGCCCGAATCACAGCTACCTTGTTATGATACCCTTGGAGGCTTTAGCACTCACTGTGCAGACTGAGGTCGCAATGTAAGTCTAGGGAAGCCGAAAACAAGCCATTCTCATGTCAAGTATTTCACGCAGCCTAACTTACAATAACAGCTATATACAGTGTCGTGTGCAAAAAGCAGCAAGAGGTAAAATGGCGTTGTCAGATCTGGGGGTCTCTAGTTGGCAGAGGTAGGTACCACTGTCCAAATAAGGACCCTTGCTTCTAGTCAGGGCAAGGGGGCTACACTCTTTAGATAACCCCTGCTCACCCCCTTGGTAGCTTGGCACGAGCATACTTTATACATTGCCTTTATCAAAGGCAATGTATAAAGTATTTGTACCAACACTCACAGTAACAGTGAAAACACCACAAATGGACTGCACACCAATTTAGAAAAATAAAGTATCTTTATTTAAACTACACAAGAACAAAAAAACTAAAATCCAACATACACAGTTAAAGAATATGATTTTAAAAGAGTTCTAGGGTTTGCATCAAAATTATAAACAGTTGCGTCACGTTTAGCCCAAAGTACCTGTAGATGCGACAAAAGTTCCAAATGGAAGCTGCAGCGTTGAAAAACAAGTGATGCGTCACTCCTGAGACCCTGGGGAGGTGATGCGACAGCCCCGTTGGACGCAGCGGGCGTGTTGCGATGAATCCAGTCTGTATGGGGAGGGATACGATACCTTGTATGGATTTCGGTGCGCAGGTTCGGTAGGAAGCGTCTCGCACAGGCACAATGCGACGATCTTCAGGACGGCGACTATCTCAGGTGCCACGGCGATGCGCAGCACAGCGTCAATCTTCTCCTCTCGCGGCCCCTCGATGCAACGATGTTCGCAGCGACGTGATGCGGTCCGCAAGCAAGCAGTGCGGCGATCTCACCCAGCGATGACCGGCTCTGCGGCGATACTCGCAGCGACAGGAAACTTCCCACACCGGGGCAATGCGTTCCGCAAGCGAACGATGAGTCGGTTCTTGCAACGGCAACAGGCGCTGCGACGATCTCGATCTTGGCGGCGGCAGGAATTTCTTCGCACTGTCGGGGATGTGCTCCGCAAGCGAGCGATGTGTGAAAATTGCAGATTGTCTTCTTTTCTCCTTGTCCAGGTTCCCAAACAGCAGGCAACAACTTCCAGAGGCCCCTCAGTCCGATTCAGCACTCTAGGAAGGGCAGAATTCTCTCAGCAGAGTTCGGGGGGGGAAGCTAGGGGTGAAGTCCTTTTGTTCCTGGGACTTCCTAACAGGAGGCCAGCTCTCTTCAGGCCCTTGGAAATCTCTTCAAGCAAGGAGACTAAGCACCAACAAAGTCTTTCTCTTCTCCTTGGCAGAAAAGCAACTGCAGGTTAGCCCACAAACACACAGCAGGACAGTCCTTCCTCTTCAGTCTTCCAGCTTTCTCCTTGGCAGAGGTTCCATCTTGATTCCAGGATGATCTAATTTCTTGGGATCAGGGTCCCAATATTTATACCCAAAAATCCTTTGTCCTCTGAGGGCAGAGGGGCCTTTGCCCAGTCCAAAACAGATCTGGTGCACTCTGTTGACATGACTCCTTCTTTCCTTTCACAGTGCAGGGTAGAAACATCAGACGCCCCACAGGAGGTGGAGACAGCATTGTGGAGGGAAAGCACAGCCCTGGAGCACTTTGGTGACATGATTCCTTCTCTCCTTTCACAGTTCAGGGCACAGACATCAGATGCACCACAGGGGGTGGAGCCAGCACTGTGGGGGGCAGGCACAGTCCTATTCAGGTCCCAGGTGCGACTCCTCCCTTCCATCTAGATGCAGATCTCTCTATTCACCACTGCGGACTCATTCTGTCTCCTGGAAGCCCCCAGCCCTGTCACTCAAACTCCGGACAAGGAGTACACAACCTAGCAGAGGCAGGCTTGGCTAGTTAGACAAGAAATTATCTACTTTCTAGAAGTGGTATGTTCAAACACAGAATGTTAAAACCAACTTCACTGAAAGATGTATTTTATCATTCTGAGTTCAGGCATACTAAACTCGAATTTCTACCATGTTCTCTGAGTCAGTTACATGTATAAAATGTAATAATCTAACTGCCCATTCAGGCCTATTGAGAACAGGTAGCCTTGCAATAGTGAAAAACAAAAATGACTGTAATTTACTATTAGGACATGCCACACACACCAGGGCATGTCCAATCTTCTACTTACAATGCACCCTGCCCTTGCGAGAAGTGTGGCTCACTGGTTAGAGCAGGCAGACCCTGAAGCAGAGGTCAGACCCGGGACCAGGGTTCAATTCCCGACGCGGCAGGGTCTTGAGCTCAAATGTCCATGGACTCGATAATTCTCGCTTCGGTGCCTGACCTAATCATGGGTTCACACTCTGCAACTCTGGGCATTAAGCTTGCTTAATGTCCACAACGCCCCCCCCCCCCGCGGCGGGATGCCCGGCTTTCACCTTGGGGATGCCCTGTAGGGGCTATCTCACAGGGAAAAGCCAGGACGGGTTCCCAAGGCAAGCGCGGAGATACCCCTTCGGGGGTTGATTCTGGCGCTATTTAAGAAACATAATAATAATAATAATAATAATAATTGGGCCTACCATAGGGGTGTCTGATATGAAGAAAATGGAAGGCTTAGGGACGGGCAAGTGGGTGCACTTACCAAGTCAACATGGCAGTACCAGACTGCACACAGGCTCTGCAGTGGCAGGCCTTAGACACATTTTACAAGGTTGCTTCTGTGGGCGGCACAACCAGTGCTGCAAGCCCACCAGCAGCATTTGGATTTACAAGCCCTGGGCACACTCAGTGCACTGTTGTAGGGTCTGACAAGTAAACCAAACACGCCAATCATGGAATCATCAATATATACATCAATTTGCAATAGGGAGAGCATATGCACTTTAGCACTGATCAGCAGTGGTAAAGTGCCCAGAGTCCTATTGCCAACAACCACAGGTCAGAAAAAACAAGGGAGGAAGAAGCAAAAGGTTTGGGGATAACCCTGCAAAAAGGGCCATTTCCAACAGGCGTTTAAACTTCTAATAAGCCTTTGCTAACATAGCAATGTGCGCAAACAAAGCCCAGCCTCACTACAGTAGCTCCCTGACAGATGTCATGCAAGGAAACTCCCGTCCCAGAGCAGTAGTGGCTGCTGTCGCCCTTGTAGAGTGGGCACGCAACCCCACCGGAGGCTCCTTTTTAGCTAAGGAGTAACAAGCCTTTATGCATAGAATGACCCACCAAGAGATGGTCCTCTTGTGTCACTGGTAAGGCCAAAGGGGAGCACGGTGAACTGAAAGTGCTCGTGGCCTATCATGAATCGCAGGTAGCGCCAGTGGGCAGGCAGGAAAGGAATATGAAAATAGGAGTCCTGCAAGTCCAACGCCACCATCCAGTCTTACGGGTCAAGGGCAGACATGACCTGAGAAAGTGTGAGCATATTGAACTTCTCCTTCCGAGGTTCAAAGGTCTAAGATAGGACACAGGCCCTTGACCTTCTTGGGAACCAGAAAGTAGTGGGAATAACAACCACAACCTACTTCTGTCATAGGAATGCGCTCAATGGCCCCCTTGGCAAAGAGGGCCACAACTTACTGCTGGAGAAGTGGCAAGTGATCATCTGACATGCAGTGGTACTGAGGTGACATGGCCCGAGGGGTTGTCTCGAAGGGGAGGGAGTAGCCCCTTCAGACAATTTGCAGAACACACTTGTCCGAAGTGATGTTGCGCCAGTGGTGGACATGATGGTGTATTCGTCCATCCACTGGCGTCTGACAGGCCTGAAAGGTAGGACTAGGAAGGCTTTGAAGTGGATGCTGCGGGTGGAGATGGACTGACCCGCCCTCTGGCCCCCTGAACCGCCTCGACGGTTCCCACGTCCGCGACCACACTGAAGTTGTTGCCGCAGTGGCCTGTGGCTCTGCGAACGCTGTGGGGCGCCCCTTCCGTAGCCACGAAAGGAGCGAAAAGCAGAAGGCGGAGGAGGCCGAGCGCCCGACAGGCCCAAGGACTTGGCCATAGCCTGGTAGTCCTTGAAGCGCTTCAACACACTATCTGCCTTATGGCCAAAAAAGCGAAAGCCATCAAAGGGCATGTCCATCAGAGTGTTCTGGACATCCCCAAAGAAGCCAGTTGTCCTCAACCAGGCATGGTGCCGAAGCGCCACCGTCGTGGAAATCGACCTGCCCAGTGAGTCGGCGGTGTCCAGCCCACAACGTATGGTGAACTTCGCTGCGTCTCTACCGGCCGCAACCTCCTGGGAAAGAACTGCCTGGGCCTCCTCCGGGCAGTTGGGCAGCACCTGCGCAACTGTGTCCCACAGAGAGTGGGTATAACGACCCAAGAGGCACGCGGTGTTCACCAACCGCAGCCCTAATCAGGCAGATGAAAACAGCTTCTTGCTAGCTGATCCAGCTTCTTGGATTACCTTTCTGGAGGTGCGGTAGGGAACGCGCTTTGGGATGTAGAGGCTTGGACAACCAAGCTCTCAGGGGTGGGGTGTTGGGTAAGGAAGAGGGGGTCACCTGGAGCCGGGCGATGGCGTTCGGCCATGTTCCTGCCCACAGGAGCCCCTGTGTTGGGCCTGGACCAGGTGCCCAAAAGAACATCAGACAGTGCTTCATTAAAAGGCAGCTAGGGCTCCGAAGAGGTAGCCGCCGGTTAGAGCACTTCTGTCAGGAGGTTAGTCCTGACGGCCACCGTGGGGAGTTCGATGTAGAGAGCCTCGGCCGCACTCCGCAACACCACTGCGTAACTGGCTCCCTCCGTCGTTGCCACGGTAGGAGGAGACAGCATGCCAAGGTCATGCGAGGTGTCAAGATCACTGGCATCCCCCATATCCTCTGCCGAGTCCGGATCATAAGCACAGATCCTCAGACCCTTCCCAGTCCTCCCCTTCCTCTGAAGTCTATGGAACAGGCTCAAAATAAGGAGGTTGGACATAGGGCACAAAAGGGCCCGTCGGTATCGGTGTTGCCCGACACAGTATCCGGGTTGAACCTGGGTTGATGTCGTCCTGAGGAGCGGGCGACATTGGAAACGCTGCCGGGGAGATCGGTGCCGGTGGAGGTGTCACTAGGTCGATCGGGATCAGATCCCGGATCCCTGGGGGGCCTGCAGCGTCAGGGCCAGAGCCGTCGGCGACACCGGGGCCGCCGGAGATGGTAAAGCAGGCCCCCAGTGGGGCCAAGGGGCCGGCAGGCGCACCGGAGGGGCCAGACGGCCCAAAGAGTTGGGCCATGGCATCAAGAAACTCTTGCACCTGAGCAGGCGTCGTCCCCGCACCTGGGAAGGGGGAGTAGCCTGGGGGTGATGTTGCAGGCTCCGCCGGAGCCGCGGGTGTGGCACCGCCCGCACCCTCAGCAGCATTGCGCAATGGGCGAGGGGAAGTCGAGGAGCGACGATGCTTCTTCAACTTCTTTTTGGAATGTCTCGACTTACCTGACCCGGAGTGCGAAGACTTAGATCCAGAAGAATGATGACGACTCTGCGACCGGCCCCTCGACCTCCCACGGGACTGGGACCTCGAGCAATGAGTAGTCGACTGCAGGCCTTCAAGCAACTTTCAAGACCGCTCCCGCAAAGTCTTCGGGGCCATGGCCCGGCAGTCGGGGCACGACTTGGGGCCGTGGCCGCGCCCCAGGCAGTAAAGACACAAGCAGTGGGGATCCGTCACCGACATCATGCGATGACAGTCCCCAGAGTTCTTGAAACCGGGCATCCCTACTACACCAAGAGTCGATCGACTCGAAAAGATAAGGTAAAGGCCTCGAAAAGCTCAGTCAAAAAATGACTGGGGGTACTTGCTCTTCCTGGATCTGGGGTTGCTGTCGTGGAAAAAGAAAGAATTGACGTCAGCGCGCTTGGGCGCATCTAAGTAGCTCCAGCGACGTCATCCCGGCACCAACGACGCACGCGCAGCCGCGCGACAACGCCTACCGACGTGCAAGGGTACTGCTGACAAAAAAGTTTCTGGATCCAGTCTGACGCCTGGGGGTAATTCTAAGGAAAGGAATCTATCACGCTGTGTTTCTTTCAGATTGGTCAATTTATGTAAGTCCCGTAGAGAGATAACCATGTTTCAGTAAGCCCAAACTGGCTTACCTTTGGTATCTTAGCCTGAGCAAAGACATCCTCAGTGCATGTAAATATTATGCATAACATAATTAATCAATCCAACAATACAATAAGACACTAACTGTAGCTGATCTTCTAGAGCTCTCAATGAAAAATAGAGTATGGCTATTTGGCTGTATCTGAGAATGCTCCAAGTCGCCAGGTCAGTACAGCGGACGCTCTTGGTAAACTTTGGTATCTAGCTGAGAAGCTTCAAGAAGTGCAAAGTCCCAAAGTAAAGTCAACCCTTCAATATCCACAGTTGTCGGTTTGCCCCAGTTGGAGGCTCTGTGTTGAGATCATATTTTGATCCAATGACATTATGTTAATGCCTTGAATGTACAAGTAGCTCCGAAGCACCATTATTCCCTCCTAGATATTTTGGTCCCACACTTACTGTGTGGGGCAGTCCAATCTCAAGTCACGGTTTCTGATCTAGTATCTGTCTCTGGCAGATACACTGCAGTTTGGCTTTCTTGGGTCCAGTGCATTACCTTGTAAACATAACTTACATAATCCTCAATGTTTAATTTGTAAAAAAATAAATATGTGTCGGGGCTCTAGTCAGGAGGCAGCTTGCACCAGCCCATTTCTCCTGTTGGTGCTGCCGAAAACAGAACCAACTACTAACCATAAAAGTGGGGAGAGGGTGTGGCATAATAGCCAGAGCTGCTGACTTTGGAGCTGGAGAACGAGGTTCAAGTCTTGGCGTTGGCTCAACATTCCTGTGATTCTGGGCAAATCTCTTAATCTCCTCTTGCCTATCAAAAAGGAATGTGTCCTGAACTGGTTCTCATGAAAAGCACTAGTGTTGATGCTTAAGTGCTGTTGCTGGGCACCTGAAACGACCAGCTCAAATTAAGCACTGATAGTCCTATTCCTGAATTTCTCCCTGAACTAGAAAACCACTTCAACAGTCAGCCCATAGCCTGAAAAAGATAACTAAACAGCCATGTAAACTAGTTGTCATCCTGCTCCTAAATGCATCAAACTGTATCCCGGACTATCTCCTGAATTTTATGTCACCCTGTCTGCTTTGCGGTGTAGTTACCATTGATGGCCTCCCGGATTCCCATTTACTTTCCAAACCCCTATTACAATCTCCTGCCACTGAAATATATATGATTTCAATTTTATGTTGTCAAACAGACTTCAGACCCTTGTTTATTCAAGACTGACCCTGACCTTCTACAACCTGGACACCTCCCTGAGGATGGAATACACTTGGTGTGACTGTCTACTAGCATGTGGACAGAGCTATCTTGACAGTGTCCAGATCTGGAAGGAGAACCCTCTCCTCGGGCAGCTTCTCTGATTAAAGCTGGCAGGGCTCTGCATACCGAGATCTGTCCCATTCCTCTGGCTGGTCCTTCCAGATCATGAGCAGAGATTTATCATCCAGGATTCTTTTTAACACTGTTCAGCCAACCTAGGTGCTGGTGCATTGAGGATCGGCATTCTCACATCAGGGGAATCCCTGCCACTGCAGATGCAAAAAATAGGGTGCTGGTAGGATGTCGCCGGTCCATCACATATTGTTCCCTTGAACTCAGATACAAAACACACCATTCCTGTGTGGAAATCTACTCTAGTTTAGTAGTAGGCTTACCATAGTAGTGATTTCCACCCTGTTCCTGCTCCTACAAGTGCATTCAGAGTATTGTTAGGAACATGAATCTTCACCCACCTCAGCGGCATGCTTCATCATAGGGTTCGTCTCTATGCTGGGTACTGCAATGCCCATCGGGCCCCCAATTAAGGCTTTTTCAGAGCCGGCTCTAGGGCAGTACACACACGATTCATTCTCTCTGTGTAATGTGTTTGTGATGTAAAATGCTTTAACACCCTCCACTGGTATGAGTAGCACTATAAAACAAAAGAAATGCATACGGGAGAGAGCGGTTATGGAGACTTGATGAGCACTACTGAAGGGTGGAAGTGAGGGCATCCGTGGTGGAGGTGTTCACTGGGGGGCGCCAACAAACATTGTCACACTGGGCACCACCAGCACTAAAGGTGGCCCTGGGCTCTTTAGTGGAGATCTTTTACCTGCCTGTGATGTGCGACAGTGTGTCAGTGCAGCTTTACTGCCTAGTTCAATGCGTCTGCGTGTAGACCTTACCCATCCTGTTTGAGTCACATAGGCGAGAAACATGTAAACCACTGAAGAGGGTCCACTGCTTTCAGGGGCATAGCTCCCGGGAGGGCGAGGAAGGGGGGTGTTTGGGGTGTTACACCCACCCTAATAAATGTATTATTTAGTAAATAGTTGGGTTCAGTCAGGTGTGATAAGGGGACTGTCTGATTTCACCAGCGCTTTTTTAATACTCAGACAAAAACATACATACACTCTTGTTTTGAAGGCCTTAAAACATGGGTATGTTACAAAACACTGTGTTTTAACTGCCCTTCACAATACACACTTTCCATTGGCCCTTAAATTACTCCCTCTCATGCACTGTATCTCATATTATAGTTAACATGATATGCCAGTGTGATTGTTGGAAAATCTGTAGGTCACTCCCCCCAGTCTTACTGACCTAGCTACGCCTTTGCCTTCTTTCCTCTGGTACTGGTTTCCCATCAGTGCCCCAAAGGAATAGCGCCTACAGCAGAGTTCTTCAAACTGTGGGACACCATTACCTTTGTTGTCCTCCACGTCGCAATTCTTCACCCATTTCAAGTGGGAATTTCTTTCATTAGAGTACTCCCAGTGACAGAGGGTTGGAGGGGGAGGGAGGGGAAATCATTGGGCAAGACGCGCCAATGCTTTTGTTTGCTAAGTGATAACAGTTCACCATCCCAGGAGGGGGTTAATAGGTAGCGCTGAAATGCTTCAGCTGCAGTGGGAGGCAGGAGTGTCCTCAGCTAAAACCGAAAGCAAAGGAAGAGACAGTCCTGTTCCTTTGGTTCGATTTCGAAGCAGAGGGAACTCCTTGCCTCCCACTGTAGCTGAAATGACTGTTCCATAGCTGCCAAGGTTTACGATTGCTACGTGTGACACTTTTATAATTAATTATGAGTTACATTTCAACCACTGAGTGACACTTTTCTCGCGAGCAAAATCAAGCAGTAATGACGATGGAAATGTATATAAACATTAGAAATGACTCACATATTGTAGCATTAATTCAATTAATTCACTTGTATTAATTCTAGACCACCTTGGCTGCAGAGTTTATATGAGTTATCAGATCTTTAAAAACAATTTCTGTAATATCAAAATTTGCATTGTGTTGCTTGGCTTTTTATTCCATAGGATAACTCTGTTATTTAATGACAGAATCCTACATTAACTTGAAAGTCATAATTGGCTAAATATATTTACGCACAAGCTACCGGAGAGCTTCAGAATATTGAATGGCTTTTAAATGTGACATATTGTTTTCCGTTGCCATGCTGCCACTGGCATTCCTATTTGATTATATTTTCCGAAATTCAAATGCTTTGTATGATCCTGGCGGTATTTAATTCACAGTTCTTCCTACCCCCATGCACAGTCCTCCTTCATGTCACCTCACTCAGGTAAAGTTCTGTGCCATCCTGCTCACTGCCACTTGGATCGCAGGTGGAAAATGCCAAACACCACTGTATGTCGATTGGATAGTAAAGACTGTGGGCCTTATAAAGTTATTTTCTGCCTCGTCGCCACTGTAGCAGACGCAGTGTCTCTACCATGTCTACAGTTGTCTGCTGTTAAACAGACACATACACACATGGGTAAAAAATACATCATGGCTGCAGGTCAGCCATGCCAGCATGGTGTTCTTGTCATCACTTGTGGCTCCTGACTGTAGGCCTCCCAAAGCAGAATGTGGTGAGCCCATCCTAAACTAAAATCCCCCATGCTGTGGCAGTGTTCTTCTGTGGCGTGGTCATTTTCTGCCCTACTACTAGTACTACACTAATCTGGTCACATAGCTAAAAAAAACTGTAACAGCAATCTATTCACGGCAGCAGCGGATAAGTGTTTAAAAATATGTAATTGTTAACTACAGTTTAGTTAATAGATTACCTGCTCTATCGGGAACTTAATAATTATTCATAATCGTCACTGGACAGCAGATGATCCCGGATGCGGCCCGGTAGGCTTGGTCCCTCCCAGTCGCATGATATATTACCGCCACCGATGTACCATCAGTCATTCTGCAACCAATAAGCACAGCAGCTTGCTGCACCCACTCTCACTGCGACTGCCCCCCATTTTCCCCTGGTGCTGCACGGTGACCCTGACTGGTGAGCCAGCCAGCCTCTCTAGCCCTGACTTTGGCTGACTGGTGCAGGTGGGATCCGATACCACATTGGAAGCATCCATGAGCCATCTTTACTGCAGCTCAGTCCACCAAGTGCATTATAGCAGCCCTCGACGTAGCAGCTGAGAAGGTGCTATAATGCGTGACAATGCATTTCAGTGCGGTGATGCGGATCACCACACTAAAATGCGTTAGCGTCACACCTGATGCGTGCTACTTGGCAGGTCTGCTGTTCCTTTTCTTTCAATTTTAGCAGAGGAGACATCCTGCCTCCCACTGCAGCTGAAGCATTTCAGCTCTACCAATTTAACCCCGTCCTGGGAGGACTAGCTCTTATCAGAAAGGAGAATACGTTTCTTTAAAAGTACACAGGCAGGCTCACAAAGCCCACAGGGCTATAAGGGCTTCAAGTTGCCAGAAGAAAAATGCCAGCCAGCCAGCAATGTGTTTAAAACAGCCTGAAAATTGCTGGTCTTGACACTAAATATGGTTATAAATAAAGAAGTAGGTCTTCATTTGTAATGTGACTTTTCTGTCTTTGTTCCCTTATATTATCAATCATGGATCATTCAGGGAGCCATAGCAACAAGCAAAAGTGCTTTCTATTTATATTTGAGGATCAAAGTATGCACAGACAAGTGCTGGCAATATATCTCTAGGTGACTGCTTATTGTTGTACCGTCTGGGACATCAAAATAATGAGCTGGCAATCCTAATCATAAAACTGGAAGTTTATTGCAAGAACAGCAAATTTATTTCCTCCACCCTGATCCCTGGTTAATGCCATTATAGCACAAGTTTAACTTATATCTGAAACCCTATGCCCCCATCAATAACCTGCTGAGCTACTTCAAGGGTCGGTGAATGCACCTTGCATTCAGACAACTCCGCTCCTCATTCTCGCCCTTCACTTTCACGCTCACGCTGCACACACAGCGATCACAATGCCCTCACACTGATCCTGATGCACTCACACTATTCACCTGCATTCACAGTGATCACTCTGCACTCACAGTGCACTTGCGCTGTTCACCTATTACCTCACTCTGCAGTCACTACTCACCCTGCACTCATGTGACACTTCACTCACCTGTCCCCTTCACTGCTCAATCTGCAATCTCACTCAAATAAGCCCATCACCAACCATACATTAATTCGTCCCACATCCGCAAGCAAATTCATATGGTCAACTCATTCACCCTGCAGTCACTCCTCGTACCCTACTCACACTGCTGCATGGATCACCATGCACCCACATGGGTACTCCTCACTCCCACAAAGCGCAGAGAGTTAATGTGCCTGCTACAAAGAACGTGTACCATGCAGATCAAAAAACCGAGTGTGTGTAAACAATGAGTAGTGCTATAAAAAAATGAAATGTTTGTCAGAAAGGTGCAATAGAGAGATGAGGTTCATTGTTGGTGAGTGATAGTGAGGAAATTCATGGAGAAGGAGGAATGAGGGAGGGGGTGCCAAAACAGACTGTTGCACTGTGTGCGACCAGTGCTACGACAAGCCCTGGTTGGGAATGTTGGCCCCCGCCCAAAGTTCGGGTCTAGTTGTGCCCCCCTACACAAGAATGGGCATGTCATGTCCCATCAAGATTTCCGTCCTATATTACAAAAGGACACATTTACATACACTGCAATTCAGCCTTCCAGGGGGCCCCTTGATAGAGGCAGCTCTGTTTTTTGCCCTAATGGCCTGGAATAATTCCTAAACCGATTCATGTAAATACCGTTTAGTTTCATTTCTTTTTAATGTGATTGATGTGAGAGTCTATTACTATTTGCAGTGAAATGTGTTTGTTTCATGCAACAACCATAACGTTTATTTTAGATCAACACACGTCCTCACATATGAGAAATTGGCAGATATTATTCGCTGTAGAATTAGTGGACTGCTGCTTTGTTACAACAGTGAAAACACACATCACTATCTCTGAATATTACATGTAAACACTTTTAGAATTTCGACCATAGTCCCAAAGCACCATTAGTAGCCTTTCTAAAGAGGGTATGGCAGAGATGAAAGTGAATCATTTAAACTCAAAGCTATTCTGAAGAGGGGCCCCAAAATAGTTTTGGCCCAGGGCAGCCAAAATCTTTAACATGTCCCTGCCACCACAAAGTCTGTCAGACAACATTGCTATGACATAATATAGGCAACATCATTAATTTATTATCAGCTCTATTTTTTTTAAACATAAGCCAGACATGTCCTAAACCCCCACTGCTTCAGGCAAGCAACTTATCGTACCACTAAGGAATTCTCAATTAGATGTTCGTTCAGCGCCCTCTCTGTGGACTTTCACCTTTGTCTTCGGACCCATAAGTGGTTGGTGGGCAACTATCCCATTATAATGCTGCCAAAAACGTTTGTTAATGATTTCTAAAGAAATATTGTTTCTCGTGTGCCCACTCTGAGCTAGGGAGTGCTTGAAAAATCTGATAACACGGACTCCCTAAAAATCACTATTTTGGCTGAAAATGTCTGCAGAATATTCAGCTGTGAGAAAAACTGCTATCAAAAGTCTCTTGCCTTTCAGCTTGTCCTATTTATGTGAGATTGGGTTCTCAGCACTTGCGGTATTAAAGAGTAAGTACTGTTTCAGAATAGATGTGGAGCACAGCCTGGGGATGGCAGTAGCAAAAATCCATCCACAGATTGACCGTCTGTGGTGAAAAACAGGCACACCCGTCACATTTATGTTGGTGATGTTATTATTAATCTATGTCCTGTGTAAAACAAAGCATCCTAGTAAGAACAACTTGCGCACATTTTATCTTGGAAAATTGTGTTTTGATCTGTATAATAAGCCTCTGTCCTTTCACCACACCCGCTCACAAAACTGCAGTTTACTAAACACTCTTGTTGTGTAGAACATTATTTGCCGGATATGGCCCGTGATATGTACGCGGCGGACGATTATGTAGTGTACCAGATTCCAGAAATTTCTGTCAGGTGGTGGGGGGGGGGGGGGGGGGGGGGGGGGGGCAACATCTAAAACAATTCAGCTGGGGGGCTCAACCTACAAAAGTTTGAAACCTCTGGCCTAGAGTCTTATTGACCTGCGCCCGAGATTCTGCTGCTGCATTCTGCGTATCATGGTTCTCCCAGCACCGGAATAATGCAAAAAAGGCAGAAAGCTGAAATTTTCAGTGTGTGGTGGTGGAGGAGGAGTAAAGGGGGGTAGGCGCCATAAGTCAAAATTCTATTTTGCCTGGAGCTCAACAAAAACCCTTGCAAAGTTCCTGCCAAAGTAGGCTTGTGTCAAGACTGGACACTGCTGTTTTTGCAAAAGAAATCGGGAAACGAAAAGGTCAATTTGTTAAAACAAAAAAAGTTCTACTGAAAAGGCATGTCTTGTGATGCTCATGGGAAAGACACAACAGCAGTGTTGTGCTGGAGGCGGCACACGCGTGCGATTTCTGCGGCTCTGGGACGTAATGAACGTGCTATCGGTTCTGAAAAGGACAGTCTCAGGGAGATAAGGGCTGATGTGAACACTGCACTCCTGCGCTGGTACAACACGTCTTGTGACTCGCAGATGATAACGAGGCTCGTCGCCTACTCAACGTGACGCACTAGCTCGCAGCCAGCGTTAAACTCAATTATTTAACATATCAGACCACGCATTCGGTTCCTTGTTCATCGTCATGAAAATGTTTTCAAGAGCAAAGTCTTCATTACGGGCAAAACTGAAAACAATTTTCGCACAACTTTTGACTGGAGCTAGTTAGGAATCGATAAGATGGGCATCAACCTTGATACTTAAAATATATCTGTAATTAGTCATATATAATGTAGGGATCTGAAATGCACAAATATCTGATTACCGGGCTCATGGTTTATAACGCATTACACCATTCCATCACAATGCACTGCTCAAGAGAGTTCAATAACCAATAATAATCGCCTAAGGATAGAATAGTGTGACGTCATGGCAGAAGGAAACAAGATCTCTGTCACAGAAGGAGGGTACCCATAAGAGGCGGGCGAGCCAACCAATTAACTGGCAGAGTGGAGAGCCGAGAAAAGAGTGTCAGGCTCGGCTCTTGTAGCCCAGGATCGAGCCGAGCCCTGGAATATTTGCAATGCAAACCATACAACAAACTTCATGTAAAATATGATAATGTCTCTTCAAAATTAAAAAACAAAGTTAATTTCATTTACATGTGGAAGCTTTGACAGTAATTAGTCACATTGTAGCCATGCGAAGTACTTATCAAAAGTGATAGTTTTTAAACATGAACCGTTAGTGAACTTAAAGGCAAGACAGTTGTCATGCAAACCGCGTAGTTCCGGGATTATTATAGAGAAACACTATAATTTATTTAATAGGTTCTTGTACAACTGGTATTCTAAATTCACATATTTAAAAGTGCTTTCATATGCGATAATGAAGAAAAAAAGAGGTTTGGTGAAATAAAATATTTGCCTAAGATCACACAATTTAAGTGAAAAAGACGAGATTTAGCCATGATTTCTTGTTTTACTTTGTACAAATCAGCCACTAAATGGGTATCTATGTTTTCCTTCCTTATGTTAACACTTTCATTACCTCCCGTCCCTGTTTCGCCTTCCTTCTTAACATGTAAGGTCCTCTGCCTCCCCTCAGATCCACCCTGACCTATAAAAACACCGCCCGCCCCCACCACCTCCTGTTCTTTTTTGTCTCCCTAGGTGAGACTTACCTTCGGTTTTCCTCTCTGTGGTGGTGCCGGGGAGTCTTCGGTTCTTGGATCGCTTCCTTAGCGACGCTGCAGGTGGCGATCATCCAGCGACGGGGTTGGCTCCAGAGTCTCCTCCTAGTCCTGGTGCGCTGGCGTGTGGATGCCATGACGGAGTCTGGAGGTCCTTTTGCAGATGGGGCTATTGTTTCCGGGTCATGGACACGGTGCTGCCAGATCGTCTGGAACAGGAGTGTCCTGGTAGGATTGGTTGGGTCACGGTTTTGTAAACATATTATGCCTGATTTTGGTTGTTTATCCTGATTGGATGGGGAATTTGTGGCTTGGCCTCATTGGTTTCCATACAGCTATTTCTAGGCTGCTGTGTTGGTGGGGATTCTACTGTTGCCGTGACACGCAAGAGGTTGTTTAAGAGGAACAACATGATGCCCTCCTCCACTTTCTCTTCGGATGAGACTCCAGTTCCCCTGAAGAGGCCTAGGATGAAGGGTCATGATGTGGTGACATGCCTCTAATGTCCATGGAGGAGGTTCCAAAGCCCTGCAGGCTCGTACTTTGCCTGTTGGTCCTTCCCGGCCTTGAACAGTGGATCCCAGTGCTGAGTTCTCCCCATCAGATGGGAAGGGCCTTCTACCTCCTCTGGTGGAAAATATGTCTCCAGGGATGAAATGTGTGACATTTTGGCTTATATGCGGGACAACTTAGGGTTTCCACCTTTCCAGCAGGGAGAGGACGGAGGGGCGCTTTTTCCACAGTATGTGAAGCCCTCCCAATTGGGCATGGCATTTCAGGGCCAGGTTTGGGAGATGGTGATGAGGGAATGGAGAGAGGTGGACACGGTTCAGGTCCTTCGTTTTCTCCAGAAGCTATACTTATTGGAGGGGGATGACCCCTTGCCGCACACAATGCGGTTGGACTCAATTCTGGCTACTCTGATAGGTAAGTCTGCCATTCAGCCGAAGGATTCTACCCAGACGATGCCATGGATAAGAAAGTGGACCCTGGCCTTAAGAAAGTCTTTGCTGCTGAGAATTTGGCTTTGAGGGCTAGCCTTTTTTCTGCTTATTCTGCCCAGTCCTTGGTGCAGGATTTTGACCAGTTGACCATGTCGGTGCCAGAGGGTTCGGAGTGTTCTGAGCTCCTGGCGATAATGCAACAGCAGACTAAGCTGCTGGCGGACATTTCTTCTGACATTATTCAAGCTTTGGCTATGTCCACTGGGACCTTGGTGCCGTCCGACGTTCCTTTTGGTCCAGGCAGAGGAAAGCAGAACCTAGGGAGAAGCCAGCATTGCTTAAATTGTCCTTTGAGGGGCAGGCACTCTTTGGTGATCAGTTACCGGTTATGATTTCTAAAGCTTTCAAGGTGTGGAAACATGCCTTGCCCTATAAAGGTGGTACTTCATCTTCAGGTAAACCGTGGACTAGGCCCTCCTGGTCATCCCCGAAGCATGAGTCCCGTCAGTCTTTTCAGGGGAGAAAATTCCAGCCTAGTTTTACTTCCAAACATGCTGCCTCTACTCCTAAGGGGTCTGCCAAGAATGAACCCTGACAATCACAGTCAGGAAGGATCTATGCCAGTAGGAGGCAGGCTCATGCATTTCCTTCCGGTTTGGAGTCTGGATGTTTCGGATCGGTGGGTTCTGGACACTGTGGAACATGGTTACAAGATTGATTTTTGGCAGGTTCCCCCGATACGGGTGTGCGACTGACTCCTGTTCCGACCGCCAGTCTGCAAAGGTTTATAACATACAACAATATCTCAACAGGTATTATTTTAGTTGACAATCATAAAGGGTATTGAATATACCGTGTAACAGGAAAGGGAGAAACAAGGGGAGACAAAAAGCCAGAAAGCAATGAATGCGAAAAAATCTTTTTTCATGTATTTGACCAAAGAAATAGCCTTTTGTTACATTAAATGTCATGTAACCTGTACAGAACTGTGCACAAGTGCTTGTGAGGGAAGTGAACGGCCAAGTGACAGGTGAAGAGATATATACAGCGGAAAACTTACTACAACTACTCAACAGGCGTGTGTAGATGGATAGTCCGATGTAATTCAATAGAACACGGGCTGAATACCCTGGATGAGTGGAACACCACCATTATAGGCTAGTTCTCTAATACCAACCCCCCCCCGCAAACACAACCACCCCCCAAGGGATCCTATTCCTCTGTCTCCAGCCATCCGCTCAATTCTTATTTACGTGATTTATGCAGGTCTCTGTATAAACTGACATCTAATGAGGAGGCATGGTCCCTCTTCAATTCTTTACAGTGTTTCCCCTATAAATCAATGTTTATAACTACAGTTGCCCTACATTATATTTTCTCTATATAATTGATCCTCACATGTGTATACATTCTGATCATGTCGATAAACTCTGAGGATCAGGGCTGCTGAATTTTATCATGAATTGTAGGTCTTTGAAATATGTTAATACATGCTTTCTATTTTTACACATATCCCCAATTATGTTTTCATACTGCAGTACCTTTTTTTTAAACAAAAAACCTTGTGTTGATGATATAAATTAGCAATAGTTTACTGAGCTTAAACCTGATGTTATGTTTCTGACCGAGACATGGCTAAACGAAAGCTCCAATCCAACTATCGCGAACGCCATTCCCCCCGGCTATCTGGTATTAAGGAAGGATAGGCCGGCTGGTCGGGGTGGGTGAGTAGCCATTATTTATAAAAATACGTTCTCTTGCTCAGCTCTACCTACTTTAGATTTAGAAGGTGCCCGGTTCCTGGTGTCATTAGACAAGGCCATTGCACCTATTGTTGCAAAATATAAACAATGTCTGATACTTGGAGATTTTAATATCCATATGGATCAACTCACTGATCCTGAGCCTTTGAAACTGTATGAATCGCTCAGCATGTTAAATTTGCCCCCTTATGTTCTCTCCCCTACACATGAAAGGGGCCATATCCTTGATCAGATTTCCTCTACAAGTAAGATTGAAATGGATCCGCCTTGCCCTATTGTTTGGTCAGACCACTGCTTACTTACTTTTCGATTAAGCAAGAAATCCCCTCAGCCTCAAACGCAATGTACGCCATGCACCAGGAGTTTCAGACCTTTTAACCAGATGACTTCAGTAGCACTAGCGAAAGCACTTAAAACTCATCCTATCTGTTCTAGTGGCACTTAATGAACAATGTATGTACATTAGAAAGTTGGCTCGAGTCTCGTGTGAATGAGCTTGCCCCTCCTAAGACCCGGCGGAGCATGAGGCTTCAGCCCTATGGTTCAACAAGACTCTTAGGAAAAGCAGAAGTACCTGTATCATCTTGAAAGAGTTTGGAGGAAGAATTTTAACTCTGTGGTTAAACTAGCGTATAAAGTGGCATTAATAGCCCACTATGCGAAAGTCAGCGCGGAAAAAAAGCACTTTTTGTCCTTAAAAATTGAGAAAGCAGCGAACAGAAGTAAGGAACTGTTCAAAATTGTGAAAGACTTCTCCTCCCCTTGTGCCACAAAGAGTCTTTTTACCTCCACTAATTAATGGATGATCTTTATTGCACACTATTTTTATACAAAGATTACCACCATTCAAGCGTCACTCGCCATAGCACCCCCTGCTAAGGTAGCCACTATTGGTAGGCTCCCCTTTGCTCCACCCAACACTGGTAGATAGAACCCTTTTGCAATTCCCTTCAATCACGCTGGCCGACTCGTTGAAGATAATGAAAACACTAAAATCAGGCTCCCGTTCGGACCCTCATCCCGCGAAAATGCTGGCATCTGCTGCAGAGGTTATAAACCCGGCTGTCAACAGGGTTCTGAACCTCTCTGTCAGAAGGGGTGATGCTGGACAGCTGGAAACATGGGCTTCTTACTGTAATGGTACTGTTTTAGGCCACTGTACCATTCAGTCCGGTGGTTGTTATTCAAGATTATTTTGAAGCTCGATCTATTATTTATCCAGATGGCGGCTTGCTCTAAGAGTCTTCTGTGGGTATTGCTTTCTCCTACTCCGGCAACTCCAGACTGAATGGTACAGTGGCCTAAAACAGGCAGCCAGAAGCACCAATGATAATTAAAGGACACGCATGGTGCAGCCTTGAATGCCTCTGAGAGAGAGAAAAATACATTGAAACATCCGGCTGATAGCAAGTGGGATAAGACGGTCCAATTCATGGTAATTGATATGCCCAATTGAACTCACAGTAAGAAGCCCTGATGAAAGCCCGTAACTGCAAACACGAGGCTAGAAATGCGTCTGCAGACATAATCCATTTATGCCCTCAATTATTAAAAAAAGGCAGACATAATCAATTTATGCCCTTTAATTTAAATTAATAAATAGTTTTTTCTGAAGTCAGGATCGAGTTCATTGTAGTGTTTATGCACTTGAAAAATTGTTGTGCAGTTTGTGATATGTATATATATGTGATGTATATAGTGTCAAAAACATTTTTTTCAATTTGTCATACATCTTCTATATATGTTGTGGATTAATTGTTTATGTGGAATTATTCATGTTGTACACTGTCTAAGTATATTTATGTCTAAATATTGAATGTTTAATTGTATAGTGTGTTTCTCTGAAAAAAAGAGATCTTCCATAGAAGAATTCAGTTGAAAAAAAATTAATTGATTGGTAAAATAAATAACCTAAACCGCTTAAAGTATATATTGTGGTTTCTTAAAAATTGAATCAATAGGACCCCAGGTATCTTTAGTTTACTCAATATTAAAGGCCCTTGCTGGGTCCTGTCACTCGGGCCTAACCCCCTTTTTGGTGTCCACTTTTAGAAAGTAGTCATTTTCTTGGTTAACCATTCTGTGTGCCTCTTCCTGTTTGTGTATGGGCTGTCTGATTTAGGAGTGACAGGGGCTGGGGATGTGCATTCACTATAGACAGCCACTGTGGGTTGGGGGGTTGAGGTATGCCTGGCCCTTCCTGGATGACTTAGAGCTGAGCTGAATGGGGCTTGGCTGCATATAAAGTAGTGGGCTGAGATTTCCTTGCACCTGAATAGGACCTGTCTCCCTTGCACAATGCGGTCTCCACCCCCTGTGGTCATACTGAACCAGTGAGGACAGAACAGGTTTTGATAGGGCTCAGAGACTGTTGCAGAAAGAGAAAAAAAATACATTTTGGGGTATAGGTATCAGACCTAAAACCCCTGAAACTTAGACTACTTCTGGAATCAAGAAGAACCTTTGCCAAGGAGAGGAGCTGGAGAAACTGGAGGAGGAGTACTGCCCCTTTGCTCTGTGCTGTCTGGGGTTGGCCTGCAGTAGCTGTTTCTACTATGGAAAGGACAAGGACTTTGCTGTGTCCGCCTGCTTGAGGAAGATCTCCAGGGGCTTGAGCAGAGCTGGCCTCCTGTTCTGAAGTCTCAGGAACACAGAGACTATACCCCCAACTCCCCTGAACTTCCTTGCTGGGATATCTGACCTCACAAAATGTGCCTGTGACTGTGTTGGACCTCTGGAGGTTGTTCCTGCTGTTGGGAGCTGGAAAAGCAATGCAACTACAATACAAATCCATGCATCGCTCTTCTTTCAGCTGTTCTTCCGACGCAGCACTGTTGTGCGAGAAGAATCTCATGCATCGCAGCGCCGCTGCAGAAACCGATGCAGCACCAGTCGCCACTGCAAAAATGTATGCATTTAGGGATCGTGGCTGAAGAAACTGACGCAGCGCCGCTTGATGCCACCGTATCGATTGCCGACGCATCCCAGATTTCCACGCATGGTACCTGTGTGGTAAGTTTTCCCCGACGCATCACTTCCCCCTGCAGACCGGATTCAACGCTTCACTTCTCCTGCGTGCAGCAGAACTGGTGCATTGCCTTCCCATGGTCTCAGGGAACTGACGCATCTCTTTGTTTTTCTACGCTTCCCATCTCTGCGGCTGTTTGGCCTTGTGAATTTTTTCGCAATTACAGGTACTTTGAGAGAAATAATGCATCCATAGTTTTCTATGAGCCAAGTTGTTTGAAACCTTTTTAAAGTCATATTCTTATTACATGTATGTTGAATTTTTGTTGTTTTGGTCTTTTTTAGATTAGATAAAGATATTTTATTTTTCTAAACTGGTGTGGTGTCCATTTGTGGTGTTATCACTGTATTACTGTGTGTTTTAAGTACAAATACTTTACACATTGCCTTTGGGATAAGCCTGTCTGCTCGTGCCAAGCTACCTGGGGGTAAGCAGGGGTTATCTAACGTGTGTACCCCCTTACCCTGACTAGAAGCAAGGGTCCCAATTTGGACAAAGGTACCTACCCCTGCCAACTAGAGACCCCCATTTCGAACATATACCTTTTTTTGAATGCCATATAAAATCTCTGGTAGTAGATAGTCCTCCAAGGCAAACAATGCCTTGTTCACTAAATGACCCCTTATTGAATCGACTTGATGGGAAATGGCATCCCTGTCTCAGTTGATTCCAGTAGTACATAATTGCCACACACCTTGGTATGTATAAGTTAATCAGATTCTCCCATTCACCATGTAGCTTAGTTTTATATAAAATGTACCCCAATACCCTTTGTCCATTAACTATACAAAATAATATAGATAGTGACATGATATAATACATTGATAACGACCTGATGAAGAGGAACCCCGAGGTTAAATTGAAATTGGAGGAATAAACCATTGCTGGTAGAAAGTGGTGAGGATAAATTCCCAACCTTTCACTAGGATAAGAGAACACCTAATGTATCAACTCATTCCTCATGATTTCTCGGTTGTTGGCCTGGCAGTTTACTCCTGAAATGCCTAGCTACTGGATGAAGATGTACAAGTCTTGTCTTGTGGTAATGTGTCTTCTATGAGGACTTTCTTAAAGAGACTTCTTCGTAACAGTACCCATCAACTGTTTTAATTGCGCTATCATAAGTAAATCCGACTTCTGTGGCTCCACAACCCTACTTCTAATTTATCTGTTTTTAGGAGAGGCTAAACTGAAGCCTGCCCTCTTCTGATCCATAACTGGGTGCTCTTCTCCAGTGGCAAAAATTGCTGGTCCTCTTTCCAGAAATGATTAATTCATGTACCTCGCACTGCTGCACATTATTCCAACTCTCCAAGGCTTGCCTTACCCTTACTAAAGACCAAATACCAAGCACCATAATGGTAAAATGTAGCTGCTGTTTTGCCTGGCATCACCTAAGGCCTCAGTGGTAGCTAATCTCATATGTAGAAGACCATTTCGAAAACTCTTTTCTTTTGGCTACCATCCACAAATTCTACCTTTAATTTCTAACAGACATGATTTTATGCAACTAACCTGACCTGAGGCGGGACCTCCATCCACGGTGCCTGCAGGCCCACTTTTCGATCTTTTTCGATTATGCACTTCAGTGCTGCCAGTCATTAAGCAGTGAAGTAAGTGAAGGGGTATATCGATATTTTGGTTAGGAACAAACAATACCAATTCAGTCCATTTGCCAGTGTATCACATAAGATGAATGCAAAAAGAACAATTGATGGACAGAATGCAGAAAAATGTCATACATTCACCCCAGTACAGAGATCTGGACCTAAATCATTGTTTCTTTTGTCACCATGCCATTACAGTTTAGACCGAGCCATATGCAAATCAGTCTTCACCCTGCACCCAATGGGAACAGTCCAGCCCGAACTGCCAGGCCAGGTCATCCCTGGACTGGAAACAAGCATCCTAGAACTCTTTTCGGGCTTTCAGCCCTCATCAGCCAGGATAGCTTGACTCCAGTGGCATGGAGAGCAGGGGACCCACGTCTGGGCATACCCATCCCACTCAGGGTGACAAATGCAAAAAGAACAATTGATGGACAGAATGCAGAACAATGTCATACATTCACCCCAGTACAGAGATCTAGGCCTAAATCCATTGTTTTTTTGCTCACTATGCCATTCCAATTTGGACCCAGCCATATGCAAATCAGTCTTGACCCTGCGCCCAATAGGAACAGTCCAGCCAGAACTCCCAGGCCAGGTCCTCCCTGGACTGTAAACAAGCATCCTAGAGCCAGGATAGCTTGACTGCAGTGGCATGGAGAGCACTGGGCGTCTGGACATACCCGTCTCACTCTGGGTGACAAATGCAAAAAGAACAATTGATGGACGGAATGCAGAACAAAGTCATACATTCACCACCAGAACAATGTCCTACATTCACTACTTAGAAAGAGTAAAACAATGTTTTATTGGTTTATAGATTTTTTAATTTCTAGAGGAAGAGAATCACACAAACACACTCAATGTCCTTGTAGACTGAGTGGAGAACCGTGGAGAAAAGGCTTGCCAACTATGGACTCTGAGAATAAATGGCAAGAATCTAGGTGCGCGTTATGTATCACAGTTACATGTGCCACTCTCAGGAAGAGACATCTGTTTACCTTATACAGGGCTTACTGGACCCCATCAAAGCTGAAAAAAGGTGGAAGGTATAAAGATGGCAAGTGTTACAAGTGCAGAATTGAAAAGGAAGACAATCCACATATGTTCACAGACTGCGCAAGAATGATAGTTTTGGCAAAGTGTGGGCATAATCGAAAATATACAGGAGGAAAGTAAAGTAAGCTCTTTGATTATATTTGGTGTGCCTGAATAATGTGATATAAGTGCTCTTTTATAAATTTATGAGATCAAGATATTATTCCTCTGGTATTATTGGCAAAAAGAGAAGTATGCAGAAATTGGATTAAGAAAACACCGCCAAACTATACAGAATAGTTGGACTATGGCATGTGTATCTGAGATATGGATTGTTAATGTTATAGTGAGAAGAAAGCAAAGATGCGGCAACCAATTTAGCACTGGTTGACTGGGTTGACGATTCATAACGGGTGAGATGTCCAATGTCTAATGATTACACCTGGTTACAGTGGGGGTAAGCCCTACGTAAGATTCCCCATCAAATAATACTCGGACGAGTGATGCCATTGATCCTTCAAATAAACATTCCAAGACAGGGAAGACATAAAAGTCTGACGTGATATGAGGATAAAAAAAGAGACAGAATAGCCAGCAAAGGAAGGTTGTGTAGTGTTGTTCAGGTCTTTAACTGTTTTTGGTGGATGTAGTAGGTCACTGGGTTCAAATTTACGGTGTTGTGTGTGCGGGAGTCGCTCCCTGGACAGAGTTGGAGCTGGGCGTATCTGATGATGTTGTTAGTAAAGAAATATTAACTGCTTCCCTGGTATTGTAGTCCGACTCGTAACAAAGGTCATGTTAGCTCGAAACTACTACAGTCGGAGCTGGACTACTGTGAACCTCTGCTCGTCCTAGCATATTGTTGTTGTATGACCTTGATGATAAGGCAAACAGACTTAACAAAATCTTAAGAGCTTGGTCCTTCAAGTTGTGGGTCCCAAAATCTCCATATTACGAAGAGCGGAATTACATTTCTGCATAAATAGACTAGGACAAGGTCCTCAACTGATCTGGTGGAGTGGCAACCTTTTTAGGTCATAATAACAAGCCTGAGTTAAATGAACTCAAAACTATCGATGACTATGCGTATCCTGCTTCGGAGGGTATGCGTATTCTGCTTCAGAGAGTGTGCGTATCCTGCTTCGGATATCCTGCTTTGGAAGGTGTGCGTATCCTGCTTTGGAGGGTATGTGTATCCTCCTTCGGAGGGATGCGCATCCTGTTTCGAAGGGAATGCGTATCCTGCTTCGGAGGGTGTGCGTATCCTGCTTTGGAGGGTATGTGTATCCTCCTTCGGAGGGTATGCATATCCTGTTTCGGAGGGTGTGTGTATCCTGTTTCGGAGGGTGTGCGTATCCTGTTTCAGAGGGTGTGCGTATGGAGGGTGTGCGTATCCTGTTTCGGAGGGTGTGCGTATCCTGCTTCAGAGTGTGTGCGTATCCTGCTTCGGAGGGTATGCGTATCCTGCTTCGGAGGGTATTCGTATCCTGCTTCGGAGGGTATGCGTATACTGCTTTGGAGGGTATGAGTATCCTGCTTTGGAGGGTATGAGTATCCTGCTTCGGAGGGTGTGCCTATCCTGCTTAGGAGGGTGTGCCTATCCTGCTTCGGAGGGTATGCGTATCCTGCTTCAGAGCGTGTGCGTATCCTGCTTCAGCCACTATTCTTTCCTCTGTTCCAAATGTTTTCCTGACACCCTCTATCTAAAGCATTGATCTACCTGAAGACTTCTTTAAGTTCATGTCTGAGACTACCACCAGGTGCGAGTGTGTCTTTATCAGCTGGACCGACCAACAACATCACGATTGCCTATTCTTTCCAGGTTCCACTAAAAAAATCTATTGACTACATACACCTTTTTCTGATATTTTCCTCAGTCCCCAGAGACTGACTTCCATCCCCTCTTGAAGTTAATTTTCTCGTGTGACGGCAGTGACAAAGTGCAAACGGGCATTGTTTTGACCCCATTTTCTCTATTTTGCTTTCCTTAACTTTTTAATAGTGCCTAATTAATAATTTTGTAATGTTTGAGACAGATTTTTGATTGGGCCTTGCTTTCTTTCTGCTTTTACCAATATTGATTTTTGTTGATGCCTACACCAGCCAGCCCCTACCTCAGAGTTGAGTAGATGGCCAAAGATGCCAAAACATAGGCCAAGAGTTCTTTTCGTAGGCCAGTGGCCTGCCTCATTTGGGGTTGGCGGACAAGACAGTTGCTGAAACTCAGTGGAAGCACGTATAATACAACCTCTCCATTCTCCCATCACCACCCTGCCAGGAAGCCAAGACATGCATTGCTTTATCTTCTAGCTGCCAGCACCCGTATTATCCCTATTTACTTCGGCAACTTTTATATAGGGAATTCTTAGACTTCTGTCGGCGTTACTTGTGCAGCCATAGATACCAAGAAGCCCATGACACATGTCGCAACATCCGCTATGCATTTATGCCTTTGGGCATAAACGTCCCAGAATGCAAAGCGTTGTTGGCTTCAAAGTCAAGACTGGCATTAGGTGTCATTCTTGGCACATGGGCAGTTCTCAGCTGGTACCAGTCTGTTTGGTTTTACATTTTATTTTCTATCTCCTCAATAAATGAAAAATACATAGACAAGAAGTTCATATTCCATTTAAAGAAGATGCCGCCATGTTTTCTATCGAATGCCTAGCATGGGCGTAAAAAATGTTAAAAGGGTGTTAAAGCGCTAGAAGGCATTATGCTCTCAACCAGGCATCCTTGAAAACCGGTGTGCGGGGCTCGAGTTCTGCTGCCTAAATAAAGCTCTCAAAGGAATTCCATCCTTTTTCACGACCATAACGAAGGCTGAAAAGAACACAAAATCCTGTTGACTAAGCTCAGAAAGTGGAGCTGCCCTTGGCCTTCCCGCCCGCGCGATATTTATGAGCAACATTGGGCCTGCTCCAGCTGAGAACACTTACAATAAATAACCCTGCTAATCACTCTCAAAACACTTGCTGAACTTCAAAATATTGTGTTAGCAGATTGTTTGCAGTTTTCGGCTTGGATAGTTCACGTCCGAGTCATGTGCAGTAGCATCAAGTTCCTGCTTACAATAGCAAACCGTAAATCTGAAGCTTTTTGTGTCTTCTGTCTCCAAAAACATTGGATTTTAGGAACAAGGCAGAGATTAGAAGGGCTGCAGCACTGTAAGCTTTAAAGGGTCTGCTTGTAACTGACTCCTCCATCACTGTACACCATCCCTTCAGCTCACATGGTGCCATGATGAGAAACGCATTTACCTTCGGTGTTGGACCTGGCTCTTTCTGCAGTATTATCCCCAAACTTTTTGGCTTCTTCCTCCTATTTTCTCTGACCTTTTTTTGCTGGTGTTAGGACTCTGGGCACTTTACCACTGAGCAGTGCTAACGTGCTAGTGCTTCCTGTGTAAATTGTACTGGTGATTGCTTTATCCACGATTGGCATATTTGATTTCCTAATCAGTCCCTAGTAAAGTGCACCAGGTGTGCCCAGGGCCTATAAATCAAATGCTACTAGTGGGCCTACAAAACTGATCGTGCCACCCACATGAGTAGCCCTGCAAACATGGCTCACCTGCCACTGCAGTGTCTGTGGTTGCAGTTTTAAACTGCCATTTCGACCTGGCAAGTATACCCACTTGACAGGCCCAAACCTCCCATGTTACTACATGTAAGCCACCCCTATGGTAGGCCCAAGGCAGCTCCATGGACAGGGTGCAGTGTAAAAGGTAGGACATGTACTGGCGTGTTTTACATGTCCAAACAGTGAAAAACTGCTAATTTCGTTTTTCACTATTGAAAAGGACTATCTCTCCTACTGGGTAACATGGGGATTTCCTTGAAATATCTTTTAAGTGTAATTTCCCATTGGGAGCAGATAGAGATTTGGAGCTTGGGGCCTCTGAACTCACAATTTAGAGAAAACATCTTTTGGTGAAGTTGGTTTTTAAACTGTGTGTTTGAAAATTGCACTTTCAGAAAGTGGGCCTTTTCTTGCTTAACCATTCTGTGCCTCTGCCTGTCTGTAGAATACACTTCTGGGTTGTCTGACAGTTGGGCTCTTGTGCATACACTCTAGACAGTCACACAAAGGGATCTGAGGTGTGCTGTGCATATCCTGATGGCCCATCACCAGGCTAATGGGCCTTCTGGGGCTAAAGTGGTGGAAGGAGGTATCACTGACACCTGAATAGGGTTGTACCTGTCCTCACTCAAAGCTGAACCCAGCCCCCTGTAGTGTGTCTGGAGCCAGGTCAGGTAAAGGCAGGATCTTGTGCGCTACAAAGACTTTCCTTTAAAGTTTGCCTTCTTCAAAATCAGAAAAGGATGCGAGATTGGATCTCTGACACCCCAAAATCAAAACACTTCTGGACTGAGGACATTCTGCGAGGAAGAAGAGCTAGATGCTTTCTACATCCTGCTTACATGGTTCTCCAAGGGCTTGTGCATGCTCGTCTCCTGTTAGGGAGTCTCAGGGCCATCAAGGACTTCACCTACCAGTACCTGGGCTCTTCTGCTGAGTCTGGACTTGCCAAGTAATCTGTAATTTGTAATTGGGTTTTGTATCGCGCCAACTCACCGACAGGTCTCAAAGCGCTACTGACCAAGTACAGCAACAAGAAACAAGATGAGAGTATAGAAGTGTCTGAAGCTAGTAACCGACTACTGAAATGTAAATGCGTCTTTGAAGAGTAAAGTCTTCAAGGACTTCCTAAAGTGGAGAAGGTTGGATTCTCTGCGAAGCGCCTCCGGTAGCTTATTCCAGATGATAGGAGCCTGAACTGAAAAGGATCTGCCTCCTTTTGCTGCCAGCTTAAAGCGTGGGCAGGATAGCAAAAAAGAGCCGGACGATCGCAGGGCGCGCTTAGGTTCATATATTTCAAGCCTATCTTTTATATAGGCTGGCGCCTGTCCGTGGATTGCTTTGTGGCAGATGCACATACTCTTGAATTCGACTCTTTGTACTATAGGCAGCCAATGTAGCCTATAAAGCAAAGGGGAGGCATGAGTCCGCCTCGGCACTCCGAATATCAAACGCGCTGCGTCATTCAGAATGACCTGAAGACGGTTGATGGAATTTTTTGGGAGGCCAAGGTATAACGCATTGCCGTAGTCAATTCTAGACATTATTGTGGCTGAGACAATGGTTCGAAGCATATTCCTTGAGAGTAGGGGGACGAGCTTACGCAGTTGCCTAATCAGATTGGTACAAGAACCAACTACAGCGGATACTTGGTTAGCCATCGAGAGTTCCTGATCGATTTTCATACCGAGGCTCTTAACACTAGGGCACGGTTTTGGAGTAGGTCCAAGTTCTTGCGGCCAAAACAAATCATTCCAGGGGGAGGTGGAGGTTGAAACTACGAGAACTTCCGTTTTATCTGGATTGATTTTCAATAAATTGGACGACATCCAGTTTACTGTAAAACGTAATATGTCTTGGGCCTTGGACTGAGCCGATGGTGTGTTGTCGATACTCAGCAGCAGCTGAGTATCATTGGCATAGTTAAAAACTTTACAGTTCATGTTTGCCAGGGACTCTATCAATGGCTGTAAATAAAGATTAAATAAGAGTGGAGAGAGCGCAGAACCCTGCGGGACTCCACAGGCTAAGGTACCCACATCGGAGACCTGATCTGCTAGCTGGATCCTCTGCGTCCTCCCTGATAAGAAGGCTGTTAACCATTTGAGGGCTTGCTCTCCTATCCCGAACCTAGCCAATCTACCCAGGAGCAGTGCATGGCTGACAGTATCAAACGCCGCTGAAAGATCTAGTAATATCAGGGCGCTTGGCTTTTTACTGTCAGCCATGCATCTGAGCTCATCTAGTACAGACAGCATTACTAGTTCTGTGCTATGGTGTGCACGAAAACCAGCTTGCCGCTCCTGGAGAAGGTGGTGAGATTCCAGGAGGGATGACAGGGAGTGAGGCCAAATCCAGTTCCTAGTCCCTTGGATGTTTAACCTGGAGATCTAAAGGGAAAATCCATGCATCGACTCCTAGCGCCTGTTTTCTCAACGCATCACTGTACAAGATCCATGCATCGCCGCCCCTGCAACAAAGCATGGTTCCCGCTAGAATCATCAACCACGGCTTTCACCGCAGGCCCCAGCTCGTCAGAAAAATCATCACAGCGTGAGTCCTGAGGACCGTGTCACCGACGTGTGTGACACCTGCTCTGACTCCAACGCAGCACCTGTTTTGCGGCTGGAAATCAAAGCAGTGTTTGCTTTGCCGCTGTCGCAACAATGTAGCGCTTCTGGAATTTCGACGCATCTTCAAGCCGCAGATTCTTCATTAACACCGCACCGCGGTAAAGAACCAAGTCCGTGTGTCCGGAAACCGATGCATCACCTCCCCTTCTAGTAAGAAATTGACGCATCATCTCCCTTGCCTAGCAGTAAGGAACTGACGCATCACCTCTCTGGCAGTAAGGAACTGACGTATCACATTCCCTGTGTAGTACGCAACCAACGCATAGCTTTGCTTTTCCTGTGCTTTACCTTCCCTGCGCCTGTCACCGTCTCTGATTTTTGATGTATCTAAGGAACTTCGTGTTAAAACAAAGGCATCCATACATTTCTATAAACTACACTTGCTTAATCTTTAAAAAAAGATAGCTTGTCTTACGTATATTGGATGTTTGTCATTTTGGTCTTATTTTATTCAGATACATATTGGCTATTCTTCTAAACTGGTGTGGAATCCTTTTGTAGTGTTTTCACGGCGTTACTGTGGTACTGTTATATTATGTTATACTGAATTTGTAGCGCGCCCTTTTACTCAGGAGTGTCCTGGCGCGATAGAGAGCTGGGGTAGAGTGAGAATCATGTTAGTTTAACTTGCTGAACAGGTGTGTTTTTAGGTGCTTTTTAAAGGGTTGAAACTCATGAATAAATTGAAGGGCAGAGGGGAGCGCATTCCAAGCTTCCACAGCTTTAACAGCCAGCGACTGGCCCCCCAAGAGCATTCTGCGAAAGCAAGGAATAATCATCCGACGGTGGGAAGCCGAGCGCAAGGGGCGGTTTGGCACATAAAAAGAGAAACGTTTCCTCAGGTAAGCGGGACCCAGCCCATGAAGGGCGCGGTGAGCCAAAGTGATAGCTTTGAATTGCAACCGCTGAGCCACCGGCAGCCAGTACAGTTCCCGTAAGATTTGACGCGTGCTAGATCTCCTAGAGGCATTGAAAAGAAGCCTGGCTGCTGCGGTCTGGATAATCTGGAGTCTATGCAACAGATAACCAGGCAGACCAGTATACAGAGCGAAGTCCAGCCTGGACAAGATCAGAGCACAGGCAACAGTCTATTTAGCTACTAGTGGGAGAAAGGGGAAAATTTTACTAAGTGTTTTGAGTGTACCAAAACAAGCACCCGACAATTTCTTTACCTGATTGCTAAAACGAAGGTCCTCACTAAACCAGACCCCCAGGTTTTTAGCAGGCCCGTCCTCAGACAGAGGCCTAGGGTAGTTAGCCGGCCACAGCCGGTGTCTGAAATCTGCAGGGTACTGGCCGAAATGGAGGACCTCCGACTTATCCTCATTACACTTGAGGGAGGCTTGAGCCATCCAATGAAAAACAGCGGTAAGGCAAGTCTGTGCCACGAGTGTGTTCAAATCCATGTTCCCCCAGGTAAAAAGCAGCTGTGTGTCATCAGCATATGCCATTACTTTTGCGCAGAGTTCCTCGGCTAGATAAATCAAAGGTGTTAAGTAAACATTAAACAACAGAGGACTCAGCGTTGAGCCTTGCGGAAACCCAGTGGACAGGCTTCTAACCGATGAGGCACAGGAGCTCATGCAGACCTGCTGCGTGCGGGAGTCCAAAAAGGGTTTAATTTAGTCCCAGACTGAGCCAGAGATCCCAATTGCAGAGAGCCTAGCCAAGAGCCGCTTGTGGGGGACCGTATCGAAGGCGGCGGAGAGGTCAAGTAGTACCAGGGCAGCCCTGATCGTCTCCGATACCTCCACCAAAGCAGTCTCAGTGCTGTAGGCGACTCTAAAGCCTGACTGAGCTGGGTGGAGAGCCCCAGATGTTTCCACAAACGTCTCTAGTTGTCCAAAGGCTACCTTCTCACAGACTTTAGCCAATGCTGGCATGAGTGAGATAGGCCGATAATTGGCTGGCAGCAGGGGGTCCAATGATTTTTTTTTCAGAAGGGGTAGTAATTTGGCCCGCTTCCATTGGGCGGGTACACGGGCAGTCAACAGGGAGGAATTAACCAAGGCAACAACTGCTGGACACACTGCCTCAGCTATACCTGCTAGGACTTGCGCTGGACAGGGATCCGCCGGAGAGCCCGACTTAAGAGCCCCCAGAATGGCTAAAATATCTGTCTCAGAGGTGGCATGGAATGCGGTAAGCTGGGCGGAGATTGCCGGCAGGTTCAGCCGGCAGATTGCCGGCAGGCTCCGGATATGGGGAAGGGGCTTCCCCATATCCGGAGGGAGGACCAATATTCTCCTGAATCTTAAGAACCTTGTCGGCAAAAAAGGCCGATAGCTCCTCACACCAATCAGACGATATAGGTAGCGCACTCCGTTCAGCACAGGGGGATAGAAAGCTACGAACAATAGCAAAGATCTCCTTGCTGTTGTTCCGGGCCAACGCAATCCTCCCAGCAAAATACTCGCTCTTAGCTGTTCTGATCTCCATGTAGTACTCCCTCTGAGCTAATCGCAGGGCTGCCTTAGCTGTCGGGCAGTAGTTCCGGCGCCAGCCGAGCTCCAACCTCTTACACCCTTGTTTCAAATCTCTGAGTTTGGGGGAGTACCAAGGCTGAGAGGGGACAGAACGCCGCGAGTGGCCCTTATTAGTTTTTTGAGCTAGCCCTAAACCCCTGACCAATCCAGTGGTCAAAGTTAGCCACTGCCTCCTCTAAGTCAGTGGCAGGAGCCGGGTGGGTCTGGCGGGTACTGTACACTTTATTCCACATCAAGTACCCCACAAGTTCGCAAACTTTGTTTGTGTGCCTAAATTAAACACGGTTAGTTGAATAAGGGAAGATGGATATGAAGCTATTTAGTTGTGCCCACTAGATGGTGCGGAAGGAAATCATTCCTTTTGTTTTAATTACTCTCACACACTCTAATAGTGTCATGCTTCATTATCGGATCACCCTGACCCCTAAAAGTCAGGGTGGGCTCGACCGTATTCCAGGGAGCTCTTGGAAAGATATGGTCAGGGGGTATTTAAAGATAAAAAATCCTCAGACAGATCCCAGTATCTGAAAGGAAAAGTAAAGACAGAGAAAAAGATCATAGTGCAACATTATTGTCATTAAATCAGCTCTTCCCAAGATCATAGTGCAACATTATTGTCATGAAATCAACTCTTCCCAAGAGTTGATTTCGTGATAACAATGTTGCACTATGATCTTTTTCTCTGTCTTTCATTTTCATTCCAGATGGAATAAATGAATCTTAGAAGCGAAATTTCTTTTGTTTCTAGCTTTTGAAAGGAGCAGCTACCTGCCTTTGTGAGGAACCAGAGAGGACCCCCCCCCTTTATCTGTCCTGAAGAAAGTCCTGGACCCTTAAGGCATTGGTGGACTGAAACATGTTGGCACTGGGGTCTTAGGACCATAATATTCCTGTTGACCCCCTATAGTTTAAAATTGTAATCTCCCTGACAGTTCCACGAATAAAGGGATACTGTAATAATAAATTAATTACAAATGAAACAAAAAAGACCATGTCCCAACTTTTTTAATTAGATGAAGGTATATTGTCCACAGAGGCATAACCAGATGCTTCACAGGTTTTATAATGAAACATCAACCATGCTTTTTAGAATGTGTACAAAGTGCAAGGTGAACACATTGTGTTTGTGTAAAAATATTCACACAGCGCTTTCACACAGCGCAAGTAAAACATGTGAAAAGTAAAAGTACAACAGCGTATTGGAAACATTTAGCTGAATATTATGCATGAACTGTTTGAGTACAAAGAAAAATGAAGGATCATGTCATAATTAGAGATCCAGGTACATGTCGACGGCATTTCGACCTTCATGACTAGAGGTTATCATCAGGACAAGGATAACACAAGGGGGATGGTTGCTCTTGCATCTTGAAACGCTCAACTGTGAAAATCAACTTGTCTCCAAAAATCCTTGCTCTGTTAAATAGACTGGACAGTGCAGCAGGCACACACATTAATAAAACAGTAGTAAATACCATTTTATGAATGTGTTTAAGGCTCGCGCTGTTACAGCGCAATGGCAGGCGGGTGGGGCTGATCAGTGCGATTGCACTAGTAATGCAGCCCCCTGCCAGTGCACAGGTCAGATTGGCCGGCTGCCTACAGCTGACCAAACTGACCCTGCGCACTTCAGGGATTGCTGAGAAACAGCAGAGGGATTGAAGCAGCAGGCCTCCAGCCTCAAAATGAGCGCCAGGTTAGCCTGCTCCAGCCAATCCTGCAGCTGCACCGCAACTCCAGGATTGGCTGGTTTTACGTTATCCTCAGCCGAAGTCCTTCCCTTTCTGCCTGAGTCAGCTGAGGAGATCCAGGAGGAAGGAGACCACATCCAGGGCCTGCGGCAGCGAGGACACAGAAATGAGCGTCTGGGAGCAGGCAAGTTCTTTGTATTTTTTTAATGTGTGTTGTCTGTTTTAAATCCCCCTTCTCCCCACCTCCCCCGCCTTCCCACCCCGCCACTCTGACCCCACACCAGCCGCTATTTGTCTATAGGCACCTTGGCCATGCTAAACAACCTCGGCAAAGAGATCCCGAAGATGATCAGGTAAGTTAGGAATCAGCATTTATGCCCTGTTCCATAAGTGTGTGAGTGTCTTCCCAGCAAACAGGCGGATTTCAAAAAGCGCAATGCCAATCTGACAACTGAAAATCCTTCTTAGCCAGCAGCTCTATTTGACTTCTGGTAGAGCAACTGGAAAAGATTATAGATTCTGCATAGTGCACAATGAGACTGATATCAGTTTCTAAGGACAGGTGGACAGACAGAAGAACTGAGGACCCTGGTGCTGTCCTGTATCTCCTTGCGATTAGTCTGCCCACTCCTGGAGCAGTGGTGTGTTTCCCTGATGTTGCTAAGACTGGATCCGTAAGGGCTGCATTACAGGGCAGTACGGGCCCAGAACTTCTAAATGTGGGCTGGAGGACCTCTGTCAAGTACATGGCCCTAGTTTAACGGAGGGTAAAAGGAAGTTCTAGGGCATCAGCTGCTTTCATTAGCATTGCAAGAAATTATGCAACCTTATGGGGAAGTTTTAATCTATTTTAATGATCTGAAGACTGCAGCACTATAATAAAATAATATTAAAGAGTGAGGCAAACCACAATCTCAAGTGTGAGGGAAAAAGTCCTTCCTATAGGCAACTAATACTACTTGGATAAAATGCGCTTTGAACCCATCACGCCACCAATACATTAGAACAGGCACACATCAACATGGTTGCTATTGGCTGCTTTTGACATCTTATTATGTAGACTTCTCAGATACTGGATTGTGAAGAAAAACAATTTAAGGAAATGTGCTTTGAGATAACTCTAATCACTAGTATATGCAGTAGACCTTTGTACTCTCTACCATTCCTATGAGACTCTTAGAGTATATCCATTCGTATCTCTTCCTTGAGTGAGTTTACTACTTGTACATTTGCAATTTTTCTTTCTGTTTGGATCTATTCCTTGTGTGATTTTACATCTTGTACCTTTGCAATTATTTCTGTTTGTATCTTTTATGTAACGCATGTAATCCTAAATCCTTATGTTTTGCAACTGGTTCTTATGTAAAGCGCTCTGACACCTTCGGGTAAAGTTTGCGCTATAGAAAATCACATTAAATAAATAAAAATAAAAAATAAATAAATAAACCTGTTTCCACAAATTTTTCCAAATGAAAGTCATTGCTAAAATGTGGAAATGAACCTGGTGAATTCCTCTCATATTGATATGTTCCCTGCATCTTTTTTTCCAGGATCAGACAGATTACTTAAATCTATATATAACCCATGCCACGCCTGCTCACACCCCTCCTATTTTTATTTGTAATCCCTATTCCTACGCCCAAGTTGTTTTCTTCCTTTTACCCCGAACTACATTTTTCTTTACCCTACGAGTAATCCTGCACCATCACTCATACTCTAATACCTATACCCTAAATACATTTGCCCCTACATATACTCAGGACCACTTCCAGTGCCGCTACCTCGGCACATACAAAGGTATCTTTACAAGTTCTTAAAACATTTTATCTTTAGCCCTGCCTACACCACAGAACCTCTAGCCCCACCTATACATTTGCACAAACAGCTGTATCCAAGTATTTAAACTTATACTGTACCGAGGGGTGACCACCATGATCCAGGTGAGTGGGATGAGAAAACATCAGGGAGTCCACAAATACAAGCCTGGCGAGCACTATGGTCCTCTTGTACTATTGTGCAGTCAACTTTTTGCATTATTACACTCTTATGCCATTGTGCTGATGTATTATCGTATTACAATTTGATGGGTCTAAGTTGTGAGGTACGAGAGACGAGATGCAGAATAGTGAGAGGATATGGGCGTATGTATTGCACTACGCCGCGGGCTAAACAATACCAATACTCATACTTCTTCAGTTACTCATCTCAATGGCAATTGAGCACCTACAGTTGCTCCACTTTATCCCAAGAGTTGTCTCCATGACCTAGATCTTCAAAGACACTTGCTCCTCTCAGCTTGGCTAATCACTGTAAATTCTTGCGATGGCAGGCCTTTTGGGACTCTCTGTGGGTTTGTTGGACAAGTCCTGGCCGATTGAAACTGAAATGGTTACAGAACCACCTTGTTGGTGACTGTGATAGGATTTTGATCCCCTTGTTTCCTCTATTGCCTCCTGAGTCAACTTCCTATCTGCCCTCTTCACTAGGGTATATCATACAGAGCTATAAATGTTTATCCCCCTGGGATTGTTGGATATCTTCTCTATAGTTGACTCAATAGGCAACGATCTTCATGTGTGCCACTTCATGATGGGCATATTGCAAACAACAGGGTTGTACCCAAATAGTCAAAGGGACCTGGGTGATCAATTGTTATAGACAGAGGGGTCCCCAACTGGTATGGAGTAGGTAAGAAAACATAGAAATTTAAAGAATTTTTTACAGAGAATCAAAAAAGAAAATCGGAAATGTTTTAGAAATGCAGTGTTTTATTCATAGTGCATTCCTATCATCATAGTAGAGTTTTAAAAAACCAAAGTAAATAGGTACTTATCACTTGTTCATGTGCCCAAAGAAAGAAAAGGGAAAAAAGGCGAGGTAAAGTTAATAAAAAAGGTTGTGACTCACTTTACATTCAATTGTGGCATAAAGCGTACATTTAAATTCATGTATAAGTCATTCATCAATGATCCCCATCAATCGGGGTCGCATACGATATATATAAGTTAGAACATTGTTGTATATTCAAGCTCCTATTAAGCTGTATAAATCACGCTGATGGTAGGAGTTGACAAAGGTAGATAGCAGTCTACGTTTCGACCCAAGGTTTTGTAGGATGATTGATCCTTACAGCGCGGGTCTTCATCAGGACATGTGGGGGAAGAGGGATGGGCAAACCTCCTGCCGCAAAGTACAGGTCAAAGAGTAACAGGGGTGGCCAAAAATGGCGTCTCCCGTAACCAGGAAGTTACGGGAGACGCCATCGACCTCGAGACCTCCCTGTGGACCCGGCAAACTTGTGCTAACGGATACGGACTGTTGAACTATCCCAGACGTCTTTCAGAAAATAAGATTATTCCGGAGCCATTTTTGGCCACCCCTGTTACTCTTTGACCTGTACTTTGCGGCAGGAGGTTTGCCCATCCCCCTTCCCCCACATGTCCTGATGAAGACCCGCGCTGTAAGGATCAATCATCCTACAAAACCTTGGGTCGAAACGTAGACTGCTATCTACCTTTGTCAACTCCTACCATCAGCGTGATTTATACAGCTTAATAGGAGCTTGAATATACAACAATGTTCTAACTTATATATATCGTATGCGACCCCGATTGATGGGGATCATTGATGAATGACTTATACATGAATTTAAATGTATGCTTTATGTCACAATTGAATGTAAAGTGAGTCACAACCTTTTTTATTAACTTTACCTCGCCCTTTTTCCCTTTTCTTTCTTTGGGCACATGAACAAGTAATAAGTACCTATTTACTTTGGTTTTTTAAAACTCTAATATGATGATAGGAATGCACTGTGAATAAAACACTGCATTTCTAAAACATTTCCGATTTTCTTTTTTGATTCTCTGTAAAAAATTCTTTAAATTTCTATGTTTTCTTACCTACTCCATACCAGTTGGGGGACCCCTCTGTCTATAACAACTTCATGATGGGCATCTGCCTTGGAACACCTCACTGTCCCTGCTATTCCTCTATCTGGAACATCTCAGAGGTCCTGTTTCTTACCTATGAGTCCCGCAATTCTTTCTTCTCTCTTAAGAACCTTTAGATGTAGCCCACTTCCCTTCTCTGTCTCATGTCTTCAGACTCCATCTATGCACTGCATTTTTTTTACCAGGCAGGGTTATGTACTACATCTTGACTAGGATCAAGATGGTTTCTTGCTCTGGGCTGTATCCTTAAATCTCTTCTTCGCCCTCCTCAGGCGTTATCTATTGCTTGCAGGAATACATCTCTAGGCCTTCGCTCCTCAGTTTCTTATCAGCACCTCCTATCCCCACTGTAACTCACAGATTTGCAGGCTAGAAAAGACAGGCCTCAAGACACCACCTTTCCATAAACCCATTTAAATTCTTCATCTTCAAAATTTCTGAAACAAGTCTAGGCCACTGTACTCCAATTCTTCACCTTCTTTTTTCACCAATATCTATGTGTCCCTAAGTCGTACAAGTCTCTCGACATCTACTACAGTTTTGCCAGTGTTTACTGTTGCAACAAGCAAATAAATACAAGGCCTCCTAAAGGTAGAGTGCACTGTCTGTCAATCCTCAATTCCCTGAGTGTGTCGTAGGCCCATCCCAAAGACAGGTATGTGTGTAGGTCACTCAAAGCACAAAAAATGATACTCCTCAATAGTTACATTGGGAGTTCTTCCTGATATCTATGACAGCCGACAAAAGGGCTCGCCGAGCAGCACCTTGTGCTGGATCTGGAAGGAGTACTGCCATGCCCGTGGGCATTGTTGCAAGCAGAGCATTTACCAGGAGTAGCTCACGGGATAGTCTAGCCATCTGGCAACAGTATCTGGTGTGTTTTGCATTTGCATGAAATTGGGTCACACAATTCTTGAGAAGCAGTTATCACGCCACCCCTCCCCAGCCAGCTGCCCCAAAAGGACAGCAAAATAAAACGATAATAAACACTTTTTTATCGTTTTATTTTTTTCTTTCCTGCCAAGTCTTTGGAGGCGGGGTCATGGGGGATGACCGGTGCAAGAATGGGACCAGGGTTTTTCCTCCCCTGTCCCCTTCCCACCCTCCACTCTTCCACAGCGCCAGTCTCTACTGTGATCACGACATAGAGGCATGTTAACTACTTTTCTATGCATTCTTGGCTATTTCATTTCCACCTCCAATTCATAACTGCTGTTAATTCATAGCTGCTGAGCTTGGTGCAGAAAGAATCCATGATCAACACGTTAGACTCTCGATGCATGGAGGTTGGAAAGTGGAGCCAGAATCCGACTGTGGGTCCTGCTCTCATAAACACATAGTAGGACACCACTATCTCCTTTCAAGCGAGTAACTACAGGGCCTGCTTTATTTTCAGCCAGGTTCTCTGCGCCTTGTGGTCTGGTGTTCAGGTTCTTCCTGACTTGGCGTTTCTTATTTGTGGGAATCAAACATCCAACAGTACTAAAATTTGTGAGTGGTAAAATCTTTCTGCATTAAGTTAATTTATTGTGCAAAATTGTATTTCTTGAAATAAAGTCAACAAAGAAAACAGTTTATAAGTAGCTGTTTGGCAGTGAAGTCAGACACTGCACGAGATGAAAGCCCAAAGCTGCATATTATCAGCCGCCTTGCCCTGAAATTGATTCAACACCCAGACTGCCAAGGTACCAACTTTGTTTTAGCAAAAGCTAACCCATATGAAGCTGCTGGCAATGGGGCTGGATACCAAAAGCTTTGTGAGACCCCACTGCAGCACATGCTCTCAAGGAAGTTAGAGCTGAGTAGGCGCCTCTGACTCTCCCTTCTTCATGATGCCAGTGTGCACGGTCATGTCCTGAAAACCATCGTTTGACCATCACCAGCACCAGTGGCCCCTGCACTTGCGTCTAATAGTTGTGTGCACTGAAACTGCCTAAACGTCCAACAGCCCATCTTCCCTTCCTTCCATTCAGCCTTTCACCCCAAAGGGAAACATGCGAAAGGCAGGAAGGAGCACAGGTTAGAAGAATAAACCAAATGCAAACATCCAGGACAAAAGAGCCAGACCTCAAAACAAGAGATGTCCAATGCCTCAGGTACCCCATGAAAACGAAAAATCTTTAGAGTGACTCAGCAATGAAAGTCCAGCACCAACACAGTAGCCGAGCCCCCCCAACACCCCTTTATTTGCGTGCAATATTTTTTCCGGTATCATTCACCTTTGGCAGAGCTATGGGGGGTCTATTAGCAACCAATTAACCTTCAGATCTGGTGCTTATCACAGTCAATAGCTGCACCCTAAGAATTAAGAGACCCTGCGTGTAGACTCAAGGGACAGACCCGTTAAAACCCTCTGCACAAGCAGAGGTGCACTCATGTCAGTGGTCTACTCATCTTTCTGCTTCTAAATCAGTTACAGTGACATGAGAGAAATAGGCGGCCTCGCTCATGTTTAATTTTCTTTAATGTTCATAAATATTTACGTGCAGCTTTTTCTGGTGTCACCCTCCACAAATACTGCTGTGCTGGACTTATAAGTGATCGCTCACATTATAAGTATGCCCAGGTTAGGAGTACCTCCTAAGTGTTCACTTAAATATTTCATTAAGTACAAATAGAGCTTTACAAGAAGGAGGATGAGAGTTGGCCACAAATGGCATATGCATCTGCCACTTCTTCCTACCATTTCCTTTTCTTTAGGGATTCTTGAGAGAATCTACAGCTTCCTGTCAGAAGTAGGCCTAGAAGGGTCAGACTGATTCCTGCGAATCCAAACTGTTCTCTAAGGAAGCAAAACGGAGCCCCAACACGCCTGGCTAGTACATTTTAGGGTGCCTCTCAAATAGTCATTTATAGCTTTAGGCACTCTGCATCTGACTTCTGAGTCTATCGCCATTTTTGTTTCTCTTGCACATTTCAGTTACTCTTTGTTTTCAGTCGTTACAATCACATTGAGTGTTCACATGTTTAAGGACAAGCACCATTGTCCTTTCTAAATCATTATGATAAAATATTCGATTAAATCAATCATATTTTTGAGGTACAGTGGGATTACCTTTTTTCGTTTATTTAGTTGTGGTATATTTATTTATTTGAAAAGTTTTATAAAGTGCGAACATGACCCTTGCGGGTATCAGAGCGCTGTACACAGTGGCGAAAGCATGGATAAAACCAACACAATGGTACAAATGAAGTAGATAAGTAAATACTCTGTCAAACAAAAAGGGGGGAAACAATCAAGGTCCGGGGCAGGATAGTCGGCCCAGCTAGTACAGTTTCAGAAGGGCCAAAGAACGAAATAATAATTTAACAGACTAGCATAAAATAAATCAAAACAACATAGTAAAATAAGTATATAGTATAAATGACGCATATCAGCAGATACTTGAGTTACTTTTTAAACTACACCTCATTGTTACATTGTTGATTTCAAATTGTATTGACCCCGATTCCAAAAGGGGGTTATGTGTCTACTCCTGTAGATCTAATATATGGGAATGGTGCATTTGTTGTGACTGATTTGGAGGGTTACCAAATTCCTGCTTTTGTGAATATAACAAGAAGCTGCCTTGCAGCTCAATGAAAATTGTCTGAACTTGATCATGCTTAGACCCTTTGTTGCTGATTTGTGAACATAGTGCAGAGCCTAAGTGCTTCCCACCTCTTCCTGGCTGAGACTAAGCCAAGGAGCTGATAATTCTCTTCTTGTCTGTCCCGTGCGGCTGTCTTTGCACATCCTGGAAGCTTCAAGTTAGCCCCAAGGATACCTGCATCGATAGAGAACCTGAAGGAATCTTGAGTCCGCTATTCAAGACATTCAGTTTTTTCAGCTTGAGAGCAGCCCAAGAAATTGATCCAGCAAATATAGACGTGAAGGTGATGGGCAAGCACAAAGCTCTTTACACCACCTTCTATTGTTAGCCTTTTTAGCAATTGCTTCATTGGCCTGCTGTGCACATTAGCCCAACACCCAGACGGCTAGCCATTTACCCAGATCCTGGGTCCTTTGTGGTCAACTCTAAGACCTCAGAGCTCTTAGGCTGCTGTCTAATGATCGCTGAAACCCTTGGGACAACATAGTTCTACTATGTATGTGCAAAAACAACAAGGCACTGTCCTTTTCCTTTGCAGGCATATGTGATTCTGTTTCTACTGTTATATTAACTGGTTATTGCTTTAAACCTCAGTAAAAAAGATTCAATAGTACGGCCTTGGTCTGTGCAAAACTAGGTTGTCCGTAGGGCTTGATCTGTAGACAGCCACTGCAGTTGCCAAACCTACTAGGGCCTTCACCCAACCATAGCCTTGATTGCTTTATTTTTTTTATGGTTATTTGAGAATTTCATGAATATCTCACATTTCTTGAAATTTGTGATTTTAGGATGCTGGTGGCTGTTTGCGGATACAAACTGGTAGCGGATTGAATGTGATGCTCACAAATCCATGATTTTACAGTCGTAAATGTGTTCATATTCTGTATTAACTCTATTTTCCGCACATCAGAAAGCCCCTTAGCATTCCCATGGTGTTGGGCACCTCTTATGGTGCCTTGCTTTTGCTGTGGATTTTTTTTTCACAGAGCTTTCAAGATGGCAAAACTGTATGTAGAATTTTCTTTTATATTATATATCTATGCAAAAATAGAAGCAGAGAACTGTGGGTAGTTCTCAAGTTTAGGTGGAAAGCAGCTCCAGTATAGAGCACCCTCAACACCAGCGACATTCTAGACCTGCTCACCTCAAATGTCTGCTTTTCTATCAAAGTCTTTAAGCATAGGATTAGCACAGCGCCACCCACACAGAGATAGAAATGGACAAAGCCTTTTGCCATTTCTGCAGCAAAGTCCTTAAGCATAGGACTAGCACAGTGCTGTCCATGCCGAGCTGTAAAATGACAAAGCTATTTACCACTGCAGGCACAGTATTACAGCTTTGAATTGGTAAAATACCAACCAAGCGAACCTGAAATGAGTAAAAGCAATCCCTGACACAGTGTTTCGCTCTCATTAGAGCTCTTCAGAGAGGTATAGCTTTTTCCAGACACAAGAGAGCAGTACGTATAAGTAAAAACAATAGATTTTCAGGCAAAGAGTGATGGATACAATATGCAAAAATAAGAAGAGAATTCTGGGTAGTTCTCAAGTTTAGGTGGCTGCTTTCCAACTAAACTTGAGAACTACCCAGACTTCTCTGCATTATGGGAGTACCATATGTGACCAAAAGTTTGATGCTCACTAGGGACCTCTAGCCACAGCTTGCAGTGCTCCACCTACCACATCTCACATTTATTTAGACTTGCTATAAATTTCCCTTCACCAGCTCCACATGGAGTACAACCTAATCCGGAATTAATATAATAATTCTAGTGTCACAAGTCAAAAAAACTAATTGTATATATGGACATAGCTATTCAAATGCACTCTAGGTACTGTCTTTCATGCAATGCATTATGGTTAGGGTAGATTTACCATATCTTCAAAGTTTATGATGCTCACTGGGGACCTGTAGGTGCAGCTTGCGGTACTGCACCTACCACATCTCACATTTGCATTAGACGTTCTATAAATTGCCCTTCATCAGCTCCACACAGTGTACAACCTAATCCGGAATTAATATAAGAATTATTTTTTCACATTTCAAAGCTACTAATTGTATAAATAGACATAACTATTTTAATGTACTTGTGGCACTGTCTTGCATGCAATGCATTATGGGAGTACCATATGTGACCAAATGTTTGATGCTCACCAGGGACCTTTAGGAGCGGTTTTCAGTACTGGATCTAGAAATGCAGTGCTGGTGCTTTGCTCACCAGGGACCTCTAGGAGCAGCTTGCGGTACTGCAACAGGACACGCAGGGCTGGTTCCTTGCTCACTTGGAACATCTAGGAGCAGCTTGCGGTACTGGTGCCCTGCTCACTAGGGACGTCTAGGAGCAGCTTGCGGTACTGCACCTTACATTTGTATTAGATCTTCTATAAATGTCCCTTCATCAGCTCCACACAGAGTACAACCTAACCCGGAATTAATATCAATCTTGTGTCACATTTAAAGGCTTCTAATTTAATAAATGGACATTGATATTTGAATGTACTTTTGGTACTGCCTTGCATGTAATGCATTATGGGTAGGGCGGATTTACCATACCTTCAAAGTTTATGATGCTCACTAGGAGCAGCTTGCGGTGCTGGACCTAGACAAGCAGTGCTGGTGCCTTACTCACTAGGGAGCTCTAGAAGCAGCTTGTGGTACTGCACTGAGACATACAATGCTGGTTCCTGGCTCAATATGCTATTATTATTTGCAACGCCAATACCTCATACTATCAGTAATGTGAGACCTATTGCATTGCAAGTTGTTGTGGGTAAAAGAAGATATGAATCCGGAGGAGGCCAAGTAGTTTACCCAAGATGTAGGTTTATTTGTAGATCAGTACAAGATCCATGTAGTTACAGAGGATGGTAATATAAGATCCATAGATAGTAAGTAGATAGTAAATTAGTCAGTCCCACCAGGAGCAAGATGTTAGTAGCTCAGCCCACACAGCTCAACTGTCATTCCACAGACACACAGGCACTCTCACATTCTAAACTCACTGACATCACGCACTCCAACATTCCACGCAGACACCACACTCACACTGGCTTGAGCAACTAGAAAGGAGGAGAAACCAGGTACAACATATCCCCTTTTCTTCACAGGAAATAAACAGAATAACCTACAACTAAGCAAATATAAAGTGAAAGATAAACTTGCAAAGAAGCAGACAGATCAAAAGGAAAGGGAGGGAGAAATAGAAAAAGGAGCTTGTTAAACTTTGGACACCTCTAAAAATAAGTTTGTACTCTTTTCATCTTAGCAGGATTACCCTCTTAAAACCTTAATTTGACCTGCAATTTTAAGTCAAGAGGTTGGTAGGTATGCATTTGCCACTGATAAAACACCCTCTGACAGGCCCTATGGACAACCCTCCATTGTCTGGCAAAATACACTATATACATTTCTAAGATGGTCACAATGAACTACAACCTTAGAGACATGCTTAGAAGGCAAGTGTGAGATAAACTACCTCTAAGTGAGACACAGCAACATTCAAGGTTATTCAACAATCTGAAATGCCTCAAAATAGTCAGGGAAGCTCTTGAAATAAACATCCACACCTTATAAACGTTCTCACTTTACAGAATTTGTCTACAGTACACATATTTACCACGTCCAAGTGCCCAGATATCCACTTGGCTTTTCCTCACAGATTTTTTACACCCACATATGTAAACTCAGTACCTCTATGCTGTGTATGATCAGTGATGTCGTCAATTATGTCACAGAGCAAGATCAGGGGTGGGCACACAATATCTTCATGAATTCGCTAGATCTCACCAATCTGCCGGTCCCCTCCAGTGAACTTTCCCTGTGCGCTGTTCCTAGAGTTAAACACACACGTATGGGAAGCCAGTCTTTTGCGTATCAGGGCTCCAAGCTGTGGAACGCTCGAACAGAATCTCTGGAAGTTGTCCTTGCTAACGACCTTTCGGAGACAGCTGAAGACCTGGTTGTTTTGAGTTAGCTAGACTTGGATAGACCTGACCTGATGTCTGAGCGCTGGGAAACCCCAAGTGGGAAGCTGAGCACTATATAAAACATCTTAATAATAATAATGATGTCATGACTAATTTAATATTTGAGGTCATAGGCAGGGCATGGTAAGGGCGTAAGTTATTGTTACTAAAGTATAGCTGGTGAATTTCAGTTTTTTGTTATTTTTTTAATCTAATTTCAACATCTTACTATCCTGTCACTTCAACCTTTTGTTTCTTCAGTGAATATATATGCTTCTGTTAAGGACAGTAGATTCAGGAAAAGTACAGAGAGGATGCACCTGGTTTCCTTGAATGTCGGCTCAAAGGGGAAATTTGAGGCTACTGTCCTCGTTTACATGTGGACTTCTCAAGACAGCTTGGCATAAGGAAAGAGGACATGCAATCTCAACGAGGATGTTGTGGACTTTGCGATCGAGTAGGAAAAGAATCAATAGAACAGGGCAACGGGGCCCGTACAAAATGTGGAAGCCAATCATGAGAGAAAAAATAGCAACTTTGTTAACCCGCACTGTACGCCAGTTTACCTTTGAGGCATTCTGGAGCTTTTCGATGCATACTAGGTAGCTTGAGTTAATATTGGGCAGTTCTCCCTAGGTAGAAAATGATAAGAGTTCCTCTTTAAGCAATATTGGTCTTTGGATCAGGCAGAGGAGCAACAGTAATTCTCTGGTCAAAGGAAGACTCCTTTCTCCTATGTCTCAGTTCTCAGGACTGCATTCATAGCAGCTGGCCTTGCAATTCTATTTTGTCAGCATGCAGAGCAGACTACCTCCTCCTCCTAAATATCACATCAACAGCAAGCCTTTGTCCTAAGTCGTCCGAGTCTGGTGCTGACCTTAAGGGAGCGGTACAAAAGGGGGTGGTGAAGGACGGAGCATCTGAGCCAATCAAACACTCACACCCAGTCAACAGATCTGGGTTTAATCCATCATCCTTCCACTCTGCCACCCCAGTTCAGACATGGCTATATGCAAATCAGTCTGACCCTGTGCCTCATGGGAACAGTCCAGCCCGAACTGCCAAGCCATGCCTTCTCTGGACCGGAAACAAGCTTCCGAGGACCGGTTTCTGGCATTCCAGCAGTCTACAGCCCGGCTTGCTTGAATCCAGTGGCAAAGTGAGCAAGGGACTCACGTCTGAGCATACCCTGCCAACTTATGGCGGCCAAAAGCGGTACAAAAGGGGGTGGTGATGGACGGAGCATCTGAATCAATCAAACACTCCCACCCAGTCAAAAGATCTGGGTTTAATCCATCACCGTTCTTTAGCCCACTCTGCCACCCCAGTTCAGACATGGCTATATGCAAATCAGTCTGACCCTGTGCCTCATGGGAACAGTCCAGCCCCCGAACTGCCAAGCCATGCCTTCCCTGGACCGGAAACAAGCTTCCTAGGACCGGTTTCTGGCATTCCAGCCGTCTTCAGCCAGGCTTGCTTGAATCCAGTGGCAAAGTGAGCAAGGGACTCACGTCTGAGCATACCCTGCCAACTTATGGCGGACAAAGCGGTACAAAAGGGGGTGGTGATGGACGGAGCATCTGAACCAATCAAACACTCACACCCAGTCAACAGATCTGGGTTTAATCCATCACCGTTCTTTAGCCCACTCTGCCACCCCAGTTCAGACATGGCTATATGCAAATCAGTCTGTCCCTGTGCCTCATGGGAACAGGCCAGCCCGAACTGCCAAGCCTTGCCTTCCCTGGACCGGAAACACGGTTCGAGATTGCGTACTTCTAGATCTAAGAAGATGCCCCGATATTGGCTCCAGTCTGACCATATTTTGCCATGCTTGTGCGGGCAGCCCCTAGCCGCAGAGATGGGGCTCTCCAGACTCATGCAGAGGTCCAAGCATCTCTTCCAACCATCTCACGAGGAGGGTCTGCACTCTTCCATTCTGTGGCTATGTCTCTCTTAGCAACTACTAGCCCTGTCCACAGCAGTGCGGCGTAATACCTGTTGCAGTCCAAATCTGCACTCACAGGTAGTAGGGCCCATCTGGGGTCCCTCAGGATTCTACAGCCCAACGCCCTCCACCTGCATGCAAACACACCCTCCCAGAAGGGTGCCAGCAGTTCCTTACCTTTTGTTTGGCCCTTTTTTAGGTCAAGCCTGGGCAGCACTTTTGCTGCTCTGCGAGGCATGCTGTATTCAGGTAAGGACTTCCAGCTACGCCAACTCTCCTCAATATTTTTCATTGGCTTTTGTCATTCCCCTTGGGAAACTGTGGCTTCTCATTTGTCAATAGGCTAAGTAGTCCCTCCTTAGTACCAGTATGTCTCATTTTGTATCCTCCCATGGAAACACCCCTGTTACATGTGTTGTTACTCAGTAGGCTTTAAATACAGCCTCCAAGTACTATTTGGTTAAATGGCAGGACGCGCTCTCTCACAACGCTTTATTAGGCTTTTCCCATTGCACGTGCCTTAGGTTTATTTGCGGCGCAGAACGCAGCTGCATATTTGTTTTGTTTACCTTTTTTTTTTTTTAAATACTGCCCCATGCCACACTTTCTCTTTAAAGGCAGCTGCGCCCCTTTCTTCAGATGAGCTGCATCTAAGGAAAGGGGCGCAGCAGCCATTAAAGAGAAAGGAAGGAGGTGCCGCTAACATTAAAGTGAAAGCGCGCATGGAATGCTTTTACAAAGAAGCATTTGCAATGAAATTGGTATCGCTTTTACGCGAGTTTCGTAAATACGAGACCTATTGCATTGCAAATGCTTGTGGTTAACAGGTGTGTTAGAGCTGAGAGAAGCTGTGTGAGATCTGAGAGAAGCTCAGTGAAAACATTCCGAATCTAACCTATGTATGACTGTTATCTTGTCAGGGAATTACTAAAACGTGTTTTATGTCGCACTGTGATGCAGTGGTGTGGACAGCTAACTGATGTGATGGGCAGCTCCCTCCCCAAAATAACGGCAGATAGTCATGTATAGAATATTTTATTTGTCAACATAGTTCAAAGGAAGGATCAGTATAAGGGGAGGTATAGATGTGAAATATAAAATTAAATTGCTGGAATGATCTGCATGTAGGCTCACACAATCACACAGGCTACCACCAATGATATACTCATTATTTCTAGTATGAGCTGTTGAAAGAGCAACTGGGCAATGAAGATAAAATAGAAGTGTCAAGCGGCACGCCCATAATGCACAAATGTACACCACTTGGAGATGCTTGCACAACTCTCAACAATTGAAAATGAGTTCTGTTTAGATTCACTGCACATAAGTACATTCTATTTGAGTACTCTGAAAATCTGTCAAGAACCGACCTGGAATTTGGATGTTGGACAGCCTCGCACTAGAAGAATACAGTGAGGGCAGCCCCCTCACTCCATGTCGCCAGGGCATTACACATCATGACCCACAGGTCAATGGAAGCCAACCACAGATACAACCCCCAGAACACTGCCGGCTGCAAACTGAAAACCCAGCACTGCACAAGTGGCATCCTGACAACAGTGAGACGAGATGCTAAATAAATAGAGAAACCACTAGACATCTTTGAGATTTAAATGCATTTCCAGTTTAGATACACATCAACAAAGCCTCAAGGGCTGCTGGCTTCCTGTTTTCTATGCCAGAGTTCATGATATGATCACAGTCACTTATGACGCTTTTTAAACAATTATAGCTCGCAGATAAGTTTTCTGTTTGCCTGTGCTCCCAGGTGTGCCAAACCATGACAATTAGCTGGGATTTGTAATTTCTTAGATTTAAAAAGCTTAGTTTAGTAGCAGACATGCCACAGAAGTGATATTCAGCCCAACAATATCTTCTTCACTGAGGTCTGATAAAAACCACCCTGAGTACAAAATGAACCAATATGCTCACCTTCACTGCCTTTGAAACGGTAGATTAATGAGATCGGCAGGGGCGTGGCTACCCCTAGTGGGGTAGGTGCAATGGCACCAGGGCCCAAGGATGTGAGGAGCCCTCTGCATCCCAATTAGGATTGTTTTAGACTATCCAACCAAGGAGAGTGGGTACATTTTCCTTGCTTACATTAGAGCCAGTGAAACCTTGCCATGACCAAGGAGATCAGGAAGTGCACATTGTGAAAACACACGAATTAGTTGACATTTTCAGGGCAAGTGATCAGAGAATTCACAGCCGGGAAATATTCACCCAAACCACGTTTTTTCTACTAGGTCACTGCAAACATATTATATTAGTAGCCAATCAAACACTCCCAACACATCCCACCCACTTCTAAACACTTTTTTTTAATGAAGAGGAATGAAAATAATTAAAAACACAAAATAGGAGATTATTGCTCAGACAAATAGGAGCTCAGATAAGAAACAGGCGAGGGAGGTAGCCCAGACTCAGCAGTGATGAGCAGTTTACTACCATGAATAAAACAGACACTGTTCCTTTGCCATAAATAATCTGTGAGTGTTCAATAAGAGCAACGCATGAGCTGATCATGAATTTGGCATAGCAGGGCTGTAATCTGCCTGAAACATTCCGATTCCGATGCAGAATGTCAATTCTCTAACATGCCTTGTTGAGGAAGCCTGAGGCTAACCCACGTGTAGCTGAAAAACTGAAAAGGGAACATGGTTAATACAAGGCAATATTTGGCAGGCAGGCGTCGAGCTTTGTGAAAAGTAACTGACAGCCCAGTGTCTACTTTCTGAATATGGAGAACTATGAACAGCTGGTTCCCATCAGCTCCCTTTGTTTAACACTGAAAGTTAACCCATAAAAAGACATATACAAGATGAACATCCGACAGGTAATGACCTCCAGATGGGGAGCTCTGTCTCAGTACAATTGGAGACACTGTGCAGCCTGTCAGAGGAAAGACCCTGGGTGCAGTGCTTGGAGGATACACGAATATTTTACCCAACGCGATAAAAGCAAGTGACCAGGGACAGTGATCAAGAAAAAAGGGGACAGAGGTCAAGACAAAGAGGGTAGAAATCAAGAAAAAAGGGGACAGAGATTAGGGAAAAATGGGACAGCGGTCTAGAAGAAATAATAAAAAAGTGACGAGATCAATAAAATGGAGTCAGTAGTCAAGAGAAAACGGACAATGATGTACAGAAAAGGTAAATACACCCCATTAAGCTGAATTCAATTAAAGTAGGAGATTTACCTTACAGTCCGTAGACCACTTATACTAGCCATTTCATCTGCGGCAGTGGATAAGCTAGCTGAAATGTACTACTCCTAAAAAATATTATCATTGACATAAAAATTTGCAATATGGAATTCATTCTATTTACTGTCATTCTGTATGGTATATGAACATAACTGGCACATGGGTTTGAATATTTAGTTTTTAATAAATCTTTTTATTAATATTTTATTTTATATTGAAACAACAAAACCAATTGGCCCTAACAACAAGTACAGAGACGAATAATAAAGTACAGCACAGACTGACATTGTTATACAGGGTCTCTATACAAAATCAGAGTAGCAAAAAGTGAGAGCGATTAGAAGCTGCCTCTCACCCGAGGGCCGGAAGTCCCCTGACATGTTGTGTGCCTTAAGGCACTGGAATACCACGACCACGACCACGACCTGCTGATCGACCGTGTCAACAATGCCGGTGTCCAGGGTCGGGCCGTCGAGTGGATCAGATCGTTTTTACATCAGCGCACCCAGGCGGTCCACCTGTCCACCTTTGTGGCACCATACTCCAGTCTGACTTGTGGAGTCCCTCAGGGCTCTGCTTTATTGCCCCTCTTGTTTAATCTCTACATGCAGCACTTGATTGTCTCCCTTCGTAATAGCCCAGTTACCACCTTTAACTACGCGGATGACCTCCAGTTGGTTTTTAATCTTGATTCCACCACTACATCCTGCGCTAACTTTCAATCTACCATGCTTTCCATCAGCGAGTGGATGTATCATAGCCAGCTGAATTTAAATCCTGATAAAACGGAACTTGTATTAACCAGGGGACCTGCCAACCCCTGGAATGCTAGTTTCCGGCCATTCTCTTTGGGTAACTCCCCCCCCCCCCTTCCCACTGACTCCGTGAAGAGTCTTGGCGTTATCATCTGCAAAGACCTCTCAATGAAACCACAGATTAGTGGTGTCACCTCTGCCTGCTTTTTCCATCTTCGCAGGATCCGTAAAATCTGTAGGTTTCTGTCCACGGAAGCTCTTAGATTGGTCATTATGCGCCTGATTACATCTCGTATTGATTACGCCAATGCTCTTTATGCTGGCATTCCTGCCTACCAGTTGCGCCGCTTGCAACTTGTGCAAAATCAGGCAGCCAGGTTAATCTCTCGTCAGCCCAAACACCAACATGTCTCCCCGCTACTGAAGAACCTCTCCCCGCAACTGAAGAACCTTCATTGGCTGCTGGTTGCCAAGCGGTGTATCTTTAAACTTGGCTGTACTACTTTTACGGTGCTATATGATCAAGGCCCTGCTTTTGTAGCCTCCAGAATCTTCCGGTACACCCCTTCCCGTGAGCTGCGCTCTTCCCATCATAACCTGCTCACCATTCCAGCAGTCAAACGAAAAAAACATGGTGGCATCCGCTTTTGGCTCTCAGATAATGGAATTCACTTCAGAGCAAACTTAGACTTTCTCCTAGTTGCGTTCTCTTTAGGTGCTTACTTAAAACCCATCTCTTTCGGCAGGCCTATGCGTAACTCCGCACCCATTTTCTCCCTGTTGTCTCTAGCGCCATGAAACCGCCTGGTGTCCGTGCGCTGAATAAATACTTTTAACATAACATAACATAACAATACGCACAGTTTAGGAGAATCCTAGAACGCTGGGTATTCTATAACTCTGGTATTGCATTTTGTACGCCTGCTCAGTATAAACGACACTCCAGAGAGAGAGAAAGACCTTCCCATAATGTCCAAGGCTTGATCATTCGAAACCCTCCGATACCATGCAGAGCAACATCACCAATTTTGCCAATAGTTCTTTCCTTGATAGGAACCTATTAGGCTGCCAGGACGAAAAAGGTTTAAAACATTGTTAACATCTCAAAGAGCAGAGTAAGTTAGCTCCGGAGGCAAGGATAGCCTAATATCACAGGAGTCTACACACATAGGGTGTTCCCCTATTGCGGAGCCCTTCAACCGGTAGATGTCCAGCCAAGATAGCTGACCAGAAGGTGTTAATCGTTCAATATGCCATACCTTTCTGCGCTAGGTAGGCCAAAAATTCAAAACTTGCTCTACATCTGCACCCGCGGGATCACTACCCCATCGCAAACATCAACAACACCATCTCTTCCAAGCCTATCGGTATCGTTTGATGGTGCCCTGTGACCATGCCTGTAATTGGAGGTCTTCAGCCTGTTCCAAAAGACCCAGGAGCGACCATCGTCCCCTGTAGTCCTCCATGCAATCAGGCGAAGCAACACTTCCAACACCATCATATGTGGAGTCCAATCCAGATTGAGGAGGAGAGTTGTGAATAGGAGGAGAGGGATCGGAAAATCCCAAGAAAGTTCCAGAAGAACTGAAAATCAAACTTGATATTTCCAAATCGGAGTGATCAACACTACTTCCACCCGTTGGCCTCCGATCTGGGCCGAAGCCCCATCACGAACGGGGGAAAAGCATAGCCATTTTCTAATTCCCTGCCCTGCCCTGCAGAAAGTCGTCCGTAGCAGCCACCAAAGAATCCGGCCTCCAACTGAAGAACCTGGGCAGCTGGTGATCCAAAGTGGAAGCAAACATATCCACTGAAAATTGACCCCATTGGTCCTGGAGGTTGGCAAAGAACTGAAGGTGAAGCTTATAAAGACTGGAGTCCCAGAAGTAATGGGATTTCCAGTCTGCCACCATGTTGTGCTGTCCTGGGAGGTATTCCGCCATGACCAATATCCGATGGTCCAGGCAAAACTGACACAAATTGGTTGCAAGATCGGAGAGTGCTTTGGACCGAGTACCCCCCCGCCCCCCCATATTGCTTATGTACTAGATGGCTGAGATGTTGCCCATCTTTAAGATTTGGCATAGCCCCTGTGGAATCTATGACGAAAACCATAAAAACTGTTTTTTGTGCGGGAGTCATAAGGGATTTCCTCTCGTTTGTGATATAGTAGAGATTTTTAAGCAAGGTGACTGCCATTTGCAGTTGGGAGGACAACTGGCAGGGATCTTGCGCCAGGAGAAGCATGTTGCCCAGATAAATAATGAAAGCAACAATTCAATATAATAAATACAAAGAAAATACAACCATAAATAAGATTTAAGTGAACTTTGTTGTTTAATCACAAGTTCAGCATGAAAAATCAGCACGCACTGCATGATTATATGTTAAGATATCACATAGTGCCCAAGGAAAAGGGGGGGTGGAGTGAGGGTATATGTGGTTGGGGGATAGTGCAGAAACAGTGGTGTCAGGGCAACCTTGCTGACTAAATATGGGCGAGGACATTCTGCTTTTAGGCAGTTACGTGCATCTTACCCCAGCGGGATTCTGATACACCCTGACACATTATTTGCCACCTTGGTAGAGGGTGCCAACTCAGAGGAACAGGGATGGATAAGTTCCTCAGGGTCTAGCATATCCGAATTATAGTCATGAGGTTTGAGGCCAGTGGCTTGTGGTGTAGGAGAATGGCGCCATGGGTACGAAGGACCGGTCTCATCGTCCTTGTCCCTGTGCATCATCATCTGGTGGAGGGGGTGAAGCTGGATCTGTTAGCCTCTTTGCAGGATCCCCTGGCTTTGGGAAGGTTGGGCCTGGTTCAAGAAAGCCTCTCTGAGGCGCTTAAAGTCATCATGGTCTACCCCCGCCTCCCGGAGGGCGCTTGGCTGGTATGGGGTCATTAACAAGGGGGTGGGCTGAGGGTGGGTCAGGGGTTGCAGAACTCTGGACCCTGGGCAGTTTCACACATTCACACACGATTTGCTGTGACAAACACTGCTCCGTGAGTGCCATGATTTTTTCCACTGCCCGAAATATCAAGGCATCAATAGTATCATAAAATGCATCAACATCCCATAGGAGGGCAGACAAGGGCCACTCCTCATACTGGGCCTCTATTATTCCATGGTGACTGATCAGGTGGGTGGGAACAATGTCAGTTAGTGATAGCAGAGTTTCCACTAATCAATAGCCCAGGGCATTGCTACCTGAAGCACCTAGAACTTAGAGCTTAGTGCAAAGACCCAACAGTTTAGGTGCCCGGGTCCAGCGGGTCAATAGTGGGCAGAGCATCATGTTCTTAGGGGTCTAAGCCCCAGGGACATCAAAGAAAGGGTTTCCCTTATGGCTCACATATTTTATAGTTCACATCAATATTACATGTCATGGTGTTTTTTATAACTTTTGAGTATGAAAATTTGCAAATAAGTGTTTAAAAGATGAATCATGTCTTTATATGTGTTAAAATTGTCTAAGAAAAGTATAATGAATTTGTAAGAAAGAAATGTTAAAAGAAGCACTTTTAATAAAAAGTTTTTGATATAGATATACGTAAGAAAAAGAAATAAAACCTGGTAATGATAAATCCAAAAAAACCCGTTATTGGCATATTTTGAAGGACATGTAATATTGATCTGAACTAGGTCACAATGTATAAAATATGTGAGCCATAAGGGAAACCCTTTCTTTGATGTGTTTATATTTTCCCCTCTTCTCCCTGGCTCTAAGCAAATTTAGAGGAAGTACCCATTTTCATGCTAAGCCCCAGGGACACCACCCCCCCCGGGATGTTCTATTTAATCTCGTGTGAAGAAGCAGCCACATGGGAGCGTGTCCCTTTCAAGGTTTCACAGCCTGACACACAGCAATACAGATCGCAGTGGGACGTAAGGCAAGAAATCACTACTGGCCCTCGTGATTGGTGTCAATTTTGTTCAAAGATCAGGTTTGCAAGCCTGTACAGACCCCAGCTGGGGAGAAACTCACCTAGTGGTGGTGGTGGGGGGGGGGAGGAGAGACCCCACTGCACTTTGCCACTACCACAGAATTAGGTTCAGTCACAAAGGAGCAAAAAGTGGTCCTGCTACACCAAATAAACATACACACAGCCTTAACAACCACTAAAAAGTATGCACAGTGCAAGGAGAGAAACAAAAAGACACTTATCTGGGCTGGGAGCAGTAAAGAAACCGGATTTGGTGACAGAGGTGAAGAACTATGATGGCGATGCTGAACTCTGATTGGACACCTATTGGATTATGGGACTGTCTGCACATCGTTTGTTTTTATCCTTCACAGTGTTCCATGGGAATAGTGGTTGTATTTAAGAAGTAATAAAAAAGGCCTGCTGTTTAATAAAGAGGAGAAAGATAAAGCACAATCCTCGCCTCCGGTCCTGACATAGAATTGCAATTTTTGCAGTGATAATTCTGTTGTGAAGTCATTAAAGGATTTATTATTATGGTGTGACCATATTTCTACCATGTGGGTATGCCAATGAGATCTGATTAGGAAAACCCAGGGAATCTAGCCACGTCAGAAAATCATGTGCCATGCTACTGTGGATTCGCCATGGTGAGGACACCAAGGCCCTTGAGAAATCTCAATGCATCATGCCAGCACAAAGGTAATCTATTGACTAGCATGGGGAACTAAGCTTCCATGTAGCTTGTGTTTCTCAACAATGGGCAACTCTAATTTGTTCAGTGGATCCTGTCTGTCTCTAAATAAACAGTTGTTAAATGGGATCATTTGTGATGCCCAGTAACATAGTTTAAGGTTGGGCCAGCCTAAACCCAAGTCGTAAAGAGACTGTTGGAAAACACGGGGTGTCAAGCTCACCCATAAGAAATGCGAAATTGTGAATTGAAGGTCTGAGAGAAGATGAGGGGAAGTAAATATGGGTAATTTTGGAGGACGTACAAGGTGCCTTTGTAGTAACAACAAGGGAAGTTGTGTAGAAGGAAAAAAGGGTTTATTATTCACAACAAAGGTCCATTCCAACCACTACAACTACTGACCGAAGCCTCACAGCTCCAACTGCCTCTCAGCTTTTTCCAACGCCCTCTAAAAGACAGATGCAGCTGATACTAACCCAAATGAAAATCTGGCATAACTGAAAGTCCCAAAAGGAGTGATAAAAGCTGTGAGATCCTTGGATGCTTCATCAAGATTGATCTGATGATATGCTGACATAAGATCAATAGTGGAAAAAATCTTGGCACCATCCAACAACACAAGCATATCAGCAATGTAAGGCAGGGAATACCTATCTACAACTACGTTTTTGTTGAGTTCCCGGAGGTCAGCACACAATCGCAGGCACCCATTGGCCTTTCTAGCTACCACCACTGGTGCCAACCATTCTGTTCCCTCAACATGCTCAATAATGCCATCACATCTTAGTCTTTGCAGTTCCAAATGCATGTTCTCTCTCACTGCAGTCTATCTAGTACAAACTTTACTGCAAACAGGTTTGGCACCAGGAATCATACGTATTTTCTGTACTTTTTTGTACATAATTCTTTATGCCTCCCACTTTTTCTTGAAAAACTTGCAGGAATTCCAGCTTCACTTTTTGGAAAAACATATCACTGGATGTCGCAGGCATATCTACTTAATGCACCTCACAATTATTTTTCAACAAGATAGGTAGGATATTGTTCGGATCGAGCATGAATCCAAAGTCTCGATAAAACTAGCTCATAATACTATCACCCTTCTGTGACACATGAACTATGGCACTGGCCTATCTCGGTTTGTACTCTATCAAACCCACAAAATAACCATGAGTTTGATAGGCTTGCCACTATATGCAGAAGACCAAATATCTGGTTTTCGCAAATTGACCTTTGCTTTGAGTTTGTCACTATAAAAGATCTTGTAGAAAAGAATCAAATAACACTTTAGTTTTCTCACCATCCACCCATATGTCATCAACTGGATAGTTATGTTCAATACTGGCAACTTGCAAGATAATTTGCCCACAGTCAAAATCGGTCTCTTTGTCATTTTCACTAGCATTACCATCAACTTCAGGTATTTTCTCTCTTGATCTTTTCCCTTTGCACACGCTGGCAAAATAACCTTTCTTTTTGCAAAAACTACATGATGCTTTGAGAGCAGGATACATGTTTTCATTAGCCATTTGACCAATCTTTCCACCTCTATAACGCTTTCCTTGAAATTCACACTTTTTTCTGGTTTATAATACTTATTTTTTCCCTGGTCTAATAACCACTACAACATCATCATCATCACTAGTCTTTTCCTTTTTTAAAATCTCTACACATTTTACAGAGTGTTCAGTTGTCTTTGCCACCAATACAGCTTCATCCAGACTCAGATAATCCCTTTGCAAAAGCTCTTCATACACTTTCTCAATATTGCAACCTAGCATGAACTGATTTCTAATCCTTTCCTCTGCCAGAACTGCAAATTTACAAAAGGAAGCTAATCTCCTTGAATTTGTTTGCACAGTTTTCAATTAACTTTCCAATATAGTATTCACTTTAGGTAGATAGCGATTATCTATCTTCCCTATACAGATCTCATACTTGTTAAGATCTACCTCATCCGAAACATCTGGCAAGTGATCAAAGACTTCTTGATCTTCAGAGCCTAAACGAAGTAATAAAGCTGTTTTCCTCTCTGAACTCAAAGATGTACCACAGACCATAGCCTACCTTTCAAAAACATTTTTACGCCTCTGCCATATAATGGGTGGTACTCCAGGCGTAGTAAAAATAATAAATGGAGAAGCAGTTATGTTTTGCATTTTACAGTTACGTCAACACCCCTAAAATTCCCTTGCATTGTCTGTTCACAATAATATTGCAAATCCTGAGTAGAGAAAAATATACAGTACAGTTTCAACAATAAATGCAGTATTATTACAACAAATTATATTAAATTAGTCTTAGAAAATTGGCACACACTGACACCTGAGAAGTGAGCATAATATCCTACTGTAAAGGAAATCCATGTTAATAAACAAAACAACGTATCCAACTTGCAAACAAATAAATATATATATATATTTTTTTTTGCCAATTGTGCAAGTTCCTTCTGTTCTGTTTCGTCTGCCAAGTTTCATCTGATTCCCAGATAATAGTAAATATGATGCTACAATCAGTGTTAAAATCCTTAATAAACAGTTGTGTTGTTTAGTTGATATCCCCCAGTAAATGATTTGACTGACTCAGTGTTAAAATCTGTTCAAAACCGGTGTCAACTCTAGTTGATATCGCCCAGGAAGTGCTGTGGATAACCCTTGGCCCAATTCAAATAAAGCTGCTGTGCGGTCTAGTTAATTTTGAACAAGAAATACAGTGGATGACAATCCGGCCATTAGGAAATGCTATGGATGACAATCCGGCCACTAGGAAATGCTATGGCTGACACTCACACCTTTGGAAATAAATATCCTTGCAGCAAGAGATCTTTTGAGGGTGTAGAATCCGAAGAAAAACCCCCAACGTAGGTGAGAGCACGAAAGCACTGAAAAAGGTGCACTGAACACATTGATAGGAGTAGGGAAATGCTGGTGTGAGACTCTTGCCTCGGACCTCACGCTGAACCCACGTGGGACCATTTGGCAGCTACAGCTAAGCAAGCCTCTCTCGCTTAAGTATGGGAGCCTGTGTAGGCTCATCTTCAAGACAACACGCTCAAAAGCACTGACTCCTTCAAAATCAAAACAAAACGAAAAAAACCTTGATACGGATCCTCTCTGAACTCGCCGAAAGCAGCACAAGTCAAATCCTCACACAAACATCACCGACAGGATGCACGTAAGGGAAATAGCCGTCGCTTGTTAAATGTATTGCTCAGTTTTAGGGCCTCATTCACTGCATCTGAAAAAGTAGCGCCACACACATCATATAGCAGCCTGTGGTTCTCACACACATCCTCATACATCGACTTCAGGTGGGGAATAAGCAATGAGACAAATCTATTAAATAATCCAACTGGGAATCCGTTCAGGCCCAGGATCTTCCCTGAGGGCATCGTTGAGATAGCATTGTAAATATCTTCTTCAGTGTTAGGGAGATTCAAGTCCTCTCCCTAACACCCCCCCTCCTCCCTCCATGTCAAAGAATGCATTTGGGAGGACCCTAAGGATTGGATTATCCGTGTCAGTGTCAGGAGGAGGAGGCACTGAGACATAAAGCATTTTGTATTAGGAGGCGAAGACTTCTGAAACGCCAGCAGCTGGCATTCTATGGTGAATCCCTACATCTATGATTAAAGGGATAATTCTAGACATATACTATCTAATTGCAAACCCATACCATAGTTTCCCAGCCTTGTCTCCCATTTTGTAACTCCTAGTCTGGGATTATAGCCACTCCAATTCATGCCATGTTGTGTAATTGTTTTGGAAGAGAAACTATTTCCAATTGAGGAGAAAGCAGGGGTAGAAAGAACTGAGTGTCAGGAAACTTGGATTTCAGCCAGTGCTTGAGGAATAAGACTGGTTGTTTCAACTGGATCAGCTTTCGGCATCCTCCACTCTGCTGAATAATTCCAGGCTAGTAATTTTAAGCTTAAGGACCATTCAGTACAATCCATTAAGTTCATTTTCCAAAACTTAAATGTAATTAAATTTCCTCTGCCTTTGTGACGCAGTCACTGTCTTGTCTAAGTAGAGTCACATCACTTCCAACTGCACAAACCTGTTTAGTGTCTGCAATTGCTTGCAGGAGGACACTGGTGAAATTCCATGTTCCAGGGCAGCATGTGGGGAGGCCATACTGCCCTGCTGCCACACCCCACATGCCATTGTCGCCCGGCTTGTAGTGAAGGGACTTTGTAAATCTGTCCAACTTTGAGACCGTCACCAGCTTATCTTTGGTCATTTACTTGGGTACATGGCTTCCCCACAGAAAATCAAAGGATAACACTAAGACCCAGCGTCCAAGATGGCCAGGCTCCTGCAGTTGGAGGACCGAATCCAACTAAATCCGTCCCTATTTGTCAGTGGGGGGACCGCCGTGTTGATGATGGGCTACCTACTGATGTGCTGAAGCCAGTTCTGAAAAAAATCAGAGCCTGCAAACGCTGGCTCTGCAATTCTAGAGGACTGCTGTACCCTGCATTACTAAAGTATAAAATGGCGCCTCAGTGAAGCTTGGAAATTGGGCCACACAGTTCAGCAGAGCGCAGCACTGTGTGCAGGGGTGGCGGAGGCACCAGAGTGCCCCCTTTTGGAGACTGGGCTCCAGGTGAGCTGGGGCAGTGATCTTCTGCTGAGACATTGGTGGGGTCTGCCGAAGTAGGCTTCCGTGGCGCGCTGCTGAGGACCCATGAGGGAAGGATGACTGTTGGGCGCAGTACCTGGGATCAGACCGTGCCTGCTCTCACAACCAGGGACGGCAGGCGGCAAGCTGCCTCACAGTGTGCAGGAGGTCTGGGAGCTGATTTGGCACAGCTTTACCTGTCCACTCTGCCTATGGGCAGCATTAATGATGCAAGCGAAACACTGAGTGGGACTTGCTCTAATTGAGGGAGTGGGCCACGCGGTCCTCCATTGGACACATTGTGGCTCTCCCTTCTGTAAACTTTTATGCTCTCCCTAATGGTGGGAGAATTAATTGAGAGGAGGATCTGCAACACTTGTGGGTATTAGAGACTTTAATGTTGCGGAGCCCAGGAGGGGAAAATTGTGCTGACAACTGGCTTGCACCATGGGTCCCTAAGGTGGAGGGTCCACTCGTGCCGCCCTTGGCACGAGAGTGACCTATGGTTTGATTTAGCGCTTATACTGTCTGAATGCATTGATGCGCCCATATAATGCTCTCTTGCTCACCTATGTTCTTTGTTATCTACTGTCTGTCTGAAATTTTATTCAGGTTTTATTATTACCACTTATGATTTTATAATGGGTGACTGGTTGACACCCTTGGGGGGTCTGCGTCACCAACAGTGGACAAATGTTACATTTCCTCTGACACCGTCGACGATAGTTGAGGGGTTTCAACTGGCTCAATGGCTCTACCCCGTGGGTTAACCCCTTGGATGAGGATTACTATAGGTCTTGTTTGATTTTTCTGTTGTTTATCTCATTTTATTATTTTAGGGATGGTGGGAGGAGATATGTCCTGGTGGGTTTGGGCTAGCCAGTGTGTGTGTTGGGAGGGGGGGTGGTCTTTGGTTGGGATGGTTATTGCCATTTTTTGCCCTGCACGTTAGTGTTGCATGTCAGATGTATAGTGGAGGGTTTGACTGCACTTATATTTATACCCCTTGGTCAGGAGCCCTTCACTTCCATTTTAGTAAATGGCTGGTCGAGTAGTGATGGAGTCACCAAACTACTAGTTTGCATGACATGGAATGTGAGGGGTCCCAACAACCAATGCAAGATAAGATACATCCTCTTATCAGGATCCTTCACATACCACTGTTACAAGACACCCATCTTGCCCCGTGCGCAGGTTGCACATTTGCTCTGAAATGGGCTGTATACAGCTTGCTAGCCTCATAGTCTTCTAATGCTCAAGAGGAACCTATATTAATAAAGAGGGGGTGTTCTATTCCACCCTCTAAACTCCCTTACTGATGACCAGGGGTAATATGCTATTGTTTGTGGAAGGCTGGGCACACCAGGACTCACAAAAGTGAACTGCTAATGGTCTAATGTGGGGGGTTAAGGTGCTCGTCACTGAGTCAAAGTCGCTAACATGTGGAGGGGATTTCACTTATGTTATACTAGAAAGCCTGGATAGATCACATATCCCACCTACTCATAGATTGGCTTCAGACAACCTGGTGGCAATGATGCCTAATCACGACTTGGTGGACATCTGGAGTGAAAGGTATCTCCATACTAGACAAGGCACCTTTTTATTCTGGGGTGCATGGTAGCTGGTCGAGTCAAGACTATTTGTTGATATTGAGTGATGCAGGAACATGGGTACCGGATATCATGCATCTTGCGCGCATCCTCTTGGATCACTCACCTGTGCTACTACAGCTTAAGGTAATTGGGTTGGGACTTGGTGGGATTCAACTGGCATCTTAATCCTAGTACCCTGCTAGATGGGTTTTTGCTGATGAACCGCAGGATAAAAATGCTGAAATCTTTGAGTGAAATGAGTATACAGTGTGTTCGGTGTTGACAATATGGGAGGCATTTGAGGTTACCATCCGAGGTAGCTGTACTGCCAAACATGGTAGAATCTGGCATACTCTTTGCGACCACTTGACGCGACTGGACAGTGACATGAAGTCTTTGGAGCAACAGCTGGCACAGTGTGTTTATGCTACCAAGCAGGAGCAAATCGGGTCCAAATTTACTGCGTATAATGACATGCCAGTTGTGGAGAGTAACTATTGGGGCAAACATGCGCGTAAGGGTCTAGAGACCCAATAAATCTCTGGCGGATAAGATAAAGTGACCATGGATAGTCAATGATATAACTGAAATAGAGTACGAGCAGGGAGAGAGATGCCATGACATTGCACACATTTTCCCAGGTTTCTCTAACTTCGTTAAATCAATGTATTTCTCTGCGGGTTTGGTCTCGCACACAAGTTACCTTGAGGAGGTGTCTCTCGGGCGGCTGAGTGGCACGCACAGACTGTACTTGGATCAACCCTTCAATACAAATGAAATACAGGCTTCCAGCGTGCACAACACTGGGAGTCGATGGGCTTCTGGCGTAATTTTATAAGTGTTATATCTCACTCCTCGTTTGCTAGCGATATATGAGGAGGATTGGCATCTGGGGGTACTCCCTAAGTCTATGAGTAAAGTTGTGATTATCTTAAAGCCTGAGAAGGCCCTCACGCTTGTGTAACTCATATCGTTCCCTTTCTTTATTAAACTGTGATGCCAAGATCTTGGCCAAATTCTGACGCTCCCATTACCTCACCTTGTAGGAGCGGATCAGTTGGACTTTATTCCCCCAACTTTCAGGTTTTATTTGCTGTTGTAGTGTTTCTAGATGCCATAAAGGCATATGATTCCCTGGAATGGGATTATTTATTTGTGGTACTGCGTAAAATGGGAATGCCTGGTCTTTTTCTAAACTGGGTATGTCTCCTATATATACACCCAACCGAAGACTAGAGTAAGTATCAGTGGTGCATTTTGTGACCCCTTTGGAATGTCTAAAGGCACTAGGTAGGGTTGCCGACTCCCATCCACTCCTGTTTGCATTGCTGGCACTATATTGTACATGCTCTTCGCTACTCCAGCCGCCAGATTTAAATTTCACTTTACATAAACGACATGACTATGTCAAGGAGAGTAGGCTGTGTTTGAATGCGATCCTGGGTGAGTTCATAACATTTGGGGCACTCTCTGATGTACATTCAAGTTAGAGGAAGCCACAAATATTTCCCCTAACAGCCACCACAACACAACTTGCCCCTGATTTCTGATTTCATTTGTGTACCCATATGCTGAAATACTTGGGAATTTGGATCCATCGGTATAGGGAGGTGGTGATGCGTCTAAACTGTAGTACCGCCCTTTATACTCACTGACTAGGTTATGTGCTGAATCTCACTTCCGCTGTGGCTTGCTGGACATATAGGTCTTATCTAGAGTGTGCTGCTTCCAAAGTTGCTTCATATATTCTTGAATATTCTGCTCTAACATCTGCCTTCTTTGACACGTTTACAACCCAGCTGGTCAGGATGGCGTGGGTGGGGAAGCAACCGAGGGAGGCCCTTACATTGCCATTTCACCAGAGAGGATTTGAGACCCCCGAATCGGAGCTGTATTACCTATGTGCCCAGGCACATTTTGCAATCTATTGGTAGGATGTGCAGGATAGGGTTAATCGTTTGCTTACACCCTCCCCCGGTCCCCCCAACTTGGCCTTCTGCTGAGCTAACATCTCCTTTAACCAGTCACACATGAATCACTTGTACATCCCAGTTTTGAGAGAAGGAGTTGATACATTGGGGTGAAATATCGAGGGGCCTCGTTCCTCTCCTTAACAGACTACATAGGGGATTCCCCTGGCTCTCCCCCAGAAATGTACAGGTATCATAGACTTCAGGGCAGATGCAGACTGACAATCCCAGAATTGCATGGGGAGCTCTCTGCCACCCTAGAAAGGCTGCTGGACCACACTTACACCATACACCTGATCAGCGCACTCTATCGTACTGCTGAGGGGAAAACTCCTGTAAGGTCCCAGAAGGAAAGAAGAGGGGCGAGGGGGGCTAGGGCAAGAGATCGCAAAGTAGGTGCAAAAAGTAATAGGAGCCCCATATGCAAATCACTAATGGGAGGGAGGTGGGTGGGAAGACCAGTGGTGGTTGGGGGATGGGAGGGGCTTGGGGGAAGGGGAGGGGGAGCAGTTTGAGCCCAGGTACATAGACTTGTAACCTTGTGGGAGCCAGCTAGCCCGGGACTATGGCTGGCACGAGCAACCCCGCTCCTCCAGGAGGACCGAGGCATGGTTAAGTGAGTTTCAGTGTCCTGTGCAAGAGGAAAACACTATGGGGGCTGTGTGAGCAATTATAGTGGAGGGTACGCTCTGCCATCTCTGGGCTCCTGCGCTCTCCCGCATGCCACAGAGCACCACAAGTATTGTCGTTTGGGTGGCTGCCGCTGGGCCCAGCTCATCCACCGGTGTCCTGCCTGCCCCATACTTGGCAGAAGAATACCCAATGCCTCTCCAGTCATCCTTGACTCCCTCTTCTACGTGTGCCCTTCCACCCCTCAGCCAGAAAAGGCTCTCTGAACCCTTCAGACAGACTCATGTAGTGCACCACAGTAATGTCCCAGTATCAATGCCCAAGGTAACTTCTGCGCATCTCTCGGACAAGGCCCCCCCTCAACAGGCAAGACCCCAAACAATATGGGTTTGATTATTATTGCATTTCTTGCTTCAGACAGAGTGCAGGGAAAAAAGGATGAAACAAAGTGTAGCCCTTCTATCCTCTAGACAGTGCTTAAGGAAGGTATGTCTGAGACATGCAGAGTGAGTGGGCTTTGACTGGCCCACTCTAATGTCCAGGAATCCTCTCCGCTGTATCCACTGATTAAATAACACAAACACATATGTAAGCTTTGTCACCTATATTTCTATCCCACGGTCCCAGAACTGTCATGAGCTTTGGCTACTTTTCTATGCTATGTTACTGTGTTTGTTACAGTGTTTATTCTGTTTTGTTACCTCTCCTGTAGCTTGTATGACACTATGAGGAGATTCATAAACATTATTTTTAAAGAGTCATAAACCTAAACGTTGTAGTTTCCATATACAATTTGCATATATGTTCAGCTTTTAGATGACACAAATTACAGGCGTATTAATGGAAACCTACATAAATGATAGATGACCATGTGTTTGTGTTGGACTTGGCCCTTTCTGCAGGGTCATCTTCAAACCGTTTGCCTTCACACTCCTGTTTTCTGAACCCTTTTTTGTTGGCTTTGAGGACTCTGTGCACATTACCACTGCTAACTGGACATAAGGTGCTTTGGTCTCTCCTTAAAAAATACCAGAACTGACTAATCCAATTGGCTTATTTCATTTACTAAAAATGTTCTAGTAAAGTGGCACTACCTGTGCTCAGGGCTTGTAAATTAAAGGCTACTAATGTGCCTGCAGCACTAATTGTGCCACCCACTTGAGAAGCCCCTTAGACATGTCTCTGGCCTGTAATAACAGCCTGTTTGTGGTGTATAAAACTGCCATATCGACCTGGCAAAACAAACCTTTTGCCAGGACCAAACCTTTCGTTTCAATACATATGTTACCCCTTGGGTAGGCCCTGGACAGCCCAAAGGACAGGGTGTAATGTATTTAAAAAGTAGAACATGTCCTGGTAGTAATACATTCGTTTTTCACTACTGCAAGGCCTACCTCTTTCATAAGGATAACTTTGAAGTTACTTTTATTACATTTAAATAGGCTGTGATTTCTAAAAGGGAACAAATAAACAGTTCATGTTTGGTGTCTTTCAAATTGCAATGAAAATCCTAACTTTTGGTTAAGTCGGATTTTAAATTACAGTTTTGAAAATGCCACTTTTAGAAAGTTGTACACAAGGGAGTGGTGATGGACGGAGCACCTGAACCAATCAAACACTCACACCCAGTGAACAGATCTGGGTTTAATCCATCACCGTTCTTTAGCCCACTCTGCCACCCAAGTTGAGACATGGCCATATGCAAATCAGTCTGACCCTGTGCCTCATGGGAACAGTCCAGCCCGAACTGCCAAGCCATGTCTTCCCTGGACCGGAAACAAGCATCCTGGGACCGGTTTCGGATTCATAATCCTCATCAGCCAGGCGTGAATCCCTTGCTCACTTTGCTACTATATTCAAGCAAGCCGGGCTGAAGACGGCTGGAATGCCAGAAACCGGTCCTCGGAAGCTTGTTTCCGGTCCAGGGAAGACATGGCTTGGCAGTTCGGGCTGGACAGCCGATGGATTTTAAAAGTGATGGGCCGAAATGGTTCAACCTGATTATAAAGAGCTAGCTAATGCAGCGAGCAAGCCTGAGTTGAAAGCGGAGGTGCAATAGGGATTTTCTTGCCTAGGTATAAATGGTAACCTTCTATGCTAACCACACTGGGCACACAGACCCAAGATTAATACTGCACTCAGACATAGAGCACTCTCTTTCTTACTCAGTAAACCAACAACCCAATTCCTTACACCATGCAAAATCCTATAACCTAAACCCAATGTCACTAAACTTCTGGGGCGTTCGAGGAAGACTTCATGTGGCAGGGTTGGCAACATTATGCGGAAAGAAAAGGCAAGTTATAAAGGTTAATGTGGCACATTCTGCAGCCTCATCATCACAATATTACATTTTAACAAATACTTTCTGGGCAAATGTTTGTCCTACGTTTAAGAATTGCGCACAACAATCAGCAACTGAAAAGTAACCAGATAACCATTGTAAAAAGCCAACCAATGTCCTGCATCATGCCTGCCGCTATTTCTTTATTTAACGTTTGGACTGCAAGCTTTTTTGTAGAAGTATGCAAATTATTTAGCGGACAGTTGATTATGTGGCAAATGTGATGAAGCCACAAATGTACAGGAAACATTACAGCATCACCCAATTCTAATGGTTTTGCCTCCACTTAACCCCAAATTTGCGATTGTTCTGAAGTGTGTTTGCATATGTAACATTCTCAATATTTTGTTACTCCACTGTGTAAATATTGTTGCCTGTGATTAAGCCACTCTTGTTATATTCCCATGAAACATAACAAGTCGCATGTCCTTTTTGACATAGCGCTTTAGAATGTATTCTTTGTGTGAGCCAGGGTGGGAATGGCTATGCAGTGTTTTATGAATATCTAAAAGCGTCTTATTCCACAATTCAAAATCAAATTCCTTTATTCGATTTACCATAATAAATCATAAAAGCACATACAATAAATAATTCATTTAAAAAACAGCAAAAATCATTATTGGCATGTAACTAACAATCATGATACATTAAAACAAACTGTAATTCTCTAAAAACTGTAGGCAGAGTAGGGCTGACCTCGCTTGCGTAAAACCCAACGGCAGCAGTAAAGGTCGAAAAACATTTAGATTACAGATTTCTCTTTTTATTGGGACAGGTGAAAACGATGTGTGAAGTGTAGAGTGCAGTAACATTATAACAAATACAAAGTGCAGGCTCTTAGGGTCTATGCCAGCCAAGCAACAATTGGGGGAGAAGATTTAAACGAAAATACGACCAAAGTCGGCTATAGAAGGCCGGCATTTGGAGTGTTAGTTCACAGTTGCTGCTTGAGAATGTAACCATTGCATAATGCCTACATGCGCTTTTTGGGCCACCAACCTCGCTACCATTCTTTCATGCATATAAAACTGATACATCTTTTAGGCCCAGCACTCATCCGATTTCAAAATTATCACCGGGTGAGAAAACAACTCTGGCCTACCTCCCTGATATGTCTATGATGTACTGTACCCACGCAATTAGAGAGCCATGTTCCAACTCCAAACATTCTTTCAAAATTATTCTATTAAAATCCAGGTATTTTTCAGCCAGACAGACAACCATAATAGAACAGGGCAGATCTGAGTATAGTCTGGGACAAACCGAACCCTATTACTTCGACTTCTGCAGGCATCGACTGAGGCAAACTTAGAATTCTCCTGAAGAATTTGTTCTTTGCCACCTCAACAGAGTATCAAGGCTTATAGCGCCAAATCTCTGCACCAAAAGATACTGCGGTAACACATTTGGCTCTATAAAGAGCCAATATTTATTTAACATGCGGACGTCCCACTCTTCTTGCAAAAGGTGGAGAAGTGTGGCTCAATGGTTAGAGCAGGCAGACCTCGATGCAGAGCTCTGGCCAGGGACCAGGGTTCGATTCCTGCCCCGGCGGGTCTTGGGCTCATTAATTCCTCTGACTGGATATTCTCGCCTCAGTGCCTATTCTGATCATGGGTCCCACGCTGCAACTCTGGGAAATAGCTTGCTCAGTCTCCACAACGGCCCCCACAACGCGAGGGATGCCTGGTCTGCACCATGGGGGTGCCCAGGAGTGGACACTTCACAGGGAAAGGCAGGAAGGGTTCCCTTGCGGTATTCGTACAAGCGCCGGGAAACCCACTGCGGGTAGCTGTGCGCTATACAAGTACAAAAAATTTACATTTACATTTACAAGCATCAATGCAATGGGCCACTTTGTTAAAGGATTGCACTTGAGCCCTGATGTGGGATCCAAATTTAATTGTGCACCTATCCGGGTGCCTAAATAACAACAAATATCCGTCTTGCTAATACACTGATCCCTAATCACATGGGTTTTACTTTTCACTTTCTTTGGCCCTAATACCAATGTGTGCTAGGGTTTTGTTGAGTTAATTTTCAGAGCTACGTCGCCAATAAAAGCTATCAATTGAAGGCTGAAACTGAACGCGCTATGAGCAAAGTGTCATCTGCATATAACAAGGCTTGAACCCTCCTATTACCCACCAAGGCAACATCCTTACATTGTGCCACTAAGCACCGGTCCAGCTGATTAATATATCAAATGAAAAGCATGGGTGCTAACATCCACCCTGACGGACTCCTCTCTCTAACCGAAAGTGTGATGTGCCTTCGCCATTAGCCCCAAATCTTACTGAGGCTTTCAGCCCCTCATGCAAGTCAATCAAGAAATGAATCCATTGATCTGGAGGCATTTGAGAAGATGTCTGAATGGTCTGATTGGAGTATTCTACTAAGGAAGCATTGTAAAATATTTATCAAGGTGGAATGAATGTACTGACAGCTAATACAGGCCCCAGGCTTGACTTGTTTTTGTCAATCAGCTGAAACTACAAGAGTTGAAAAAACCTCATGTGACTTTTTCGATGTGGTCTGAAAGAAGAAAATAAGTATGTCTTATTCATTTCAAAGCGCATCTATTTAACGCTGATGATTGAACACTGTGGGGCGGGAAGGTCCTCTGCATTATAAATTGGCATGTACCCTGCACTGACTGCCCGAGCGAGTTTGAATTGTGAATTTTTATTTTACCCCAGCATCATACTAACCTAGTGTTTGCACACAAGCATATGCCTGTCCTTGGTAGTGTGAGGTTCAGAACCTGTTCTGTGGCCTGCATAGGTACACACAGCCTACTCTTATAGCTGCATAGGAATACTAACCCTGCCCTTTGAAAGGCACATAAACTGGAGGAGGTAGTGCATAATGTTTTTGTGACTCAGTGTGATCAGTCCATTTTCTCTGTATCAGAGATTGGGGGGAGGGTCTACTGACCCTTGTCAAGTAAACTTTCTCTGTTTGAAGGAAACACAAAACCTTGCACTAACCTTCCATATGTGTGTTGAGTGACTGTATGTGCAGTGTGGCACATGAATGTGTGTATGGTGAGAATCTGAGTATTGAGACCAGTGGGATCGATTTTGGGCGGCCCTGGTTTAAAATGGCACAAGATGAATACAGCTTCTCCAGACTTTGTACGTTGGTTGACTGTATTTCTGTAGCTGAAAGGCAGAGATCCAGATACTGAAGCGAAGGAGGATAGAGACGCCTCCGCGCATAGCAATTCAATAAGGGGCTTGATAGCAAAGGGATCCTGATTAGTTCTTCCTAAATTCTTCCGTTTGGTGGGTGGTAGAGGTGAGGAGTGAGACATTGGTTTATTTTGTTCAAGCTGAGGAAGATTTGAGGCATGGCTGCCTTTTTGTTTGTCCTTGATTACTGCTTCAAGAGGGCTGATGTTAGCCAGGTGCCAAGGTCACTCACTTCATAGTTACCTTGTTTGGAATACTCCTACCTGGTACCAGTATCACTGCCACCTGCTGTGACAGCCATCACTCTGCACAAAAGCTGTGTCTGAGAACAGCCACAACATGATATTTACCAGGAAACCATCCCAAACTGGCTATGAAACCTTATGTAGTGGATCCACATTCCCTGTCTGAACAATGTGTATAAATGTGGGATCCAAACTACTCCACTTTGTTCCAGTTCTGTGTTCATGACCAAAGAAGGGAGTGCTCCACAGTGTACTCGGAGAACTGCTGCGTGACCAGGACTAGTGCTACATGAAAACCAGTCTACCACAGGCTATGGGATAACATCACAAGTTTGCACTTTTCACTGGAGAAGTTGAGGGTCTGCCTAGAGCCTAGAAGTGTGCCTGCCTGCTGAGAGAGGGAAGGAGTGCTGGACCTGTAGTAAGTTAGACTGTCCAAGTAGAGCGTCCACCATGTTCCTGTCATGAGGAAGAACTAGCGAAAGTGAGCAACTACAAGGGAGTGAAGCATGGAGCGACCAAATGGTGAAGTGGTCCCTCAGTATCCCTGAGTAGTTCTTACTGTGAACTAACCCAAGACTTTCAAAGTGCCAAGCCCTGTGTGTCATCAGCACCCTGCTGTGGGACCAGAGACTGGTGCTGCAACTGCCGCCGGCACAAATTTCTCATCACCACTGAAGCAGGAGCTCTTGTCGGCCCAGAGACCGCAAATGCTGAAAACACCCTGCCGCTGACAACCAGCCTGGAGGTTGCACCTACCATCCATGTGTCTCGGAACACACCTGACGTAGGGAGCCTGCTGTTGCTGAAGACCAGTGCTGCCATGTGAGCTATGATACTGACCTTACTCAGTCATAAAGTTCCAAGCGAGGTCACAGCCAGGGCACCTACAGTTCAAGAGCTACCGCAGTAGGAGTGAGACCATTGTACGTGCCCATCATGTACTGTCCGAATTGCATCTGTAGAATGCAGGTAACCACAAAGCCTAAACTGCGAGTTGTGAGCTTCTAAGTTTTGAGTTATGTTGAGTGGACATTACCTCCACATGTGCCTAATCAATACATTGTCCTGTATTACACACCAGGAATTGTAGACACTAGGAAACTCAGTTGGTGATGGAGGGGTACTGAAAGTGTGTAGAACCTAATTAAAGATCACTAGGAATACAAACCTATGTTTGTGATACTTAATTGTGCAGGGTACTATAAGGTATGCAATACCCTATTGTGCCTTATGATCTTTTGAGTCCAACGCCACCCCTCTGAGAAGCCTTAGCCTACTCATGCCCTCTCTTCACTGAGAGTCGAGTATGGAAAGGGTGTACTTGGTTCAGCTTGCAGAGCCATAGTAGAAGGGACAGCAGAACACCAGTGGCAAACGACCTCAAGCACCACAGTTGGGCACCAGTAGTCCCTGTCGACCTTGAGGCCCAACGAGTGGGCTCTGACAAGCAAATCTGAAGAGAAACACAAAGAAAGAAGTCTTGAGGAAGGTATTCTAATTTATCAAGAGTTTTCGTCTGGTCAGTCCGAAGTTTTAGAGGACTCGGTTCCTAAAGAAGAACTTATGCATGTAGTGAGTGTTAGTAATTAGTGGTCCTTAAACAGAAAGTTATTGGAATTTTATTTATTTATAACACTTGTAAAGCACACTGTTACCGTACGGTGTCCTGGCGCTGTCTTGATAGCTCCTGAAGCTAAATCCCCGGAATTAGTTTACAAAAAGCCATGTTTTTAGCTTTCTCCGAAAGGTCATCAGCTCAGGGGACAGTCGGAGTGCCTCAGGAAGAGCATTCCAGGCCAACGCCGCCCCTCGGCTAAAACTCCTGCCTCCCCAACACACTTTCCTGATACGTGGGGTCTTGATCAATCCCAAAGTGGCTGACCTCAAAAGTCTACCTGGTTTGTACAGGTGAAAATATTGCCCCAGGAATGCTGGGCCTATACCATGGGTCGCCTTATAGACAATGCACATGCTTTTAAATAGGATCCGCTTACTTACAGGCAACCAATGTAGTTTCACCAGTTCGTGGGAGATAGATGCAAACTTAGGCAGGCCTGTAAGTAAGCGCGCTGCTGCATTCTGCAGTATCTGTAACTCGTCAAGTTCAAGGAGCAAACTGTTGCAGTAATCCAATCGTGAGGGCACCAAGGCCGTCAAAACTGTTTTTTTACATTCCCCTGGGAGAAACGGAAGAAGCTTCCGGAGGATTTTCAATGTCCAGTGGATAGATGAGGCCAAGGCATTTACCTGAGGTCTATAGGAGAGTCTATCATCTATAATGACCCCCAGGTTCTTGACCTTATTGACGGGAATAGGAAGACTCCCCATCTCTTCTGGCCACCAACTCGGGCCCCAGACATTGACCGTAGAGCCAAACAGTATCACTTCGGTTTTAGCCGAATTGAGTTTTAAACAGTTTCCGGACATTCATTTGTTCACAGCCTTCATGCAATCCTGGAACTTGCTGGCCACATCAGTCTCCCTCCCTGGTAGCAGTGACACCACAATCTGTGTGTGATCTGCGTACGATGTAAGTTCAAACCCATGGGGGCGGATGACTGGGGCCAGGGAGGAGACGTAGACATTAAACAAGGTAGGGCTAAGTGAGGAACCCCACAAGGTGGTTGAAAGGGTTTCAACTCAAAGTCCCCTAGCGCGACTACCTGGACCCTATTGGTCAAGAAAGATCTCAAAATGTCTAAGGCCTTCCCCTGGACCCCACATTCGTCCAGCCGGTCCACCAAGATGGTATGGTGGACCTTATCAAAGGCCGCCGACAAATCCAGCATAACCAGGGCCGCACGACCTCCGGAGTCCATCACCTTCGTGGCCTCTTTTGTTGACTTGATCCGAGCGGACTGCGTCCTGTGGCCTGGTCTAAACCCATGCTGTGAGATGTCTAGCCCCTGAGTGGTTCCTAGGTGTGCACTAAGCCGGATGTTCATAATCCTTTATATGATCTTGGCCGGCATAGGAAGTCTTGAGATTAGCCGATAATTGTTGGGGTCCGAGATGTCCAAGTTGGGTTTTTTAATAGCGGCTTGATGGAAGCCCGCTTCCAGCTCGATGGGAAGTCTCCCATCTCAAATAACTGATTAAATAGTCCTGCTAGAGCATTGGCTATAGGGATTGCTGCTAGCTTTGCGACTGTTACTGGGCAGGGATCATAGGGTGAGCCAGATTTTAAGCTCAGCAAGTGTCTCTTGATCTCGTCCCCTTCCACTGGGACAAAGTCAAGCAATTAAGTGCTCTAGGTGACTGCTGTCTGGCTCCCAGATCTGGATGCTTGCAGGTTCTGTGCCACCGGGGCTTCCAGCGATGCAAAAATCTTTTCCACCTTGCTTGAGAAGAACTGAGCCAAATTCTCACAGAGTTCCTGGCTTGGAGGCGTAACTGCTGATTTAGGTGTGGCCAGGCTTGTTACTGTGTGAAAAAGTTCCTTGGACGAGTTTTTTGCCCCACGGATGCAATCTGTAAAATAGGCCTCCTTAAGTTGTCTTATTCTCTCTTTATATATTCCCTGACTAGCCCTGTATATCTTCTTCTCGGCTTCTTTTTTAATTTGTGCGCCAGACTCGTTCTAGCTTTTTACACTCGCACTTTATCTCCCTGAGTTCTTCTGTAAACCAGGGGGCTGATGGAGCCGTTCGAGTGGGAAGCCAGCTTTTAGGTGGAGCCAGTTTGGCGCAGGCCTGGTCAATCCTGTTGGCATACGTAGTGGCGGCTTCCTCTGTTCCCGCAGGCAGAGGCACCATGGAGGATGCCAGCAATTCCTCCAAGGCAGTCCCATCTATTTTAGTCCATGCTCTGCTAACCTTAAGTTCCCTCTTATTTCGACTTGCCCTATGTACTGCCGCGCCTTGAATACTAAACCATACCACAGCATGGTCTGACCAAACTACGGGCTCTGACCGGGAAAATAGCAAGTCTAGGTGACTCGTAAAAATCCCGTCCAAGGTGTGGCCTGCTTTATGAGTGGGACCAGTGACCACCTGCATTAGCCCCAGCCCTTCCATCAGATCTTTTAATGCCACTGTGTCACTGTCCTGACTGGAATCCAGATGGACATTAAGATCCCCGAGGACAGTGTAGGCCTTAGTGCACAGTGCTTCCTCTAAAAAGTTACCCACTGCCCCCAAAAACCTAGTTTTGGTGCCCGGTGTCTATTTATGAGACAGCCCTTAAAAGATTGATGGTCCGATAAAATTAGGTTAAATGCTAGGGCCTCACAGGAGTCGGACTTTATGGGGAGGAAGCTTCCTTTAATGGCAGGATGATATATGATCGCAAAGCCTCCTCCTCTTTTCTTCGGCCTATCCAGTGTATAACTAAGATAGTCCGCTGGGATAGCCTTTACTAAGTCCAGGCCGGACGCCGCATCCGTCCAGGTTTCAGTAACAAATGCTATTTTAGTTCCATGATCTTTAATTAGTTCAGATAACTCTGAACTATGCTTGACCATTGGTCTAGCATTGATCAACAGGCAGTCAAAATCTCTCCTCCTTGTTTCCTCCATGATCCTCCTTGTCAGGGTTAATGACTTAATTTGATTCATCAGAATGTCCGGGGTATATTCCTGACAGTTGTGACAGACATAGGGACCTCCTTGCAGGCTCTCATCCAACCTCAGAGTCTTGCAGCCTGTCAATCTTTTCCCCGCCTTAAGGCTCAGAAGAGAATTACGCCCATACACCTTACGTGGTGAACTGCCTGGGGTCACACAACCAAGGGTTGTGGCGCTAGGTGCGGGACCGGCGCGGAGGGGCGCAGACGGGCTTGCCTTCGGCGCGCCAGCTGCGCGGTCGCGCCAGCCGCGTTTTTAAGGGTGATGGTAAAAATATCTAGCGCGCTGACCTTGGCCCAACCTAAGATGGCGGCCGTCCGGGCGAGCGCGATTCAGCGATCCCCCCTTCCAATGCCTTCTGAGGACTGGAGCACGGCCCTTTGAGTGAGCCTTGTGTCGAACCAGTGTCAATAAATAAAATTCGATTTAATACACAATTTCAGTAAATAGTTAAAAGGGTTAACATTTCCCCATTTCTATTCCTGGCCTCCCAGGGTCCCTGTTACAGTAAATTTCGAGTGGCAGTAAGAGCAATAATACAGGCGGTCAAAGCAACCTACTCCCGGCTCACGCCTCAAGAGCTATCCAGCTAGCCAGCGAAAGGGTGGCCTGTGTCTATATTGTGGTGATGCTATATATAGGATTCAGACTTGTGCTAAAAGGCCTCACAAGAATGCAGAAAGAACCAGATCATTTCTGGAGAAAGAAGAAAGCAGGAGTCTGGTGCCTTCTTTATGCTGAATCGCCGAAGTATAGTATGGATAATTATTTGTTCCTTATACTGATTATTATGAGAACAGAACAAAGAAAAAGTAGTACTTCTGCATTATTGGATAACGGCACCTATGGAATGTACATACGTCAGGACTTGGCCACTAAGAATAATATTACGAAGAGAGATGAGAAATCTCAAAATGATTCGAGCCAATAATGGTTTTCCAGTACCTTCAGGTCCAATTAGGAGAGGTCTCTTTCCCACTGCTCGTCTCATAGAGAGATCGTACTGAAGTGTTATGTATGTTTATATATGTATGTACTGGTAACAACGGAGGGCTACACATTACATGGAGTTGTTGGCAGACCATCTACAAGATCGTGCACATCAAGTGGGGGTAGCACACATACAATGTCATACATTACATTTCACATTTTCATTGCTTTTGGCCACGGGGAGATTAGGTGATTTGCTCAGAATCACACAGCGGTGAGCCAAACTGCCAAGAGTGAATTTTAAACCTGATCCCCAGGTTCCGAAGTCACGAGCTCTAGCCACTAAGCCACATCTACTCCCGTGTTATCTTCTGGCTTCATTACCTTTTCCAATCATGTTGTAATTTTTGGAGTTCCTTGGTTAAAGGGGCATAGTTCATATGTCAATTGGTGTATTTGAACAATATCTTTGTTATCCCAGTTTGGTCGTGATCATTATTATTTTACGAAGTTTGTGGTCACCCACGGATGAAATAAAGGACTCCACATCCTTTCTAATCATACTTCAGTGTTTTTTCTTCCACTTTGCAGCTGGGCAGTTTGTGCACAAAAAAAAGGAGAGCCCTCATCGATGGAGCTCAGAAACGTGGGCAGAGGTAGCATCAATATTAAAGCCATCTGGTTTGAAGTGCAAATCAGAGAATACTAGGGACGTTCTAAGAAACTATCAATAGTAGTATGTGAAGAGCCATTGGTAGTAGGCAGGAAATTACCTGTGGTCTAGGTGTCTCGATGCTGTAAGGTGACAGCAGGCTTTAAAGGGGCAACGCATCCAGTCACTGACAGATGCAAACTGCCCGATCTTCACCTGGGCGAGTCCCATGTGACCCCCAAACAAGCGCCAGGTGCAGCAACACAAAACAAACCGCTGCACCAAGTAGTGCTTGGCTCAACCTCAAGCAATCCAGCCTTGGAGATGTAGTTATTGATCTCCCTCCCAGGCAAGGCAAGTACGTGCCAGCAGCAACAATAAAACAGCATCCCGTGCTGTAGGGAAAACAGCCATGCAACACGTGCCTCCTCCTGCAGTGACAAACAATGCAACCTCTCAGGCATGCAGGCACCAGCTACAACAAGACAAGGGTGCCCGGTGCTACTGGAAACATCGTAGCCATATCTAGTACTTGGCTCCTCCTCCAAGAACAACCAGATGCTTTTCCTTCCAGGCAAGAAGGCACCTGCAGCAGCAACATGGCATGGATAGGTTACGATCTAGGAGTAGTTGATGTTTCTGCCTTCGATGTTGACTTGCAAACTTTCAACAGGGTAAAGATATCACCTTGCACTTTCAACACACAACACTTTTGCTTCAGGCTGTTGCATTGTTTGGCTCTGCCTTTGTTGTTGTTTTGCAGCTCTGTGCAGGCAACAACCTCCACTCTATCGGCATTCAAGGGCACGGGTGTCCTCCCCTGCAGTTCGCCCATCATGGCAGTGATTTGGCGGTATGGCTTTCCTTGAAGAGACTCGGGGATCTATAGATCTGCAAATTTATTCAGTCAAATGTTTAAGAATTTTGCAGAGATAACCAATGACAACACCTGTTTTTTGAGAAAGGAAAACATGGAGAGGCTTTTGCTGGGATGACAAAAGCAGACAATGCATTTAATGCGCTCAAACAGATGTTTACTGAATTATAAATCTTATGCCATACTGGTACTTCAAATAAATTTAATGTGGAATCATATTTCAGAAAGAACAGTTGAGACAGTTTGTTACAAGAGCGAGAAGGTGATGGACAAGAACATACTGTCTTATTAATTTCGTGTTTTGGCAGCATCTGATTGAAATTACTCATTTATTGGAATAAAACTTTTATCCATGTACTGGAACTGAATAGCGAAATCTTTTGATGGGTACTAGAGAAAATTTGAAATTCAAGCTGATCATTGGAATTTGTATTGCTTGCAAATCTTCAATGCAGGAATCATTTGTGAAGTTGGATGGCTATTTCGCTCAATTCCGCTATTACTTAGATTGCTAGTTCAAAGAATTTGTTGGCAGATGCTCCATCTCATTGATATCCTGACTCACAATGTACTTATGACCAGCCTAAAATTCCAGATCACCATCTCACTTGAATAGTTCCGCCTTTTTTTCAGACAAATTTAACATGACTCCAGTATAAATGTATCAAAAGGAATTAGATCTTCATCTAAAGATTCCTTTAGTTCGAAGAAATTAATTGCCAAGTTATTATGGCAGCAAATAAAATGCAATTGGATGCAATGAGAATGTGTCACGACTGCCATTTTTGGACATACATGATTTAATACTATGTTGGGCTTAGTTTTATGATTTTTCTATTGACCAACTTTTAATTCTGATGTTTAAAAATATGTTCTTGTCGGTCCTACCTGTTCCAACATGAGAAAGTACATTCTAAGCATTTTGGATATTCACATCAGTACCATTGGCTCCTAAACCTTGGCACTGGATTTCTACAGGTTTATTTTGGATGTCAGCCTTTCAGAAGTGTATTGGGCAATGATGGTCATAAAATCTTTTGCTACTTTTTAGGTCTTTTCATGACAGATTTCAGCTTTCTGGTTGTGAAAAACTACTTGTGTGCTATGCCAAACACTTAGAGCCCACCCACTGCTTACTATTGGTTGGCTTTATTTTCACTCATTTGCTTGCTCCTAATTCAATGATTTAGCTTTTGATTGGCTGACTTGCATTCTTCCACTGCTCTCTTGGAGAGAACTACTTTTTCTTTTTCTCCCAGCACTCCAAGAGAGGGCATGTGTTTTCAGGCTCTCTCCCTCGTGTGCTGCTTCCTCTCACCCAAATTCCTGCACCCCTCTTCCGAAGCAGTCAATACTCCGCACTTGCTCTCTTTAATGTGCGCTGCTTTTTGTTCCATATCTTCGATCACCCCACATGCTCCCGGTTTCTTCCATTGGCACCCACCCCATCCAAAGCGTACTACTCTTTAGCTTGAGTTTAATTGTCCCGTCTGTTTCCCCCCGCCCATCTGCTACTTTCTTGCTCTCCCATACCTTACAGTCCTTTAGTGAAATTGTTTTGGAGGGCTCTGGGGCTCTCAATTGCAGCTGTTTTGCTTCTGGGTTTAAAAAAAAAAAGCAATGATGCTACTGTAACACTACTCATAGTGCGACAAAGGTTTCACCTTTCTCTTGTATGAAACAATTACAACCAACAGCCTTTTCAGTTCTCCTGGCATTGATCCTTTGGGCCCAGTGGTTACTGGTCACCTGAGTCACTTACAGAAGCAGAGGCAACTTTTTTTTCTACAAATGTACAACATTCTAAAGCAAGATGAATGAATACGCTGATAAATCAATATTGAATGATTTTCCTTTTGCTCCTTCATGGAAAGCTTGCTTCTTTTCTAGTTTTTCTAGTTCATACACTGGTTTATACATTCCCCAGTTAAATTTCAATAGATATTTTTGGCCCATTTGATAGAACTCATTACAACAATCATGTGGCCTCATGTTTAGAAGATACATTGTCTTTTATTAATCCCAATGTAGCCATCAAATCTATGAAGCACTGGAAAGATTATACTTCTAGCTACTGTTCTTGGGAAGATGCTTCTTCGGTTCATGTTCCCTTGTTAGTTCACAGTTTCTTTCAAAGGCACCCTGACGAGTCCGGTGAACATCTGTGCCGACAGCTTGCCAGAGACTGCATGCCTTCAGAAGACAGTGTACTGCTCGAGCAGCCAGGCAGAGTATTGCGTGACACTGTGCTCTGCGTGGTTAAATGCCCTCTACACCTACACTGAACTAGTTTTTCCACACTGCCAGTGACCATGGTGTTCAAGGAGCTGTGTGTAGTACCTGGTGAGAAGGGCAGCAGTACTGCTGAGTTTTGTGTTCGGCAAAATGTGTCAAACTTGTGCTTCTTGGTGCATCCGACAAATGGTAGTCGTTTCGGGAATAGAGAAACTGCCCTTTCCAAGATATTGGTCCGCCTAGAGAATTCTATCTGTGTTTACAAACCCAAGAGGAAGTTTATTTTTTTTCCTGTTAAATCAGTTCCTAGTTGAATCACTTGTAAGAAAGCAGTTGCAGGAGGTGAATATATTTTAAAACATAGTTCCCTCATTTTTCACCACATTCTTCACCCCCCTTGGTACTGTTTCTGTTCCTTATTTTTAATGCTTGAACTTGGAACTTCTACTGGATCTACATCTTGATTCCCTTGCTAACTCATTCTCCTTCCCTCATGTCAGGGGCCGTTTGATGCCTTGCTATTAGTTTCTCTTTTAAGCTCCATTTTTTAGGTTTTAGCTCTAGACGGCGCACATGTGCCATCTAAAAAAGAGACCTGTTGTATGTACTTTGCAGGCTTAGCCCACCCATAGGCTTGCCATGTGCTGGCTCCCTCATTGCTCCATTATTCGTTCTCCCCATTTGCCCATGGCATGCATGCGTCATGCCTCTTCCCCTCTTTTACCCTCCAAAAGAGCAGGGACCAAATACTACTATTCATACACAATGACCCTTTTATGAAATGTTCTGGGGACTACTTTTTTTTATGTGTCTGGGAGCACTCCATACATTGCTTGTATTTTCATTTCACTCTCTCCGTCCCCCATCCCTTTTTTAATGCAGTTTTATACAGCGCAAACACCAACCAAATGTATTATTAGAGCACTTTATGTGAGCGCAAATTACTTCACACAAGGACGCGTTCCATTTTTTTAGGAACAGGGAGATTAAGAGATTTGCTCAAGATCACAGGATGTTGTGCCTATGCAGAAAATTGAATAATTGCACTGACGCCCATAAAAACATACCCATGCAGAGTTGTGCCCCCCTCCCTGGTGTTAAACCAATCCTAGTGATCACGCAGCAGTGGCACTCACTCCAGCCTGAGGCAGTGTTTGTCTTCCAACTGCGGCGGATCATACCACTTGCAGCGTCTAAAGGGAAAGGGCAGAGTTTCTGATAGAGCCCTTTTGCTGTTTGTGGAGACAGTGCCCGCTAAAGTAGCAAGTGTTAATATCAGATTCATATGACTTTTGTTTGCATAATTATCAACTTCTTGGATTTCAAAATATCGACCAGCTTATTATGGAGACAGAAGCACATGATATGGACATTAGTAGTAATGAGGTTCTCTGACTCCTGCTTAAACCAGAATAATAGTTCACCCCTTTCAATGTCAACCAAAGTGGCGTTTTAAAGAAAAGTTGTTTAACTGTGGCCGAATGGCCCCAAACTGTACACTTTCATATGGGCAAAAAAGAACCCCTTTTCGTAATGGCAGCAGTGACACACTACTGCTAGACCCTCCTTCTGACCACATATCCCCTTGCCCATTGTTGCATTTATTCTTGTAATTGCTTGCCAAGTGTAACTATGTGCAAATGATAAATGTATGCTCTGTATCTTGTCTGTCGCCTTGGTGCTATGCACACAATTTAAATGCAGTTGTATATAGCGCTAACATCACTTTAATAAATTATTAGAGCGCTTCATATGAGTACAAGTTACTTGACACAAGAACACGTTTGTTTTGTAGGAACAGGGAAATTAAATAATGTGCCCAAGATCACAGGATTTTGTGCTGACGCTGAAAGAGCGCTATTCGTGAGCGTCCATTACTTTAAACTAGGACACATTCATTTTTGTAGGAACAGGGAGGTTAAGTGATTTGCCCAAGAACACAGGATGTTGTGCCGACGCCGATTTCCCAGCTCCATAGTCGGCAGCTCTGGCCGTAACGCCACGTACTCTCCTCTTGTCCTCAACCTCCGACTGCAAGGGCTCTTCGCACTTTTTTTAAAACGTTTAAAAACTTTGAACAAGTACCTCTCAGTGCCTTGCCGTAATGTGCAGTATTAATATAAAAGTTTCCACATTTTAAAGAAATACACCCTTTGAGCATTTTATAAACCCGATCACTCACTCAGTCTGTTTTTTTATTTACTCTTATATAGCACAAACAACACCCAAATGCATTGCTAGAGCGCTTTACATGAGCGCCAGTTACTTTACACAAGGATATGTTTATTTTTGTATAAACTGAGAGATTAAGTGATTTGCCCAAGATAACAGGATGTTGTGCTGATGCAGAGACTCGAACCCGGTTTCCCAGCTCCAAAGTCGGCAGCTCTGGCCTAATGGCACATTCTCTCCTCCTGTCCATGTACCTCTGACTGCGAGGGCTCTTCACACTTTTTTTAACGTTTAAAAAGTATCACTCTGAACAAGTACCTCTCAGTGCCGTGCCATATTATGCTGTATTAATATCAAAGTTTCAACATGTTGAAGAAATTCATTTGTCGAGCATTTTATACACCCTATCCTATTCCTCTGAGTAATGCTTGTTACTGGAATACCTAGCTGTCGAACAAGATTTGGACACAAATGATCAGTTTTATGGAATGTATAACTTTTTTTATGTTTTTCAACTCCACATAACTACAGTCTACTCAATACACCCGACATAAATCCACTCTATCCCACATAGCAACAATCCACATACACTCCACACCATGCCACAAAATTCCCCTCAGCATTATTTCACTCAGCGCCACACAGTTACACGGCTCACAATCTAACTCTTCATATTTCCATTTTACACCACATAATTCCACAACCACAATTGCACTCCATAACATAATTCCACTACACACCACATACATCCAGTCTACACCACAGAATTCAACATCATGACACAAAATTCAACCACACAACATAATTCCACTCCACTACATGCCATTCCACAACACACAATACCACTCCACATAAATAAACTCTACGACACATAATACCACTCCACATAATTCCAGTACTCTCTATACCACATAATCACTATCCACATATTTCCATTGCACACCATGCTGGATAATTACGTTACACAACTCAACACCACACAATTCCACGCCACGTAAGTCCACAACAAACAATCCATATCCAACCTACATAATTCAACTCCACACCACATACATCCACTCCACTCCAGAACACATGGCTAAAATACATTGTCATTGACAAGGCCATTAGCTCTCGGATTGCCGAGACCTATTGCCTTAGCCAATGCTTGTTATCTAAAGCTACAAGATTGTGAATGAGCTTTTTTTTATACTTTGTTGTTTTTTGCTTCTATCTGGGGTCCTCATAAGAAAATATTCAATACCTTTAGCATGTGCTATTAGATGCAGAGCAGCACTGTGACTAGTCCGAATGTTCACCCTTTTCCTAGGCATATAAGGAGACACACCAGACCACATGGTCCAATACTTGATACCCAGGCGTTCTACTTTCAGTGGTAGTAAATTCAATCTGCAAGTCTATATTTCTGGAGATCCCAAATCGGTATATCAGATCAGTGCAATTGAGGATGTGTTTTTTTGCACACCAAATTGTGAAAAACAGTCCCTGAATAGGCCCAAAGAGAATGAAACTGGTTAAATCAATGTATAGTGTACGTGCAGGATCTGAGTCATAAAATAGAAGAATTTGACCAATTAGCCCCCCTCCAAGACCTCCACTTGAAAAATGTGGTTCAAAGATCACACATTCAATATTCACTTGTAAATACATCAAACAGAGACTCCTACAATCTAACTTTTCCAATTGGCCTGGGGAGAATTTTGTGAGCTAGTCAGCCAAAAACCCTGGACGGTTTACTCAATGGCAAAATGTAATATTTAATAACCAGAGTGCATTAACGACTAAGTGGTAGGCTGCACTGTTGTAGCCAAGATAAACTACTATTTTTTTTAGATTTGTATACCTACTCCTTTGCGATTCCAGTTTTTTATAACTAGTATTTAAAAATGAATGGGTACATTTTTGGTCTGAACGGACAAAAGCATATTCGCCAACATTTGAAAATCGATTCAAATGGAGATATATAAACAACAATCGGTGGCAAGGTGTTTAACTTTCCCCATCGAATGAGTTAAGTTTTAAGGTGTAGAACACTCCAGTAAATCCACGGTGTGCTCTGTTGCGTCCCACAATACGACCGTGTGGTAAAAGGGAGGGCTGGCAATGCCACACCTGCAGACAGCCGTTATTTTTAGCAGCGCATTCACTCGCTGCCAGAACACTGAATTAAACCGGCGGGAGCAAGAGTTCACCGGCCCACAGCATTGACGGGAGAACCTTCTAGACGGCTGCACGGTGGCCGTCTCGGACGGCGCGCGAGGTGTCGCGCGCTTGGCGAAGCCGCATAAAATAAACAGGTAGCTCGAGACGCTGCCCCCGCCACACTTGCTGCGGCTTACCCCCCACGATGGACCTCCACAAACGGTTAATAACATGCGGGTCCTGGACGGAGGCGGCCTGGGGCTTGCGGTTCACCGCCGGCCTTCACGGCAGACCCGGCTCTCGCTTCCTAGTTAGGCGGAACAGGCTCTGCAGGGCGTTTCATGTTACATCCGGGTTTCATTTGTCGCTGTACGAGCACGCGACGGAGGCAGCCTGGTGCCGCACTGAAGGTTACCAGTGGACTGATGCATCCACTGCATGGTTCGAAGTCTGAACACTTGGCCTCATAACTTCACATCACGGCGGGTATACTCAGCCATTCATCCTTCTGAGAGAGGTCAGCAAAATAAGTACCATGAAGTTTGGTAACCGTGAAGATCCATTATCAGTGGGTAGCGCCAGGGCAGGGATTGAATTACCATGAGCAACATTTTTATTACGCCGATTCAATTGGGAACTTACTGGCAGATGCATCAACGTAGCCTTTTGCTATTCCTAAATAGCGATTTTTAAGGAATCGCTATTTAGGAATAGCAAAAGCCTATGCATGTAGGAATCGCTATTAAAATAGCGATTCCTAAACATTCCTTAATTGCTACTCGCAAATTGCTAGTCGTAATAACCCCCGCACTCTGCCCCACTCCCACTTGTACAATACATTCTCTCATATAGTATTCCTTCTCATGCCAAGAAAACCAATGTACACGCTCATCTTGTGGTGGTCATTTATTGGCCGCAGTTTATTAGGAATACAAGGAAACATATATATACTTTGCATCTTTTGCCTGTTAAGTCCTGGCAAACTGCCTTGTTATTGTCTCTTGGCCCTTCTGGGTCGTTTCCTTTGTTAGGTTGGATTTTTGCGCTCCCTTTGCGCAGGAGGGAGTAGTTTCTGTCCCGGAGTTAGGCCACCTCGCTACCATGTCCGATTCTTGTTGTGCCCTGCCTTCCGGCAGGGGGCTGGGCTGCGAGTGCCGTCCCCGTTTGCTACTCCCCCCAATCTTTGGTAGGCCAACTTCCCAGCCGTGAGGCATCCCAGAGTGAGTGGTCCTACGCACTTGTCCTTAGGCCCAACTCACCCAGCCGTGAGGCATCTGAAGGTGAGTGGCCCTATTCTGGCACACCGCCCTCCGGTGTGCCTCCCTACCAACCGTTATCAGCGTAGTTCTTCGCCGCTCGTTCCTCAGCCCTGCGACATTGCTGTTCCTTAGGTGTGGGTGGGTGGGTCAACAATTTTGGCTCCAACGCCGGTGCTGCTCCCCCGCTCCGATAAGATAGGAGCTTGCCTTGGGGGAGCAGTGCTTATATGGCCCCCCCTCCTTTGTCTTCCAGGCCATGTCGCCTCTGCCTATTGGGGGGCTCACCTCTCGCCTTGGTCCCCATTGGCCGGCCTTCTCCCGTGGCCGCTGTGGGAGGGGGGCGGACCTCTCCTTTGTCCTGCTTCTTTTTGGCGCCCAAAAACTGGCCTCTACCGGTTGTGTCTGGGGGCACAGCGCTGGTTATGGCGCCGGCTCTCGAGCCCCCTTTGGGGGCAGCCTCTGCGATAACCCCCGCACTCTGCCCCACTCCCACTTGTACAATACATTCTCTCATATAGTATTCCTTCTCATGCCAAGAAAACCAATGTACACGCTCATCTTGTGGTGGTCATTTATTGGCCGCAGTTTATTAGGAATACAAGGAAACATATATATACTTTGCATCTTTTGCCTGTTAAGTCCTGGCAAACTGCCTTGTTATTGTCTCTTGGCCCTTCTGGGTCGTTTCCTTTGTTAGGTTGGATTTTTGCGCTCCCTTTGCGCAGGAGGGAGTAGTTTCTGTCCCGGAGTTAGGCCACCTCGCTACCATGTCCGATTCTTGTTGTGCCCTGCCTTCCGGCAGGGGGCTGGGCTGCGAGTGCCGTCCCCGTTTGCTACTCCCCCCAATCTTTGGTAGGCCAACTTCCCAGCCGTGAGGCATCCCAGAGTGAGTGGTCCTACGCACTTGTCCTTAGGCCCAACTCACCCAGCCGTGAGGCATCTGAAGGTGAGTGGCCCTATTCTGGCACACCGCCCTCCGGTGTGCCTCCCTACCAACCGTTATCAGCGTAGTTCTTCGCCACGCCGTCTGGGAGGCTTCCGTCTCCCCGCGGCTCCCCCCAACTACGTCCTGATCTTCCCTCTTTGTGTCCTACCAGGCCCTTGCTCCCTTCCGGTTGGACCAGCTTGAGCATCTATTCTCTGCGGTTGTCTCCTCCAGTTTCGTTCCCTCAGCGCCCTTCCCTGGCTGTTTTTTAAAACTTGCTCCTCTGATCCTCGTCGTCTTACCAGGGGGCAGCCTGGCAGTAAGTACCCGAGTTCCAGTGCTTTGCCTGCATATGTCATGTTAGCCCCCCCTTCACTATTGTCATTAGGTGGGCCGTATAGCTCTTGGATTGGTGGGGGCGAGCGTCCCGCTGCCACTGTTGCTGTAAGAACTCAACTGTGTGGGCGCTGGGGGGCTTCTCCGATGCCCTTCGAGACTAAGCTTGCCATTAAACTGCTCACTGGGGGCAAGGCATTTGCACCTGAAGGTTTCCGAGCAGGATCCTGTACGCATCCTGGCGCACCTAATTCCATCCTCCTGTCTCTAGTAAAGTCCGCCCCAATATTTCGGACCATTGTCCTTGATGGGCCGATATCCCTTTGAGGCCAAGGCCTCTCACCTCCACTACATGTAGATCAAGTTTAGCCTTCTTTACCATGCGGTGCTTGGTACACTTCCATCGCTTCCTTCTATTGTGATAACGTTAGAAACCGGTTTGAGGATTGCCTCCCCAAGAGAGCGATACCCCTCTGGAATTCAAATATCAATCAGTACCGGGGGGCGTGCTGCCTGGTGGTGTAAACCACCCCACCAGCGTCCTGGTGGTGGGGTCCCCCTCCTGATAAAGCGGGGGCAACTTAATCTGGGGAAAAGAATAAGGACGTGGATTGCACTTTGACGTCTTGTGCACTCCCCCTTATATATGGGTGTCTCAACAGATTATAGGCCTGGTTTGAGACTGCCGGCGTCCGGGGCCCTCTGCTGAAATGAGAAGCCGGCATAGGTGTTCGGGTAACCTTGACATTGGCCTTTAGCCATAGTACGTGTCGCTGAAACAATGATGTGCCCCCGTGATACCTAATTGTAATACATCCGTGGGCAGATGAGTCGTCTCCGTGAAGAGGTTATCGACTGCAACCCCTATTTCTTACACAACAAGCCTCTAGCGCTGAGGTAAGTTGTACTTCTTCCTGCGTAAGGCATTATTCTGAAGTTGTACATTCCTGTATTACCTATCTCCCTAGTAAAGTGCCTGGGGGCTTCTATTGAAGTCACTCCCCATCACTATTCTCATTCCTAGCATCCCCGCGGTATTGGCGCGCCTTACATGAGTACCGTAGTCTACCTTAAACCTCGGGCGCGGGCGATTATTTGCCTGGACTCCCCCCGAAGCGGGCGCGACTCTGAGGCTCGGCCCCTGGGCCACCGTACCCCCCGGCTGCAGTCTCGCCTACGGACCGCCCCTCTCCTGCCTTTCTTATCATGGTGGAGTGCCTATGCTCACGGGGGCAAAGTGGGGGGGGGGCGGTGTCCGCTCCTTTCTGCCCGCCGCTGCCCTGGATGTTCCAATTGTCCCCGCTGTCTGCATCTACCTCAGGACCTGAGCTGGGTGTCACTGCATCAATTAGCCTGTGGCGTGTGAGCGCATCTCTGTCAGAGCCTGCTATACTGGCCTGAAATCCGATCAGGCATCCCCGCATTATCCCAGCCCAGGTAGTATGCTCCGTGAGCCACTGAATCGGGTGGGGCCGCCTAACCCGTTTCTCCCATAAACCTGTGCGCACTCATAAACTTATTTGCGACTCTGAGACTTATCTGGAACTGTGCGCGGGGGGAATCTTGGTTGGACCTGCCAAGTCCCGACAGGGGATTGTGCCCGTTGCACACCAAATTCCAATTGTTGTTTAGGCATGTCTTTAATCCCTTTGCAGTTTTAAAACCAACTCACACCAGTATGTGTTGCGCGGCTTCATTAAGACAGTGTTGCTCATGCGAGCCATTAAAGGTAAATATATATCAAACAAAGACTTTCCAGATCAATACCTCACCCTCCATAACTTGAAGGCTGTTTAGTTATTCTTTCACAAATGTCACAGCGTTACAAAAGAAATCAAAAGTATGCATCCTCGCTTGTGAAAACGTAAGCTGTGTCAGGAGGACAACTTGTTATTCTGCGCAATTACACAATTGTTGGTTTGAATCCTCAAAAACCCGGCCTGCCCGCCGGCAGTGTAAACATAGCCAGTACAACTGAAGTTGATCCTCTAGTCTTGGGGGCCAGCGGTTGCCGAGGTGCATTTCCACCATGCCACACGCACCTTTTGGGACGGTGGGGGCGCTAACTAAGATGGCGATGCCTCAAGGCCTAAGATGGCGGTGATTCAAGGCCCCGCCCGCATGGCACTGCTTATTCAGCCTCGTGTACAGCGTTCGTTTCTAGCCTCAGTTCAGTCTCCCTGCCTTTATGTAACGTGTTCCGTTTCCCCGTTGCCTTATTATATAGCGCAAAAATGCCCTGCGGGTATTGGGGCGCCTTGCCCGAGCCCCGTGCTTCCATTGCCCGTTCCGGCCGGGGGGGATTAATGGCCTTGTACGCGGGCAGAAACCAGGTACAACAGGCCTGGATATGGTGTAGCTTACCCCGGCGGGGGGCCCCGGCTATAATCGGTCGGCAGCAACCATTCTCGAGGGTCCCACTTTGAAGCAGCTGCATGACTTGGCATGAATTGTGCCTGTGTTGCTCACCGTGTCCTCGCGGTAGAAGTTGTAGCTACATGCCTACTGGGTCCGCTACCATGGCGGCCCTGGGAAGGTGAAAAGGCTCGCAAAATGTTCCTAGCTCTTATCGTTTCAGCCATCCACTTATCTTATCTGCAATAGTAAACGTGTATGCAGATTTTACACTCAAGCTGCTTTAAACAGGTTGCATTTTAGTTATTTCACTAACTCTGGGTCGTCTTTCGGCGTTACCACAGCTTCTAACCTCGGGTAGCTTGCGCATGAGGACAGACAAAGCGACAGCTCTCAAGCCACTAGGGGGCAGTAGCAGGTATGGTGGAGGGAGCGAGTGCAGCGCAGTCTGAGATTTCCCATTTCGATGGGATGCAATGGCCGGGTCTAGAGGGTGCAAGCAGCGGAGCTGGGAGGCTGCTGTTAGGTGGAGTTCGGGAGCCAGTTTACCTCTGCACGGCAATAATCAATGTCACGGGGGTCTAATGACAGGGGCACGGCGACAGGCACTGAATCCCAAATACGATATATTTATGAAGGTTCTTTATTTCCCATAGAAAGAAATCCACAACAGCAGGAACACCCAGGTCGGACTAGGGGCGACAGGATTTTTGGTACATCCGACAGCTCTCAGAACTTCTGAGTATTACATAGAATAAAATGACCTCAGCACAAATACATTCTGCATGTGTCATCACGAATATATGCAAAAGAATATATTCGAATAGCTGCCACTCTGCAAGTGACAGAGGAGGCCCGCCTTCGAGGGGTTTTACTCGAGATTTTCAGCAGATTGATTTGTGGGGGTGGAAATATCAGATAGCGTGAGCAGGGTCAGACACATTCCACCTCGGCAGGAAAGCCACAGACCGCCGGGGATCCAGGGAACAGGCCCGTTAGGGCCCGGCTGCAACTATAGACACTGTAAATGCATGTTTCGATAAAATAGCCATAACATTCATCATATCGAGTCTGCACTGTGACGGTTCTTTGATGGACAACATGAAAATAGAGAAAAACCGAGCATTCATCCCTCACCCGAGACTCAGGTGTGGAAAGGCAAGGATCAAACTCTTGGGGAAAACCCCCAAGTATGCAACGGCATAAGCATACAGGCCATATCCTGGTGATCTGAGCCAGTCAAATGTGTGAAAGTTGAAGCCATAAGAGGCAAATACATGTGAGAAAGCAGAATCATACTGGCCAATCCCCTTTCACCGGATCTCCACCGTTATGCAAATGCAGACACTGTGGTATGTTTCAGGTTCCGTGAGTCTGAATTAAAAATTGGTATATTTTTACTCCTGTAAGGTCTACCTAGTCCAATATGTCCTCGCATATCAGAATGAGCACTGGCACCTTAAGGATTTGTGGAGCCTGGGGCAAGATACTTGTGTAGCGCCGGGCCGGAATTAACCATTTATTAGCCTATGCAGGCTCCCTGCAGCCATGCCCCAGACAGTGCGCAAAGACACTCGGGCAGCCGCAGCCGCGCCAACTCTGTTCTGCTATCTCGGGGGCATTTTGTCTCTATTTCTATCCCTGCTCCCTCTCGAGCTGGTAACGGGTAACAGAGCGCGTTAGGCAAGCCCCAGTTGCTTTACCGAATTTGAGGTCGACCGCCGATTACTGCTCCTAGTTCGAGTGTGTGCCCTGGACGCGCTGCCTATCTCGGCCTTCGGGCCTAGCCCACTAAGCTTCACTTTACCCGTACGAGTTTACTACAGGGCAGCCAACAAGGGACTTTACAAACGGGGAACCACCAGCTTCCTAGCAGACAGGATTTGGGGCCATGATCGTTTCGCTAACCTGTGGAACTTTTACCTTTGTCCTGTTATTGACCCTCGTACCCTGGTGGTGCGCAGCTCTCCGCAGCGGGCTCTCTCTCCGCTGAGCTCTAATGTTTGCCCTGCGGTCCCCTTGTAAACCGGTCTCTCCGGGTGCTGGGCGTCGGGCTATTTGTCCTCCCTATCCCCTTGTCTCCCGCCTTGCCGGGCCGCAACATATTCGCGCTGCCCTGTTCCTTACCTCCTGTGATGGCTGCGGGGGCACTGCCGCCCGCCCCGGCCTTTGTGTCTCGGGGGCACCCCCGCCCGCCCCGACCGCTGCCTGGTCCCGCACTGGCTGCTGTTCCTTCATCATTGGACAGCTGCCCCGGACGCTTCATCGTGGGCAACGCCGTTCTGGCTGAAGGTGCATTCGGGTCGCCGTTCTGGTCCCCTGCTCCGCCCCGGTCGCTTCCGGACGTCTGGTTGTTGGTCCCAGCCTCCTGGACCCTGGCTCCCGCGAGGCGCTGCCTCTTCTGATGCTGTCCTGCTACTCCTGGATGAACCCCACCCGGGGTCCACGGTGCTGCAGTAGAGGATCCCGTTTGCCGGTGTACTGCTTCCTGCTCCGGCTGGTGGTGGCCTCGGAGCTCCCGGGCCGTCTTTCACGCTCTCCTGGGGAACGGGGTGGGCCCCCGGCCGTCTCTGGAAACCTTAATTCCTCGTCGGGCAGCAGCGGCCGGCTCTTCAGCCGTGGTGTGCTCCGCCGCCATCCCCTGGGAGCCTCGGCTAAAGGAACCCATTTCAACAATTTTGGCTCCAACGCCGGTGCTGCTCCCCCGCTCCGATAAGATAGGAGCTTGCCTTGGGGGAGCAGTGCTTATATGGCCCCCCCTCCTTTGTCTTCCAGGCCATGTCGCCTCTGCCTATTGGGGGGCTCACCTCTCGCCTTGGTCCCCATTGGCCGGCCTTCTCCCGTGGCCGCTGTGGGAGGGGGGCGGACCTCTCCTTTGTCCTGCTTCTTTTTGGCGCCCAAAAACTGGCCTCTACCGGTTGTGTCTGGGGGCACAGCGCTGGTTATGGCGCCGGCTCTCGAGCCCCCTTTGGGGGCAGCCTCTGCGATTAAGGAATGCTGTCCCATTCATTCCTATGGGCCTACAGGCCCATAGGAATGTATTGGAGATTGCATGAGCAATTTGCGAGTACCAGTAGGTACTCGCAAATTGCTCATGGAATTTCAAGGGTGTCAAAATGACACCCTGTTGTACCCCTGAAATTGATCTATGCACATATGTTGCACACACACATGCCCTAAGCGAATTCTGCACGCCACTTACGCTAGAAATAGGCATGTTACTTCAAATACAATATAGCAGTAAGAGACTTTGGTCAGGATTTTTTTAGTTTTTTTTCCAGTATCACCAGTCTTTGAAATCTGTAGGCTATTTCAGAATGCCATTTTGTTGGAAAATTAATTTTGTCCTAACCTATGCATAGAAACTCTGGATGTTTCTAACACTAAGAGGTGGATCTTAAATGCTGATTTATCTGCACGGCCAGGGAACGTCACTGTCAGCAAGTCTATACCACAATGGTCAACTGTTATAATGTAGCACGAGAAGCCCTGCCTGAGCCTCTATCCCCTAGATGCATCAACGTTGTCATTTGCGATTCCTTAATTGCGAAAAATAAGGAATCGCAATTAAGGATTCGCAAATGGCAATGCATCATTAAATTCGCAATTTTATTGGAATTCGGTAAAAATCGCAATTTTTACCGAATTCCAATAAAATTGCGAGTTCCAAATAGCGAATCCGATATTCCCATTCATTCCTATGGGCAGAAATGCCCATAGGAATGAATGGGAATTGCGAATTCGCAATTTCAATTCGGAATGCATCAAAGCCTTTCAAGGGTGGAGAGGGGGGTCCAAAGGACCCCCCCCTGCACTCATGAAATGCACTTTTACATGTGAGTTACATACACACATGTCCTAAGGACATGTGTGCCTGTAACGTACACGTTTAAAAAATGCATTTTCATGCGTTTTTAAACATTTTTGCAAATTACCACGAAGTTCAACTTCGTGGTAATTTGCATTTGCAATTTTGGAAATCGCAAATGTTTTGGGGATGATGCATTGCTGTTAAGGAATCGCAAATGTGCGATTCCTTAACAGCAATCACATTTTTTGGAACTCGCAAAAAAAGCGATTTCCAAAAAATGCTTGATGCATCCCAGTAACCAATTTAGGAAGTGCAAAAGGCCGATTTATGCGAATCGCACCGTTTGCACTTCCTAAAAAGGTTGATGCATCTGGGCATTAATATCAGCATTGTGTTTATAGCGCCTACACAACCTCTTGACAGCATTAGTGCACTGGCAAAGGAAGATTGTGAGAGGGCATGTGAAGGAAAACAAAGCACAACAGCCCACAAAAAAGACAGCTTATCTGAAGAATAGTCTATGCTTGGCAGAAAAGGTGAGCTATCATCTCTTTCTAACACTGTCTAAAGTTGGCTGCTATGGGCAGGATTAAAACAACAAGTGCCGAAGGGATACACCTTGAGTGTAGAATGCCCTGCTCCCAAAATCTCTGTATTGCAAAGATGATCTTGACGACTGAACTAAGGTGTTTGCAAGTGGCGACTGCCAACTATGGAGAGTGGCGGGACAGGCAAATGCCAGGGTGGGTGCATTTGCACAGTCACATAACTATCTAAATTGGCGACATGCTTTACATTATCATTTTAAAGTTAAAATGTTTAAGTTTAAAACAGTAATATAATGCACTTCAGTGATTTAGTGCACATTAGCAAATACATTAAAAAAGTAACAAAAAAATGTACTTACCTTGCTGCACATCCTAGCTGTGGTCCGGTGTTCTTCTCTCGTCCAGCGTGGGTCCTGACCGACTCCCCTAACCAATCCTGACACTGCTCTCATACTGTCAACCAGCATGAGAGAAGTGTCAGGATTGGATGGGGCTGCTCTCTGCACTCCCGAAGGCACTGGAGGCCTGTGCTTGCTCTCCACCCAGCTGTCTGAGACAGCTGGGTTGGAGAGGTTTAAAGTGTGCATAGCTGGCAGGCCATTGCAAGACATCCGGCCAAAGTGACATGTGCATTTTAAACTTATGTGCCCAGCTTACCACTCCTTCCTGCTGCTGCCACTCAGCAGCAATGGCCCAACACTGTCCTGACACTCTGCTCCGGACGTGGGTTAGCAAAAAATAAAATGGTAATAAATTAACTTTATTACCATTTTATTTTTCATATCTGGGGCATTTCTGGGGGTCCTTTTATTAGTGGGGGGACGCTCGACCATCCTAAAGGAAGAGCAGCTCCTGGTGTCTGCTCAGTTACCACAAAGTCAATAGTTCCAAAGAATAGGAGCAGGGCTGTGCAAGGATTTGTGGACAAGGTAGAGAGTTTTGAATAGAACCGGGCAAAATTTAGATAATTTCCTTTTCAAAAATTAAGTAAAATGGAATTTAGGATGGAAAAATGCATTTCATGCAAAAACATAGTGCAAACTCACACAAACAGCGGCTCATGTTCTGTTTGCTCGCTTTGTTTCATGTTGCCAATATAGGTTTTTTTACCTGAAAGAGATCTAAATTACGCAACATGGCATCATCTCAAACACTTCATTGAATAAGCGCAACACGAAATGTTCGAAATTTTGCACGATTAGGCCAGTGTATAGGAAATTTTAAATGGACCTAGTTTTGAACTGCACCACTTGACGGGTAACCATTGGAGTACAAAGTCGGTGTAATGTGGTCACATCCTTTTTGGTCTAATAGGAGGAAAGCGGCATAATTAAGCAACCTCTAGCACTTTCTCATTGCGGCCACCTGGTTACATAGCTGGGCCAATATTACATGAAGCTAATCTGCACGGCGGCCTGCTGTTTTGGTATCCTTCGCGGACTGCGGCCCATACTCAAATTTTTTGACGCCACCACCAGGCAACTGGTGATTCAAGCAACTGTGATCTCAAGGCTTGACTATGCCAGTTCCTTGTTAGCGGGCCTTAATCAATCGGAGATTACCAGCTTACAGCGTGTTCAGAACGCGGCAGCGAGAGCCGTGGTGGGGCTTCCTAAATTCTGCCCTACTGCTAATACCTTGCGTACGCTGCATTGGCTTCCGATTGCACAAAGGATCCAGTTTAAGGTCCTTTGTTTAGCCTATAAAATCCTCAAGGGATCCCCTGCAATGATCCTTGCCAATCTTCTGTCCCGCTATGTTCCAACCCGGGCTTTAAGATCGTCGGACTTAGAACTTGCGGTTGTCCCCCGCTTTCAGCGCTGCAGGGCAGGCGGCCGTTCATTTCAAGTTCGTGCCGCAACGCTGTGGAATTCTTTGCCCCCTGCGATTCGTGCCCTTAGGGATCTGTTCTCTTTCCGTCGTGCTTTAAAAACTTTTTTGTTTCCCTGAACCTTCCCTCCTCTGTTTTAATCAGTTATGTTGTGTTGCTGCCTTGTCGGGCGCCAGGACGCTCCTTCGCTGGAGCATCTGTGCGCCTTATAAATAAACCTAACATAACATAACAAATGGAAAAATGTCCTACTCAAGTTGCGTATTGTGCTTGAAGGCAAACTGAGGAGCCCATGGCAGGAGGTTACTTGAAGAGTAGTGCATTGACGGCATTGAAGCCAAGCAGAAAACCCTCTGCCAATGAGGCCAGTCCAGTTACTATACATCCAATGTTGTTTATGCTAGAGGCTGCCAATTACCTGGTAGGGATTCTTGGGTCATCGCTGAATTTAATATGCAAGTAGGGGCCACTAGCCTACAAATGGCATCCAACGAGGTGGCTGTTAAGAACATGTGTCAGTGGATTTATAAAAGTGTTGAAGAGGGTTGGGAAGAGGGCAAACTAGAGAAGAACACTGCACAAAATCGAAGGAATGTGAGGAAGGTGCTCAATTCCCTCTGGTGAATTGTGTCTCAGAAAAAAATATTATTGGACATCTGCTCCTTTCTTACCATATATCATCTTTAGATTGCTTGTTGCTTTAAAGTGCTCTATGTTGTCGAATGCAGTGGAGATATTGGGGAGCAAAAAGGCCAAATTTGGAGCCGAGTACAGGAGAGGACTAGTTCTTATCTGTTGCAAGGATAGAGGGTTTGGTACTGCGACAACGAAAGGCTGACTGCAAATGCTAAAGAGTAAGTTGGAGTCCAAACTCCTTGGTCATTTGAACTGCATATTTTTCAAGCGTCTGAGCCAATGATGAAAGAATGGAGATTCATCAGTAGTTTGAAATGAACCCCTACATTTGCATTGCATGTCTTCAGTAGCAAGTTGATGAAGGATTACCATAGTTTTTATCTGTCCCCAGAAGTAAGATAGACACGTGTTAGCTTGACTATGAGAGGTGTGAGGACAGGGATTGACATTATGATAAATGGTATTGCCGGTGTTGGTGAGAAAGACTAGATGCTTCTTCAATTTATTAGCTACAGTAATGTTAGCTTTTTAGACTGTTGTGAGCTTGCAGAGTAACAAGGTGCAAAGAAACACGTCATCACCTGAGCCTGACAACTCAGTCTGACCAATATCCCTCCTTTACTACCCAGCCAACTCTTGGAAAAAGCCATTAACGAGCACTGCTTCAAGTACTTCGCCAAACACAAGTTTCTTGACGCCACACAATCAGAATTTTGACCCAACCACAGCACGGAAACCACCCTCATAACAGCAATGGATGATATCCAATGATCCTAGACAGGGGGAACCCTAGCCCTCATCTTTAGACCTATCAGCAATCTTCAACCCTATCTCCCAGATCATTACATCTTAATCTGATGACCCCACAAAGCAGACATCCAAGGACGCACCCTCAAATGGATCTGCTTCTCCCTCGTCGGAAGAATGCAAACCGTCATGCTACGCCTCTCTCTGAAGCACAAGATCTAATCTGTGGAGTCTTGCACAGCTCCTCACGCAGCTAAACGCTCTTCAACAACTCCATGACTCCTCTATCCAATGTCAAACAAGCCACAACATAAACATCTTCACTTACGCTGATGACAAGCAACTGATACTGTCCCTCTCGGACACAACTCCCAAAACGAGGAACAAGTTCCCCACTTGCATGACAAAAGTCCAGTTGCATCAAACTGAATTCAGACAAGACAAAAGTGGTGGTTTTCAGGAAAGATGGCTCGCCATGGAACTCCAACTGGCGACCCACAGACCTTGGACCCACCCCCTCGCCTTGCTAATAAAAAAGAAACATTAGAATCATCATACACAACAAACTGAACATGACCACCCAACTCAGCGCTGTGGTCTCATCCGTTTCAACACCCTCAGGATGCTGAAGAAAATATTCAAGTGACAACCCAACAACACCAGGAAAACGATCACCCACGCCCTCATCATCAGTAGACTAGAGTATGGGAACACCCTCTTCAGAGGGAGAACCAACCATCTCACAAGAAGACTGCAGACTGTCCAAAACGCAGCAGGCAGGCCAGTCCTCGATCTCCCATGTCAAGCCAACATCATACCACACCTTAGGGAACTCCACTGGCTTCCGATACACAGTGTTTACACTTCAAACTCCTCACCCACAACTACAAAGCAATCCACAACACAGGCCCAGCCTACCTGAATAGACACATTAACCCCTTGTATGCTCATGACGGAGCCGCTCCGTCATGAGCATCCGCTGAGCTGTGCTCATGACGGAGCGGTTCCGTCATGGCCGTGCCGCCGCGCCTGCGCGGCGCTGATTTCGCGCCTGCGCGGCGCGTTCTATTAAGCGGGCGGGGCCATGACGGAACCGCTCCGTCATGAGCACAGCGCAACCGCGGCTCATGACGGAGCGGCTCCGTCACAAGCATGCGGGCGCCGCTCGGGCCCCCCCCCTAGCGCTGCGGCGGAATTGCCACCGCAGCGAAGGGGTTAATTTCCACCAAACGAATAAGCACCTGCACATTGGAGAGTTATCATTGGCACACACCCCACGCATACACAAAAGCAGAGCTGGGGTGCGCTCCTTCTCATGCCTGGCTCATAAAGCCTGGAACAACCTCCAGCAACACATTAGTGCTTCCTCCTCTCGTCTTAACTTTCACAAGAAATGTAAGACTTGGCTTTTGGAGTAAGCCCCTGAGCTCTGTCCCTACACATCAGCTACGGAGCACCTGGATACCTTAAGGAGATATAAAAACACTGTTAACAGAGCATAACTGAGAAAATGCTAGCCCAAACCAAAAATGTTTTGTGAAAGAAGTGAGCCCATGAGGTGTCACAGGTATTAAGAGCAAGCAGATGCTGGAGGCTCCACCAAAACAGTCTTTAGTTTTTGCTAGATTAAAATTGTATTTTTTTCAAGGAATTAACAGAGTAATTAATTCAAGATTAAAAGTGGGCTGCCTTTCCTCAAAGGATGACTTGCCTATTACCACAGTTGTGGATGTGGCACAGTAGGCAGTTTCCAGGACAGATTGACTTCTTTAAACATCTTTGACATGTCCTACCTCTACAATTGAAGGCCTAAGAATCCTCTGAGAACCATATACTGGAAAATGCAGTAAGAATTGCTTTTTCCTTACGGCTAATGAAGCGACTTTGTCACGTGGATGTAAGTGTTTTTGGAATCAGAGACCTATATATTAAAGTAATGCAAAGTTGCCTAGAATTTACAAATCACTTGAGGTAGACAGCTACATCGATGGCATCCGTGGGAAAAAGACAAGGGAACTCTTTACAAAGTGGTAGACAAGCGCACAGATGTAGGTGGAAGTATGGAAGTAGGATCAGTATTGTTTGAAGGTGTGATAATGTAAACTACAAAGCTTTTTTAATTAGATTGAGCCTGGGCAAATTAATACAATCCTCTTGGAGTCATGAATTCTTATGTTTTTTGTGTACCTGAAGCAGGTAAACCGGAGGCCAACCACTTGACCCTTGGAGAGCAGTGCCAGTCCCAGAGTGCCAGAAAGATTCAAGGGCATTTGAGTACTTCTGTTAGCCTCCTTCTTCCAGCAGCAGTAAGAAGTTAGGATCTTCTTCTTGGAGGACCTTCTTCAGATGGAGTCATCCCAGGTCTAGTAATGTTCTGAGGAAGTAGTTGTTGAGGTGGCAGATTTATTCTGTGCACTAGACAGTGACAGGAAAGAATCTGCCACCCAATTCTATTTTCTCGTAGTCCTCCATCTCCCTTTGAAGCACTTCCTCTTTGCCTTACTGTAAACTTACCCAGAATCCCATATTGCAACATGGCAGGGCCCACCAGAAAGGCCTATCGTCAGCTTCTTCACCACTCCCCTACCTAACAAGGTCAAACTGGTGTCTCTCTAACGGCTGCTGGAGACCGACTGTCTAGGAGGGTTCCCTTGATGAAGAGAATAATCCCTCCTTGGCATCTTCAAGACAAGTAGTGCTAAAGCTGGACTTTGTTCTGCCAACTGTTCCTTTCCACTGCCAGCTTGCTAATCCCTACTAGGAGGTCAGCAGTTAACACTCATTGGCCTTTCTTGGGCCCATATGCAAACCAGAGTCCTCTGAGCCACAGTCATTAACCCTCCGACTCAAGGATGTGTATTCCAGTCCTGTGGGTATAATGAATGGCAAAACTTGCTTTCCTTCCTACTCTGACTAGAGACTGGCTATCTAGAAGAATCCTGGAAATGAACAGGAGAAGCTCTCACCGGCATCTCTAAGTCAATTTAGGAAGAGCTAAAGCTGTGCTTTATTCTGCCTACTGCTCACTCCCGATAGCTAATCCCTGCTATGTTGCCAGTAGGTAATAATCATCCACCTTTGCTGGGCTCAGAGGCAGGCCATTGTTCTTGCTTTTCTGCTACAGTAATCAAAAATCAGATTTTACTATTAAGTGAGATTTTAAAAACGAAGTAGGAAAAAAACAGAGGCATTTTTCTAACCCTTCCCCAAGCAGAGGTGGAAAATATTTAAATTCCACATCAGCCTATTAGAGGAAATCTAGCTAACTCTATAGAGTGAAATAGACTCTGGTTTTTATGTCACCTCTTGGGACTCTAACCCAAGTTTATAGCGTGGCATTTTTATTTATTAGTGTACCCTGACCTGTGGGTTTAAAAGGCACACTTCAGGGGTGACTTATGAATATATAAAAATGGTCTTTCTTACATGACAAGGGTATTTTCCCTGCCATGTGGCACTGCAGTGCATATAAACTGAAGCCCAGCCAAAGCAGGATGGTGTTAATGTTTAATGGCAGACATTGTTTTGTCACATATGTGAGTATTGTAAACATACACTGCCATCTACACATGGCCTCTAACTTTCCATGCCAAAGGTTCACTTAAGACACCATTTACAATGGACTTATAGGGAAGTTAATTAGCCCAAAGAGGGAGTTCCAATTTACAACACGTTTGATAAGGAAAGCATAGTCACTTTATTTCTGTTTTACACTGGTAAAGAGCACAGAGTCTTAAAGTCTGTTAAAATAGTACCCACAAAAAAGGGGGGGAAATCTGTGGACACCATGTAGAAAATATAGATTTGGTACAACTATTTACAATGAGGCGCCACCACCTACCACAAGGAACAGGTCAGCATTGCAGAGGAAAGGCAAAATGTAAAAGCAACCACGCTAAACAGGTTTCTAAACCCAGAGACGGGATTCCCATCCCCTATCTGAAAATACTGTAAAACAAGCATTTGCAATGCAATAGGTCTCGCATTAGGAAAGTTTGAGCTATTGGTATTGTAAATGACAAATATTTTATTTATGTGTTGGTTTTGAAAATTGCGAAATTAATAGCTTTGTCATTTACAATGCCAATAGTTTTAACTTTCGCAAACGTGACACCTTTAGCATTTGTCTCTATAACATGCAAACTCATCTTGAAACAAACGTACACTGCTAGGCTAAACAGGGACTTACAGGACAACTTTCACATAATGCAATCGCAGGTCCAAATGCAATTCTGACTCAGTAGCGTCAAGAAGGAAACGCTGAAAAAAAATCTGATAGTTTCACTGACAATTACTGCAGGCAGAAAGAGTGCAAGATAAGACACGCAACAGTTGATTCCGCACTGTCAGGATGGGGCGGGTCTGATGCGCTGATGATGGGGAATAAAAAAACATGTATCAACCGGGCTTGTTCTTTTACAAAATATTATTTCTCAAGAAATATAGTTTGATAACTAGTTTTAAATGCTTGCATGCTGTTTGCGAGGAATGCAGCTAGAGAAAGCAAATTTAAAATACAAAACACGTGTGCAATGTTATCAAGTGGATTCTTGACGTAAAAACAGTGTTCAGTAAGTGTCAAATACTGACCAAAGACAAATACTGCAGCTTTCACATGACATGCAAAAGAATTGTCAATGGCAACGGGCGCCGACTAGCAGGAAATGCAGCAGGAGGTGGTGCGGGACAGCACGCAGCGTCCAAAATAAATAAATAAATAAATACCGCCTTCGGGTAAAGTCCGCGCTATATAAAAATGCATAAATAACTAAATAAATAAATACCGCAAATCACCGCCGTCACTCTGCCGGCCTGCGACCAGGAAGTCAGGCAGGCCGGCGCGACAACAGGAAACAGGAAGTAGGAGGGCGGGAGCCTACCCCGCCTCCCACGGAAGAGCCGCGATTAGATGGAGCCGTGTTTGGAGCACCGGAGCAGGCAGGAGCCTACCCTGCGCCCCGGTGCCGAAGGAGGGAAGAAGAGTCCTGCTGCCGGGCCCTGCAGCTGAGGAGAGCCGCCGCACGAAGGAAGCCGTTGAGTGGGTTGCTGGGGGGGGGGGGGAAGCATGTGCGCGCGTGCGAGTGCGGGGGGGGGAGCATGTGCATGCGCGTGAGTGCGGGGGGGCGGAAGCATGTGCGCGAGTGCGGGCGGGCGGGCTTTGTATGTATGTGTGCGTGCGTGTGTGTGACTGTGGGGGAGGGGGGTGTGTGTGTGTGAGCGAGTGTCTGTGTGCCTGTATGTGTGTGCCTGCATGTGCATGCGCTCGCCTGTGTGTGCGTGCGTGCATGCAGAGGGGTGGGGGCTGCCTGCCTGCGTCTGTGTGAGCAAGGGCTGTGAGTTACTCTGCGCATGCGCGGGTACTCTGCGCATGCGCAGGTCAGACGCGCGCTCCCGCGGTGAAAACTGCGAGGAAAAACGCTCGTAACAGATTGGTGTCCTCATTCCCAATAACGGGCGACAAAAGGTCTGAAGCAGACACTCTCAATGCTCACGCATTGAGAGTAAGGTCTGCTCGACCTAAAAAGGGTCTTGCAAACTCCCCCACGTTTTTCCAGTTTGAGTTGCTGCACTGCTAAAAGAGAAGAGATGCTGTGTTTCTGAAACCAATGCTTAGTAGTCACCCAAAGGTAAGGATATGTCACCTTTGATTTCTGTGACCTGTAAGAGGCTGTGAGCCTGCCAGTGACCCTAGGAGTTGTCTGCCTGCTGATAGGGGAGAGTCAGGAGCCTTGTGCCGCAGTCTGCCTGCCCCTGCAGAAGAACTTAGCTGTCCAGTCTAGTGTGAGGAGTGGCACAGACGGAGAATAGGCAACGTATGAGAGCATAGAAAAGACCTGCTAAGGGCCCAGGTTCCCGATCTCCATGAGTCTTACAGCTGAGCAAGTCTGACTGAGGAGAGGTCTTGTCAGATTTGCTAGTCTCTACCAGAGACTGCTCAATTTGAAGACTGCTGTGGAGAGAGACACAGATCTCCTATGGTGACTCTAAAGTAAGGCCTTTATTAGATAACACCAGAACAAAGTTGGAAGATTCTTCTGCAGCTGCAAGTGGCAACTGCTGGAGGTGCCTTAATCGAGACGCTGCTTTACCAGCCGGTTAACTAAAGAGAGAAGCAGGCCAGAATTGCTTAAACAAGCCAGGCGGAGCATAACAGTTCATCCCATGCCTGATGCTTGGTACTTCCGAGTGCACACCACAACAGGTAATTCCATAAACTGAGAGACATTGACTGTGAACATTTGGCAAAGAGTTTGGTGAGAGAATTGACTAAACATTACTATCCCTGTAAAATAAATAAATCACTTGCTACGGACTAATCGATGGGTCACAGAAGGATGGGAAATGGCCCCTCTGTGATATAGTGAGCCTATTCACGAGCTTTAGTTGGATTACAATGTCTTCATTCCGTTGAGAACCCAATAGATGCCATAGTGCATCTGTGTAGAGTTGCTTAGTCCTTGAGTGACACAGTAGATTTTGATGGGATTAAACAAGTTATCTTTTTCTAAAAAGACAAGTATTGGGCTAGACATTATATTATTGCATCTATTGTGTGATTTTTTGAGCGCTGAGTTGTAACCCCCCTACTATTTCACTGTGATAGCTTGGGCTGCTCATCCTTGCTACCCTGAGAGCGTAGAGTGTAAAGAGTGCACTTGGCCAGGTGTCCATAGTTGGACAGACCCAATGACACCCAGTGGCAAACAACCTCCACCACCACAGGTGGAGATCAGTAGCTACTGTCCGTCTGCAATCCCTATAATGGGGTTGACAAATTATATGAGTTGCCATAATCATTTCAGCTAGAGGCGATTTGGATGCTTCTGAAAGCCATATTTTTATAGGGACAAGCAGCTTATGGGAAAATAAGAAGCATCTGGTCTTTAATCAGGTCATGGATGATAACTGCTTTGGCTTCCTTAAGAATTAAGAAAGACTCCCCTGAAAGGAGGGTTGAGAGGTTATTGTAGTACTGAGTCCTAAGAAATTGAAAGGGGAGGGAGCTGAAAGAGCAAACAACCGAGTTTGGTGGTTGGTGAACTGCAGGAGGACACGGGTGCAGTGCAGACGTCAGGCATGGTTGGGGAACCAGCAATGAAGCAGCAGAGTGATCCATGTTAGATGTGCCACCAATACAGGTGTCAACGGAGGTTGACCTCCAGGGCCAAATCACAAAAAACTGGCAAAGAGGGAAACACTTCATTAAGAGATCTGTGGGCTAGGGAGTGAAGACTAGAGGTCGGGGTCACTGACAGTGGGCCTCCAGTGAAGGATGAGTACGAATAGAGGAACTATGGCCTCACAGCAACAATCAATGAGCAAATGGATTATGGCGATAAAGGTTGACAGCTCAAGACATATGCTTAGATGAATTATTTATCTGTGAATAGGTTGTGTGTAAAAATGTAGGAGTACCCAGCTCAGCGATAGAAAGTATCTCAAGTCCCTGACAGATGTCTCTGTCCAAATCACTGAGTCTGTGACCAGCAAGTGTACTCATGCACCGTCTCAAGCATACCCCAAAACTTCACCGTCTTTGAGATTGAACAGGTGGAATAGAAACCATCACCAGTCCAGGTACAGCTGGTAATTTAGGGGAAAAAGACCCAGAAACTACAAATCGTCTCTAAGGTTAAAGGGTGAAGACATTAAATTGTGCCAGTCAAGTCCAAATACTGTAACATGTAACCCTCTTCATTAATGGGTCTCTTCAAACACATCATACAACCCCTCCTGAGGTTATCGCGGAGGATGTTTAAAGACTGGGAACTCTGCAACCAGTTTACCCCGAAAAGGATCCACAAACTAGAGGACTGGCTGTGTCCTGAAACCTACGTATCGGACTATCCCCACTTCTATCCCTGATCCACGATTTGTGGGGAAACCGATATTCCAATACTTGGGGAATATAATGGGACAGTTTATATTATAACCAACACTCTATTTTGAGGGGTGGGGAACAGTGACAGAGTTTATATTACAATTAATCCTTAAGCTTGACAGAGTCTTTGAATATACATTGCAGTCGATCCTTGATCAATTTAACAGCTTTAACTTGTGCAGGAAGATGCAGAAATAATAATGTCAGTGGAACAGCGCCTAGTGAAAATTACTGTCTCCCATAGAAAAGCTGACAAAGATCTGTAGATATTATGATTTACATTTTTACAGCAATGCAGACAATAGTCAAAATAATTACAAATATAGCATTATTGAGCAGCAAAAGTAACAACCAAAAGCAGAAAATAAAACATATTGCAGTTTTTATAAGGCATATATATAATTGGCCAGCCATTCATCATCAACTATTGAGGAAGAGAAGGATCCTAGCACAATCTGTGTAGTAACAGAAAAGAACGTCGAACCTAGAAATGACAAGAGCGAGAAGGTGCCAAGAGGAAAACATAAATGGCCATGTAACCTTGTGAGACATAACACAAGCAAGGAAAGCATGGCGAGGGAACCCTTTTATGAAAGTATGAACCATAACCACTCAATATCATTAAAAGTAATACCAAAAGAAGACCGAGACAAAAGGAAACCAAAGAGATTGTCAATCTCAAAGGCAGTGCAGCAATTAACACCAATCAAAATATCAACCAGGTTTTTGAATGCTTTAGTGAGACAGATTTCAAGGAATCCAACCACTGAAAATAACAAAATTATGTCATATTTAGAAGATGTCAGAGGTATTTGGGTTGTTCCAGTTCAGTAGTTGAATTGATCAGAAAATGATAAGAAAGAAAAACAGAGCAGGTAAAAACGGACTCCAAATAAAAGTCGCTAATACCCCCAAGACAGTTACAGGACTACCTTTTGGGCTGCTTTATTGTGATCCAGTTACGGGGAGATACTGGCCTATTCAGGATAAGAAGTTAGTGGGAACTACTATTATTTGAGGTAGAGTGATGTACGTAATCTTGCAGTTTCTGGCCAGCATAAAACTAGTGATCTGAGGTAGCTGACTCAGTGATTAGCTTCTATGAATGGAAAGACTTTACAAAGTTTGGATAGCTGGGAGCTTCCAGACATATTATTTGGCTGCATGTTATAGTGTTAAAAGATAATGCCCAAGTCTGGATCTGTGTGACACTTGGCTTGCAGATCAAATCAATGTCATTGCCAGTTCTACTTAAAAAACTCAAAGATTCAAAAAACATCTGTTAGAAATGGGATTCCTGGTTGGCTGTGGTATGCACCTGGGCCAGGCAGGAACAACCACTCTAGTCGGGGTAAGCTAGAAACACTCTAAAAGATAACCTTTGCTCACCCTCTGGTAGCTTGGGACAGAGAAGTCAGGCTTATCTAAAGAGGCTATGAGTAAAGCGTTTGTGCAACCCACTCACACATTAACATAATGAATACACCACAAAAAGACCCCACACAGTTTAGAAAAATTGATTATTATATAACAAGACCAAAATGACAAAAATCCAATGTATAGAAATTGAGATATTGAATTTTAAAAGAATAAATGCAGTAAATCACTTAGAAGCATGTAGCATTAAAAAGGTTACTTTAAATCGCACTGGACCATGATAAAGTCGGAGTTCAGGCCTACCGCGATGGAGGGCCTGCCGACTACAGTACGCACGAAGGCCCCAGTGAGCAAAGTACCTTTCCTGGTCCCACACAGCAAGATGTGTCGATGTCAAGGCAGACAGGTGCAGAATGGGTTGAGCTTCTCCACGCAGTGAACGCGATGCAGCACTTCCAAAGACAGGTGTCGGAGTAGAGAGGCATCAAGCGATGTGCTGGATTCTGCCACGCAGTTGAGGAGTCAATCTCTTCAAGCCGCGGTGTCAGCCATACGCTGTCCCATGCATCGATCTCTGGAGGCAAAGCACTGGTTCTGAGGCCATGCATCGATTTTACTCCCACAACAGGGTCAATGCGCCGGTTCTGCTACACGCAGACAGGATATATGTCGAAATCCTTGTTGCAAGTATCTGGGCCATTTCCAGTAAGCCAGGCTCAGAAGCCGGGGTAGAGACTTTGATGTCCCTGAGTCTCACGCAACAGGAGACAAGCCAACAAGCCCTTGGATATCACTTGGAGTGAAGGCAGAGTCCAGCTCTCCTTCAGCAGAGTCAGAGAGAAGCAGGGCAACAAACAGAAAAGCAGGCCTTCCAGATCGGCAGTCCAGTTGAGTCCTTTAAGCAGCACAGCAGATCTTCTGGCAGAGCTTCACTTAAAAGTCCAGTAGTGTCTGATTTTAGGGGTTCAGGGGCCCATTATTTATTCCCAAAAGTGCCTTTGATGTGCGTGTGCCTTCAAAGCAGCTCTCTCAAGTGCACAAGTATCCCTTTCAACACAGTCATGTCTGCCAGGCTATCAGTGGAGGTAACCAGTCCTTTGTGAGGGGACAGGACACTGCCTATTCAAGTTAAGTATTTGCCCCTCCCTTCCATCCTGCCCATGGAAGGCCATCAGAATGCTGATGTATGTAGGTAGGTACACAGACATGTGTGTTGTGGCTGTCTAGGGGGCATGCACAAAGTTTAGCTGTTACCCAGCCCAGAGGTATAAGCACAGAGAAATGTCCACGTTCTAAAAGTGGCATTTCTAAAATAGTAATGTTAAATCCAACTTTACCATTAAAGAGGATTTTTCATTATCACTCCAGACATATGAAACATGAAAAAGCTGCTCTTCTCTTATCAGGAATTACAGCTTTAAGTATATTAAGGAATTCCCAATGCTAACCTATGAGAGGAGTAGGCCTCACAGTAGTGAAAAACGAAATAGGTGGTTTGTCACTATCAGGACATTCAAAACATACTAGTACATGACCTATCTTTCATTTAGACAGCACCCTGGCTTCAGGGCCACGTATGTGTAATAAAAGGCAAGTTCCAAGCTTGGAAAGCAATTTTAAATGGCAAGTTGAAGTGGCTGTAAACTGCAGTCACAGGACCTGCAGAGGCAGGCCAGAGATATGTTTGAAAGGGTACTTCTGTGAGTGGCACCATCAGTGCTGCAGGACCACTAATAGCATTTAATTTACAGGCTCTGAGTATATGGTATCCCACTTACAAGGGACTTACAAGTAAATCAAATATGCCAAACAGAAGTAAACCAATGATACCTCGTTTAGAGGAGAGAGCACATGCATTGCAATGTTGGTCAACAGTGATAAACTGCTCAGAGTCCTGAAACAAACAAAAAGCAGGTCAGAAAAAGAGGAGAAAAGGAAAAAGTTTGAGTTGACACTTCAGGGAAGGACATTTTCTAACACCTCCTTAACAGTCACAACACTGCCTAGTCCTGTGAATTTCTCACAGGCCTTGCTGATGGCTTTAGTAATTCAAAATGAATGTAGGGAATGGAGTTGTAGCCCAATTATATAGGAATCACAATCACAATATTGTGCCTTTTTGGATTACGATTAAAGTGCCACATCATTTGAAGTAAAAAAAAAACAGTGCACATAGATGCAATCTTGGGTATCAATGACACTCCCTTAAATAGGGAAAGATGGGAGTAAGTGCACAATACTCTAAAGTCTATCTTTATGTAGCTTGAAATCCTTAATTATATCACTAGTCGTAGAAAATATTTCCCTTGCCTGCAGGGTAGAACAGAAACCACATACATAAATTACTCTAGCATCGAAAGCAAGTCCAGACGTATGGCACTGATAGAACTTCTGCAAAACCAGCAGTGAAACTTGCAGCTGCATACCGTGGGATTTTAAGGGCTACCAGCACACACATTGAGACTGAAATTGCATCACCATTACAGCGAAATGTAGACATCATCGGCGAGACTTTGATCTTTGAGGAAACAAGTGGTGAGAGTCTGTGAGAATGGGAGAAGGTAGAAAGAAGGGGATTCCTCACTCAGTCTGGCTTTGTAAAAGTGAAAAAGAGAGTGCTAATGCTGCCCAATGTAGGAAGCTGGCTCTGTATATGGTATACCACTAAGTGGTTATATCGTGCACAGAGTCCAAAGAATCCCCAAAAGTGTACAGGGCTTAATATAAACCCAAAGTGCATTATTTGTGGTAATATGTGCGAGCAGCCTTAGGCCTAACACAGAGGAGTGTAAGACACATTGTGACCAATAATGACAGACAACTCAAAAAGGAGATCCACACCAATTTTAGAAAAATAAGTTTCTTTAAAGATTTATTTTAAGACCAAGATGTTCACAAAAAGGTAAATACGTTTTTTTGGGAAAAATATATATACTTTACAAAGTGGGCACTGCAATTTTCAAGCTTCACAGTGTTAAGCTATGGGAGCAAAACAAGAATGCAGCTTCACAGGCAAGTATACAACTTACAAATCCAGACTTCAGGTTTAAGGTTAGCACCAGGCAAGGTTCAAGTTGGGACCAAAGGTGCACCACCAGAGGCACAGGGGCGGCCGAGGTCAGACGTCCAATGTTAACCAATGAAGACTGTGGGTGAGTGAAGATGAGCTGCTCACAGGTGAGTAAAGCGGTGTCTAAGGTTGACCTCCTGGTTTTAAGGTAAGCACTTGAGGGCCACAAGGCAGCACCAAACTTACACCCACAACGGAACAGGGGCGGCCAGGTGCAGACTGCCAACAGAGTTCTGGGTGCACAATGCTTTCCACAGGGGAGATCGGTTTTCAACAAAGGCTGCAGGCTCAGGCCAGGAGGCTGGATTAAGAAAACCCACAGCTGCCTAGGTAAATATAGATGCTATTGGATGTAGGGACACCCATGGTTAAGGTCCCCAAGGATCAGGGGTTTTGGGTGCAAAGGTGTCCTTAAGGCCTCTGAAATCTCTTACTTGGCAGATTGCGGTCAGGGGGAGCCTTCAAGTTTAGGCTGCAGGCGTCGAGAGTACGGCAGGGGTCAGCCTATGGTGGACTCAGGATCAGAATCGCTGGGGAAGCTTCACAGAACCGGTGGGCCACTTGGACTCGGGCTGTGGGGGCCAGGGGCAGAGGTGGATTCGGAGGCGAGTTAGCAGTTCCTCAGGGCAGAGTTCTATTTGTCTTTGCAGATGGTTTCTTCTGGACATGTCTGCTGTCCGGGAGATTAGGAGTCTTTCTTGAAGGCAGGCAGTCCTCCCAGGGTTCTGGAGGTCGCTGGCCTGCAGGGCGAGTCGCTTTTCTTCAGCAGGGACTTAGAGGGCAGCAGGCAGTCCGGTAGGGCTGGGGTCAAGTCAGTTGGTCTCTTCAGTCTCCAAGTCAGTTGGTCTCTTAAGTCTTTGCTACTGCAAGGCTCTTCTTTAAGTGTGTTGAAATCTGATTTCAGGGTCTGGAGGAGCCAACTTAATACTATTTAGGTGCGTTACAGGGGAGTAAAAGGCAAGGACCAATGGGTCTCTCACTTGGGGTGTCTTCACCCACTTTTATGCCAGCCTTCTGTGGGAGGGGGCACAGCCCTAGCACTGATTGGATAAGTCCCACCATCCCAGTGGGTCCAGAGGTAGTCTCCTGTCCTTCAATGTCCACTAGCCATACTAACCAAATGTGGCAATAGCGGAGAGGAAAAGGTTTAAAAAAAATAGGCAGGGAAGCAGTTTGGGTTGAGGCTTTCCTCGAGGCGAGTAGATAAATGCTGCCGGCTGCCCCTCTATTGCAATTCCCTGGTTCAATTTGCCTGTTTCTCAAGATTTGAGGTGCATCAGCAAGGCCTCTGTTACAAACTGTTCTACCTCACTCAGCGCTGCTTTGTACTACGGCCATAAGTGTAATGCCTAATAGGAGGAGAACTTGTTAACAATCTCCATCTTTTCGGTCCCCACACCATCTGGGTTGCCACTAATCTTACTGATGTTTCTGGAGAAGTCATTCCGCTTACTGAGCCAGTATAAAAGTGTGGCAGCTTTGTCTTATGTTTTTCTGTTCAACAATGGAATGGAAACCAAATGTTCTAAGCTTCTTTGATTAGTGTTTTGTTGCAGAGACATCTGGGTCCCCTCCACCACAACCTGGTAGCCTTGTCTCTCTTTTGTCTAAACCGAAGCTCAGGATAGAACAGGCATTTATTCAGCAAGGAGACTGCCCCACGCCACTCTTTTTTAAGTCGGGATATGTATACCGTTGCATGACCTCATAATACTAGCATGAACGCTTCAAACAATGAGGCCTCCTAGCAAAGTTCTAGTTTAGATAGAAGTAGGATGCAGCTTCTATAGTAAGGAATGCCATAAGGGCTTACTCCATCAACTACTGCGCCTTGAGCTCCCAGGTGCGATTGACCAAGTAGACCTGGTCACCAAGAGTAAGCATGATTGGTCTTAGATGTCCCGGGGTATCAGCAGCAAAGTGGATTTCAGAAAGTGGCATAAAGAAGCAGTTTTGTCTACATAATGAGCCATGGGTTCTGGAGAAGGTAGAATAAGCCCTCATTGGTGGATGGAATTGTACCATATGTGTGATAAAACCAAGGAGGAGGCAAACTTATATAAGAGTATAGTTTCCTGTGTGTAGTAAGGGTCAAAACACGTTCCCTTTCTCAATTCATGTTCTCATGTAAGTCACCTACAGTTGAGATAAATTTTGTTGAAAGAGAAGACCTTATTAACAAGTGCATTATATGTGGCCTCAGGCGGCATTTGCCAATAAGAGGGGTGGTACAACTCGCTCCCCCACAGGATGAAACAGAGTTACTGCCATAAATAAATCAGAGGGATCTCTGAAGTAATCAGGCTTCCACTTATACCTGTTGGACATGAGAAATGCTACTCCCCCTCAGCATGTCCCCTTCTAGAGGGCCTAGCTTTACAATCAAAGGAAAATTAGTCGCCACACAGGAGGTCTTCATCGCGCCATGTCATCAGGAGACAATTCGCATCCACCTTTAGTGCGCTTAAGAATTGTAGCTTCTCCCTGCTATTCTTTACTCATGCTGCATTCCAGGAGACATTTTTTAACTCACTGCTAATTATGAGGCAGTAAAGGGAGTTTATTCATGCAAGCACTATTTAAGACACCGGGTTGCCAATTCCAGCTTTGTGTTGCCTCACATGTATTTTTTTCTGGGAATATTGTAGGTTCCCTATATGCCACCCATCTACCATTTTTCCAAGGTGTGCTTGCAACCCCTGGGCATCCGCCCTCAAATCACCACGATAGTATAATGTCGGGTCTGGTGGCTAAGTGGACTAATGCGTCCACTGCAAGGGCCTGTGTTCGACCTCATGGTCACAGGTTCAAATCCTGGCGGGTCCACGCAGCCTTTCATTCATCTGAAGTCGATAAAATGAGTACCATTGAGTTGGGTAACAATAAGCATCTGTTATTCAGCGCCAAGATACCCAAGGGTGAACGTGCTCTTTACAAATACACACGTTATGTTATAGTGCAGGGGGGAGGACAGACCCAGGATATCACCCTGATTATGGTGCATGCTTGCATCCATTCCACCCCTCTCTTCTAGTACTGGGAAGACATTGATACCTCTACATTGCAGGCTTTCAAAGTTTTGTAAAAGCGATTTTATAATAATTTTAGATAGAAGGACACCATTTATTTGGCTCCAATCTCTGCATGTTGTTAAGAAACCAAGTTAATATCTCTGCTTTGGATTAGGTTTAGAATGTTAAGGTCCATGAAACAGGCAAGCAAAGCAGACCAATTCAAAATTAAGTCAGATTCGAAAAGTGGAACAAAGTCTATCATATAGGCTTTGAGATTATACTGTGCTTGATTTTAACTTTGGGATTACGCAAATCCCGGGGTCCTTTCTTCATACTGGGGTCCACAAATGGGGTGGCCGTTGGATTCAGAGAAGACATGATGGAAGATGGCAGACCAGCAAGGGTTATTGCTCCAAGCCCCTCTGGGCTTCTCAAGATCACAGGATTAGCAGTTGTGTATGAGTGGCCCCCCCATCGGGACTCAGGTTGGTACATGTGCGTGACCTTGAAAACTACTCAGGCCCTTCTTACCTTGATAGGTTTTAAGGTCTTTATGGAAGATCTACCCCTTCTCTAAAGCAAGTTTTCTGTGTCCTCTCTTTGTAAATCTTCAATTGATATTTTTTTTACCCTTTCCGTTTTTTGGTGTTTTCCTTTTGGTTTTAACTGGGCGAGGCAGGGCTCACAAACATCTGTATTTGGTTTGTAGCGAGATATAAAGATTGGGAGTGCAAGAATTTGTTTGCAGCACCTCTATAGTTGCAGAACTGTCGTATCCATATCAAAGATGAATTTCATGAAGTGAGTTGGGCTGACCTCTGTATGGGTTTCTTTCGTGCAGTCTTTGCAGTTTGGTTTTCACTTGTGACCTGAAAATGATTTGGGTCCAAGACTTTTTGATGGTCATCTTTTATGATTGTCGGTGGGATAACCTCTGGTAAAACCATTTGCGCTGCGCCATATTCCCTATCTTTCTTTCCGTCAATCAATTGCTTTAATATAGCTGTCACTGTATCCAGAGTAGAGTCCAACCCCCCGTATACAGTTTTCCAACAAAGTTAAGGTGGAGAATAAAAGCATATCTAAATAAAGTAGGGTGGCTATGATCTTTACCTCATGATCTGAGAGGTTACATGGTGGATTGTCCATTACTTCCATATCTGGAGTCTCTGATGGTTGTGATAATAAAGAAGAGTGATTTGAAGGTGTACTGCTAAATAGCTGCAGACCAGTAGGTATTGTAAGTGGCGGAGAATTCAGATAGCTGTGATATATAGTCCTTATTTTGCTGCCTGCATCTCCTACAGGGGTCAACATCTATACCTGGTAATGTAAAATCTTCATCCAAGGTGCCAGAGGCTACTCTTGGAGGATGGCCCCCCTGTAGAAGAGTTGCTAACACATCCACTATGGCAGGAGCTGTTGTTGTCATGTCGGAAACTAAACAAGGAGAGGAGGAGAATTTAGGGGAGGGAGCAGGATTCAGGGTAAATGAACCAGATTATTTTCTTTGAAGATGCTCCTCATGGAGCGTATTATTTTTGAGGCAACCACCCAAGGATTAGGTCCATTCAAGAATTGGAGTTTAGACGCCCCGTTGACCCCACAGTACCCACACATTGGCTTCCTGGGTTGTCTTCTCAATTTCCCACAAAGAGTAAAGTTGGTTCTTGCTTTTAAATGCAGTGACTAAAGGGGCAGTGATTAGATTTATTTTTTGCACATGTCCTCCCCATTAGAAGGCACCCTGATCTCATTTTTTTTGCTGTCATTGTACTTGTGATTTTCCAAGCTTTACGTGCGGATGTCATACCGATCCACGTATTATATTTGGTGTAATATTAAGCACACCAAATCCCTTTAGTAGTTGATTATTCTTTGTGCTGCAGGCCAAAAAGCATCTTACACAATCCTAATCATAAGCCACCTGCTTCAACTTGCATCAAACATACCACCACAAGCTATTCTTGGGATTCCTTTATTAATTTGACAATTGTTGAAATACTGCAGTTGGATGAACACTCTGTATGACTAGTCCATATAGTTATGTGGGGCACCTCCTTATAAATCCGGAATTAGAAGATGTACGGTGAAAACAGCAGGAGAATTGGAAGAAGTAGAGGCTCCTTAATTGATGGCAGCAAAAAGAGGAAGAGAGGGAGGGGCGCAAGACAACAAGCCACACCATGACCTAGCCCGGCCGCCTCAGCTACCAACATGCTCTCCCCCCCTGGCAAGGCTCCCATCTATAGCGGGGACACAGGACAAATGGCTGCTCCCCTCTCTCCCTTGAATCTTCTGCATCTTCTTTCTCCTGCCCACAGGACGACAAAAGAATAATGTCAAGAAATCAGGGGTCTGTGCAGGCGGAGTTGGTTTCAGAGGCGTCTGAAGAGCGCCTTGCCCTGGCAAAGTCACGCGCCGACTTTAAACCAAGATCAGGGTCGTGGTCTTTGACCACTCACTCCTCCGTTCACTCCTGCCCCGCTGATATCTGCTGTTGGAGCCGCGATAGCCTAGCTCAGCAGCTGGAGTGGACACCCAACGTGGCCCTGCTGCTCTAGATTAACTATCGGCGTCTGCACGTCTGCATCACTGCAAGTAAGCTCACTCATTGCCAGCAGCTGCTTACTGCCCAGGGCCTGGAAGGGAGCATGAGCAGCCAGTGTTCTACCCCACGACAATCCTGGCCTAAAGGTATCATCACCGCCTCTTGGGTCGGCCGCAGCCCAGTTTCAGCATCAATCCAGGCAATTCAGGCCTACGCAGTCCAGTCTGGGGCCAGATTGATGGCATCCCATAGTGAGCCCTCTGACTAGGAAAGATGTTTATGAGAAGGGACAGCAGAGAGCCCAAGGTGATCTCCATCGCCACCGCCTCCTGCTTCGTCCCACCCGCGAAAAACATACTTTTCCCAGTTCGCAGCAACATTGTGTGGTTAGTGTGCGAGGTACAGCTCGCCACCAATCCAGCAATGGCATAGTCCTTTGACTCACTTCCCAGGGCACAGGCAGTTGCTGCAAATTAGCCCATACACTGTGTTGGCTTGACAGGGTGTCGGCGCCAGCCTTGTGGAAGGAACTTTCCTAGTGGGTGTCTGCCATTTTGACTCCTAATACCACCCATTCTTGAATACTCATTTCTAATTGAAAATCTATCTAAACTTTTTTAGATTAAATGTATGGATCCTTTAACAGGTTCCTTAACAAAAGGCCACAATCATAACAAAACCCAATGAGCGGAATTCTTTATCCATTTGTTTTATATTTCGCCCCATGAGCCCATTTGTCTACAGATGGTACTCATTGTACCAAAGTCAGTCCACAACTTTACTCAATGCAGTTTACAATTTGTGCTCCGTCTGCCTTAACTTAACAGTTATGGTTTGGTGCCAACACTTGAAGGGTGGGAATAAGAGGCAACATGTTATAGCATGGACTGGAGAAATCAAGGTCGTTTTTTTTCCTGGTAATGGCTGCTCGGTCAGTAAAAAGGATCACACACACAGCGGTGCTTGGATACTTTTCTGAGTTGGAGTGCTCCATTATGGTTACATCACAGAAGTGATAGGGTTTGTGAACAATCCAAGAGGCGCACAAAGGACAAGTCTGGAAAATGAGCCCCACCCATTCAGCAGGAGAGTGGTAAGGGTGTGGTATTTCATGCAGTTTTACTGATAAAACTACATAGCAGACAAACAAAATGTAGAAATCGAGTTTGAACTAAGGCATGATTATTCTGGGGGTTCTGCAGAACCTCCAGCCCCCCTATTTCCAGCACCCAGCCGCGGCCCTTGCAGTGGGGTGGGGGGAGGCAGTGGGGTTTCGTCAGACGAGGACGGTGGGAAATTAGTTATTTATTTGATTTTCCCTCATAGTCGTCTGTCGAATACCCACGAACCGGGCCACACCGATCTTACCTGCACAGGCCGCGGCTGCCAGCACCTATGCATGCGCAGTCTATGAGCCATGCCACAGCATTTGAAGAAGGTTAGAGGTAATTGTTTTTAACAGGAGCTACAGCCTGAATATAGGGTGATCAGCCATCCGTAAATTTCATGGACAGTCCGAAAATTGGACCTCACGTCCGTTGTCCATGAGGATCCTTTTTACGGACGCCTTTTGTCCGTAATTTTAGGCATTACAGGGAACAGAGCTGTTCCCCTGCAAGAGGCCTCAGCCTCCTGATGGGGCCGCCTCGCACTCCTCTGAGTACAAGAGCAGCCCCACCCCGCCCATTGTCATTCTGTGTGGAGCTGATTGCCACATACAGAATGTTAATGGGTCAGTCTGGGCTGGCACAGCATGTGGTGGCCTCCTCCTGCCTCGGTCCAGGCAGAGCATTCTTTCACATGGAAGGGCAAAAACGCCCATGCTGCTGCTACCTGAGAATCCAGTTAATCGAAGGAGGGCAGTGAAAGAAGTTCAAAGGTTTATAGTTATAGGATAGCAGCCATGGTTGCTGCTTTTTTATTTTATGCAACTAACAACCATTGACAAAGCCAATAGTTCTGTCTTGTTGTAGGTGTAACGTTACTTGTTCCAAGTATAACGATAATTGCTGTATTATATATCTGGATGCAATGACACAAGCAACAAAAATACCAGTCGGGGGCACATTATATTAAGCACAGATTTTTAGCTTATGTGTTTTAAGCCACGCATTTTATTACATTAAACCCCCTTTTGGAGAGACCCCCCCTAGTTTTTAAATCCCACTTAAAGCACTGGAAACAACACCATGTCACAGTCGCCTCACGTCCAGGCACTATGTATCATGCATGACTCATGCCTTCCACTTTTTCAGATTGCCTATGTCCAGGGGCATAGTGAACCCTGTCCCACCACACCCCTTGCATTAGGATCTACAGCGAGGGTGGAGTTCTTGATGGGTCTCATAATTAATGTGAAAAGATGAGTGAGTGAGTAAGTAAGTAAGTGAAGGGATAGGTGGATGGATCGCTGGATAGATGAGTGAGATGATGGATTGATTGATGAATTGATAAGTGAAAGGGTGGATCACGGGCGAGAGAAGGAGTGGATGGATGAGTGAAATGATGGATGGATTGATGAATTGATAAGTGAAAGGGTGGATTGATGAATTGATAAGTGAAAGGGTGAATGGATGGACGCATGAGTGAGTGAAAGGGTGAGTAGATGGACAAAAGGAGTGAAAGGTGGATGGATGAGAGAAAGGATGGATGGATGAGTGAAAGGATGGATTCATGAGTTTATGAGTAGATGGATGGGTGGGTGGGTGGATGGATGGATGGAAGGATGGATGGCTAAGTGAAAGGGGAATTGAAAGAGAAAGGGAGATGGGTAAATGGATGACTGAACGGGTGAATAGGTAGAAGGATGACTGACTGGATGGATGAATGAATGAGTAACTGAAAGGATGTCTAGATAGTTAAATGGCTGGATGGATAAGTGAATGGATGGATGGGTGGAAGAGTGGATGGATGAGTGTACGGATGGATAGGGTGCATGGATGATGGATAAGTAAAAGGGTGGACTGAGGGATGGATGAGTGAAATGATGGATGGAACGATACATGATGGCTAGGTTTGTAAATGGATGAATATGGACATGGATGGGCACACAGATGGAAGGACAGAATGAATGGTGAAAGACTGAATGATGGATGAAAGTATGATTACACATTGTAAGCCCCATTATCTTAAGCAACAGTTCTTATACATTGACTTTCACATTTATATGAGTGATGTCTCTATATAATGTGTGTGTTGTAATGCACTCCAACACCCTGCCCCACATACTTGGGAGGAGTAGCACTATAGAAGAAATTAAATACACATCAGAAAGGGTCTATGTGAAGATGAGGGGCGCCATTGGAGGGTGGTATCAGGGCCAGACTGTCTCGACCGGGCAACTGTCCTGAATTTGCACCCATGTCAGTTGGTCACCCTACCTGAATATGAGCTATTCACTTTATCGGGTCACGGCAGGTGCGCGCTCAGGTTGGCGCGCCTCCGCGCCATGTGTGGCGTTGAACGTTCCCTTCTGCAGGAGTAGGTCAAGCACTCCGGGACTTTCCCCAGATGGTTCTTGTGAGGCCTTTATCTCACCCATGTAAACACAGAGCGAGTTCCGGTTTGCTGAATTGTATATCCACTCGATGACCGTGTGCAAAGCCTCATGTTTGCTTAGCCAGGAGGCTGTTTCCCGCCTGTGATTCATTAAGCCTCTGTGGTACGCCCCCCACTTCCTTCATTTTACACAATCACAAATTATATTAGTTTGTCTTATTTTGATAACCTCTTTAATTAATGTCTTGCACAGGAAACGCATGATTGTTTTAAGGCAGCCCTGTAAAACAGAGGCTCACTTATGTTACAGAGGCCTTCTTGAAGGTCCCAAGGCTGAAATGTTCTTTTCACAGACTGTTTAGATCACTGGGTTATTTAAGTTAATACAAACCCCTGTTTTCATTTCAAGTCCGTTATTTGGGGAGAATTTAAAAAATGTTTAAATTGCAGCTATAGTGTTACTAGCTGGAAAGTCTAGCGCCTTGGGTCATGAGTATACCATTTAGCTCCACCTAAGTGAGGGCGAAGAATTCAGAGTGATGTCGGCTAATGAATGTCTTTCTTGGCTACAGATATGCTTAAAAAAAAAAAGTCATGTGTGCTAATAATACGCCTCCAAGGATTGTCTATGGAAATATTTTATTTTTATCTGGTTTGCATTTCATAGAATAAGGAATTGAAAAGTTTATGTCCATGTAAGAAATAAGAAATTACCTAAATTAACCTATTGCACTTGTCGAGTACCTCTTTTTTGCAGGAAATGAAAAAGAGTGGAGCAGGAGACATAGAAAAAGTGCACTTGGGATGTCAGGAGTAAGGACGAGGCGCTTCTAAAAAACAGAATCAGAGGAACGATAGAATTTGCAGATCCAAAATGTTTAGTAGCATGGGAAGGGATAAGCTACCATATTAGAATAATATGCCTGAAATACCATTAATAGGGCGCCAGTGGCCCTAAATTACGTGGGTCAAAGGGCTTTGGGGGCCCAAGCTGATGCTTTGTGCCCGTCAGCTTCCTGCTCAGTCTCATGGCCTTTGGTGGCAGAGTGAAGCCCACCACTGAATGTGTGCCCTCGATTGCCGAATAAACTGTATTTTCATGGGATTTCTTCCAGAATCCTAAATCATGAACAAATGCCCTGTATTTTTCTCAGAGGAAAGTGGCAATCTTTATTCTGAGTAGTTTAGATGGGATGGCAGGGCGTAGTTTAAGCACAATGGGCCAGATGTACGATGCATTTTACCGGTCGCAAACGACCCGGACCGGTAAAATGCTTTTGCCATGTCCAAAAGGCAAAATGCTACTTGGTAACTTGTTGCACACGATTTAGTACATCTAATAATTACGTACACCTGGCCCTTAGTGCTCAAGGCTTCATTGCGTCCCCCCTGCCATCCATCAGAACAATTTCACCCATAAACAATATCGATCTTGACTGTAGGATTGCCCAACACCCAGTATTTTTGTACTTTATAGTTATACATTATTATTTTTCAGATTAAGAAAAGAAGATGATATATTTTAAAATAGTCCATCTTACACTTCCGGAAAACTCTTGAATTTCCCCCTGATTTAAATTGATCAATTTAGTTTTTAGTTTAACATTCCCTGTGGTATTGGTATAGGCAGTGTAAGAGGTTCTGTGGGACTATATTCACGTTTTGTCTGGCTACGGGCAGCTTTTGTTGCTAGGACAACCCTTTACCATCAACTCTTCAAAAAGTACAATAAGACGTATAGCCAGCTAGTTTTATTGGTGGGTTAATGGCTCTTTTTGTTTAGAAAGCATGTCATGTCTAGATTAATTAAGATGTCAAAGATAAAATGCAATTCACACATCAACCTAGCAGTTTGTCTTACTCTGCTGTCATGATAATAAGTTAACTACTTGCAACAGGTGCTTCATTTCAGACTCATTTTAAAAATTCTGTTCCAATGCAGTCTGTTCATTGAAGGGCTTAACTTTCAGCTTTCATAAAAATAAAAAAAATCACCTCCTAGGTTCCCCTTAGCTTATTGTCATTGTTTTAATGTCCTTTTGCTTACTCAATGTTTTTTATTTTTAGAAATTGGTTGGGGGATTTAATTGTGTTGTGTTCTTTACCTTGAAATTGTTGCTACTGCTTCAACTCAGCGCACACTTCCCTGGAGATTACCTGCCGCATGAGCCATAGCTAACAGTGATTTGGAAGAGATTCTCCAGAACTCTGCTTTGATCTAACGAGGAGTGTGTCCCCAGAACCCCAAAACAAAATGAATAACCTAATTTCTGACAATACTGAAGAAAGAAAGCCATTTGCTATACAGGTCCACAATCCGGATGATCACATTTTGTACCACAATTTGTGTTAAATATTGAAGTAAAGTGGCCTACCTGAGTTGATCTTGAACTACTATCACTTTGGGTCACAAGAACTGCCACTACTTGGGTCAAGCAACCTTGAAGTCCCCTTGAAAAGGCCCAGAGGCCGATGGGCTTTTGGGCCGTCTTTTTCTGATGCCCTTGAGGGCTTTGGGCTGTTGCCTTCATTATACTCACTTCCTGTCCCACATTCCCTCTAGGTCCTGGAGCAAAACTGAGCACTCCAGGTCGATGAATGGCAAGTGGGTGGTGAGGCAATGAAACCCTACATTCTGCAGACTACGCTGACCAAGTTAGGATGCCACTAGGGACGGTCAGAAGCGTGGAGAACCCTTGTACTTCGGAAGCCATCTCCCCTACACCCCATTTAAGGCATAACTAACTGGTTATCTGGTGTGCATGTTTTTCACAACAGAGGCACTCAGCCGCGTCCCTTGGCAAGTTGTCAAGTGCTGTTGCGCTCTGCTCTGTAATACCATGTAGACTGCAGGATTTAAATAAGTTGACAAAAACAACTTATAGAACAAGCTATGTCTTGCAACACCAAACAACAATAGAAAAAGTCCACACACTAAACATGCCTAGACAGAAATAAACACTAACAGAAGAGGAGGATCGGTAGGAGAGCTTGCAATAACTACTATACTAAACCTCAGGTGAGCTGCTGGAATCTGAAGGTGGGCGTGTCCTCAAATACACATCATCAACACCTCTGGACTCCCTGAACTTCTTCTTGTGCCCCAGCTCTGAGCTCACTATTGCCATGATCTAGCTGTGAGCCTGAAGCTCCCAAGAGAATCTCCTTGTCACAGGGCCACCGGGCTCACAAATCTGGCCCGAGGTCTCCCAGCTAAACTCTACTACACTGAGGTGCTGTCAATTTCGGTCCGACTGCAAACTTGAGGCTCCACATTCCCTCACCTGAAAGTGCGGTGGTGGACCATGCTGCAATCCACACCGCGGCATCCGAGTCACAGTATCCTTTCGGAGATGAACCAGCATGTAAGCTGTCAGAGCAGACCAGCCTCTACATTTAACATTTTCAAGTCATTTGAGCATTTGCAGCAATAAGCAGATTTAACAGTATCCCGAAAAAGAGTACAGGAACAGTTTTTTTTAGAATGATTCACTATCTGCTCACACATAAAGGTCTTGAAGTCAGCTCTAAGGCAGGATCCTGACATCACACAACTCTCAGGTGTTGACCACCTTTGTTTCCAAAGCAGGAAAGGCAATCATTGGTAGAGTGGATTCCCAGTAGCCTTTGAGGGTAACCATGATTTAAAGTCAAGAAAAGGGACCTTGAAAATTCAGAGAGAAGAAATGAAATCTTCTTGTAATTTGGCACTCCTTCGCTGTCCTGAAAAGGGGATTGAAGACGTTTTAAAGTCAACTCCTTCAGGGACGATGTTAGGACAATTTAAGCAAACTCCTTCAATGAAGACAATAGGGACACTGTGCTCCTTTGCTGAAGATCTTTTGTCAAGGGTCTTTGTTGAAGATCTTTTGTCAAGGGTCATAACATAATGAGAGCTTCTAAAATGCTTCTGCCAGTCGGTTACCCGCACAATCAATAAACAAGATGTGCTAGTTTTACCTCGTCCTTGCCTAGAAGAGCTGTAAATTAGTGTTTGTTGTGATGCCCCAGCCTCTATACAGTGTGAGTATACTCAACAGAACAAGCTGGCAGGTCCCAGATAGAGACCCTAAGGAAAATTTATAGAGCCCCGAAATGTTGCCCTGGGAGGTATTCACGAAACACATAAAGAAGATCAAACTAACACCATCTACAATGGCTCGAGAATCCTGACACTACCTGCTCTACTTTGAGAGGACTTTGCACCACAACTTTGTGTGTGAGGGCAAGATGTTGGGTAGTTGGGATAGTGATTCTGTTATGGACAGGAGAGTTTATATTACTGGAAAATGCGAATGAATCAATGAAACCCCTGTTCGCTCCAACATCCCATTTGACCAGAGTCTGGCATAGAGAACCAAGATTCAACATTTATACCAAGTACAAAGGCAGCTTTTCTTAGTTAAGTAACCCACTATCTTCGAAGAGGTAAGTGGGGGGAGGAGCTTGCCGCTAAACCCTGAGGACACAGAGGGCATGGGCTCCTCGCCAACCGTGAACCCCCAGCCGCTAGCAGCCACCGTACACCTTCTGCTCGCCCTGCAGCCGCACCTCCTGTTTGCTGTGGACCTGGTGGAGCCCCCGTTGCCCTCTGGGCGGCTTGGGGGCACAGGGAAATGGTAGTGCGAGGATGCATGACTTGTTGGATGCGGCACAGGATAGCACCCGCATTGTTATCAGGGCCCATGAAACCGCCAGAGCAACAGAGCTGTGTCCTCCCCGGGCCCGAATGAGAACTACCTGATCCTGGGCCTCGGCTAGCCCTTGACTGTCTGGGAGCCTGATCACCTTATTGGGGGGCAACAAAACCTCGTTATGGCGTGGGGCCCACTGCAATCAAGATGGCGCCCTGCTGGACTAGTGAGGGCCGTGAAGACATCAGATGTGGCCCATGGATGGGGCGCTATACCAGATGGTGGTATCAAACTATAAGTGCCCCCTGCGGGGGGACCATACCCTGAGGACTCTGGTTGGGCCACCAAGGGCCGTTTGGTAGCATAGTTGTCTCTGCGCACTCGGCGGAGCCGCTCTGGCTCCTCAACTTCTCTGCTACGGATTCCTTGGGATTGCACCGGAGACATGCCCAGACGCTCTGGCTTTAAAGTAACTCTGGAAGTAGCCCTGGTTATTATGGCCTTCTGGGCACAGGCTGCTACCACTAACTTACCTTGACTGGGCTTTGATCTTTCCCTTCACTGCAGATGTGTCTACTAGCAGCTCCAATTTCACCCCTGAACGGTCCGGAGTAAATCCTCATGTTGTTGTGAGCCTGAACCCTGGCATTGCTCTTCACTGTCCTGTAGGTAAGTGTTGTTTTGGGGCACAGATCACTTGGTGTGCCATCATATACTTTGTGGTTCATTCTTTCATGGTATCCTGCCCTCCCACCCCCACTTCTATAATGAATGCCTGGTGCTGGGGGTGATAAGACTGTCGTCCCCTGAAGCCTTGGGATCCTGGTTGGTAGCTGGGGGTATTATCATTTGGGCACTTCCCAGCAGCTGTTTGGTACCCTTTGCTGCTAGAGAATCGCTGTTTGGTGGTGGTCTCTGTAGGAGAGTAGGATCTGCTTATTATAGTTACCCCCACTTTTTGCTGTGTTTCACTGGTTTATCGACTTTAGTCTGGCTGTGGCCCTGCTAACCAGGACCACAGCCTAGCTGTTCTCTCTCTAATTTGGTTACCTATACATTAGTACACTCCAGATTGGTTACTGGGTTACCCTTGTGAGTCCCTAGTATATGGTACCTTACATACCAAGGGCATAGGTACCCCAGAGGCCTACCAGGGGCTGAATCATGTATTATGCCACCCCTATGAAGCCTTTCAAAATGGCACCACAGGTCTGCACTTGCAGCCTGGGTAAAGTGGTGTAGGTACCTATATCTATCTATATATATATATATATAGACACATATACACCTATAAGTCACTCCTATGGCAGGCCTTCACAATCCTGAAGGCAGAGTGCTTGGTTTTGTGTGAGAGGGTGCACTAGCATGAGCTGAGCCCCTCTGCAGCTTTTCGAATCCCTTCCTTATAGCTGTTCTAGGATATAGCCATACAATATACTCTTAAGTGCATTATAATCCTCGTGGTTAATGCTAACTTTGGAATGGCTTTATCAAAACATGTCGTGTTTGGTGTCAAACACTTTGGAATCCTACCCCTGCCAGATCTGGTGGCGGGGGTAGAATTACACTCTTCTAGAGGGAGAAGACATGTACACACTTACTTACCCGGTAAATGTTTATAAGAGCCTCAGCATCACAAAATGGATGCTGCTGCCACAGACACGAGTCAGACCTCCTACTGCTGGATGAAACTCTGGCAGGGGAGGTCTGGACAATAGGTTTCCTGTCCAGGGAGGTGCCAGCACCTCCCCAAACAGGCTTTAGTGTATTGGGGCAGGGTGGGTGTAAATGTAAATGTAAATGTAAATGTAAATGTAAATGTATAGGCATTTATATAGCGCACTACTTGCCCGTAGGGTCCCAAGGCGCTTCGACCGCTGCGAAACCCTTCCTGGCTTCCCTGAGAGATGGTCCCTTAATGGGTATCTCCAGGGTGAGACCAGGCATCCCCGGCGGTCTGGTGGGGCCGTTAGTGAAGATGAGGCAAGCTAATGCCCAGAGTTGCCGAGTGTGATCGCTGATCAGAGTGGGCACCAAGGCGAGAGAATTATCGAGTCCGCTGACCCTGGTCCAGAAACCTGCCGCGCCGGGAATCCAACCCTGGTCCCGGGCCGTCCTCTGCTCTCGGGTCTGCCGCCTCTAACCAGTGAGCCACACTACTTCACTAGGGTTGCATTCAGTGAATGCTTTTCAGACACTGCCTGGGGCACACAAAGTGTCCCGTGCATTTCCCAGTTCAAACCGGTTGCTGGGGCACTCAGCTCCAGCTCTGGCGCGAAACCGGACAAAGGGGAAGGGGTATAACCACCCCCTCCACAGGTCCTCCCATAGGTGGAACCCTAGAGTTATTCCAACCCCTAAACTTGGTATAAGTATAGGAACCCAGTAACTAGGACTTTAGATTACTCTGGACGAAACTCTGAAACATAAATCTTGGACCTTCGACATTCCTTATCGACTAGAAGACGGACAAAATCTCCCTTGGGGTCAAGGAGTGACTCCCCTGGTCAAACAGGCACCAAATAAGTCTCTTACCGGTCTGCCTTTTCGAGGCTCCTGCCGGATTCCATAGAATCTGTGACACCGGACACAGACTTCCAGACATCTCCGAGGCTGACACGAGTCCCCAGCAAAGCTGAGACCTGTAGCTATCACGAGAGATGTGGGACCGGAACTCCTGGACATCCTGCACATTTGCTAGTGCATCGACTTCCCGAGCTTTCCCGAAGTTGTGCATTGGGCTACTTGTAGTCCAAGCCCGGAGTACCTTTTGCATTAAAAATTGTGGGCCTACACTCCACGAGTGTTCCGTGAGCCCGCTTTCAGCATTTCAGCTCGAGGCGCCTTCGCGATCCCTAGTCCGTTGGCTAGTGGGTCACCACGAAGGAATTTACTTTGTTTCTTGGGCTTACCTGGTTGCTCCAGACGTGCCCTGCCTCCCCTCCTAAGGGTGAGTCCCTCAGACCTTGCTGGTCTGCACCAAAGTCAATCTTGTCATCTTGGGTGGGTGCTGTTGCCAAGGCTTGTTGGGTCCAATCCGGATACCGACGCTGCAGCACTCGACATCCGACGTGGGACAGCTCGAATTCAGCTCCTGGTTGTCGTCGACGCCTCCTGGACATCGTGGCTGAAGAGTCAAGCTTCACCTGCTTCACCTAAAAGCACCCAACATCGGGTGGCATCTTCCTGTCGCCATCCTGGTCACTGGCTAGTGACCCAGACTCTGTCCCCTCAGCTTTCAGGTTCTTCAGATCTCCGATCCACCCTTGGATCCATCCGGACACTCTTCTCCTGGACGCCTACAGTACTTCTTAGCAGCTCTCCATTGGAATCAACGACGAAACCGGACACGAAAAGACACCTATGCACCTGGTTTCCCTGGGTGAGGTAACACGAGTACTTCAGTGCTCCCGTGGGTCTTGACTCTCAAAGTGTCCAGTACTGAAAGGGTTTCACCCTAGTCCACTCCTAAGTGTCCTTAAACGTAACTTTGTAACTAACTTTCGCCATAGAAGTCAATGGTGATTCTGTGTTTAGACACTGCACGCGTCCCCCGTGGGTCTCCTGCGTCCCTACAGTGGGTGGTTCCAGGTTGCTCCAGTGGTTCTACAGGCCCTAGGCCTAACTTCTATCCCTCACGTGGTTCTTATACCACTTTCATAGTATATGGTTTGTGAGGCCCCTAGGGCAAAAAGTATACTGTGCTAATTTACTGTGTGCTAATTAAGTTCTTGTATTGTACTTTTGCCTCTAGCCTCATAAAGAGACTAGAGGGGTTGTGTTTAGAATAAATACATATATTTTATATATATACCTGTTGTGGTACTCTTTCATTTGATCATTCAAGAGATTATAGACTGGTAAAACAAGCTGCTTTACATTCCTTCAAGACTTAGCCTGAAGACTGCTCTCCACGGCTACCACTAGGATAGCTTTATATAAAGGTTGTCTAAAACTACCATCAATAAGGGTTGTTTGGACTGGTGCAAGGTGCCCACTAGAATAGTAGACATCATATGCCAGGCCAACTTATCACAGTCTCTGACTGGCCTTTAGCCTTTCATCCCACGGTGGCTCTCCAAAACGATGAAAATGGGTGAGAAATGATAGTAGATCATAGTTGTATGCTGCATGATTAGAGGTGGGCAAGCCAGCAAATTAACCGGGAGATCAGAACTGAGCGAACAGCTTAATTTTGTCGTAAGAACCATAACACAAACTGAGCCATCAACATATTTGACATGTAAATTGTGCAACAAATACCAGGTAATAATTTGAAAAATAATTTTCAAAATTCAAAACAGTATAGTTTTAAATATGTGGAAGAATTTCTCTGCATTGAGTGGCATTTATTAGATGTAATAATGTGTCCTATGATCTTAGAAACATTCATGGCCCTCTCACCACTGCATGACAGCATTGCCATTAGCGACCCAAGAGGCAAGTCAACCGTCATATGCACCCTATATGTGATCTAAGTTGTTATTATTGATGGAACAACATTATAGCCTACTAAACTGTTTAAGGTTTTTGCTCAGCTCACAGCTCATATCCTGAACTAATGTATTTCAGTATGTTCTGAAATGCAGTGATGAAGCAATAAGAGACAATGAAATAAAGTATGCGGGGAAGCCGGTACTGATCCTAGTTTACCCTGCTTCAGATTGGGTAATTCAGCCACTAGATTGGCATCTCCTTCTCTCTGCTGCTTTACATCAAAGGTTAACGCTTTCTGTATAATTCTTTGAGGAGCTACACCAGTACTCTGTGTTTAGAAGGATTCACGTTAAATCAAGTTGAAACAAGAACTCTTCCTAGAAAGGATTCCTACGTTAAGAGAAGACAGACCATTAGATTTTGAAATTGATATCACCTGCTTTCCTTGATTTAAACAATTTAAGGAGAGGGTCAACACCATCAATCAAAGCAATCACAGGCAGTAACAAAGATGAGGTCTGGGAGAGCCCAGGGAGATGTAGTCTTCATGTGACACAAGTGAAGGGTGGAGCTTGGTTATCACACAGATCGCACACCATGCAGGTTTTTTTGTATTTTTCATTATATTGCAGGATGGGATAGTGAGTCAGATGGACTGACAATCAGGTCCCTGTAGAGCTCTGAAAAAATGTTGAAGTGCTTGGAGAGTAATGCAATGGTAGTAGTACTTAATTTGCAAACTAACAAGTGCCAGGGCCCTGACCAGGAGGCCACTGCTGCTTGCACTACCCATCGCCCCTGTCATCGGTGCCAAAACAACTTCTAACCATCTCTCTTGCCCGAAAATAGGACAGTTCAGATTAGTCCAGGGTCCCAAAGCCGAAGGACAGGCCGGGGAGGCAGGTATTAGTAATTTTTAATGTACACTGTATTCAGAAACAACTGTTGTTCTGCTCATCTCTAAATTAGAAGAACAGCGCCACCATGTGGCAGACTGTCATAATTGTGGTGTTGACAATTAAGTGCCGGTGCCAAGCACCGGAAAAAAGTGGCTCAAATTAAGCACTTATTATGGTATTAAACTTCTTAAATCGTCCGCTCTCACAACAGATTTAAAAATATTAGCAGAACATCTCCAAGCACTTCAACAGCTCTCTGTGGTATCTTCAAGCTCAGCCAATCTGCAAAACCAATGTGGTAGGCACCTCTTCTGTTGTATGAGAGGCGGGAAGAAGATAGGGCTTTGGACAGAAGTTAGACCATGGATGGCGTTAGCCATATGAAGGCTCAGTTCATGCCTGGTTGGAGGATCAACGGGGACCTTGAGCTGAGCCAATGGAAGACATCTGGCTTCAGTGTTAAGTGGCTCACCCACCTCTAGAAATAAAGCAGTAAGACATGCTTATGCTATTTAGTTTTAATTCTTAGTTTAAGTACATGTTCTATATTATAAATATTTTAAATAGATAATTAGTACTGGGCGACCGTCATTGGCTATTCTGGCCTGTTAGTCTATGAGAGTTCAGCACCATGTAAAGCGCTGGAGCTGTTTTTGGTGCTGAAGGTTTTTAACATGGGAATCTACAGAGATGTCCCATGGGTATGGCAGAACATTTCTATGAGGAGGCACATTCTAATGGCACGAACCAACTCTTTTCTTTGGATCTCCTTGGGAGTCCGGTATCTTTGGGGTGACGTCCCAAATTAAAAGAATGTCTAATGATTTGATATGAAAGCTGAACAAAAATCAATTTCACCCATTTTCTGCTAGTTGCAATCAAATTAGTAATGCTCTGCATGGGGCACGAGACTCTTCCAAAACGTCATAGTTAAGTGATCAGGGTCAACTAATAGCTGTGGAAAAGTGCAAACGGTCATGGATTACTGTCTCTCCTCAAAAGTCCTTGGATGCAAGGGAGCTACTCTAAATGGTTGAGATTAGAAGTTTTCTAACTTAGGACAAAAATCAGCAATCTTAAACCAGGTGAGATACAAATACAAAAAGTGGACCTGCAAGTCTGCAGGATGAAAGCCTTGTAAAAGCAATAATTCATGCATGGAAGTAGAGCAGCAAAGCCACTGCTCTTCAAGCATGGCTCCAGCTGTGAGGTGGACCCCAGCTTGAAGAATGGTGCATAAAAGCACCGCAGGTTCAAGGATGGCAGGTTGATATCACACTTGCAAATATGGGATAAAAAGGGTCAGTGTATGTTTGGTTTTCGGGGAGGACAGGTAAGGTCCAGCAACAATTATACAATGTGCAATTTTCAAACTTTTAGGTGCTAGCTATATCACTAGGATGAAATATTGAAGTTGGCTGAAGCTATTTGCGGATTTCACCTTGAATTAATGTATGTATGCATGTATTTGTATATGTGGTATTTTTATAGTGCACACCGAACTGAAAGGCAGTGCAGCAAGGACACAGTAACACATGATTTGAGTAGTAACTAGGTGCAAAGATGTGTTACCACATTGTGATGTAGCATTCTTTAAAGAGGTATGTCACCATCTTTTTCCTAAACTGGAGCACGGCTGTGGCAGGGATACAGGGATGTCATTCCAGATGCTGGGAGCATAGATGGTGAAAGCATGTTGCCTTGGTATATTTTAGCTTTGAAAAGACATGATTAAAATAACTCCTCATATACATTTCTTTCTTCCTTGTGGCAGGATAGGTTTACAGTCTTCTTCCTACATTTATTGGAGAGACATGACTTGGTGTAAGAAGGTACAGCAAAAGCTGAAGGTATAAGGACATCCTTGTTCGAGTGTTTTCAAGCATCCGCCGCTACCGGCACAGTTCATTTCCATGCACACTCTTGGGGCCTCATTATAAGATCCCTTTAAATTACAATGAGAGGTAACAGCAGTTATCAGAATTCGGAGATCTGTGGGAACATTATGGACCTGCTTACTTTTATTTGGGGGTTTCAGCTGTTGAAACCAGCTGACTGCATGGACAACTACCTGGGAGGAAAGGCGGAATAATCAATGGAATCAGATCCATAATTCCACATTACCCCAGTAACTTCTTTCTTCTCAGGGGATTCTCAAGGTTCAATTCAAATCCTTGTTAATTGTCCACCTGGGACCCCCAGTGCTGAGTATTTAGCACTCACCACCTTCTTGAATATGCCTGAACTGTTTTGTTTTACTGTGCTGAGATTCAGGTGCAAACAGGGTGACTTGCATATTCTGTTTGAGTCCAATACTAAGAATGTTAGCCTGTTGTGAGATTCACAGAACGGTTTGCAGGTAGCTTTTCTCCCGCAAACTGTCCTACATTTACACAAACAAAAGGATGGCTAGAGTCTATTTACAGGGTGGGAAAGGGATCACCCCCAACATTTTTATAGGGGCGTTTGTCCAGGAAGTGGTAAGAAGACGGACTAGTGCTGTCTCTTCCCAAGACAAAAAGTTATTTAAAAAACGATTTTCACTTTCTGTGTTTACTGTCTATGCCTGTGGTTGTTACAGTTAAAAATTGTAGTTTTAGCCAGCCTGTAATTGCATATTTTATCACCTGTGTTGTGTTTTAAATGTGTGGTTTTCCCTGCCCATGATTGCCTTCATTTAGTGTGTTGAATTGTGGGATTTGCAGTCCAACTTCTGTAGTTTGTCCCTCTCATTCCTTGGTGACAAATCTGTTTTCCCTCCAAATTTCTCCTTTGCTCTGTGCTTAGGCCTATGTGCTGAAACAGTGCACCCCCAGCCACCATTTTGTGTTCACAAGCCAGTGAGGCCAGACCCCCCCCCCCCGCAACAGGGATTTTCTACATCAGAGGGTGCTTCTGTGAGCTGTTGAAACTGTATTTACTGGGGCCTGTGCACTTCGTTTTTTGGCCAGCAGGGGGAGTAAAGCTTTATTCAAACAGTATTGTTAGATTTCGAGTTAGTGAAGCCTTTACCTGCTGAAGTCCAAAGTTATGGATTGAGCCTGTCTGTCTCCTATGAGATTCTGAACAGGAGCAAGCAGCTTCCAACTCCCTGGCCAGCAAACCTTGTCTGAGGTTGCTGGGACCTTATATGGTGTGCTGATGGTAGGCACATGTGTACACTGATTGGTGGTTGTATCTGGTGTTTCTATTGGGTCCTCATTGGCTGGGTATTTGAGGGTTCTGATTGGTTTCTCGGTCTGTGATTCAATCATTGCAGGGTTGGAACTACGGCTAGGGTTCTGATTTCTATAGGAAGTAGGGACTAGGGCTTCCTATGTTATTGGTAGTTGGGAATAGGGTAGGACTAGGGCTACGGTTAGACCTTTAATTGGAAGTAGCGATTTAGTGCTTCTGGTGCTTCTGGTGTGATTGGTTGTTGGACCAGTTGTGGGACTAAGAGCAGCTTTAGGCTTTCTATTGGAAGTAGGGACTAGGGCTACTTGTACCATTGGCTGCTTGGACTTGGGTTGGGACTAGTGGTAGGACTAAGGCCTTTATTGGATGTCGAGTTCAGGGTTTTTGAACTGATTGGGTGCTTGGACTAGGGTTAAGATTGGCTGCAAGGTCCTGGTCTCCTATTGGTTCAAGATGTTAGGGCTAGTGTTGTGATTGGATAGTGTTAGGGCTAGGGTTCCCATTGGCTGAAGGGGTCACCTGATTACTAGGGCTACAAAAAGGGCCAGGCTTAGGGCGTCTCAGCCTGGGCGTCGAGGCTAAGGGTGGAGAGGACAAGGGTAGTTGCCTGTTTGGGCCTGTTAAGGGTGGAGAGGACAAGGGTAGTTGCCTGTCTGGGCCTGTTAAGGGTGGAGAGGACAAGGGTAGTTGCCTGTTTGGGCCTGTTAAGGGTGGAGAGGACAAGGGTAGTTGCCTGTTTGGGCCTGTTAAGGGTGGAGAGGACAAGGGTAGTTGCCTGTTTGGGCCTGTTCGAGACTGGTCGGGACTAGGGCCTGAAATGCTGCCCTTTTTCTCTTAAAAAAAATCCTTCACTCTTTTATCCCTCCACTATCCTTTTTCTATCAAAATTAACAGACTAACATGTTCACGTCTCAAATTCCATGTTCCATATTCAACTATACTAATATACTACCCAAATAACTGAATAACATATCTACTACTCAAATTACTTCATATTTATACTATACTAATTTTCAACACTAATCCTTTATGGGTTCCGGAGTGGCGTGCTACTCGCCAAAAAAGCGCTTCAACACCCATCAGGGGTAACAAGTGCTATATGAATGCAAATCTTTCTTCCCCTTTTATCCATCCGCTATCCTTCTCACGCCAAGTAACACACTAATATCCACCACTGAAATGACCTCCTATTTCACCATATTAATTCACCACTAATCCTTTATATGCTCCCTGAATAACATGCGTCAACAAGCGAGCGATAAATAAATAACAACCTTTGTCCTACTCTATCCTTCTGCTATCATTCCAAATCCAAATAACTGACTAACCTATCCACCACTTAAAATGTACTTGCATGTTTCACTATACTAATTCAAAACTAATCTTCTGTGGGTCTCGGAGTAGTGTGCTACCCGCCGAAAAAGCGCTTCGACGCCTCGTCAGGGGTAGTAAGCGCTATATAAATGCAATTACAATACAATACAATAAAATAGGGAAACCAAAGAGCTCTCTGGCCTAATCTCAAACTAGGCACAAGGAGACAGTCCGAGAGACTTCTATTAGGAAAACTACGAAAATCGCTACTTTCCAAGCAATACTTCCATTGCTTTTGTTAACACTCAGAAAGTCCTAAATCTAAAAGAAGAGGACGTGCATTTCTACTCAGAGATTTACAAACAGCCCTTAAAACAGATATTGGGCAGCGCGAAATGAGGAGAGATCTCAACATTCTTGATTTAATTCCTGAGTACCCTAATCCAATGCACGTGTTTTTTTTGTATGTTACTTGCAGTCTACACACGGGGCCACACGTACCATTATGTCACGCTATGTTATGAATATTTTTATAGCGCGTTAATCACTTGTGAGGGTATATAGGCGCTCTAACGCCCTTCTGCATGCAAAGAAAATAAAAACCTTGGCAGACATTTATTAGGAAATTTGAGAGTTATAAATTAGAAAAACAAATCACAGAAATAAAGGCGATAGTATACATCGCAAGACGTAAATATTACAACATTCAGAAGGAAGGTATCAAGAAGCACAATGACTGGTAACAAAATGCCCATCGTGCAAGTAGAGTGAAGTCACAGGAAGTCTTCGAACGTCCAGCCATCTGATGTAAAGGGTTTCCTCTTTTTACAATGGTCAAAGGTCAAAACAATACACTGCTCACAGCACTTTCGCTTCCTCTGCGACTCACAGCTGTCTAGGGGCAGAGGTTAGCCAAACAGCCTGTCTAGTGACTGTATAACACTAGAGGTAGGAAGCCAGCAAACTGATGTAGAGCCGTCAAGGGCCTGATTTTACTGCCCATAATACGATCTTCCATATGTCTGGCATGAGAATCGTGCAACAAACATCAGCTAAAAATATGATAAAGACTTAGAAACATTCAACCCCTCCATCGTCCTTGAGTAATTAGTAAATCAGTTGTTAGGTGCACCTTATATGCAGGCTGGGTTGTTTTTTTAAATGGAAAACCAATAGAGTCTATTAAGCCATGCTCGTGAGTGGTTTTTCAACAGCACTGTAAAGAAAGGGAATGCAATATAGGTCTGCTGGTACTTTTACATTACTAATATGTATATAGAAAAACCATATTTCTTCGGTCTATTTGAAAGACTTAGCTGGAAATCATAGAGTTTACTTCCTTTGAATTCCATCTAGTATATTGTCCTTCTGGCCAACAAAATGGCTGAATGTTACCACACTTCCCTCACCCCATTTCAATTGCACAGAAGGTTTCCCACAATCTCCAAACCTTGCCCTAGGCGTAACAGTCCCAAAGCATCATTCTACCACATGGTATGGTTGTGCACGATTAATGCAACTTTTTGGCGCAAAAAAACAAAATTGATTTTGATTTGTAGAAATACAGAGTGTTTACTGGAACCAAAGTTCTGTCTCTTAGAAAAAATGTCCTCACCGAAGACAAACAAAATGAGATTCATATTCATTGATTTAGCCATCCTGATAGAAAAGCGAGCTATCGCAGTCAGCTGGAACACATCCCATGCACCAGAAGTTACTAAATAGAGATCTGAGCTCTATAAATGGGCACAAGCCGAGGACTCTGTAACTAGACTTCTGCGATTGCGTGCCAAAAAGCCAGTCGGGTGACTTGATGGAACTCTATGCTGCTCAAACTCTACCGAAAATAAAGATGATAAACCACCATAGTTTGTACTGTTAACTTTAGATGATCGCAGCAGTCTATGACATTTTGTTGCCTTTTAATGCCTAACTGTTCCAGCTAATAATGTGATATACTTTTTGGTCTGATGAACATTTTATGTACTATAGCTCATTGTTATGACAACACTACACAATATGTAAGCCTCCTGTATCTTCTATTGTCTTCTCTCTTTAGATATTAACGATTTATGCTGTACTATTTTCATTTTTATTTCTGGATTTGATGAAGCGCAACAGCTACCCCGGCAAAGGGGTGTCCCGGCGCACAGAATGAGGGGAGAAGGGGGAAGGAGAAGGGGGAAAAGGGGAAAAGGGGAGACTAGGGAGCGGGGAAGAGATGAGTCTTAATTGCTTTGCGGAATGCTGGGAGAGAATCAATGGAACGAATGCTGAGGGGGAGATCGTTCCATAATTTGGGGCCAAGGACGCTGAAGGAACGGCCTCCAGTTCGGCAGAGCCGGGTCCTAGGGATAGTCAGGAGGAGTTGGTTGGCAGAACGCAGGTCGCGGCCAGGAACGTAAGGTTGAGCAAGGTTACGAAGCAGCGGAGGATTTCCTAGTTTAACGATCTTGAAGATCGTGACTAAGGCCTTGAATTGAATTCGACGGGCCACAGGCAGCCAGTGGAGTTTACGAATGGTAGCTCTGGCTGAACATCTGCGTGGGAGGCCGATCAGCATTCTGGCTGCCGCATTTTGGATGCGTTGGAACCTGGCAGTTTCCGCTTTGTTGGCTCCCAAAAGGAGGACGTTAGCGTAGTCCAGGCGCGATAGAATGGTGGCCTGGACGATAAGCTGGCGGGCCTTAAAATCGAAGAGCCCGAGTATGGGCCTAAGGTTCCTTAGAAGGCCTATGCAGGTGGCTGCCACCTTTTTGGTGTGGGTCTGGAAGCTAAGGTTGGCATCCACCCAGACTCCCAGATTTTTGACGCAGTTTTTGGGGAGTGGGGTGTCACCTAGGGATGACGGCCACCAGTGCTCGTTCCATAGGCTGGTGTTACGGCCTAGGAGGAGCACCTCGGTTTTACCGGCATTGAGTTGGAGGTAGTTATCCGTCATCCAGCGGGCCACAGCAGTCATACCCTCTTTAAACTTGGATGCCACAGGGGACGGGCTTTCCGAGAGGGTGACAACCAGCTGGGTGTCGTCGGCGTACGAGACCAGCGTGAGCCCCCACTCTCTAGCCACGTCAGTGAGTGGCTGGACGTATAGATTAAAGAGGGAGGGGCTCAGCGCTGATCCCTGGGGGACACCTTGAGCGATGGGGTGGGATTTAGAAAGAAATGGGGGAGCCGACACCTTAAAGGATCTGTCCTTGAGAAAGGATTGGAACCACGCGAGGGCAAGACCAGTCACCCCGGTCATCTCCAGACGTTTTAGAAGGATGTCATGGGATACCGTGTCAAAGGCTGCGCTGAGATCGAGCAGGATCAGCGCAGCACTATGACCGGAATCCAAAATCGTCCGGAGATGCTCCGTAGTGGCCAGTAGGGCAGACTCCGTACTATGGCCTGCACGGAAGCCGTTTTGAGAGGGGTCTAGGATTCCGTGATTTTCCACGTGTTTGGAAAGGATGCTGTTAGCATGGGTTTCGGCTATTTTGGAAATCCAGGGGAGAAGGGATATCGGCCGGAAATTTTCTGGTTTGGAGGGGTCGAGGGTAGGTGTTTTAATTATCGGAGATACCCATGCTTGCTTCCAAGCTATGGGTACAGATCCTGTAGAAAAGGAAAGGTTGAGGATGTTTAGCATGGGGGGTAGGAAAAAGTCCATCGATTCCAGGAAATGGGAGGGACTCATGGGGTCCGCTGGGGAGCCAGATTTCACTTTCCTACCTAGCCTGATCAGGTCTGCAGCGGTGATGGCAGGAATTTGGGATAGAGGTAAGAAATATGACGCTTCTATGATGCGCCTGCTGCTGTGGACTGCTGACTGTGTCTTTTTCTAACTGGTACTTATCATATTTAAGATCAATAAACGCTCAATGAGCAAATGAAAAGAAATGCATAAATGGCTGAATGCAGAAGCATTGCTTTTAGGTTTCCAATGAAGGGATCAAGAATAATCATTTACTATTTTCGAGAATAAACAGATTACCAAAAAAGCCATCCCTAAATAAGCCATAGAACAATTAGAAGCATATAAAAAATCTGATTGCTTTATAGAATTGCCACACTTTTCAGTTGTTATAGCCAATCAAATGTGTGCAAACTGTAATGCGGGTACAAATATCCAATACATATTTTCTTACCATATTAATCAGCTGGGTGTGTACTATGTCTTCTACTAAGATCGCTGATTCAAGTAGCGGTCTACGACAATCTCCCAAAGAAAACCTGAAGAAACATGAAGAACATAGTTATCAAGCTGAACAGAAAAAGAACAGAAGTGAACAAACCACAGCTTTTGTCCAATCCACTGTGCATTAAATAAGAGACACTTATAAAATAGACTTCACCTGGGAGAAAAATTCCTGTAACCCAAAGTGAATTGTATTATATGGAAATTGCATGATATATATTCCGCCGAAAGGCGAGGCTGATGGAACAGGGATATTGACAAGACCAAATCCTTCAGAATGATCCATCTATAGCTATTTGTTTGGCTATCCATCATATATTTTCAAAGTGCAAGCTTTGCCATCAAAGAGTGTCTCACTGTGCCCTGAACTATATATAACCAGAGAGGAAAACTTTTTTGCAGATCACTTCTATCTTCACACAGTATTTTCCGTAAAGACAATTCTTAAGATTCTTCCTAAAACTTGATTATCATCACATTTCTTTAGTGTCAAAGGCAGGGAGTTCCTACACCAAGGAGTATTGAACTGAGCAGCCAGCTAGTGCACAGTTCGGAAGATGAACAAATCCCCACCTCCTGCCACGCAGTACAGCTTGCCAGGTAAAAGGTAAGCATTAAGCTTGATAGGTGCTTTGCTCTTTGATGCACTGGGCTGTGAACCCATGGACAGAAATCTAAAAGGTGCTCTTGTTCCTGAGGTTTGTGGCATAAAGTGAACAACACTGTCTGATCGACCTTTCATCCAAACCAAGGTAACTGTTGGTCCCCTAACCTCTCAAAGTAACAAGAGCATGTACTAAACTAACTCTAAGCAACCCGTGAGGTATCAAGGAGTTCTAACCAAACAATGAGATACCAGCTGAAGTAACTCAAGAGTTCTTAACACGTGGTCGAGTTACCCATAATGCAGAGCATGGAGAACAAAGCCAACTAGACATCGGTAACCTTCATCTTGAGGGAAGCGTATCAGCTTCTCGAAAACAGTTCAAGATCCAAACATCAGTCTCATTAAGGATTCATAAGAAATGTTGTGTATTTCTTTGTTGCCCAAGAGTTCATGCATTTTCTAATCATTCCTAAAAATAAGCGGCCTTCTAAGATTGGGGGAACTCTGCCTTGCCACTTCAATGAAACACTGCACGGACTCGAATATGATATTAACAGACATAATTATTTTAGGTCTGGCATTGACTTTTCATTTTACTAAAATGTAAATCATATATTTACGCAGCCCTCTCAATGCATTGGCTTATTCACATCTTCTGTCCAATACAACATACAGCATGGTTCAGTCCACGACCAAATCACTGTGAGAGGTGGCATTCTTTTCTTTGACAAGGAGCACATCCACATACAAAGTTATTCCCTTCAGTGCTTGAGATTACTACAGCAATATGTGCTGTTTGAGACCAAAAACCTATATTTTTACTTTTAGGTTTTTTTTTAATGTTTCGGCAATAGCCCGCCAGCTCCCCATGAAAAAAGTTTTGCAAAACATCTGACAAATGAAAACAAACATTGACAAAATCAAAAGGCTGGTAGCCAACACCAGTCCTATTGGCTATGCCAGTGCTTGCTTAAATATATATTTGGACCGTTACATCTGTCTAATTTATAGTCAGTCTATAACTGGGTTGTGTATCACACATAGTTACTTTGCAAAACCTAAGAATTCAGCACAAGTCAGCACACAGCCATTTTGGCTCTAACAAAATGCCTCAAACATTCTGGGCAAAACACATTAACCTGTGACTGGTCTTTGAATGTATAAATACATCTAGTTTGTTACGAGGCTGCATCATTATCTCTGCAGCACAAGCTCAATAATTCAATGAGGAAATAAAGGCAGAATGAAAATGAAGCTATTTTAAAAAAAATGAAATAGTTTCAATTAGAGAAATATATAGGAAAAAGCGGGAGGGAAAAGCAGTGTTAAATTTTGTGAAACAGAGGGGGGCGTGGCTTGGACGTCGGAGAAATGGCGACGTAACTTCGGTCTTCCTCCAGGCAGCAAACGACTTCTGAATAAAAAGAGCGGCTGGACGAGCTTGATTAAGCCCAAAACGCATGAATGGGCGTCGGAAGCCGTAGTCAAGCAGCGATGTGAGTTTGAAGCGATTCCGCTCGGAAGGAGCTGCAGGAATCGCCTTTCTTTTTTCACCGCCGGCAGACGCTCTTGACGACGGAGCCTTAAGCCGCCTGCAGCCACGAGGCTCCCCGGTCCACCTACGGAGCTCTGACGAGGAGGCTTCGCGCACACGGCCAAACAATGCACCGTGAGTAAGAGCGAAACGAGTGACGCCTACTCGAAGCTCGACTGTACAAGCTCCATGAAATGTAATTGCAGTACAAATATGTAAAAACGGGACGGGAAGGTAGCGATCACCTAAAATGGCGGACTTTGATGATATGTATATCCCTAGCCACACGGTCTGCACACACAGTGTCTCCTGACCTGACTCTTGGAAATCTCAACTGCCTCCTAATATACACTGTCACTATTGCTGATGGCATGCTTTAGAGCCCCGATTGTAGTGTCTGCAATGTGTTAAGAAGGTGAAAATCAGCCACATTTTTCATGCATTGACTTTTAACCAAGCCATGTGATTGGGATAAATAAGCATCTGCTCTAAATATAAGTGGTCTAGCAGCAAATACAACAAATACAAACAAATACAAGCATAAACAAACAGCAATAAAGCAAACAAAGGCAAATATTAACAGGCACCACAACTATGTTATTGTATGCTGTGTGCATTGGAGATTCACTGGTTTGACGGTTGAGCGCACAGCAAGCTCCTATGCTGGATTACAAAATAAGGCTCTGTACCGGTGCGTGCATACACTGAACTGCTATCGAAATGCCATTCACCCATACTGTCTTACCACGCTACTACTATTAACCACTTAGTGGTGATACAAGGCTAGCATCTAGGGTTATTGGTGTCATTGCTCTATCTACCTCCAATACAAATACTGAAGTGGACTAAAAATGAGTGACGAAAAGAATGGCAAGACCCCTAAACGCCTAAAAGCTGATCCGCCGACGCCGATCAAAGGGAAAAAAGATATGGCAGACGCAATAGACACTATCCTGAATAGGCTAGAGGAAGTCAGAGATCTGGCTAGATCTACCAAAGAGGAGGTTGCTGCTATAAGACAAGACATAAAGGATATTAATTCAAGAATGACAGAATCTGAAAGTAGAATAAGTAAACTAGAAGATACGGAGAATAAAACCTGTGGAGCTATTAAAAATCTCACCTTATGCTCGGACCATCTGGTAAAGAAGATTGCGGAGTTGGAAGACAGAAATAGGAGAGGGAACCTGAGAATTTTCGGAATTCCAGAAAAATCAGAAGAAACCTATGGATCGTGTGTTCCATTCCTTGAGAACTGGTTTACACAAGCAACAAACTTAACCTTCACTCAACCATTGGAATTTGATAGAGCACATAGAGTCCCGGGACGAATGACCAAAGATCAGAAGGGACCGAGAGCGATAGTGTGCAAGCCACTGAGATACCAACACACAGAACAGATCCTCTCCTTCGTTCGCAAACACAATCATGTCTTATGGAAAGGTCATAAGATTTACATCTCACAAGACTATAGTAAGGAAACGATGGATGTTAGGAAAGGTTTTCTTGCACTGAGACCACAATTGAAGTCACTCGGTTTCATGTATGGATTCATTGGTCCGACAAAGTTCAAAGTGACGATAAGAGGTGTGACTCATATACTCTCTGATCCACAAAAGCTGCGCCATCTACTTTCTACACAGGAAGAGGCCAATATGGAGGTTGCTCTCTCGAGCCAGGGAGATGCTGGAGACGCAGGAGCCTCTGGATTTGGTTGACCTGTGAAACTTTCCCTTTCATAGAGATGACAAGTTTATAATGCTCCAATATGTACCTTATTTGATCTCCAATGTTCTTTGATGTGCCCCGCAACTGCACTCTTGTTGTTCATAATGTTTACGCCATGCGGAAGTCAATGGCTTACTCAACTGTGTTATGGGGATGGAATGACATGTTCCTCTAAATGGTTATTGAATGCTTATTGAAATAGTATCTGAAATATCTAGCTGACGTCATTTACTGAACTGTTCAATAGGATGGTCTCCAGCTGGTGGACATGGTGTTGTTTACTCACACGACTTATACTTAAAGACCAAGATACAAATAGTTTTCTCTAAATCTAGTCATAATGGTTCTTTGTCCTTAAGACATTGCGTTTGTAAGTGAAGCTGGCTATTGTTATACCCTGTTGATGGTTATTGGAAGCTGTCTGGCTCTCTTGTTTGTGATTGCTCCAGCAGCTCAGACGTTAAATTCTGTTGACTAAGCCTGCTTGAAGGCGGCCTCGTGGTCGTTCCCGAGTCGCCATGTTCCTATTCTTCCATGGGGGAGGGAGGGGTGGGCCTAGGGGAGGGGCGGAGGGAGGAGGGTGGTGCGGGGGTTTGTGGGGGGAGTTTATTTTCTCACTTTTTCTACTTTATCTTCTTTTGTTATTCCACACACTGTGCACACTGTACCATTTTGCATTCCGAAGCTTCCGTTCCGTATTTCAGAATACTGCTAGCCCTGTGATTAATGCGATTTATGTCATTGCCTGTAGCGTCAAATGTATGGTGCTCTCTATCAGATCTGATTCCCATGCATATACATGTATTATGATACGATATCAGACATTGCATAACTGATGGCTCCTGTTATAGATACTCCCATAGGGACAACAACCATAGCTAATCTTAAAATATTAACTCTGAATGTGAAAGGCCTAAATCAGCCGGTTAAACGTCAGAAGATACTTGATTATCTACGCAGGCAACGCGGGGACATAGCCCTGCTACAGGAAACAAAACTAGAAGCGAAGCACTTTCACACACTGCGGAACAAGTACTACACTGAGGTAATAGGCTCTGAGGCAATCTCTAAAAAGAATGGGGTGGTAATGCTTGTAGCAAAGACTGCGAATGTGGAGATACTCTCCTCTACCATGGATACGAAAGGGAGATGGGTATCAGCGAAACTACTTAAAGATGATACTGAATTTTTTATTACGTCAGTATATGCCCCTAATGCCCATGATCCGTCTTTCTGGCTAGGCCTCGCGAAACAGATCGACTCCATCCCAGATACGGCAGTCCATATTTTGGCGGGTGATTTCAATCTTCCGTATGACCCGGTATTAGATAGAGATTCCAAATGCGCCTTTCGCCCAGGTAAAGCTCACAAGGCGTTCATGAAGTTATGCAATAGGTTCCATTTGGTAGATACATGGCGCTTACTACATCCTGATGATAGAGATTACTCTTTTTACTCCCCACCACATGACTCGTTCTCGAGAATTGACTACATACTCATTTCTAAAAACGCGTTGGCCAGAGTTGAAAACTCGGACATTGCCCCCAGATTAGTCTCTGATCACTCTTGCGTTTCTCTCACACTCTCTAATGTCACGCCAACCACTCGTCAATCAATGTGGAGATTTAATGACGCTATTCTTAATGACACTAAACACAAAGAAACCATTGACAACGCCATCAAAGACTTCTTAATGACAAACAAAAAAGGGGACACTTCAAACACCATTAGATGGGAGGTGCTAAAATCCACCATTAGAGGGCTTATCATAAAAATATCCTCTGCAATTAACAAGAACCGAAGCGCGACCTTGTTGAAATTAGAAGAGGAGATCTCTACACTCCAGCGCAAATACCTGAATAATAGAAACCCTGAAGACCTGATTGAATTGTCCAACCAAAAATACACATATAATAGACTTATTAGTGAAAAGGCGGGAATCTGGCTCGATAAAAGGAAGCGTTTTAAAATCTGTGACTCTAATAAGGCAGGGAAAGGACTAGCTGCATATCTCAAATTTAAAATTCAAAAAAACGCTATAACTTCTCTTCTAGACGGAGGTGGCGCTCCTAGCTCTGACCCCAATAAAATTGCGAACATTTTCAAAGAATTCTATGAGAAACTATATGCTAGGAACGTACATGTCGACAGGGAAAAATGGAGAAATATCTCTCAAACTGTGCACTCCCAAAACTCACTGCCGCAGAAAGGGAGTCTTTGAATGAGCCGGTCTCTGAATCAGAGGTCATTACCGCGATCAAATCCCTTAAAAAGGGTAAAGCCCCTGGTCCGGATGGCTACACAGCACCATTTTATAAGACCTTCGCCCATGTTCTAGCTACTCCGCTCTTTGAAGTATTCCAAGAAATTAGTATCACAGGAGAGGTGAAAGGAACAATGGCTGAAGCTGTAATTGCAGTGATACCCAAGGAAGGCAAAGATTCTAAACAGCCTAAAAATTACAGACCTATCTCGCTGATAAACTTAGATTGCAAGCTCTTGGCCTCGATTCTTGCAAAACGCATCCAGAAGGTTTTACCGTCCTTAATACATCCATCACAGGCGGGATTCCTGAAAAATAGGCTCTCAAGCGATAATACTAGGATTCTGGCTCACGTTATTGAAAAAACAAAGCTTTTATCCACACCAGCTGTGGCGATAACACTAGACGCAGAAAAAGCGTTTGACAAGGTGGATTGGACGTATTTGAATGCGGTGCTTCACAAATTTGACCTGGGTCCTCTATTCACTAAATTAGTCATGTCCCTATATGCCTGTCCCTCCGCTAGAGTGAGAGCTGGTGGTGCTTTTTCCTCCCCTTTTAACCTAGAACAAGGTACAAGACAGGGTTGCCCTCTGTCCCCGTCCCTGTTCCTACTAGCAATTGAACCCTTCCTGTATTACATAAGGGAAAACCCCGAAATTCAAGGAATTCGATTCACAGGATGCACAATTAAACTGACGGCCTACGCCGACGATGTGCTGGTCTTGAGTGAAAAAGCTGATAAAGCTATTCCTGCATTACTATCCACAATTGAGGAATTATCGTATGTCTCCGGATACTCCCTGAATAAGGACAAGACAGAAGTGAAATTACTAAATAACCTGTGTGACAAAAATATACTGGGTGACTCCGGGCTTACCTGGCAGCCGAAGAGTTTTAAGTACTTAGGTATGGAATTCGAGAAAGATCTGATAACCACCCTAAAAATCAATGAAGATATACTCTATAAAAAAATACAAAAACTACTAGATGGATGGTCGCCGAAGTTCCTCTCATGGTGGGGTAGAGCAGAGACGTTAAAGATGATGATCAGCCCCTTAGTAAATTATATGGCGAGTATGCTCCCCATGACCTTCACGGAGGATTTTTTACATAAAATAGATAAATCATTCACGGACTTCCTATGGAAAGGGAAAAAGCCCAGAATTGCCATGAAAAAATTACAACTCCCCAAGCTTAAAGGAGGTATAGGTCTACCAAATTTTAAAAACTACCAAACCGCCTTTCTCTGCAAGCAAGGGGCGCCCTGGTTTGCCGAGGACCCCAACTATACGCCTCTGTGGATTGATATTGAGAAATCCATCATAGGCAAGGCCCCGCTTTCTGCTGTACTCACAATGGACCTCTCACACCTTCCACACTCTAAATACATCATGCTTAATACTAAGAGAGCCCTCTTACGATTAGATCAAGTTCATAAGACTGGTCTGCAGATTCACAAATCTGCTTCTGCATCCTTATGGCGCAATCCATTGATCAAAATTGGCGGTTTGCCCCCCATATGGGACCATTGGTCAGACAGGGGTATCAATGTGGTTTCAGATCTCAGTGAGAATAATATGCCATTACCCTTCTCGACTCTACAGACTAGGCACTCCCTACTACCAATTGACTTCTATGCCTTCCTGAAACTCAAATCAGCTCTATCTACACGCACATTCACATTAGCGACACCCTGGCTAAAATCTATGCTACCGCACTTCCAATCCTTGGGGCATTTTGTTTCAAAAATCTATAAACTACTTGCACCAACGCCCAACAATACAATGAGACGTAATGAAATCAAATGGGAGGCAGAACCGAATAACACCGGTATAGACATAGACTGGATCAGGATACACGCATCGGCACTCACACATAAAGTGCCACTGATACTCTCACAGACTAAGTATATGATACTTAACAGAACATTTTGGACCCCGCAGAGATTATTTAAGGCTGGCCTACGAGACACACCAACATGCTGGAACTGCTCAATGGGTACTGGTGACCTACCACACATGCTATTCAATTGTCCCATGCTCCACACATACTGGGGAAAATTTTTCGATTATATCGAACACATATTTGCCATAAAACCCAAAAGAGAATTCATTTATATTATCCTGGGAGCTATAGACCCAATAGTGAGGGGAGACCATGACCGCCAGCTTCTGGACCTCTTACTAACACTGGCATGTAAGGTTGTATTATGCAATTGGAAGACAGCGGCTGAGGTCTCTTTTAATGCTTGGAGGGAATGGCTGTCCTGCATTAGAGGCACTGACAATCCCGCCCTACACTCGTCACCGTGGCAGGTCTCCTTAGATGAAGCCTCCTTCACCTTCGATCCACCATGAGATGCTTATATGACTAAATCAGCACTTAATGAATAGGGAAACTAATTGGAGAGTTACTGTACAAGACTAACAAGGTATAACATGATATTACATTAGCTATTTCTGGATGGAATGCTTTACGGAATTGTTAGATGAAGGAATAATATGATGATGATTTGCTATTGTTTGGTTACTGGCGATCAACTCTTGATAGATCCGGAACGATGTTTTCTGTATTGTTTTTATTTTCTTCTTTCTTCTTCTTTTATTTCATGTATCATTTCCTATGTATTGACCCATCTTTGTTTCGGCACTGTACCAATATGCCCATATGGACTCTGATGATGTATTGCCGATCTCATTTCAGTTATTTTTCAATAAAAAAGATTTGAACAGAAAAAAAAAATTTGTGAAACAACAAAATCTGGAGATCCCTGAAATTTTTCGAGATTAGTAAATCACACTATCTGAATGAAAGAAAGGGGAGGCAAATTTCATTCTCCCTACAGAATACAGGCTTAATTACATACAAAAAATGTGTGTCTCAGATACTAGGGTATTAGTGGGCATATGAAACAAATGCCCCTAGTGGGAGAATAATAGTACACCGGCAGAAGTACACATAGCATTGGAATCCATCCCCAGTGATGGAGCTCTTGAACCAAATAGAATTCCCACAGCAGTGTTCAAGGCCAACATCCTTTACAGACACAAATTCTATTTCCATTACATAGGAATTGTATTGACACCAACTCTCTTCCCGATAGTCGGCAAGGTTCATCATTGGCCCGAGTGCGAAAGAAAGGACAGTGCTCCTCCCCAGCAATTTATTGACTTACTTATTGCATTGCTAGAGGTTAAATGCTAGTTTAAACTTTTATTTGGGGCTATAGTCAGCATAGGGCACTGCAAAATACTGAGAATGGGTTCCTTAGAAGATTGCTTTGCCTACCTCCCTCGGCACCTACTGTACTTTTTCAAACACAAAGAGTTGGAGGGTCTGTTGACAAACAGAGCTGAGTCTATAAGGTCTTGTATAGGAGACCACACCTGAGCATTGCACTAACCCAGACCAAGTGGTCACATGACACAAAAATATGATCGATATCCTATCAGCCCACCCATTTGGCGGAGCCTCGTCACGTAGGACGTCTAACCAGAGTGGTGAGTCAAAGCCCAGGTGAATTGGCCAGACAACACACACTACCGGTTCATATTGTCAAAGTGTCCATGCCACAGAGTGGTGCTGAAAAAGTGCAGTGCAAAATGAGGAGTGAAATAAGTGATATTAAAATGACGGTCGAGGCAAAAGAAATTTTTTTATTGATATTCACCAGGACGCCAGATTAAAAAGAAGTGTAGAACAGTGTGAAAAAATCACTGTGATGCTTTGCTGTGTTATGGATTAGGCCAACATGTTTCTGCCTAAGGTGAAACTACACCGGCATTCTTCAGGGCCAGATACAAAAGATATTGCTACTGCAAAGGTACACTCAAATATTAATGTGTAAAGTGAAAAAAAGATAAGGAAAGACCAAATCATTTGTTTAACGAACTGTCCAAACTAGTGGAGTGGTCGTGTAGACCATCCTACCGTATCCATCCGAATCAGTTGTTGGATAGAGGATGTGATCCTGTAAGTGGAGACAAAAACCACAACTATTGTTTGTTCTAAAAACATAACGAACTTGTCACATATACAGACCATTTGATAGACTCAGCTAGGCTAATTCATACTAGAACAGCCAAACGAGGTAAAGGTTGCATTTAGAGTAAACCACCAGTCATTGCTAAACATTATTTTCAAATAAAGTGTATAAGACTTACCCAGCAGTATGTGGGAGTCAAGCCTCACCTCACCCGGCAACGGCTCGGAGAATGAGGCCCCGCTCTATGCACAGAAAAAATAGAGCATGTAAGCCTATGTGACTCAGAGATCTATAGAGTATCCCTAGTCAGTGTTAAGTTATACTATCTGTGCATGTAAGAAACTGGTTGTGTATCTGCCCACAAAGATCGCTGTCCCATGGAGATCAAGAGAAGGTATAACTGATAGACAAAACTAATGTCTAGTCTCTGACTGACACGGTTAACCAGGAGTGAATACCCCTATTAACCACATAAAAATTATTATAAGGTAGGCAGTTTGTTTGTCACTCAGAACCCTAACACAGTCAAGAGATAGAAATAAACTGTGTGGCTCAAAGATGACATTCGATAAGTGATAGAACTGAGTGAGAGGACCTTAGCCCTATGCTTAACTGTAAGAAGATACAAACAAAACTAAACCTTCACTTATAACTAATGGTAAAGAATAGGTAAATAAAGCTCAGTCTTTAGGTCCAGCTGGAAATTTATGTCAGACTGGAGGGTTATTATCTCAGAATCAAAGTGCTTTAAAACGAGAGACCCTCAGTGAGCCTGAAGAGCCTGGAGGAGCATGCCCTGATCTGTCTACTCACCTCTCCGTCGGTACCTCTCGGCTAACACCAAAGCCGAAGGGGAGGCAACGAGGAGAGGTGAGGCTCGTATTTTTATATCAGGCCTAATTGGCAGAAAGGGCAACAGCTGTTGGCCTATCGCTGTTGTCGATATTGCGCAAAAACATGCAACGCGCATGCGCTGCCAAGCCACGCTGCTCAGCCCGCTGTGTACAGAACACCGAGCATGGGCGATGTTGTAAAACCTGCCACCGCGCACGGGGGGTGTGTTCGTGGCGGCGCGCGCACTGGGCATGCGCGAAAAGGTAGCGCATCCCCAGGGTTTGGTGAACCTGCGTCCATAGCGCGCGCATGCCTATTAATGAGTAAACAATACACCGAATAGACCAGCGGTGGTCATAGCGATGCCTCGTTTCCCCATCAGATGTCAATTATTCATCTCACCCGAGACAGTCTCAAAAAGCGGCGATATGGGGTTTTATGAAGCGCTGTGAGCCTCCCCAAATCGAACATAGTCATGCATAGTCATGCCCCTAAGGCATAACCATGTACCCTCAAGGGATGATGAATAAATACCAGGCGCTGCACCTATCTAATATGCGCTCGTGTTCATTGCCTTCAAAAAGTTTGTTAAGTCTACAGTGCAATTGTATAAACACTAGGAAAAGGGCACATTATGTCAGAATGTCAAGCCATGTAAGAAGAATGGGTCTACACCTCGGTAGAATAGGCGAGTTAGATGAGTCCTAACCTTTAGCAGAAGAGCTAGCTGAACCTATAGCTAAATTTGATGGGAACAGCAGCGGAACGACCAATGCATAACCTAGTTCCTATTGGCATGTTGGAATAATATTGACAGATTACTGACATGTGCTACACTTTGTATGGTCACTAAAAGGATCTCCATCATGTAAAGTGTAAATAAAGCTATCTTAGAGTGTGCAGGGTTGGTAATTTATAAAGGACAGCATCCTAGGAGAATCCCAGATGGTCAGATGGACACCCAAGGTATGTTGTCATTCAACCCCGAAACGTCAGTTTTCAATTTGAAAATCCAGCGCTGTTCCTTAATAAAAAGAAACCTTGAGACATCTGTTACGTGTGGTGGGATGAATGGTTGTTCCAAAACCACCCACCTCAGGTCGTCAGCTTTGTGCTTCTTGATTAGAAAATGGTTCGTCAGGCAGGTGGACTGTTTATTGCACCGTATCGTACTCTTATGTTCGCTGATACGAAGCTTGACTTTTCTGGTGGTGTGCCCAATATAGGCCAGACCACATGGGCATGTGATCAAATAGATCAATCTCTCCGAGTTGCAGTTGGTATGATTAAACAATTTCCACGGTCTCGAAGTTCCGATGTCAATGGAAAGGGTCTTACGAGTCTGTGGACAAGACGTACAACTACCACAGGGGTAGTGCCCTTGAACCGGAGTAGTATTCCAGATGGTATCCAGGGTGGTGGTGGTTTCTTTCCTCTGCGTTCGCGGTCTTGTATGGACCAGGCTATCTCTGATACTGGACCCTCGTTTAAAGGCAAACAGGGGCCTGGGTATTACACCAGAAGCTGTGTTCAGAATTTTCCAGTGCTTCAAAACTGTTTTCTTTACCAAATTCGATCTGGTGCTGAAAGTGTGTGCCATCGTGATCCTCTCGGAAGGTGCCTTGTTGTGTCGATGTTCAATTAGTGCCTCTCGATTATTATTGAAGGCTCTTTTGTGAGCCCGACGTATCAGTTGATTGGGGTAGTGCCGCTCCTTCAAGTTGCACGATAATTCCCTCGCATGTTGTTCATACAGGTGATTTGAAGAACAGTTACGCCGGACCCTCAAAAATTGGCCCACTGGCAAATTGTCACGTAGTGACTGTGGGTGGAAGCTTCGGTATGACAATAGGGAGTTGCGAGCCATGGGTTTCTTATACAATCGGCTCTGCAACCCTCCCCCTTCCGGAAAAATGAGGAGATCCAAAAATGGTAGCCGCTCTTTGCTGTACTCCACTGTGAAACAAAGATATTGGTTCCTGGAGTTCAGCCATGTGTGAAAGTCAGTAACCTCCACATTGGTGCCCCTCCATATGACAATGATATCATCGATGTATCTGCGCCACAGCAACACCTGATGGAAATAAGGGTTGCTGTGGTTCAGGACATGATCTTGCTCGAACTGATGCATATACAGGTTCGCCAGACTGGGGGCAAAGACACTCCCCATTGATGTCCCCGAGACTTGGAGATAAAGATCATCCTGATATTGAAAATAATTCTCCATCATAGCTAGTCTGGCACACTCCATGATGAAGGGTATCGGAGTGATGGTATCCGGTGGTTTGGATTCAAGTAAGTGTCTTATGCAGTCCAGAGTCTCTTGCTGAGGGATACACGTATAGAGAGACTCAACATCGAAACTCACCAATAGGTCGGTCTCGACATTGAACTCAGTCTCAGTAAGGAGTCGAAGGACGTCACCAGTGTCCTGCAGATACGTGGGTGTCTCTTTAACCAGTGGTTTCAAATAAACATCCACAAAAGTAGAAAGCGGCTCTAGCAGAGACCCAATGCCCGAGATTATGGGGCGACCCGGAGGTGGTCTCTTCTCCTTGTGTATCTTCGGGAGGCAATAGAAGTAAGGGACCACCGGATGGGCCGTGGTCAAATACCTTGCTTCCTGAGATGTAATCCATCCCTCACAAGATGCTTCCTCAGTGAGACTTTTAATATCGTTGGAGAGTCTCGTGGTTGGATCTTCAGTGAGTCGCCGGTAGGCATTGCCATTACTTAGTTGTCGTAAGCACTCTCTATGGTAGGTGTCGGTGTCCTGTATGACAATGGCACCGCCCTTGTCGGCAGGCTTAATGGTAATGCTGGTGTCTTTTGACAGAGTAGCAAGTGCCAGCTTTTCTGCTCTAGTCATGTTGGAAAAAGACTTTTTGTCTGTGCGGTCTATATTCATGATATCATGAGTGACTGCCTGCTCGAAAGCAATGACCCTCGCTGGTACCTGATGATTGAGAGGCGTGAATGTGGATTTAGGTCTAAGACCAGTGTTCTGATCCGCAGGGTCCACCAAATCGTTGATATCATTAGTCAGTTTGAAAAAGAAATGTAGGCGGACCTTCCTATAAAAGGATTCCAATTCACATCTCAAATTGAAGGGGTCTCCTTCGTTTGTGGGGACAAATCCAAGTCCTTTGTTAAGGACCGAGGTCTCAGTAGGTGTAAGTGTGCGACTGCTGAGGTTCACTACTAAATCGCTACTACCTTCTAGGATTGTCCCTCTCTGTTGTTCGCGGGGTCTGGTGCCCAATTCACTGACTGTTGACCTCTTTTTCTCCCTCGGCTTCTGCCTCGGCCCTGCTATAATAAAGACTGGTCGTAGTAGAAGTTAGGGTTGGGTGGGTAATTAGGTATTTGATGACCCATGGGGGGTCCCATAGGGGGTTGGTGATAGCCCCAAGGTGCAGGGGGCCACCAGGGCCCTGGGCTCGGATAGTATTGATCCCCGCGTCCTCTATTCGGCCTTCTCTGGGGACCCCTCCCTCGCCCTCTGTTAGTTGAGCCTCTGTTTGACTCCCCTTGGTCACTAGACCCTGATTCTGAGCCTGAGGAAGAGTAGTTGGACCCGTATCTCTTACCTCTGGAGTTATACACAGGGGCTACGTAGGAGTCACTAATGTAAGGGTATGTGGTTTCCATTGAAAAGCGTGCAAGGTCTTTCTTGAACTTTTCAACTTTGGTCGCGAGGATGTTATCATAATACTCTTTATTTGTTTTGTTGGTCTCATCCAGGGTCTTTTTGAATGGTACTGACCTAATCGCTGCATTAATTTGGCCCTCTAGAACCTGGATCTCAACCAAAAGGGCATCGGCTGTCTTCTTAGCAGTCTTAATAATCAAGATCAGCCAATCACGCGTGCAGCGCCACGCTATGAGTGCCCAATCCCTCAGGAAACCCTTATCAGTTAAGAAGAGACGTGGTGTGTTGGTCACTATCAAGCCAGATGGTGCACACTTGCCGTGCAAGTATTCATTCATGATTATACCATGTATTGTGGTGCGAGAATGATTTTTCTTCATGTTTAATAGAGTTACCCAGTCATCCTCTGTTGTAGTGGTGGTAGTGGTGGATGTCGAGGCCAAACTCTCTAGGATACTGGGGTTGTCAGTCAAGAGTGTGTTCAGATCTTCATCGTCAAAAGCCAACCCTCCGAAGTCAGCCATGGTGTGCGAACAAAGTGGGACAGAATAATCAATCAGTGAGCGAGAAAAGACAACATCAATGGTGTGTTGTCAAAGGATAAAAAGACCCGCAGCGTAAGCTGCTCAGAACTGGAAAACAAAGGTTAAGGAGGGTCAAGGGGACTATCTTTATAGACCATGCAAACTCAATACCCCTAATGAAACTACTTCAAACACAAAGAGTTGGAGGGTCTGTTGACTAACAGAGCTGAGTCTATAAGGTCTTGTATAGGAGACCACACCTGAGCATTGCACTAACCCAGACCAAGTGGTCACATGACACAAAAATATGATCGATATCCTATCAGCCCACCCATTTGGCGGAGCCTCGTCATGTAGTGGTGGTAGTAAAAAAAAAAAAATTCTTTTGCCTCGACCGTCATTTTAATATCACTTATTTCACTCCTCATTTTGCACTGCACTTTTTCAGCACCACTCTGTGGCATGGACACTTTGACAATATGAACCGGTAGTGTGTGTTGTCTGGCCAATTCACCTGGGCTTTGACTCACCACTCTGGTTAGACGTCCTACATGACGAGGCTCCGCCAAATGGGTGGGCTGATAGGATATCGATCATATTTTTGTGTCATGTGACCACTTGGTCTGGGTTAGTGCAATGCTCAGGTGTGGTCTCCTATACAAGACCTTATAGACTCAGCTCTGTTAGTCAACAGACCCTCCAACTCTTTGTGTTTGAAGTAGTTTCATTAGGGGTATTGAGTTTGGATGGTCTATAAAGATAGTCCCCTTGACTCTCCTTAACCTTTGTTTTCCACCTACTGTACTGTGCCATAGCGAAGTTTGTTTAAATTATCTGACTGATCTGATGGGATTAAGACCCCTCATGGTATGGAGGTCAATATGGGCTAAAGAAGAGACTACTTTTTCTAGGAAGATTATCACCGATTGTTTGAAGTCGGACAAAGTCCTTAAGATTCCCTGGCTAAGCTATGTCTCTTCTACTTATGGCAAGGTATTTAATTTTGACATCATTAAGGATCCCTATTGTGCTGTTACTCTATCGAAAAAGGAACTTAAAGATGTTTTCATCCAAACTAAGTCTGATATGCGTAGGGTAAAGTGTACTACCATGTCTACCTATGTATTTTATCACACCACTAAACCTGAAGGAAAGGGCATGCCTATGTACCTTAAATTCATAACCAAGCAGTCCCATCAGTTTGTTCTGACACGACTCAGACTTGGTATAGTACATAATTTAGTTGCCTTCCCTGAGATGAAACTTCCTAGCCATTCCCCCTGTCCTTGTGATGGTCAGACTAGGCAAAGTACTCGGCACTTCATGCTTATCTGCCCACTCTATATGCACCTTCGCCGTCTCTATCTCAGACCTATGTTTTTAAGATTATCAGTGTACACTATTACCCAAGCCATGGAATTATTATTTGCACTTGACTCTGCAGACACCTGTTTTTTCACTGCTACTTTTTTACTCAAAGCCATTTCTCATAGGAAAAGTCTGGTGTTTTAAATCTTCCGAAATTCTTCATTTCTGAGTTATTGTTTTTTTTTGTAATGTTTGTATTGTGTTTTATTGTACGCTTTTGTGATTGTTTTTAATAGTCGAATAAAGCTTGAAATTGAAATTGAATTGACTTACTTATTGCATTGCTAGAGGTTAAATGCTAGTTTAAACTTTTGTATAAGAATTGGAAGGATGGGCCACCAGACAGGATTTCAGATGGGTTGAAGCATGGAGGATAACTTGCTAGCTCTTTCGCTCTGGATACATCGTTACAACAAAGAGGATCCTCTTCTAAGCTGCATTTGTAGATTTTGCCACGGCTTTTGATTGCATAGAAGGAGGGAATTTACGGGGAGAACTGAAAAACGGGGGCATTCCCATCTTCTGTTGAACGCAATCTTAAACTGTTACACCCAGGGGTATAAATTAGACTTGTCCTTGATCTGGTTGCATCTGAGACAATATTAAAAAACAAAGGGCTGAAGCAGAGATGTATCTTAGCACAGTTAATTTTCAATCTGTATTTGACCGAACAGGGTGAATTGCCCTCAACCTCCAACCTCCCCCCATTCCCTAAACCGTTTGGGTAAAATTGAACATTCTGCAATATGCAGATGACACAGTGGTTTTGCGTAGGACCACCAGTGGGCTACGGAGAGTGATAAATGTGCTTAATAGCTATTGTTTGAATCAGAACTTCAGGATTAACAAACAGTAAACCTTGGAACTCATTATGATGGAGGACAGACATCAGTACCCTCACCATTATAATGGTGCTGGGACCACCCGCCAGGCGTGCGGCGGCATATCATAATCACGCAACGTTGCCTTGGGTCCGGGATTCGCAAGGCGGGTGGAAAAGGACCGCCTTGCGGAACCATGGCATACAGACTTTCCGTCCACCGCGGAACCATTGTGATTCCCACCGCCATCCTAACTTGGCGTTGGGAATTTTCAGTATGATGGCGGACGGACCGCCATCATAATGCGCCCCTAAGATAGCAATCTTTGGCCCTAAGATAATCGAAGAAGATTATTGCCCATGGGAAGGATTGAAGCTTGAGTGCCCAAATAGCTATAAATATCTTGGAGTATGGTTGGAAGAAAGAGTAAGGTCCATCAATGAAGTTAGTAGCTTTAAATTTCACATTATTAGCAGTCAATAACACTTGCACTCGCTTGCTCTCTAATTTTACAGGTCTGTGTATAGGGCACATGCATGTGATTGCAAGCACGTTAAATCTTAGCCTTACTTACAGAAAGGTACTTTTCAATAAACTAGTTATATGGATGGATAGTGCACAGTGCCGGACCTATGGGCGATTGTACCACCTACTCAATATTACTGCGCAAGCTCACATATGCAGAGGAACTTCACATGACAAAACAATCTCTCATGCTAGAAGCTGCATTTGTGGCTAATTGTGTGATTCTAATAAATGCCTTTGCCAACTCCCTGAAATCTCTAGTATGGCAAGCAACCCTGAAAGAAGGGGGGAGCCCATGGAGGACCTCTACCTGGCAAAAGCATTAACATTTTTGCACTTGGAAGACATATGGAATACGTTATTGCAACTCAGACAAACATGTGAAATTAGCCAGGAACAAGCTGAGTTTATATCTTTCCTTGAAGTCAAAGTTCAACTGGAGAATAGCAGCTATTCATGAATAGTCTTCAACTCAAGAAGTTAAAAAACACATACTTGGACCTTCCATTGACTATTAATTAAAAGAGAGAACTAATAAGAGCAAGGCTCTATATGTTTCGTTTGAGAGGTTCCCAGAGGTCCCCAGGATCCACAAGATCAGAACCGGAGGAAGGTTGTTCTCCTACCTTGCTGCCAAGACCTGGACCACCCTAGCCCTGCACCTCAGGCAGCCCGTGTTGCTGACTATATTCAGGAAAGACCTGGCTGTTCGAATGATTCTCCACCCAGCCCGACCAGCAGCCCTCTCCCCCAGCACCTTGAAACCCTCACGGGTGAGTAGCCACACTTTACAAGTCCCTGATTGATTGATTGAGAGGTTATTTATTGTTAGGGCAGATTAAAGGGTGATACATATATTACCTGCTCTGCAACCAAGGAAACGTTGACCCAAATATTGTGTACATGAGAAAAACTAACTCCATTATGGAGACACCTGGCAAGGCTGATTAGTGTGTGCGTGTACAAAACTGTCCAGAACCAATTACAACATGTGTAAGTGGATCTGATCCACAATGCAGGATTTTATATTATAGGACAATGTTTTTTTAAATTGATAGAGGTAGACGTGGTTGGTAATTTTACCACTGGAAAACATGATCTGTGTATTGAAAGTTTTGAATAACTAATTTAATGTTTAATTGAAATTATTTAAAATAATCATACAATAACTATATTTGTACCGTGGTACCCTCTGTGCAGGCAGGCATGTCACTTTCCAGTGTCCATAAACATTTCACAATTAAACACAGCGCAGCACCGATCTTTTGTCTCCTTTGCACTGATTGGCCATTGAAACCCAACAGTGAATGAAAAGCAAATACGCGCTGTGCTTATTTTCATCTTTGAATTAACTAGGAACAGCTTCCGAGTCAATGTAATCTGAAGCATCTGTGCCTAAACCAGATCCAGGTTTGTATTAAACACCATGTCTGCCATACTGTCTTTGATGATAATTATCAACACCACCGGGTGAATGTATGGTGGTCTCAGAAAAGAAAAAAAATTATTACGAGAAATCAAAGATAACGGGCCTGATTCACAAACAGCACTTTGTATTACGTTTTGTAGTATGACAAAACCTATTACAAAATGTAAGTTCTACCTATACTTATGTGTACAGAATTCTCCGACCATGGAGTCTCCGCACATGTAAATATAGTTTTCGTTGTAAATGTGGGTGGGACACAGGTGAGTGGGCTTGAAAAGGGACAGATTTACTCCTAAATGGGATGGGATTAGGGAGGATTAAGAGAGGTTTATGGTGGGTCAGGGAGGAGAATGATTTTAGGGAGTAAGGCATTGCTTTACTATGGGGGTGGAGACATGTAACTTACATTTCTAAAGTAAGTTCACTCTCAGGAGTTTGTGAATACTGACAGTAGTAAACCTACTCAAATGTGTAAACTTTATCAAAAGTGATAGTTACCCTTGTGAATCAGTTAATTTATTGATGGAAACACAAAATGTCAAATTCACATTGATTCGAGGATTTTAAACAGATGACCCGAGGAACCAGGGGAAACGTGGCACTGTAAGTTTCAGGACACTGTGGTGCTGTCAGAGATGTATAGACAGAAGCCTCCTCTGCCCATCAAAACAAAACACAGCCTTAAGGGAAAGCACAAACGTTTCATAAAATCACATACGATTCGCTGCTGCGAGTTATATTGCTCCTGATTGTTATGCTAGACACTGTAGTGGAACTTTTCACAAGTCTCTCGACAGTCCCCCATAGAAACGTATGGCATTTTATTTTACCCAATTTATTAAGGAAATTGGGAATTATTTACACTTCAGAGCGAGAGAAAGACTTCACAACACACCTTTAAGTGTTCATGCGTGCTCTTACATTGTAATATTGAAATGACAATGGCTCACTGCAATTTCACTGTGCATTTGATCATGGGCAGCAATCCTGGCAAAGGTGGATCCTTCATTGGGGGTAAAGAGTGAGTCAGAGTTTCAATTATGTTTCATTGACCAATCAGTTAAAAAGAGAAAAAGAATGTTATTTTGACCACAGTAGAGCAAGGGAGAAATTGTTTACGTGTAACAAAATCAGGATAAACCTTGAGACAGCTTGAATTGGATAGTAGAAGCAATCAAATATTTGGAACAAATCTAATAGGAAAGTCATTTCAGAAGGCATCAGGGGTTACTTTAAGTTTATTTGCATCGTCTTCTCAGTAATGGCTCTTCTTTCAATGTTTAAAGTGGCATGAAACAAGAATAGAAATTAGAGCGAAATTGTGCTGAAATGAATCAGCTGTAGGATATGTGTCTGTCGAACAGGAGGGCCGATATTTTCACTGCCAACAAGGATATCATGTGACAATCGATCTCTCTTGGTCGGTTGATAAGTATTTTTGATTGTATGAAAATGAGGCGGAGCTCTTGAAAGCTGCATGCTGTCACCATGTAGGACAGGCTCTAGGTTTATGTTGTGTTACCTTAACTTCAGAGACCGACCTTCTTGCACGTCATAACTATCCATTGTGGCTGTTGAGGACAACTAGAGGAACAGCACATCAGCCAAAGCTGCCAGTGTTCACATGGTCTTCTCTTTTGCTCTATGTTCCTCTGCATGCACGCACTGTTGATTAGCCCCCACATGACCGCGGAGCCGCGAGGTCAACCCTCCATGACCAGATCAATGTAATCAGCAAATATCAATACAATACAATCTGCATATTATGAAGTAACTTTTGATGCACCCAAACAAACAGTCCGAACCAGGCTCCTGTGGTTAAGCTATTTAGACTGTAAGTTATTGTAAGATGCTATTAGTTGAAGATGGATTCCAAATCTGGGAGTGGCATGATAGGTTTCTGTGCAAACGTCACCTCCATGAGACTCTTTCCTCCACAGAGTCAGGAGCAAGAATAAGAAGGTGCAACCAGCTACCTGAGCTCCTTTTGTCAGTAGACAAGGGAGGGCACCAGCAACCATAGCCCCTTCTGTGGGTAAGCCAGGGAGAGCATCAGCAACCTTAGCTTTTTTTGCAGGTATGCAAGGAAGGGCACCAGCAACCGTAGCTCCTTCTGTACGTAAGCAAGGGAGGGCACCAGAAACCTTAGCTCCTTTTGTAGGTAAGCAAAGGAGGGCACCAGCAACCTTAGCTCCTTTTGGAGGTAAGCAAGGGAGGGCACCAGCAACCTTAGCTCCTTTTGTGGGTAAGCAAGGGGGCGCACTTAAGTCAAGATGTGAAATGGTACTGTGCAAAATGGATTATCCTACCCACGTACTGTTTAAATGGACACCATATTTATTTCCAGATGCCCAGCGCGGTCATTCTGATAAATCAGCTGCCTGTGTAGGCCCATGCCTAGTTGTACACATTGCAAGTATGCAGTATAAGCAAGAAAAAGATAATTTCTCCTAATGTAATTTTAGATTGGAACTTTTTTTCTACAAGCCTGCTGCAGAAGATATTCCTAATTTCTAAAAATGAAATGATCAGTATTAAACCTAGATTCTTATAACTTATAATCCTTCTACCAGTTAACCCCTTCGATGCTGGTGACAAAGCCAGCTCGTCATGGGCCTTACCTGCGCTGCGCGCATGACGAGCTGGCTTTGTCACGTAAGGCTCTTTTTGAAATTTCAGCGCACAGCGGGAAAACCCGCTAGCGCGCATGCGGTTAAGGACTATGAAGTGATTTCTTCTTCGTTTGAGCTAAGTGCAGTCCAATGTGCACACATTCTCTCTGGGTTCACAACTTTGGGGGAGATGTGTCCACCATATACTACTTCAAAGGACTAGCCAGGCAATTGACAGGAAACTGACAAATGTGGTATTTGAGATTCTATTCTGAACAGGGCTGTCCTCCCCGCCTCAATGAAGTCAGCAGTGCAGGAGGCCCAGGCGGCACTGTATGAGCCAGAGTTGGTGTTGGGAGACGTAGATCCAAATATCCAAGGCAGAGGGCTGTCAACATGGAATCTTGGTGTTACAGACCTCTTAATTTTGTTGTACAAAGCATGTTCCTGTGAAAGAAAATGCATCCCATTCCTGACAAAACAAGATTGGGTTGTCTAGGAATTTTATGATTGTCGAGGCGTCATCACCAATAGTTGATTGGTTCACCCTTTAACACCTTGGCTGCTTTGACTTTTCCCCTCCTGTGCTGCAAACCAAGATTTACCATTGTTCATGACGAGCTCAGCTCGTCATAAGCACAGCTCCACTGTGCCTCATGGAAGGGGTTAAAATACCCACCTTGACACACTCTAAGAAAAACATCTGCCTAGAACTGTAGAGGAGAAAGGACTTGCACTGGAAAAATCCTGCCTGTGTGAGGAGTGGAGAAAACGGTCTGCGTATGCCTTCGACATCTGCTAGCGCATTTTGTCCACAACGTATTGCTCCAGCCTTCTTCCAATCCACCAAGTTAAAAGGAGTCTAGATCCAACCAAAGATGCCAGGCTGGGGCTGTGGAAATTATACCGTGTCTTGATAGTGTGCAGCGTGCTGAAACACAGGGAGCGGCTGAGTGCTTGGAAAATTTTCAATGATTCATTCACAATTGGACTCTTCTCCTGCTTGTCCCTGCCAACTCCTCTTGAAAAAGACACTGTCTTCTGATTCATTTTACCACTTTACCCCAATTAATGGGAAGTTTGAGGTTACAATAATACTGCTTCATCCAAGTATCTAACCCATGGGGCCCTTCTGTGCCACTGCTTCCAGGCTTACCCAACTGAAGATTTTTCAATCTCCGGAAAAGTTTTTGGTTGAGAAGTTTCCCTGTTTCTCTGTAAGAGGGTAACAACTTTATGCAGGACCAACTACCAGCTGTCACTATCATTCTGCATCAGACAAAGAGAGTGCCTAGGCTCCAATCAACTATACAAACACTTTTTAAAAATATCTTTTTACTTTTGCCATTACAATTGTGAACACTATTTTCAAATTAGGCATTCTTTTAGTAAATTTCTATCCTTTATCCTATGTACTTATTTTTGTGTGTGACATATCTGTTTTCTGAACAATCTTGGGTTTGATATTATTTATCTGTTGATTCTATTGTTGTTTTCGTTAGTTCTCGCACCCATTCTACATACAAGGTCTGGCGTGTGCCGTTTCTTTTTCAGTCAGGCTACCAATGGGTGAATTGGAGAGTCCCCACAGAAACCACTTTCTTTTTATGGGTCAGATTGTTTGGAACTTGTGGGAGTGCAGTCACAGTCCACATCAAGAAACTGCCTTCGATATAACTTTGTTAAAAAATCTAATTTTCTACACAATTTCTCCTACTGGCAGCTAACAGTTCATAGCCTACAGTCATTCTGTTGCACTCACTTTAGTTAGGATTAGCTGAAGAAATATCAGTCATGGATCTAATTTGTGGGTGTTTCTAATCGTCCTAAGTGCTTATAATTAGCCGGGTCAGGTGGCTCCGTGGACTAATCCATCCAATGCAGGGATCTATGTTTGACCTCATAATCAAAGGTTCAAATCTCAGCAGATCCACTCAGCCATTCATACTTCTGAGGCTGATTAAACAAGTACCATTGAGTTAGGTAAGATCAAACATCTGGTACTGAGCCACAAAATACCCTTCTGGATGATAAGTGCTTTACAAACACACATTATGTTTATAGTCATTTACTCTGTAGTCTTACTGGGGTGGGAGAAAAGCATTCAAGAGGACAGGAATAGATCATAACAGCCCGAAAAACACATTGGCTCTCTAGATCTTTCTTAGAACCCTTCACCACACTGCCACTATGGGAACACAGTCACATGTGGCAACTCTGCACAAAAGGTGAGCTTTTTTCACTTCACTCTTTTGCAATCATTTGTTATAATAGTTGACAGATGCATGAAGTTAGATTGAGTGCAAGTTACCCTTGATTTCTTGAATGCTCTACCCACCGTCATCATAGACAATTACTTTTCCATTTTGAGTTCCATGTGAGGTATTTTATTCTTGTTATACAAGACTTTTCTTGTACAAAAGATTTCTCACCATTAGTATTTGTTCATTCCAGACATAGTCTGTAAATAACTGTCCCTTAACAGACCCATTTAGTCCTACATAAGGCCCGCACGTGTTCTGCTTTGGTGTATTAAACAACAGTTAATGGTGGGAAAGGCACTCCTTTCGTTACAATACTCGTACTCCAAATAAATCTTTTAAAGAACAGTCTATTACGTGTGCTGCAGAAGGAGATGCTGTGTCCAACAGCATCAATGAAACAAACATGCAAAAAAATCAAGCGTGGCCGCTTGCCCTCTGTGCACTGTTGCAACCCCACTAAAGGAAACTGTTTCACTCCATTCTTCAAATTTTATAACTCAAATTCAAATCATTATATACAATAAGATATTACAAATACTCTGTGTCATTGGCTTTATATCTTTACTGATATATCTTATTTACTCATATGATATATACTTCATGTACATGACAATCATTGGTACGTCAGTAAATTGCAAACAACTTTCTTTCAATAAAAATATTGGTTCACAACATCATCCTGATCATTTGTCCCTGCCCAATGCATTTCGGGCCACCTGGCCCTTCGTCAGGGGCGGTACCTAAAAAACAAAGAAATAAATTCTATCACTTAAATCAGTATTGTCCTACAGCAATGCAAAGTTCATAGCATGTCAACATATGCGTTAGTTACGAACACTAACTGATTAGTTTCGAAAAAACCTAAGAAAACATCATTGTATCGTACTCACTTGAACCATGTAATGTAATGTGCAGAAAGCGTTGTGTTCAAATCTGTCAGTGTGAGGAAAATTGATCCGAGGCTCTAGGAAAGAAACGGTATAACTCACTCCCACGTTTAACACTATCTTTGACAAAGACCGGAGGCTAACGTTCGAGAATCATGACTTACTGGATGCTAGTGAGCACCAGATGGAGATGCCGTCCTGATGTATACAAATTGGCTGACTGTGATGGGCTGATTATACTATTGCTGTTTAGCTGATTCACAGCGACCGGAGAGTCCGCTGGAAGAACACCATCTACAAAAACAAGCAAGCGCTAATGAATAGTCATGTCCCTGCACCGGGCGAATAAGCTCTACCTCTAATTTAGAATTTCCGAACACGAAATCAAAACGTTGCCCAAATGAATCATAAACACTAGACGCACCTCGTTTTAAAAGCTGCTGCTAGCAAACAGGGTCGATTTAATCTCCACGTGGAATATTCCAAAACCAAGTTGGAACGAAACTACAAAAAGCGACAAGACACAACATCAGTCTATGAACGCGTCGTTAAAAAACTACTCCATCATATCCCTAGTTCTATGTACCTGTCTCTTCCCACGGCAAACGTGTTCAACGCTCCGGTCGACCCTCACTTCTTCCTCGCAGTCTCCAACACTCGGTGTGCATCAGAATCAAAGCACTCCGTAAAATACTACCGCTCTTCGTAATGACGTGTAAAAAGCGCATCGGGGTAGAAAATCAAAAAAGGACTACGGATTCCCAGGTATAATGACTTGAATACCAGGAGAAAGCGCCATGTTAGTGTGGTGTGGTGAAAAAGGGCTATGTAGTGCACATAATGGGTCAAAACATGGGATACAATAAGATATACTATTGGAAACTGAAAATTATGTACATAACAGTGCAATTGTCAATAACACGTGGCCTCGAGCGTACTCATTGGTGCTAATATCAAAGAAAACAAGTAAAGTCTACTCGATCATTGATCCCTTTGGGATCTTGTGTCTGTAACTTTCTGATCCAGTAGATTTCTCTCTGTAATAATAGTTTCGTGAGACTCTTTCCGGGTGTAGGGTTCACCATTTCAAGTATCTGGAATTTTAACTGGGCAATGGTATGTCTATGTTTGTCCCAATGCACTGCCAGACTGCTTTTCACGTTTTTATTTCGGATGGTGCTTTTGTGCTCTGATATACGTGTTTTTATTTTTCTCTCTGTTTTCCCCACGTATAACAATCCACAAGGACATTTGATGGCATATATAACGTTCATCGAGTTGCAGTCTGCATTGATCTTAATGGGGATGGTTTCCCCAGTGTGTGGATGTTTCACTGTGTCAGTGATAATCACATTATTGCAATGGGTGCAATTTTGACACTTCTTTATGCCTTTGAAATTTCCTGAAATTTTCATGGTATTAAATTTCAATAACTCTTTTATGTTGCGAGACCTTTTGTAGGCAAAAATGGGTTTGTCTGTAAACAACTCCTTAAAGTCTGTCTCATTGCTTAATAGTTCCCAATGTCGGTTGATGCTCTTCTTAATTTCTTGCGAGCATGTGGAATATTTCGACACAAAGACCTGTCGGTGTGTTTGATCTCTGGTTTTTTTAAGCAACAAAGTTTCCCTTGGCAATTTGTCAACCTTTTCCCTGGCTGTCTGTAAAACAGTGATGGGGTACTTTTTTGATGCATATTTAGTGTAAATGGCATTTAAGTTTGTTTGAAGGGTCTCCTCATGGGAACATATTCTTTTGGCTCTTAACATCAAAGAGAAAGGCAAATTATCAATCAAATTCTTGGAGTGGAAACTGTTATATGCAAGAGCAGTGTTCTTATCCGTGGCCTTGTGGTATACCTCAGTTTCCAATGTATCGTCATTCAATTTTACTAATACATCCAAGTATGGAATAGCCTTATCGTCAATGGTGTGAGTAAGTTGAATGTTCTCATCCTGTGTGTTCAATTATTTTATTTTTTGTTCCAACAGTGTTTTGGAGTTCTGCCAAATTAAAAAGATGTCGTCAATATAACGGCAATAGATAACTGTGTTGTCATTCCAGTCTTTATCATTTAACAAGAATTGGTCTTCAAACCTTGCCATGTAGGTATTCGCATAGGCAGGAGCCTCCGAAAAACCCATTGAGGTACCTTTGTTTTGCAAGTAGTATGCATCGTTCCATTTAAAATAGCTGTGGTGCAGGCTGAAATGCAAAAGTTCCAATAGAAAAACTTTATTCACCGGCAAGTTTTCCTGTTTCAACAAAGCCCATTCCACCGCCTCTATCCCTGCAGTATGAGGAATAGAGGTGTAGAGGGCTTTGACATCCAAAGTGCAAAGTAGCATACCAGGTGTAATGACCACTTTGGTAAGTTTTTGTAAAAAATGTGTTGTGTCCTTCGTGTAGGAGTACCATGCCTGTACAAAAGGCTGCAAAAATTGGTCAATAAACTGCCCCAGAGGCTCAAAAATGGTGCCACATCCGGTAACAATAGGGCGAAATGGAGGATTGGAAAGATTTTTATGGACTTTAGGTAGCATGTAGAGACCCGGCTGTTTTGGAAACTGGACTGTGAGAAATTGTCTGGTTTTGGTGTTAATCCATTTCATCTCCTCAGCTACATCTAAGATTTTCCCACGGGTTTCTCTCAACTCATTGATTGGATCTTTGTCCAGTTTCAAATACGTGTGAATGTCTGATATATGTTCATTGACTTTGGTCTCATAAAATGTCTGGTCCATCACCACAATGGCACCGCCTTTATCTGCTTGTTGGATGTGAATTTTGGGATTTTCTGAAAGTTCTTTTAAAGTATCCCTCTCAAATTTGGATAATTTTTGATGACATTTTTTGTTAGTTTTGATGTCTTTCAAGTCTTTTAACACAAGATTCTCAAAAGCATCCAAAATCTTATGTGAAGTCGGTGCCTGGAAGGTAGATTTAGGCCTGAACCCCAGATATTCAGGTGGATCTGACTCTATTCCTTGGTCAGGAAGATTCGAAAAAAAGTATCTTAGACGCAAGATTCTCATGAACCTGAAAAAATCAATTTCAATCTCAAGTGGGTTCGTTTGAAAGGTGGGTACAAAGTTCAGACCTTTGTTGAGAACTTTAGTCTGTTGTGCTGTGAGATTCTGTGTGGAAATGTTGATCACTAAGTTGGTCGGGTACTCCTCAGGTTGGGTTTTGTTACCTCCTTTGCCTCTCCTGATTTTCCTTTTGTTTTTCCCGGTGGTTGGGTGGTCTCCGCGTCCTGGGCGGAAAAAGACGTTTTAGACGATGAGGCCCCTTCAGTTTCTGCTGTGATTGATGCACTCGGTGCTGTTGTTGCTATTACTGGTGGAGCCCTGTTGGTATTGGTGTCTCCTTCTGTTGCTACACTTTCTTGGGAGGACGTGTTAGGTGTACGTTTTATGAAGGTTCTTCTTTGGGCGTACACCTCCGCCCACGTGTACACCTCATTCAACTTGTAATCGAGTGTATCTCGCTTGTATTTCCTGAGTTTACCCTCTTGGATCTCTTTAGAATGTTTCTCCATCTTAGCATTCATTTCTTCCAAAAATTTTGACCAATCTTGAGGATCCATTCTTTCTTGTAAATCTGATTCAATAAGTGTTATTTCATCGGTAATTTCCTTGATTTCTACTGCTAGTTCTTCCAATAGTAAAAGGATCAAATCCAAAGAACATTTATTTAGCACTGCGTACCAGCGGTCCATAAAATCTTTTTTCATGTGGAAACGAAAAAGCATTGGTTTAATGGGCATTCTGAGACCTCTTGGAATCCTCTTGGCGCGGTGATATTGCACAAGAGTGGACGCATGGAGGCGCTGGTTCAATTGTCTCTTTGTCAAAAATTCCAACTGTTTCAGTTGCTGTGACAGGCTACCTCCTTGCACGTTGAAGGACCTTACGTCATGGATCAGGGAATATATTTCCGACGCTTGTACATCAGTATATGCTAGAATGTTAGCTCGATTGTCCGTCAAACTTGTTATAGCGTCAAACGACATTCTTTTTTATGGGTGGGTGCTCAATCCCTGTGGACAGGGTACAAAACAACAGTTAATGGTGGGAAAGGCACTCCTTTCGTTACAATACTCGTACTCCAAATTAATCTTTTAAAGAACAGTCTATTACGCGTGCTGCAGAAGGAGATGCTGTGTCCGCTAGCATCAATGAAACAAACATGCAAAAAAATCAAGCGTGGAGGAGATGAAATGGATTAACACCAAAACCAGACAATTTCTCACAGTCCAGTTTCCAAAACAGCCGGGTCTCTACATGCTACCTAAAGTCCATAAAAATCTTTCCAATCCTCCATTTCGCCCTATTGTTACCGGATGTGGCACCATTTTTGAGTCTCTGGGGCAGTTTATTGACCAATTTTTGCAGCCTTTTGTACAGGCATGGTACTCCTACACGAAGGACACGACACATTTTTTACAAAAACTTACCAAAGTGGTCATTACACCTGGTATGCTACTTTGCACTTTGGATGTCAAAGCCCTCTACACCTCTATTCCTCATACTGCAGGGATAGAGGCGGTGGAATGGGCTTTGTTGAAACAGGAAAACTTGCCGGTGAATAAAGTTTTTCTATTGGAACTTTTGCATTTCAGCCTGCACCACAGCTATTTTAAATGGAACGATGCATACTACTTGCAAAACAAAGGTACCTCAATGGGTTTTTCGGGGGCTCCTGCCTATGCGAATACCTACATGGCAAGGTTTGAAGACCAATTCTTGTTAAATGATAAAGACTGGAATGACAACACAGTTATCTATTGCCGTTATATTGACGACATCTTTTTAATTTGGCAGAACTCCAAAACACTGTTGGAACAAAAAATAAAAGAATTGAACACACAGGATGAGAACATTCAACTTACTCACACCATTGACGATAAGGCTATTCCATACTTGGATGTATTAGTAAAATTGAATGACGATACATTGGAAACTGAGGTATACCACAAGGCCACGGATAAGAACACTGCTCTTGCATATAACAGTTTCCACTCCAAGAATTTGATTGATAATTTGCCTTTCTCTTTGATGTTAAGAGCCAAAAGAATATGTTCCCATGAGGAGACCCTTCAAACAAACTTAAATGCCATTTACACAAAATATGCATCAAAAAAGTACCCCATCACTGTTTTACAGACAGCCAGGGAAAAGGTTGACAAATTGCCAAGGGAAACTTTGTTGCTTAAAAAAACCAGAGATCAAACACCCCGACAGGTCTTTGTGTCGAAATATTCCACATGCTCGCAAGAAATTAAGAAGAGCATCAACCGACATTGGGAACTATTAAGCAATGAGACAGACTTTAAGGAGTTGTTTACAGACAAACCCATTTTTGCCTACAAAAGGTCTCGCAACATAAAAGAGTTATTGAAATTTAATACCATGAAAATTTCAGGAAATTTCAAAGGCATGAAGAAGTGTCAAAATTGCACCCATTGCAATAATGTGATTATCACTGACACAGTGAAACATCCACACACTGGGGAAACCATCCCCATTAAGATCAATGCAGACTGCAACTCGATGAACGTTATATATGCCATCAAATGTCCTTGTGGATTGTTATACGTGGGGAAAACAGAGAGAAAAATTAAAACACGTATATCAGAGCACAAAAGCACCATCCGAAATAAAAACGTGAAAAGCAGTCAGGCAGTGCATTGGGACAAACATAGACATACCATTGCCCAGTTAAAATTCCAGATACTTGAAATGGTGACCCCTACACCCGGAAAGAGTCTCACGAAACTATTATTACAGAGAGAAATCTACTGGATCAGAAAGTTACAGACACAAGATCCCAAAGGGATCAATGATCGAGTAGACTTTACTTGTTTTCTTTGATATTAGCACCAATGAGAACGCTCGAGGCCACGTGTTATTGACAATTGCACTGTTATGTACATAATTTTCAGTTTCCAATAGTATACCTTATTGTATCCCATGTTTTGACCCATTATGTGCACTACATAGCCCTTTTTCACCACACCACACTAACATGGCGCTTTCTCCTGGTATTCAAGTCATTATACCTGGGAATCCGTAGTCCTTTTTTGATTTTCTACCCCGATGCGCTTTTTACACGTCATTACGAAGAGCGGTAGTATTTTACGGAGTGCTTTGATTCTGATGCACACAGAGTGTTGGAGACTGCGAGGAAGAAGTGAGGGTCGACCGGAGCTTTGAACACGTTTGCCGTGGGCAGAGACAGGTACATAGAACTAGGGATGTGATTGAGTAGTTTTTTAACGACGCGTTCATAGACTGATGTTGTGTCTTGTCGCTTTTTGTAGTTTCGTTCCAACTTGGTTTTGGAATATTCCACGTGGAGATTAAATCGACCCTGTTTGCTAGCAGCAGCTTTTAAAACGAGGTGCGTCTAGTGTTTATGATTCATTTGGGCAACGTTTTGATTTCGTGTTCGGAAATTCTAAATTAGAGGTAGAGCTTATTCGCCCGGTGCAGGGACATGACTATTCATTAGCGCTTGCTTGTTTTTGTAGATGGTGTTCTTCCAGCGGACTCTCCAGTCGCTGTGAATCAGCTAAACAGCAATAGTATAATCAGCCCATCACAGTCAGCCAATTTGTATACATCAGGACGGCATCTCCATCTGGTGCTCACTAGCATCCAGTAAGTCATGATTTTCGAACGTTAGCCTCCGGTCTTTGTCAAAGATAGTGTTAAACGTGGGAGTGAGTTATACCGTTTCTTTCCTAGAGCCTCGGATCAATTTTCCTCACACTGACAGATTTGAACACAACGCTTTCTGCACATTACATTACATGGTTCAAGTGAGTACGATACAATGATGTTTTCTTAGGTTTTTTCGAAACTAATCAGTTAGTGTTCGTAACTAACGCATATGTTGACATGCTATGAACTTTGCATTGCTGTAGGACAATACTGATTTAAGTGATAGAATCTATTTCTTTGTTTTTTAGGTACCGCCCCTGACGAAGGGCCAGGCGGCCCGAAATGCATTGGGCAGGGACAAATGATCAGGATGATGTTGTGAACCAATATTTTTATTGAAAGAAAGTTGTTTGCAATTTACTGACGTACCAATGATTGTCATGTACATGAAGTATATATCATATGAGTATATAAGATATATCAGTAAAGATATAAAGCCAATGACACAGAGTATTTGTAATATCTTATTGTATATAATGATTTGAATTTGAGTTATAAAATTTGAAGAATGGAGTGAAACAGTTTCCTTTAGTGGGGTTGCAACAGTGCGCAGAGGGCAAGCGGCCACGCTTGATTTTTTTGCTTGCTTTGGTGTATTGCCATGTCTTTGATGCTAGTCAGAGGACACAAGGAACTGGAGTGGTGTCGCGATAATCCCATTCCAGTTGTAAAAAAAAAAAATATTCCACACAGACACAAGGAAAAACACATCCAGCACAATGTAGGCCAAAACATCTCTATTCTCCGTTTGTGTTCCATTGGATCATCCTGCATACTAAAGAAATCTCTTTCATGTAGCCATTAGAATAATATTACCTCTTGTGGTCAGATGTTAGATCAGGTTCCCACCAGATTCTCATGTGAAAATGATATACTCGTAAGGCAAATGCTTAGTTACAATCCAATAGATTTAACATTTTCGCACTTTAAAGATCTAATGTAAGAAAAAAACAAGCATGGGCACTGCCAATTGGACCGGCTAATGAATGCACTGTCAAGCCAGACCTAAAAATTATGTAGGTTAAGACTGAGCTCCTCCCACCTGTTTTGGTGCAAGAGAAAACACAGTGAGTTATCTAAGATACTTTAATAACATTACAGTTTCATGTGTGTGCCCCTGAAAGATCAACCTCAGCCAGCTAGATAAAATAAACAAAAGGATCACAGCTGTCTGGAGGGCAAGCACTTTTTTCATGGAAGCACACAACTTCTGACCAATTGAAGCATTACTCCTGGTTCCAAACATGGGAGCAGGGCCATATCCTCTTTCTAGTGAAGCTCACATAACTGTCTGGTGACAGCTGTGCTGTCAAGCCAGACCATAGAATCTCATATGAAGAAGAGTTTTATAGAGGGAAGACTAGGTATTGAGATGACCCTACAAATGACTAGTGTCTGCTAAGGAACCATTCTCTCAGTATCGCTTGAGAAAATGCATGGCAAACATGCATTGAAGTCCACACCAGCAGACCTTTTTAAGAAAAATAACATATAGGCACTGCTCACAAGCTGCAATGCACTGGCTGCACAAATGTGTGCATTCCTACAAGTCATATGTTTCCATTGAACAGCACTTTAACTGCAATCACATGCACTGCAGACTGTGGATGCCTCGTTTGTTAGAGGGACAAATAGCCCATTTCCCTAATAGACTGTGACACACCATAACCCACAAGTTTAACAGGGGTTCATTTTCCACAAATGAGGATTAAGTAGTTGATGAGGAGTTTTATTACCATTTCCATTGTGGCGATTAGGCACGGTGTGCAGAGCAAGCATTAATTCCTTTTGAATAACCAAATCATTTACATACGCCGCTTGAACCTATTGGAGCTAACAGGATACAGCCCCGCCGCAAACCAGACCTTACTAATCATTATTAGATGCTCTTGTAGGCCGTGGCTAGAAAACCACATGCCCTTGTGGCAAACGAAAAGAGATCAAAAACATTTAAATGAAAATGTTGGCTTGAGCAATTGAACTGAAGCTTTGAACAAAGCAGGAATCCTTTGTTAACCACCATTGTGAATAATAAATCAGGTTATGGTCAATTAATTTTTATCCTCTAATACTTTATGATATCCAATGGGAATAATTCATTTCCAGGCATTAACTGAAATTTACATAACTTGACTGGTACTCTGCACTTTGATACATATGTTCCTAATACCACCAGTTTATCACACCTTCTCATTAGCTCTGACTGTTCTTAAATGTTCTCTATACTTGTATTTATCCAAGTGCAGTTTTTTTATACCGTGAAACAGGCAGGAGATGTCCAACCAATGAAGCGAAACATACAAACAGGCAAAGCACAACTGACAAAGTAATTTAAGGAGGGATAAAACAGGCAAGAAAACATTTATAACACACATGGGCAAAGCCAATAGGTTTCGCCTATGCAAGATCTATTTGTATTGTGATTTTTTTTTTAGCCATGTAACACGGCTTTCTTGAAATGAGAAAAAACACGATGGCGCGGTCAATGTTGTCTGTCATAGCGTTTTTTTCTCTATAAGCTGCTGAGCAAAATGTCTAAAAAAAAGCACAGAGGAGAAAGCTACATGAGGAAGGTACGTGGGAGGAGGGAGCGGCAATGGACAGCCAGAGGAGGGCGATGGTGGGAAGCAAAACAAGCGAGCTAGTGAGGAGGGAGACGCAAAACAGACATTGGGGGAGGTGGCCTTACAGTGCCATTCACTCATTTGGAGTGTATGAATAAAAAGAAAAAACAAGTTATAAAAACTAAAAGAGTACCCGGAGTAGCAGGTAGCTAGTGGAAGGACACTTGCCGCAAACAGGAAGCTGTGCTAGATCCATGCTCTAGGGCAGGGACAGAAGCAACAGAAGAAAGCAGGATGAGGCAGCAGCCTTGAGAAAGCAGGAGGTGTAAACCAATAAGAAGCAAGTGGAGAGTGGTGTGGCCAACCAATAATAAGTAATGGGTGGGCTCTAAGCCTGTTTTAAGCTTTTGTTACTGTTAATGTTACAGACATTTCTAAAGCGCAAACTGATACCCGAAGGTGTCCTGGCGCTGAGTGAAGTCCTACCGTCCTGGATGAAAGAGATAAACCAGACAGGGCCTAGACAGAGAAGAGCCAGGTCTTCAGAGCCTTTCTAAAAGCAAGCAGGCTTTTATTTTTTTATCACAAGATATTGCAGACAGCTGATGCACGCTGTTTCAGGTGAAACATAAAAATCATGAGGGTATTTGCTGATTACCCACGAGGCGTTGTATTAGCATATTCAAAAGTTTACTTAAAGAGCTGCAAAAGGGGTAAATGCAAAGAGACACATTTCAGGTGACTGTAGTGAGCAGAATTCGGTTTGTTTAATACCGTTTCATGAGCAGTGTAATGAGCTATCATTGAGCTGGAATGTTGCTCAATTACAGAGGCACTCGAATGAAAGGTGCCTGAAAATGATAGATACTGATGGAGATCTGGTTGGAAGGAATGAGAGATGTGTCGGCTACAGTTGGAGTATTGCTATCTTGACCAGAAATCAGAAGGTTTAATTAGAGGCATTTGGAGAGTTTAGATGCAGGTTAGGTCAGCTTTTCTGAAGATGCATTTGCACTCTGCATCTACCCATGCAAGGCATGAAAGCAGCATGATACTAATGTGTCAGGAAGCCGGCGCATGAAGGATCCACATGCACACGCGTGGAGGCAGTTACTATACTGAGTCCTAAAGAGTACCAGAGACTGGACCACAGTTGTAAAAGCAGGAACAACCAAAGTCATAGATGGGATTAGGCCTCTTTGCCATGTTTTTGATGCATGTCAAGGCTTGGTTTGTCGTCAAGAATGGCACGCAAGAGATTTCACATTTTGTGCAATGGTTGGAGATATGCCAGTGGCTGTCAGGGAGGCTAACCAGTTTGGAATGGGAAGGTTACAAAGTGTGAAAACAGACAAAAGACTAGGTATCTAATGTCACATGCATACAGTATTCTTTCTCAAAAGACCAAGCAACTAAAGCATGCACACCACTTTTTATTTCTACATACAAGGAAGTAAGGAGATGAATAAGATCATGACTAAACACTGGAATCTGATAGGAGTGGACCCTATTTTAGGATCAGAGATGAGAGAGCACCCACTGTTGCATACCGGAGGTCCCCATCCCTCAGAGATACATTAACATCTAGTTATTTACAAACCTAATTGGCTGAATTCCAGAATTGAGGTCTACGTGGCCTGCAAATTTAGTACAAATTGCCCATAGGGAAAAACCTAAAAAGATTCAGAAATACACTTCTTGTGCCACTACATGCATGTGAACAAATGCCCTTGCAACCTTCTTCATGTCGATAGTACCATTTTTCTGGTTCGCAAAAGAGAGCTTGATCATATAAGAGCGATAAAGAATGCGGGCACTGCTTACACTGTGACCCGGAATTTAGGAGTTTGCATAACAAAAATCCTGACACTGTAATTTTTGAGCATTGACAGGGTGGATTGTAAAGAAAGAGGTGGCACCAGAGATAGGGTTGAAATGATGAATGAAGGACTGATTGAGTACCAGTGGCGGCTGACAGAGTAGAGTGGTAGAGGGGAGAAAAAATATAAAATGTCACTTACCTGGCTGCCGGCCGCCGCCTCTCCTCCATCCTCTTCTGTACCTCCAGGACCAGAAGCACACATACTTCCCTAAGCCAGTCACGATGCTGCTGTCACCAGCAGACCAGCAGCGTCGTGGTTGGTGTGAGCGCAGAGGCGTGGTGCACAGACAGGGAGTGGGAGCCTGCGCATGTTCTTCACCAAGGCTGTGCATTACAGCCGGGTGGAGAACATGCTAAGTGTCATGACTATTTGGCCGGCCCAAGACATCCAGCCAAACCTTCATGCTTACTTAAGTGCCCCACCCCTGATCCCCCTGTTGGCTGTGATGACAGTACAGCCCCACCCCACCCTGCAAAACTGTCTCTATGGACTACGAGGTACAGGATCCCCTTGCAGCAGTTACCGTCTTAGGCTAAATATTTAGAAAGTACTTTTGGTGCTTTAAATCCATGTGCAAAAACACTGAATGGTGCTACATGTATTATTATAGAATGGCACTACATGTATTATTTGACAGTGCACTATGTGATAGAGTTATACTTAGTAACTAAGATATGCGCAAATTTCGCACTTCTATTTGTCGCAATAATTATATAAATGCCTTGCTGTCTGTCAATTGGCTGTTATTTACAGATTATCACTTCTCAGAACACTTTTATGGTGTTGTTTTATTATTGTTGCTTTGGTGTTGTTCTCCACTATCCTTATGTGATTCTGGATTGCATTACATTCATGAATTGCAATAGAATCATAAATTGTTGGAGGGGATACACTATTGACAATACATTACAGGAACTGTAGGAAACATATTGATCAAACATGACAGATTCCATTGATGGCATATTGGGTGATGGATTTCTATTTAGATCTCGTCTAACCCCTGTCCGAGCCTAAAGTGGCACCTGGGAACTCATTCCTCAGGCTTGTAATCTTTTTGGGTGTGCACCCAGGTGCCCACTGGGATAACCACCAAACAGCAAGTTTGCGGTTAAAGGGTGAGCCCTAGCCTGCACCCACCCCGGATGCTGGGGGAGGCGGCATTGCTCCTGCCCAGCGGGAGCAGCTGTTTTTGTTTGCTCCCACCTGGTAGGAGCAATGTGCATTTTACTGCCCGCAAGAGTGGGGACAGGGAAAGCAAAGTCCAGTCCAACTCAGCAGAATCATTTTTAAAGGTCTCGTTGAGTGAGAGCAACCATGCCTTCCCTACCTAGGTTCCTGTGGGCAGGGAAGGCATGTCTCCTCCCACCCGACGGGAGCTTTAAAAATGCTCCAAGCAGATGGGAGCAGACATATGTTACCCTGCCCACGCTGTTGCGGGTAGGGTAACTAATATGTCCCGGAAGTGGGCTTCCTGAGACACAGTAATTGAGAGGTCTGAGGGGGATAGGGTCCCTGGGATCTTTACAGGCTAGGGGAGGTGGGCAGCGAGGCACCCTTCCCTCTGAAGTTGATTTCTGTCCCAGGGAATGGAATCCCCGGGGCCTATTAAGGCGCAGCGAGATAGGGTAATATTTTAAAAATAAAATATTTTTGGGTCCTTGTGGAGACTGAGTCCCGAGGTCTAAGATGGAGATCTGTTGGCTTGTGAATACTCTACGGAATGAAATAATGTTTTTGAACCTTTATTGCTCAAATTCTACTTAAAGGATTTACAACAAATAACAAATGGCACCCTTTCTGTACCAAGATCTATATTTCTGCCAAATTTGTTGTAAATCCATTCAGGTGTTTGGGCCGTAGCTGTGTCTAAAGTCCCTAAGAAAAAAGGAATGGGGAAAATTACCCCTCTTTTTCTCGGCCCCTACTTGATGGATCACCTCGAAATTGTCCAGGGTGGAGCAGAGGTAGAAGACAAAGTTATAAGCAAACCTTTTCCAAATCTCTTATTTTTCTTTCTTAACTTATTTTTTACTTAATCCAAATCTATTTTACTTTTGTTTCTTCTTTAAATATTTCTCAATGTCTTTAATAGTATAATGTGAATCTGTAAGTATAGTTATATATTATGTTTTTATATATTATTTTTAAACACATTTTGCAATTGTTTTCCCAATTATTTTAAAAGCAATCTATTTTTTAAATGTAGTTAATCTTTGTCCTATTATGTCTATCTTGCTATATAAATATACATAAATATATATTTATATACAATTCTATATACATATATATATGAAGTAATCGTCTTCTTGAAAGAAAGAAGCACGAGATTCGGCGGGGATAGAGGTGCAGCACCGTTTTATTTAAATACATGGCGAATGCATTTCGGCCGGATTGGCCTTCGTCAGCGCCTACGGTGAGTGGAAAGGAAGTCCTGACGCTCTGCCTTTGAGTGCATCATGCCGCGCACTGATAGGTGCAAATGTCCGCTCCGTGTGTGTGTGTGTGTGTGTATATATATATATATATATATATATATATAGAGAATGGCAATCTGGAGACAAGAATACACAGAAAGCCAACAGCTGTAAACTCCATTTTACATGCAACCAGCCATCACCCGAAACATCTTATAGAAAGCATTCCATACGGTGAAATGTTACGAATTAAACGCATATGTAGCACACCAGAAGAACTATCTAAAGCACAAGAATCAAGCAAGAACAGATTTTTAGAACGAGGGTATTCAAAAACATGCATTGAAAAGGCAATAACAAAAAGCAACGAGGTAGACAGAAGTTCCCTTTTAGAAACAGCCTTAGCTAAGACAAACACGAAAGTATCAAAAACAGAGATACCACAAGATGACGATTTCAGAATGATTGTAAGCTACAACAAACAAAATAAAGAAATTGGTCGAATTATTCGAAAAAATTGGCCATTGGTAAAGAATGACCCAATACTAGGTCCATATTTACCAAACAAACCAACAGTCACTCATAGAAGAGCACCAAATATGAGAGACAGATTAGTAGTGAACAATCCAATAGAAATCCCCAAAAAGAACTGGTTTAACCAGAGACAAGGTTTCTATAAATGTTAAACGTGTAAAGCTTGCTTAAATGGTGTGAACAAAAAGAGTTTTACACTAGCATTTGGGAAAGGTGACCAACAAATCAAACATATGCTAACGTGTAAAACGGAATATGTGGTCTATATCCTCGAGTGTCCCTGCAATTTAAGATATGTGGGAAGCACAAAACTGCAGGGACATAAAAGAATATTGCAACATATACGTGCAATTAAAAACAAAGACCCGAGTTACCCAGTTGCCCGTCATTTTAATGAAAAACACCAGGGAGATGTTAAATTACTTAAATACTACCTCATTGACACAATACCCCCAAGCAAGAGAGGGGGAGATCGGGATGAAAAATTAAGAAGATTGGAAACTAGCTATATATTAAAGCTAGATTCTAAACAACCGTATGGGCTTAATATAACTGAAAATCTGTACACAAGCCTATAAGAACAGTCAAGAAGTAGGTAGTAATGATACTGTTAAAATGGAGTATATTAAAACAAACAGAATAAAAACATATACCCATAAACAACTCCCCTGGTAAACCCAAATGAAATTTAGTGTATCAAGACAAACATAGCCTTAACATAAAACAAGAAATAGAAAATAAAAAGCTTTTATTAGTAACTGTTTTTTAATAAAACAATTCATAGACATAAAAAATTATGAATTGTATGTTGCAACATTTTTTAGGGAGTTTTCTTTTTTCTGTCATCAGGGTTTACACAACAACACTTTTTCTTTTTTATATAAAACCATCCTTATCAGAGGCTTCTGAATAGGACCTTTTAAACCACATTATAATCTGTCCTGAGTATATAAGTGGCTCCGACAAATCAATTTCAAAGATACTACACATATGTAATATGAAAATCTGAAGAAGCATTATTTTGCACATGCGAATTTGCACGTTCTGTATAAAATGTGATAGAGCTGTAAAGAAAATGAGTTTTTTAAACAAATGTATATATATTTATTTATTTATATATTTATAACACTCTTTAGAAATCTGCTCTAGGGTATTTATACCGTGATCAAATGCACTTTATTGCAAAATTTGCACAGGAACACATGTAAATATGAATTGAACATGTATATATTACTATGTAAATGTATCTTATGGTATTTATACCGACATGAAATGCGTGCTAAAATGCAACATGGAGCCCAAGATTGTTATAACAACCAATGTACAGATTTGTCATTATTAGAGCACTGTCACTTTAAATTGCATCACTAACAAAAGAGAAAAAAATGCAAATGTTGGTATATAAGAAACCAGGTGACCATTTACTGTGTCATGTGATCAAGGTACGTCAGTACCGAAACGCGTAAAGGCCGACTGAGTAACAGCTCAATAAACCGACAATTTTTCCACTTACTTGGGTCTGTGCTCCATGTGTCTCTTCGGGAGAAGAGAGCGCCTGCGTCCTGCTTGCGAAGTGGAGTGGCAGAAATATATATATATATATATATATATATATATATATATATATATATATACATATATATATATATATATATATATAATATATATATATATATATATATATATGCATCCCGTCCCGACCTTGTCCGAGAGCAATCAGGCTTCCCCGACCCCCGCCCGCCCAGACATTGTCCAGAAGCCCGGGCCCCCACCAGGCCCGTCCCCCGCCTGCCCGACCCCGCCTGCCCCGATATTGTCCGTGGGTCTCCTTACCTCAGCCGCCGCTCCTCCCCTGCGCTCCTCAGTTTACCAGTCCGCCACTCCTCGCTCCTCACCGCCGCTGGCCACCGCTCCTCCCGCCTGTCCGCTGCTTGTCACCTCACTGCCGCTGGTCACCGCTCCTCCGGCCTGTCCGCTGCTCCTCACGTCACCGCTCTTTCCCCGCGCCGTGTCCGCCACTCCTCGTCGCGCTCCTGAAGTGAGCACGTACGTCGCGGCCGGCGCTACTTCGCAGGGACTACTTTTTTTTTAATGTACATTTTTTAAATAACGTTTTGTTTTTACATTTATATAGCCTATAACCATCTGCACACCCTGACGATTACAACAGTGTATCGGGTGTGTGGATTGGCGCTGTGGTTCCCGAGTTTACCCTCCTCAAAGCCTCAAAGTTCTTCCTTTATTATAGTAGTGTAGATGTATATATTCACTGAAAAAAACATAGGTTTCAGGCCCTATATAGTTAGGAATTAGCATTTAAAATTCACTCAAAAAACTATAAGTTTTAGGGGTGTTATAGTTAGCTGGACATTTCACTCATACAAAACCATTGAAATTGCTCCTATATAGTTAGTTGTACTAACTATTTTTCGCGCACCCGAAATCCACTGCTGATGATGTCACATATTACATCATTCATGACATGGTCAGTGACATCTCATAATAAGAACGCCCTGAAGAAGTTCTGTTGTACAGAACGAAACGCGTCGGCTGGCTGTGGTACATAAGCTTAAGGAAAATAAAAGCATTTGAATATACACCAAGATTCAGCGCTTCAATAAGGACTCTAAGTGATATGATTTGATTGGACTTATTGTGCAAGTGGTGCTGTGCCAAACTTTGGAATATTCTCCACTACTCTCTAATACTCACTCTCTACTACTCATTCTCTACTACTCATTCTCTACTACTCATTCTCTACTACTCACTCCCTACTACTCTCTACTACTCACTCTCTACTACTCTCTACTCCTCACTCTCTACTACTCACTCTCTACTACTCACGCTCTACTACTCACGCTCTACTACTCACGCTCTACTACTCACGCTCTACTACTCACGCTCTACTACTCACGCTCTACTACTCACTCTACTTCTCACTCTCTACTACTCTACAAATCATTCTCTACTACTCTCTCTACTACTCACTCTCTACTACTCACTCTACTACTCAGTCTCTACTACTCTCTACTACTCACTCTCTACTACTCACTCTACTACTCACTCTACTACTCACACTCTACTACTCACTCTCTACTACTCTCTCTACTACTCTCTCTACTACTCACTCTCTACTACTCTCTACTACTCACTCTCTACTACTCTCTACTACTCACTCTCTACTACTCACTCTTCACTACTCACTCTTCTACTCACTCTCTACTACTCTCTATTACTCACTCTACTACTCTCTACTACTCACTCTCTACTCTCTATTACTCTCTACCTCTCTCTACTTCTCTCTCTACTAGTCTCTACCTCTCTACCTCTACACCTCTACCTCTCTCCCGCTCTCTACACGCACACATATACACACATATATATATGCATATATATATATATGTCTGTGTATATATATATATACATACATATATAAACATATATAATCTGCATATCTATATAAATACAAATATAAATGCATGCATACATATACATATATGCATACATATGCATGTTATTTACATGAAAGTTTTAAAAACACTAATAAAAGCAAAGCTAAAAAGCCACCTCACTACAAACAGAATGGCTTTTACTTAAACGAGGGCGCGATCTATTGCATTTTCAATGCTTGTTTACTTTGGTTCCATCAAGAAGGCATTCAGATGTGTCACACATTTGCCATAAATTCTGAAAGTTAGCACTCTAGTTGCTCATTAGATCACTGTAGTAAAGCTACTGCTCACCGGGGAAGTCTGCTGCTGGTGTTCAAAGTGCATGTTTCAGTCTGCATGTCAGAATTTTTTTAATGAAATAGAAGAGGATTTGAGAAGTCACTCAAAATGTGCCCTAATTTTTCTTTCTGAAGCACTAATCATATTTTCTATGGCAAAATGAGCCCCCTCATTTTGTCCCTTTTTAAATTAAATGTTTTCAGACTTACCACTTCATTCCAATCAAGATGGCTTCTGGTGTGCCATACTTTTGTCATAAGTAAGACTGTTAGCGCTCTAGTTGTTCTTTAGAACACTCTGGGACATTCTGTCATTGGGCTACTCTGGGTGATATTTGGGCTACATTTGGGGTCTTTTGTCTCTGGTGGCCATCTTGGGAGACTGCATGTCAGAATTTTTTTATGAAATAGAAGAGGATTTGAGAAGTCACTCAAAATGTGCCCTAATTTTTCTTTCTGCAGCACTAATCATACTTTCTATGGCAAAATATACCCCCTCATTTTGTTCCTTTTTAAATTAAATGTTTTCAGACTTACCACTTCATTCCAATCAAGATGGCTTCTGGTGTGCCATACTTTTGTCATAGGTAAGACTGTTAGCGCTCTAGTTGTTCTTTAGAACACTCTAGGAGGCTGCAGTAGAACACAAAGGAATCAACTGACAGTCTCTGTTCTTGTTGTATTTACATGTTTTACTGAGAATGTCAGACTTCATTCTCACATGACTGAGAAAGATAATGTGAATTTACAGAAAATATGCTTTCAGTTTAGCTTATAGATCCCCTTCCAAACCACTGTGGGAAAAGCATGAGATAATAGTTTTCTTTCAAACATGATTCATGATATCCCAGCAGAAGGCTTTTTCACATGGTAAAATCACCTCAGAACACACCACAATTCCTAAAATGAGTATGGTACCATCAACAAATGATTTATAATGTAACTATTAACTACAATGCTTTTTAATGAGGTGCTATCATGTATATTGGTCCCAAGATGGCTGCCAACACTTCTTGGATGAAGTGCTGACAGCCAATCAGATCTCACAATGGGATGTGTGGTTAGGCTCCGCCCAGATATATATGTGTTTTTGAAGTTAATTTTCATAAAAACCACTGGAGCAATTTTCACCAAATATAGAAAAGGCGAACCAGTCCCTACAATTTTGCAAAGTTTGGTGTAATTCCATTCAGCGATTCGGGCTGTAGCCTTGTCTATTCATCCTATGGAAATTAACATGGGGAAAACACGTTTGGGACCCCCCCATTATTCTCAGCCCCCGCATGACGAATCCCCCCGAACCTTCCAGGGAAGAAGGGTAGCGGAAGAACAAACAGGAAATTACCGTCCCTCTCTCAGTCATAAAGAACCCTTTATGAATGCTATCAAAACGTGTTTGCCAAAGTCTGGAGGGAAACCACAGATATACAAGAAATCAAAAGCACTTGTTCTGCCCCAGACACACTTAGAGCCACATTTGCATAAGATAATTTCAGGCCAACACACAAGAGGTGTATTATGCCACTATGCTAGGTTATATGGTTTAGACTGCCAAACACTAGCACTTTTTTAAAACAACTTTTAACCATGCTGCACAGCATGTATGCTGGTCATCAACATTGCTAACAGACATTGGCAAAGTCATTAGCGGTTGCATGGACGAGAACAACTGGCTTTGCCAATGCTTGTTTTGCTTTTCTTAGCATTGTGCAGTGGTTAACCAGCAGCTTGAAAATCACCAGCTGAGAGCGAAATCCATGTCAGGGCCAGGGTAGGGCTGAGGGCATCACGCGTTTTGCCTCAGTCTGAGAGCTCGTTCAGACTGTGGGGAAGCCTGTGACTCTCTCCCTTCACACATATTAGGTTTGCTTTAAGATGCAATTGGTGGGGTTGGCAGAGGGACCCCTGGGGTCAGGCTTGCAGTGCACACATCTAAGAAAGTTAATCTGCTTTCACCTACACAGGGCTGTGTGCCGCAGAATGGCTGACCTCTGAGTGAACCGACCATCTATCCCTGGCAGCCTCTAAAACAAAGGTGTCTGACCCCAATGAATGTCTTCGACTCCTCGTGGGCTTGGAGCCCGGTTTGCACACGTTCTCTGAGAAGTGACTAGAGACCACTGCGGCCTCCTGCCTCACCTCCTGAGATAACGCATACGACCCGTGGGATACCCCAACAAGCTAGTGCTTTTTTTTGCAATTTTATGTAGCGCGAACTCGACCCGAGGGTATAAAGCCCTTTACATGAGCACCAGGTCACATTCGTTTTTCAGGTACAGGGAGATAAAGTGATTTGCTCAGAATCACAGGATGTTGAGCATCCCTGCTCACACTCGAACCCGGTTCCCAAATGTCAAAGTCGGCCGCTCTGGCCGTTACTCCACACCTTCTCTGCGACCCATGTACCTGACACCCGCGTGACAGCCCGTGTCCCAGCTCTTCTGGCACTCCATGGAATACACGTGTATCGTTTCTGTCCATCCATTTCTCTCCAGCCCCCGTCTCCATGACTGGCTCTCTCTGTTTGCGTTTCCAACCCTAAGCCAGTTATTATAATGCGAAAAAGTCTGTTTCAAAGGAGGGGAATATGTGACGGAACTGGTGCGGCTGGGGGCTCTGAAAGGAGCGCAGTCCTCTCACGGGCCGCTGTATAAACACAAGTTTTTACCAGTCAATTAGTAAAGTGTAAGTGCCAATGTTGATGCACAATTTCAGGACACCTTACAAATCTAAGTATTCTGGAACCATATTTAAGATGAGCTTTTCTAAAAGTTGTTAATAAGAATGTGAAACGATTAATAATTATTTGGATACATTCATTAACTTTTCCACCGTTTTCTGAGCAGCCAACTCACCAGTCTTGAAAAACGGAAGCCTGAATTCACATATTCAAACAATTCTCAATTTGCGCTTTGTACAAGAAGATCATTGTGCTACAGCTGTAAACACTGTTGAAGGCATGCAATCTCCCTTACGCTTGTTCTCGCTCTGCTTACAACCGTGTCAAACAAAATGTTTTAAATCTGGTAGGAAACACCGATAGGAAGTAAAAATAAAAAAACAACTGGAATGTATTGCCCACTCAAAAATATAAATATATTCACATCGATCTTTGCTAGATGCATTCAAAACATCCTTAGCATTCAATTCCTGCTCCGTAATTTGTTCTTAATTTGTATTACTAGTTTCTAATATGCATACATGATCTCCGGTCAATATTTGTTTTACTCTTTGAATGCCCTTAAATATCCCAGAAGCCTCGTCCACTTCCAGAAACACGATGACCTCATCTTTATTCCCAATCAGGCCGTTCCCTCCAATTATGCTAAAATAACGGAAAATGATCGCTGTTTTCTTTACATCCCTCCACACATGGCGTTCTTGATGTGAGGCTTTTCCACGCTCATTCGGGAGGTAACATTCCGATTGATTGACATTGACACCAAAAACCTAGAGTGCACTTTGACCTACAGTCGAGAACTGCCTCGTGACTCTCTGACGTAACATTACTGTAGTTGTCAAGTGAAAACGGATGGGACTGGATTAAGGACAGCAAACCCCGTTCACCTGTTTCCACTCCAGAGGCGGAGAGCCGTGCACTGCTTCGAGAAAATAATCATGTGCAGCGGAGACTTGGGGATAAGTGTAACGAGCATTAGCAGCATATTGCGCCGGACAGCGGGATGGGGGCGGGCGGGCAGGCATACGGACAGCGGGAGGGGGGCGGGCAGGCACACGGACAGCGGGAGGGGGGCGGGCAGGCACACGGACAGCGGGAGGGGAGCGGGCAGGTACACGGACAGCGGGAGGGGGGAGGGAACGGCAAGAAAGGCACTCACCTGGCCTTCCTCCGGCGGCGGGCGGCCACGGAATGACGAAATGAAACCTTGACGTCGGAAAAAATAAACCCCGCCCACGGCCGCGATGACGATGCAGAGGGAAGAAATCGCGGGAACGCCCCTGAATCTGGTCCGGCCTTGACGGACAGATCCGGCTTCCAATGGCTAGCCTCTATTTATGGAGCTAGCCAATGGGAGCCGGGGGACGTTCCTATATCCCATATTGTAATCATTAGATTTCGCCTGCGCGAACTGCTTGCGCAGTAACGCCAGGCGAAACATAAAAACACAGATTCGTGAGCTTTACCAGTGAATTCCGTCATGATGTTGTAGGAGAGGCGGGCGGGGTGGGGATGCTAATTACATCTTAAAGACACAGTTCATAGTAACAGAATACTAATTGCATCATAAAGATACATAGCAACTACACCCTAAATATACAGTCCATAGTAACGTGATATCCTTTGCAACTGCCAGTACTTGGACGTATCATCACTATTCAGAACTTTTGGAAAGGTGCCCTCAGGGGAAGTCTGCTAAAGACTTGTTTAGTGTTAAGCTGCCACATGGACTACTAAACGGTGTTTTACCTTTTAAACTGCTTCTGCCGAACAAACTTTAATGGCCATGTTTACTAGGAAAAATGTTCGGACACGAGAGATAGTTGTGAGTGGTAACAGTATGAGAAAGAGTGAGATGCAATTTTGGGTGGCAGAGGGAGGGGGCAGGCATTGGCACAGCTGGGATCCCTAGAGGGAAGAGTGGTAGATGATGAGAAAAGGCATAGGCACAGCTGGGCTCTTTAGAGGGAAGGGTGGCAGAGGGAGGGGACAGGCATGGGCACAGCTGGGATCCCCAGAGGGAAGAGAGGTAGATGGTGAGACAAGGCATGGGCATAGCTGGGCTCTTTATAGGGAAGGGTGGCAGAGGGAGGGGAAAGGCATGGGTACAGCTGGCCTCAGCAGAGGGTGGGATTCTCTGGAAGGCAGTGAGGCAGAGGGTGAGAACAGACATGGGCACAGCTGGTATTAGCAGAGGGAAGAGTGGCAGCGGGTGAGGAAGAGCATATGTAGGGTCGGCAGAGGGAAGGACACTCTAGGAGGGCAGTATAGGGTGAGGACCAGCATGGGCACAGCTGGCATTAGCAGAGGGAAGAGTGACAGCAGGTGAGGACAGACAAACGTGAGGTTGGCAGAGGGGATGGTTCTCTAGGAAGCTAGTATAGGGTAATGACTGGCATGGCCACAGCTGGCCTAAGAGGGAAGAGTGGCAGATGGTGAGACAAGGCATGGGCACAGAAGGGCTCCTTGGATGGAAGGGTGACCAAGGGTGTCATACCTTTCCCGGGAACGAAGGGAATAGCGACGGGGAAGCGGAACACCGTCGCGAATGCCACGGACTGCACTTCCGGGTTAGCGACTCCGGAAGGAACTACAATTCCCGCGAGGCAATACGCGGCCCATGCGCACTTCACCAGGCTGTATTTAAGAGATGGCGGCGCCCGCGAATGCTGTCGTTTATTGCTGCCGCTACGCTGAAGACTCTCCGCAAGGTAAGAGACTACGTTCTCCTGCGCTTGCATCCTAAGGCTTCCCAAGGAACTCACGAAGCACTGACCCTATGGCCACCTTGTTCGGAGCTCTGCGCACCCCCTCCCCCACGCTCGGCAAACACGGTGTTACCGGAGCCTGCATTTGCTGGGTGCGAACTCTCGGCACCAAGTAGGTGCTCAACTAAGACCCTATAACTGTGAGAGGTTAGGACGTACTAACCAACACGTTGAGGAGGCAGTGAATTAACGGCTCTCTCAGCGTAGCGAACTTTATTGCTTTACCTGTGCTGCACGGACTAGCTTTCATTGGGTCACAACTCTTGGTGAGGTTAACCAGAGATACTGTACCCCACGTTGGTGAGTGCCAGGACAGGCATTCGTGCGGGGGACGGTTTGTTGTAGGACGGTTGATTGGCATTGTCGGCCATTTCATAGTCGGGTGCCCTCCGTTGGAGAGTGTCTGGACGGGCACTCATGCGGAGGACGATTCAGAGAGATAATGAGCATCTAGGGTAGAGTTAACCCTTGTGTACTTCTAGCGTGTGTTGTACCGTTGTAGAAGTTCAGCATTGCTCATAAAGACCTTCAAACCTTACCTTTGGATTCAGTCTGTTTTCTTAAGGCGCAGGTGCGCCACGGGTTGAGAAATAGGTTCACACCCAATCCCGAGGGCACTCTGGGATTACAAAGGGTGAGGACATTCATGGGCACAACTGGCCTCAGCAGAGGGTAGGCCTCTGGAGGGCACCAAACAGACATAGGCACAGCTGGTCTTAGCAGAAGGAAGAGTGGCAGCGGATGAGGACAGGCATAGTGAGGTCCCCCGAGTGAAGGGTTCTCTAGGAGGGTGGCTTAGGGTGAGGACTGGCATAGGCAAAGTTGGCCTTGGCAGAAGAAGATGTGGCCAAACTGCTAGAGCGGTTGATCTCGAAGCTGGGGAACCGGGTTTGAGTCACGGCAAGTACACGTTCAGCTGCCTGTGATTATGGGCAAATCACTTAATCTCCCCTTGACTAACAAAATGAATGTGTCCGTCTGTAAACCAAATGGTACTCATGTAAAGCGCTCTGATATCTTCGGGTCGAGTTTGCACTATATAAAACTCACCCCCCCCCCAAAAAAAGGAAGGATTTCTAGGGGATTGGAAGAGGGCTTGGACAGACACATGCATGTTTGGGATAGGCAGAGGGAGGGGAGGGTGGCAGAGGGTGAGGACAAGCTTGGGGACAGTTTGGGCTCAAGACAGGGAAAGGCAGCAGAGGGCGAGGACAGGTACAGATGGCGGTCAGCGGAGGGAAGGGCTCTCTCGAAAGGTTGCAGAGCAGGCCCGGACTGGCCATTGTGGGCAATCCCCCGAAAAGCGGACCCGGCAAAGATCTCAGACCTCCCTCTGGGGGCCGGCCGAGCACTTTTCCGGGGCCGGTTTTGATTCCCAGTCCGGCCCTGTTGCAGAGGGTGAGGACAGGCGCAGATGAGGCTCTGCAAAGGGAAGGCTGCTCTAGAAGGGTGGCAGATGATGATGCCATGCACGCCACAGTTAGGCTTGGGACAGAGAAGGGTTCTCCGGAAGAGTGGAAGAGGGAGAGGACAGGCACAAATTGGGGGTCAGCAACAGTTACAGGGGGTAATAACAGGCATGGGCACAGTTGCACTTAGCCTGATGAGGCAGCTTCTTCAAGCGTGACTTTGCTCACCAGAGATCTCTAGATCAGAGGTCTTCAGTCTGTGTGGTGGAACCCCAGGTGGGCTGTGGAGTCATGGGAAAGGGGCATGGATTCATCAGCCTCACTTCTGCCTGGAATCCAAAACGGTTGCTCTTTGTTTCGGAAAAAGACAACTGTCCCCAGACGGTTAATTCTGACAGTCAAAATGTTTCAGCTACAGTGTCATTCAGGAAGTATCCTGTGCTGTGAAACTAATGCTGGGCAGACAGCTAAACACACCTTTCTGCCAGTGTGCTGCTTGCCTGAGAGAAATGCAAATGTGCACAACGAGTTAATCTGCAAATGCAAAGGATGCTTCGGTGTCAGTACCAGCTTTAATTGATCGAATCACTTGAAGCTTTGTGATGACAAAGATTTAATCTTTTTGAGTGGAAGTACAAAGAGTTAACAACTGAGCTGTGAAGTGTGTGCTGTTAATTGTCATGGTATTTAGCAGCTCTTACTATCCCTGAAGAGGTGCTGAAGGGACAGTTATGTAAAATAATTTGCATTACTTATTGTCTGGGTATTACTAAAATCTATATTTTAGAAGCATCATTTTATCGTAAAAGTTTATGTGCATTTTGTAGCAGTCTATCTTATACTGTGCAAGTATAAAATAATGACGTACAGATTCACAGTGATTTCTGTCACAGGCTGTGAGCTTGCAGCACTAAAAATACACATGTCACTATTCTCCACTGCACCAACCAAGACTTAATTCAGTGGCTTTCTGGTTACACACAGACCTCTGCAGTGCATTAACTAATAGAGATTTCATAATGTACTTTACTGCATTTTCCACTGAGTAACAACTTTTTAAATGTATTTATATGTCGCTACCTGACAGTGAAAGACCTAAAAAACCTACAAAATATTTTGTTTATAGCCACAACTTTGACCTCGCCCCCATGTTCAGACTTTCTGTCAAGGCTCTCCAACTCCCCCTCCCCCCACCCCCCAAAACATGACTGAAGTCAACAACAGTACAAAAGGGGGAGGGGTGATGGACGGAGCATCTGAATCAATCAAACACTCACACCCAGTCAAAAGATCTGGGTTTAATCCATCACCATTCTTTAGCCCACTCTGCCACCCCAGTTCAGACATGGCTATATGCAAATCAGTCTGACCCTGTGCCTCATGGGAACAGTCCAGCCCGAACTGCCAAGCCATGTCTTCCCTGGACCGGAAACAAGCTTCCGAGGACCGGTTTTTGGCATTCCAGCCGTCTTCAGCCCGGCTTGCTTGAATCCAGTGGCAAAGTGAGCAAGGGACTCACGTCTGAGCATACCCTGCCACACTTATGGCGGCCAAATGCAGTACAAAAGTCAACAACAGCAGCAAACAAATATAACCAGGAGACCCTTTTTGCTAAAATAGAAGTGTTTGTTTTCATAATGTTAAAAATGAAAACCTTTTTAGAAAAACAGTCTGAAAGAAGATTAAGGAAACCACTTCCTCCCCTGGATTAACATCCTACTTGGATGTTACAGTTCAACATTAATTACTGTAATTTGTATGTTTTAATTATGATTAATGATATTCAGCAACCTCTAGTTCCATGCTGCTGTTAAAGCCAAGCCATCATCATCCCATGAAACATAATATGGTCTCCTCAGATGCCATGCACTAAAGTTGCGCCCCATGCTTTACAGCCATTTTCCCCCAGGGCCACTGGAATTATGCGACCATGCAGCGGCATAATTTAACATAATAACTTTAGCATAATTTAAGATTTCCCGCATCTGCCACATAATCCTTCATCTACCTCATAATCTGCTCAAAAAATATAATTCACTCAAATGGTGAAAAAGTTATTGAAAAGCAGCAACAAATGTTGCAGTGTCATAGAATGCCCTTTGCAAAGCTGGACTGGTCACCTTTCTGTTGCATATTGCTATATTTGGGTGTTGAACTGGTACTAATGAGATGCAACCACAGATTAACTATTTCTCTGGAGAAAAACAGGCACGCCCATCACATTAGTTCAGAAAGGTGTTATTATCCAAATTGGTTTAGTCATATCATGTTTTGTTTGTGAAAAATAAATTACCATTGAGCATGTTTGGGTAATTCTTTTTGGAGACTTTTTGTTTGAACTGTGTGGTAAGCCTCTGACACCGATCCACAGTCACCCACAAACCGTTGGCTTGGTAAAAACTGTTTAATATTACTTCCTCTCCCTAAAAATGATTTGCTGCGGGAATTGGGGATGCTTATGGTTGTTGATGATGAAAAGTACCAGGTTCTAGACATTTTTGTCAGAAGGGGGTCCTTACGCCTAAAACATTTTGACAGGGGGAGTTTTGGCATCAAAAGCTTTGAAGGCCTCTGCTCTAGATACGGTCGAGTGCTTGTGTTCACGACTTTGTGGGTGATGCAGCAGACTTTAAGGTATGCAGGATATAACGCAGTAGTCATCTGCAGATTCTGTCATACGCATATGTCTTAATTATATATTTAAAAAAAATCTATTTTTACTTTGTTTAATTGCTATTGCATACCTCCATTTGCAGAGAACCAAAATTGGTCAATTTAGCTAAAGTGAGATTCTTTGCCACCTATGCATGTTTGCTTGTAATCTTGTATAATGTTCTCCAAAGCAGCCATTATTTGCAATTAAAAGTAATTAGCCCTCCGATTTTGGTTTACCACATTTTAGTGTCTGGGCAGGAGATGTTCCAGCACAGTAACACTTCTGGGACATGCAGCACAAACATCTGTCAGCTCCAGACGCTGAATCGACAGCGTCACTTCAGGATACCCTGCGTGCACTGTGCCACATAGTCTATTTTAAACCCAAGAAAAAGCACGCCAGCCTCTTGCATGAAATGCACGCCTGCCCAGAGCACTGGGGAAGAAGACAGTGCGGGGAAACGGATTTTTAAAAGTCCCTGTTGACGGTGTATTGTTGACGTCAAAGGCGATACATCAGTTTCAATACGTGGTATGCTGTAAATTAGTGCTTATGCCTTCTAAATATCTGGTGAATACAAATTGTTGACGCTTGAAAAAGTTTTGTTTTTTTTTACAAAAAAACAAAATAATTCTCACGTCTGACTAGATTAGCCCTCTAAAGTAAACGGATTACTAAACTTGACCGTGGGAAATAGTCGAGGTCACTGCTTCCGGCGGCGGGGCACAGGTGGACTCAGGATGACACCTACTCTGCTTCAGAATAGAACTGAGGACAACACTGTCCTACTGATCTCAATGGGACCTGCATACCATTGGGAGGCCTAGTTTGTTTATATATAGAGCTCAGAACTGGACATATGCCATTTTTAAGAGCTGTAAATAAAAGGTGCTATTACCCAATTTAATAGTACTCAATTTACTGACCTTGGAAGGATGGGCCTTGCCAGGATTTGAACTTGAGGCCTGCTGACATAGGCAGATGTCAGCGGGGGAACGTTTTAACTCACTGAACAAGAGAACATACTTGCTTGAGATGTAAAGGAGAAACTGAGGTATAAGTAATATAACCCTTTTTGTGGTAAATGATCTACCTTGAGAGCATATCCCACATTCATAGTGTGCAGGGTTTCTTCAGCTCAACTGGGCAGAGTCTTTAAGTCAGCATGAGATTTACCCCCCAACAGAGAACGCTGTGATACCGTAGTGGTTTTGATCTTCATGGACACTTGAAACATAAAGAAATGGCCAACACGGACTTAAGGGAGGTGTCTTCAAATCTAACACCTTGGAAATACAAGAAGCCAGTGGCTCAAAAGGAAGTTTAACAGCATGACACTCAGACCCCAGTTGTCATGTGACTTATTTAAGATGTACAGGGAAAGGGGGGGGGGGAGGAGGGTGTTTTGGTTGGCGACCGGAGAGTATATTTCTGGATGGATATACCCTAACAGGTTTGGAATTTTTAAGTGATTTGGATACAGTTTACCAGTTTTTGAATTCTGTAGTAGGTTGGATAAATCTGAAATATTACTTTAACCCCTAATTTAGTAGAACCACCAAGTCTAAGAAAAATTGTAGCAGTCCATATTGGATAATTTGTCTTTGGCTTGCAACACTGCACAGGAAAGGGCGTTTCAAAGGTGCTTAGACCTTTATTCACTAAGAGGCCTCTCTCAGCCGCCTTCTCTGGCCAGTCTATTGGCATGTCCTCATCTCTTATGTTTAAGTTGAACCATACTGAGGAGTGTGTGATTTACTCATTTTGTGGTGAGTTTAATATCAAGATTTCCAAGGGTCTCCACAGTACTTTTGATGATACAGAGGGAATATTCTACCTTGGTGAATTGTATGGGCAGAATAGAACACGGTTAATGCAGAAACAGTTTTAATCGGGCCAATAATGTACTTTATCAGTTGCTTTTTGGAACGAAGTTATGTCCTGTTGGATGAGATAGGCTCTCAACAATCTGGTGAATTCAGAATCAGCTAGGATACGTTTTTGGAGTGAGATTCAAGCACTTTGTATTGAGAAAGCGAGTCTGGAATACATCTATTTATAGTATTTTTCAGAAAATGTCACAGGAAAAATATGGTTTACAAAGCTGACCTTTGGAGCCGCCATCATTTTCGTAATTTCAACCCTACTCTACCACATGGGGTATTTCGGTGGCCATAATTCAAGCATGTTTTTGAGTTTGGTTAGCATTTCCTACTCATTGATTTTCCTCAATTCAATTATAGGCCCGCAAAACTAAATTCCTAGGTATTTTATGCAGGTTTTTGCTATTTAAATCGAGTTTTTCCAGGTACCAAAGAGCTACACATATTTGTTGTACAGACACTGTAGCATGAGATACAATAACTGCTAGTATATCTGGGATTGCTTTCTCTGTATTTTAGGTGAAAATCAAGATAACCTTTGCGTATTTTTAATACTTTGCTTTTTTGACTTAAAATGAGTCCCCATATGTTGGTGTTCTCTCATAGCTATTGTTAGTGGCTCGACTGTTAATAACAAGAGTAACTGAGTTAAGTTTCAGCCTTATCTTGTGTCCTGTCATGGAGAGAATTGTTCAGAGAGGTTTCCATTCATTCTTTTTGTGGCTAATGGTTTGGCGCACCGTCGCAAAGAAAATATGGATATTTTCCTCCCCAAGCAAAAATATATATAGGACTGTTCGCAGCAATGGCCAAGATATCTTATCAAAGACCTTCTCCGCGTCCAGTGCCATAACCATGGATGGGGTGGATAGCAGCTGCAGTATTTAGGCAGACTCATCACTCACCCGAATTTCTAATAAATGCATGACCCCATGTGTCGTGTATGTGACATCTTAAATCCTCTTCTGTTTTTCTAGTGTCACAGTCCTTCGCAAAGATATTGAAGATGAGAGCTTTGGACAGTAGAGAGAGGTCAGCAAAGGGAGAGACAAAGTAATAAGCAGGTAAACCCTGAACCCATCCTCGTCCCCACCCAACCCCCTAAAACAGTGCTTCCCAAACATTTTAGAACATGTTAGAACCACATCCCAGTTTTTAGACAGACAGACTTTCGCCATCCACCTAACTTTAAAGCACATGAGGTAGGGCGACTTTTTTAATGTAATAGTAGACATGCTTTCAAAATGCTATGAATTACCAAAATAACATACTCATTGCAATTTTCTGTGGCTCTCTCTAACAGCAATTGTTAGTAAATGTCTTGACCTTAACCACGCCCTGTGATATTTCTTTATCAGACTGTGGCCAAGATATTAATTAATCTGCCCATGAAAGTGGCAGATATTGAACTGCTCAGGAGCTGAAGCAGTTTTCAGAGTGGGGTGCTGGCAGATGGCAACTGTGCAATAAATTCACAAGGCTTCTGAAAAATATTGGTGTTGATAAACCCTTCCAGCAGCAGAGTATGGGATGAGGCCTCGTTCATATTTGCGTAAAAATGAGACCCAGTGGTGCATTTTATTTTTAAGCACAGGAGATTACGCTATTTTCCCCGGGACTCGAACCTGGTTCCCCAGACCTAAAAGTGGCAGCTCTGACTGTTAGGCCACATTCATCATATTTTTCTATTTATGTGCCAAAGTCATAAACAAGTGGTTTGAATGTGTATGATTATTTATAGTGAGCGTATTCTCTGTTGAAATGGCTTTATGAAATTAGAAAAAGCAGCAAGAAAACAGGAAGGGGGGACCCGAAGTCTTGCTTGGGAATACTTGCAAGGGTTTGTATTAAAACAGCACTTGGAGACATAGTTCAGTACATTTACACCAATGGTTCTAGAACACTTTTCATAGTGGATGTACTGAAATCAATGTTACATTACTGAATGGGATTGTGACAAATCCTAGCTTCACACGAAGTGTAGCAAACGTATTCACTGGTGGAGCATTTTGCAACACACTGTCGCAAATATCTTACTAAAGCATCATGCGGTAGCTCACTGTCATTTACAGACAGTATATTTTTCCAATGAAATTGCCACTAAATTTGCACAGACATACAGTTACTGATACAACTATACAGCAGCACACAAACGATTTTGCGAGGCAATCTGGTTTCAGTGACTATAATTTACCCATGACAAAGTAAAAGCATCTTGATTTGTTTTGATCCTAATAAAATATTTGTTTCCATCACTCCTCAGAATTAAAAAAAAAAGGGAACTTAATTTTTGCTTTACTAATTGCTGATCTAGTCTGAAATATATCAACAGTCCATTTACATGTATTTACATTTTGTTGTGTTACAAAAAATGGCATACTACAGGCTTAACTTTCACACTCTGTACCCCAGCAAGATTGTCACACAGTTCACTCTAAAAAGTCTTCTCACTTTGCAAAAATTGCACCTCCAAAAAGTTGAACAGGCACCTAGCCTGTGCTCCCAATGCCATTCCTCTTTTCTTATGCCTACTTCAAGACTATGAAAAGCTAATTAAAAACTAAAGTAACCACTGATCAAGCCAACATCGCTATTCATTGATATATTTCAACTTGTTTCCACTATCTCCACCTTCAGGAATCCCTTATTCCCTCGCCAAAGATTCTTTATGTACACTGACAAATAACATTTCTGACTGAAAAGTTTTAGTACCTACACATCTCCCTATAACACTGACGTCATTAATGCATTCAATCCTAAACAAGTCCTACATAGATAATATGCCGGTGCAGCTCCCGCTTTCTGGATCCTGCTACTTGAAAAGAACGGATGTGAGGAGGAGCTGAACACCTTCAAATAAAAAATAAAATAAAAATGTTTCTGTCCAAACAAAACCTAAACGTATAAGCTCAACCAAATGAAGGTTTGCCAGTCTGCTTACTTTCCCTGCCCGCCACAATCCAGTAAATATCTCCTCAGCCTCCTCCGCTCTCCAATGAGTCTTATCTTCCCTTACGGTAAATTCGTTGTTTCATGATGTTGTTTTTCACAAATGGGAATTTGAACATCTGGTAACAGGTAGTTGCTGTTATTATGTTAAGGGCCTTAATACCATGTGGGAAGAGTAATGCTATAGAAGAACCATAAATAATAAATAAATAAATGCCCACTGTTGGACCTAGTTTACCCAAGTCTACATAAGGTAGCTTGGCACAGTAGTGGCTACAGCTAACTCAAGGCGTTGGTTAAGTGCTTACAAGTCTCACTCACAGTAACTCAGTGATGAACCACTAAAATAAAAGACACAACACCAATATTTGGAAAAATACCGTTACCTTTTATAAAAATAATATGACTCTTTGGATTCAAATTATACAGGGTACAACATCAGTTTCGCTCAGAAATAATCATTACACTTTTGTCTTGGAGAAATACATGCCACTCTTCTTGCTGTGGAAAAATTACAGTAAAGCACATTCTATTGTCAAGGATTCAGTAATGAATAAATAACACTCTTCTGGAATTAAAAATACCCCAAGAGAATTACACTATGCAGTGTCACTTTACATTAATAATCACTGTCATCAACATTTCATCATTTGAACCTGCCAAATCCCTGGTTACTCCATTACCCCAGGGCTAAGATCTCCCTCCCCTTCTCTGCACCTTTACACAGAGCTAGGATGCACACTCAAAGTAATCTGCAGGGCTATAAATGCCTGAAGATAGTTCCCCAATGGGCAAGTACTGTCAGCGCTCTATTAACAGTAGATTATACTTCATAAAACCTGTAAAACTGAGGTTGGGGTTATGGAGTTATTATCCCCTCAGTTACTGTGACACAGTTTAGAATTTAAGCAGACAACACGTCAGGGCACCTTGTTAAACGCTAGATCTGGTAGGTTTTTATCATTAACCCACCAGGGCACAGCACCTTTCTTTCTCACCCCCACTCTCCTTACTGTCACAGTGGCAGATCCGCCACAGTCCTCCTCTCTTGCCTGACAACCGGCCTCCAAAGATTTAATCCAGCTTCCCTGGTTAGCTTCTCAGCTTGGGCTGGCGCTGGGGCAGTTAATGACACAACTGAAGGGGCTTGCCGTGGTGTCTCTCCCTTCCCTGCTGCTCGGAGCGCTTCTCCTGTGGTGCACTGTGGCAGGGACAAGGAGGGGCACTTAATGTGAGGAAGCGCCAAGCGGGCTCCCCCGACGATCGTCTCCCTCGGCGTTCTGGGCGTCTTCTGCGCACTCCGGCTCGTTCACGCAGCCGCGGGGAGGTAGTGTTCCGGCGGGAAGTCGGCGCTGGTCACCTGACGCGAAAGCGTCTCTCACGAAGGCCTGCTCACTTCACCCTCTTCCACATGCGCTGGAGCATGCGCGGTACCGCCGCCGCTAGCGTCTCCTTTAGGGGCCTGCTCGCTCTCCACGTCGCCTCACAGGAATGAAGGAGTACGTCGGCGCGGGCGCGAGGGACCAGTGTTCACCCTCGGCGCCGCGCTAACTCCGCTTCTGCTCACACCGTCTCCCACTTCACCTGGCTCCAGGGACACACGGAAGAGAGCGAGGCGCTCGCTCAACAAGGCCACACAGGCTCCGTAGCCACTCGCCTTCCCTCCTAAGCCTTGGGGAACACCAGGCTCAACACGGGGCTAGAGCCGGCTTCTTCACCACGCTGGTAAGTGAAACACTGCCAGAGGGGGGGGAAGTCAGGAAAGTCCTTAAGTAGCGCGTTCCCACAGGAATCAAGAGGGTTCAAGTATAGAGGGGGGCTTCCACCTCAATTGGGACAATCCCTTCAGTAGCAGAAGGTGGTTGGGGAGGGATTGGTCAGAGGCTGAAGGGGGAACAACCCTCTGAAGAAACTGTCTGCCTCAGAAACAAACTAGCTGCTCTCAGTGTGTCCACCTCCTCTCACCACTGCCTCACTCCTCCACTCTGGGGTCAGCACAAAATGGCTGCTGGTCACTGGCCTTATATAGGGTGGCCTGAGACCTGCAGAAGTCTCTAGTTAATTCTAGAAGGTTCCCTAATGTTATCCTATGGGCCTGTCCTCCAGTAGTGTCCGTTATGGCAGTTGGTGGACACCATCTTAGGTTCCTGGAGATCCCTAGATTTTCAAGGGGCCTGACTAGGCCTCACAGGTTATGAGGGAAAAATGGCGTCATCGCCAAGGAACACCTAGCCCCCTGACAGCATTGAAAAATCCTGATGGACATATGTAAAAATAAAAATAGAAACTCTGGGAGGCTAAGGGGGACAAAAATAAATAATAATGGTTAGAGTATCCCCAGAAGCAGACAGGTCTAACACGCGTCCCCCCCAGCTGAAAGTGGGGAGAACTACCCAACCCCTTGGGAGTCCTCATCACTAAGGCGGAAATACCTGGATAGACCGTCTGCGTTGGCATGGTCCGTCCCAGGTCGGTGTTCCACCCTAAAGTCCATTCCCTGTAGGGAGATGGACCACCTCAGCAACTTGGGATTCTCCCCCTTCATTTGCATCAGACAACGAAGGGGGCGGTGGTCAGTCTGAACTAGGAAGTGCGAGCCAAACAAGTATGGCCGCAGCTTCTTCAGAGCCCAAACCACCGCAAAGGCTTCTCTCTCAATTGTACTCCACCTCCTTTCCCTGGGGAGTAGTCTCCTGGACAGGAAGACCACGGGTTGATCCAAGCCCTAATCATTTAGCTGCGATAACACTGCCCCAATGCCATGTTCTGACGCATCTGTTTGGACAATGAATTCTCTAGCAAAATCAGGGGCCTTGAGAATGGGAGCGGAACACAATGCTTGTTTCAAGGTCATGAAGGCTCGCTGGCAAGCCTCCGTCCAGACTACCCGTCGGGGTTGCTTCTTGGAAGTAAGTTCAGTGAGGGGAGCCACGATAGTGCCATACCCCTTCACGAAGCGACGGTAGTATCCAGTGAGGCCCAGGAAGGCTCGGACCTCTGTTTGAGTCTTGGGGGGCTCCCAGGCGATGATAGCCTCAATCTTTGCCTGGAGGGGCTGCACCGTCCCTCTGCCCACCAAGTGACCTAGGTACACCACCGACCCCTGTCCGATCTGACACTTGCTGGCCTTGATTGTCAAGCCAGCCTGTTGCAGGGCATGAAGAACAGCTTGCAGGTGCTGCAAATGGTCCTCCCAGCTGCTACTGAAGACAGCAATGTCGTCCAGGTATGCAGCAGAAAAAGCTTCCATTCCAGAAAGGACCCTGTTCACCAGCCGCTGAAAAGTGGCAGGGGCATTCTTGAGCCCAAAGGGCATCACACGAAATTGGTAGTGTCCCTGAGGTGTAGAGAAGGCTGACCTTTCCTTCGCCTCCTCAGTAAGGGAAATCTGCCAGTACCCTGAAGTTAGGTCAAAGGTACTTAAGTATTGAGCAGCTCCCAGCCGGTCAATAAGCTCATCCGCCCGTGGGATGGGATGTGCATCAGTTTTGGTTACTGTATTCAAGCCTCGGTAGTCCACACAAAATCTCAATTCAGGTGTGGTGCCTGGTGGGGCAGCTTTTGGTACCAAAACCACCGGGCTAGACCAAGGGCTACCAGAAGGTTCAATCACTCCCAGCTCCAGCATCTTGGCGACTTCACTCTTGATGCTGGCCTTCACCTTGTCCGACAGCCGGTAGATTTTAGACTTCACAGGTGGGCTGTCTCCTGTGTCCACGTCATGGGTACACAGGTGGGTCCTACCTGGGACAAGGGAGAACAGAGAAGAAAATTGCTCCAGGATCTGGCGGCAATCACTCTGCTGTTCAGGAGTTAGGGATGGCGAGAGAATTACTCCCTCCACCGACCCATCCTTTTCTTGGGAGGAGAGAAGATCAGGGAGAGGTTCACTTTCTTCTTCCTCTGCTCCATCGGTTACCATCATCAAGACAACCTCGGGCCTCTCATGATGTGGCTTGAGGCGATTGGCATGCAGCACCCTGTGGGGCTGCCTCGGGGTCTTAAGATCCACCAAATAGGTGGACTTCCCCTTTTTCTCCAAAACCTCAAAGGGGCCTGTCCAACGGTCCTGGAGGGCATTTAGCTCTCCAGGTTCCATTACCCACACTTTCTGTCCAGGCTCCAGTTCCACTGGGTGAGCGTTGTGGTCATACCACTCTTTCATAACTGCTTGGCTGGCCTCCAAGTTGTCTGAAGCTTGCTTCCACAACTTAGCCATTTGGCTCCGGAAGGCCAGCATGTAGCTCACCACGTCCGGGGGAAGCTTCCTGGGAGTCCGTTCCCATCCGTCTTTCACCAGGCTGAGAGGTCCCCGTACAGGGTGCCCGTACAAAAGTTTGAAGGGGCTGAAGCCCACTCCCTTCTGTGGCACTTCCCTGTAGGAAAACAAGAGACAGGGTAGGAGGACGTCCCATTTCCTCCGCAGGCTCTCAGGTAGACTTCGTATCATACCTTTCAAGGTTTTGTTAAACCTTTCCACAAGACCATTGGTTTGTGGGTGATAAGGAGTGGTAAACCGATAGGTAACACCGCACTCCTTCCACATAGCCCGCATGTACGCTGAAAGGAAGTTAGTCCCCCTGTCGGACACAACCTCCTTAGGGAAACCCACTCGGGTGAAGATCCCCATCAGGGCCCTTGCCACTACAGGTGCAGTGATGGTCCTCAGAGGTATTGCCTCTGGGTACCGTGTGGCATGATCCACCAAAACCAGTATGAACCGGTGACCAGCTGAAGTTGGTGGATCCAATGGCCCTACAATGTCGATGCCCACCCTTTCAAAGAGGGTGCTAACGACAGGTAGTGGTTCCAGGGGAGCTTTTAGCTTCACCCCTGTTTTCCCACTGGCTTGGCAAGACACACACGTCCGACAATATGTATCAGACGCCACTTTCATTCGAGGCCAGTAGAAGTGGGGGACAAGCCGGGCAAAGGTCTTGTCCTGTCCTAGGTGTCCTGCCAATGGTATCTCATGAGCCAGTTCCAGTAGAAAGGCTCTAAAGCATTGAGGGACCACCAAGGCTCTGGATGAACCATGGCCAGGTGCCTTGGGCTCACTGTAGAGGAGTCCATCCTCCCAGTAAATCCGGTAGCTCCCTACAATGTTTCCTGCTGCCTGGGCGTTGGCCTGTTGCCGCAGCCCCTCGAGAGTAGGACACTCTTTCTGAGCTTCACAGAACTCATCTCTGGAAGGACCTCCCTCCACATGCCATTCAGTAGGGATGGGTAGGTTTTCCAGTGAAGTAACATTCTCCCCTGTGGACTCCAGATCCACCTCCGCAGGTGGCCCATCTGTCTCACGAGGTGGAGATGTCGAGGCAGGGTCCTCCAGCCTCCTGTCCTTCTCCTCTCTGGCAGCCGGCTGGGCCATTGTTCCAGGCTCCAGCGTAAGTGAACTCCCCCTTCGGGCAGTCGCGGACCTTGTGCTGACACAAGTCCAGTCAGGGGGTCCCAGCATCTCGGAGTGAGTCTGGTACTCCACCCTCCTCCAAGCATTGTGCTCCATATCATTCCCTAACAGGCAGTCAACAGGCACGGCAGGGCTTACGGCAACTCGAAGTGGACCTGCAACCCCTCCCCACTCAAAGGGAACCTCAGCCACAGGGTAGTGGCCCAATCTGCCGTCAGCCATTATGGCGGGATGGAGTACATCTGGGATGACCTGCTCTGGAGACACCAGCTGACTCCTTACCATAGTCATGCTGGCTCCTGTATCTCTCAGAGCCTCCCCTCTACGGCCATTGATGGTGACCCACTGCTCATACTTAGTAGTATTAGAGGGCAGTTGGGTCTTTGGAACCATCTCCTTATCTCCCAGGGACACTAAAGTGACACCCGCCCGCTCCCCTCCATTAACCAAAGGCATCTCCTCCCCGAGCACTACACTAGTGATTCCCGGGGCTTTTCCTCCAGTGGGAGGGGGTGGTCTTTTTGGGCATCTCACATCTCCTTTATAGTGTCCCACACCACCACACTCAAAACAATGAACAACCCTTGGCTGCTGGCTTTGGCCAGGGGTAGGGTTGCGAGGGGGGTTACTCTTAGGGATGAATCCTCTGCCCCTTCCTTGCGAAGTATTTTGTGGCCCTTTTGAGAACTCCCTCTTAGTTTCCCCTCCCTCTTTCTTCTGGGGGGCGCCCTGTCCATGCTTCTGGGAATCCCCTACAGTCCCCTTAGTCGACACCCGGGTACTAACTCAGATGTCCGCCTCCTCAGCAAGCTTCCTGGGGCTGGTCAGCTTGCTGTCCACCAGATGCTGTCGTAGTTCGGGAAGACATTTCTCGAGTAGGTGTTCCTTGAGTATGAGGTCATATAGTCCCTCATAGTCCCCTACCTCGCTGCCTCTCACCCAACCCTCCAGGGCCTTCCTGGAGTAGTCCAAAAAATCTACCCAGTTTTGCGTGCCTAGTTTGTGGCTGCCCCGGAACTTTTGTCTATATTTCTCAGGGGTCAACCCAAACTTCCTTAGCAGCGCTGACTTCATAGCCGGGTAGTAGGTCTGTTCACTCTGATCAAGGGCCAATAAAGTATCCCTGCCAGTGGGGGGCATGTATTTATATAACCCACCCCCCCAGTGGACTTCCAGAATCCCATGGGCCCTCAGTGAGACCTCGTAGGCGGCTAACCATTTGGCAATGTCATCACTGGGTACATAGCATGCCATAATATCTTTTGGTAGGTACGGTCTGGGTTCTCTGGTGTTGGTCTGGATATCGCTGCCACCATTCTCTGGTTTGGGGGTTCGTAGGTTTAGGGCTTGTAAATCCATCTCTTTGATGGTCCGCTCATGCGCCAACCTCTTTTCCTCCCTCACCATGTCCATCCTGGCTAGTTCTATTCTCATCCTCCTCTCCTCCCTCCTATCTTCTAACTCGGCGTCGGTCAGGCCCCTCTCTGAGACACTACTGCCCACTCTGGAAGGTGTCCTAGGACCTGTTAAAAGGTTCTCCCCTCCCGACTGGTACAGTGTTGCGGTCTCCAGGACAGTGTCCTTGTCACTCCCCTCAGGATCTACCTCCTCCCCGGAATGAGCCTCCACCCATGCCCGGATACTGGTCAGCAGCTCAACTTTCCTGGCGCCTTTCTTGAAAAACACCCCCTGCTGCTGACACCATTCCTTCAATTGGGTCACAGTATAATTTTCCAGCTCTTCCACATTTATCTCCATTTCTATTTGGAGTATAAACTTCTACCCAGGAGAAATCCACAAAGTGACCTGGGGTCAACCTCCACCCACCGCCAGAAGTCAATTTAGAAAAATCAAAATTTAAATTAGGAGGGCCGCAGGGAGAAAACTCCAGGTGAGGTCTCGTGGTTGGCACTGCGTTACTAATAAGTGAGTGTAAGCACAAATCCGAGATCCCACCGCTGAACCCAATTATGTTGGACCTAGTTTACCCAAGTCTACATAAGGTAGCTTGGCACAGTAGTGGCTACAGCTAACTCAAGGCGTTGGTTAAGTGCTTACAAGTCTCACTCACAGTAACTCAGTGATGAACCACTAAAATAAAAGACACAACACCAATATTTGGAAAAATACCGTTACCTTTTATAAAAATAATATGACTCTTTGGATTCAAATTATACAGGGTACAACATCAGTTTCGCTCAGAAATAATCATTACACTTTTGTCTTGGAGAAATTCATGCCACTCTTCTTGCTGTGGAAAAATTACAGTAAAGCACATTCTATTGTCAAGGATTCAGTAATGAATAAATAACACTCTTCTGGAATTAAAAATACCCCAAGAGAATTACACTATGCAGTGTCACTTTACATTAATAATCACTGTCATCAACATTTCATCATTTGAACCTGCCAAATCCCTGGTTACTCCATTACCCCAGGGCTAAGATCTCCCTCCCCTTCTCTGCACCTTTACACAGAGCTAGGATGCACACTCAAAGTAATCTGCAGGGCTATAAATGCCTGAAGATAGTTCCCCAATGGGCAAGTACTGTCAGCGCTCTATTAACAGTAGATTATACTTCATAAAACCTGTAAAACTGAGGTTGGGGTTATGGAGTTATTATCCCCTCAGTTACTGTGACACAGTTTAGAATTTAAGCAGACAACACGTCAGGGTACCTTGTTAAACGCTAGATCTGGTAGGTTTTTATCATTAACCCACCAGGGCACAGCACCTTTCTTTCTCACCCCCACTCTCCTTACTGTCACAGTGGCAGATCCGCCACAGTCCTCCTCTCTTGCCTGACAACCGGCCTCCAAAGATTTAATCCAGCTTCCCTGGTTAGCTTCTCAGCTTGGGCTGGCGCTGGGGCAGTTAATGACACAACTGAAGGGGCTTGCCGTGGTGTCTCTCCCTTCCCTGCTGCTCGGAGTGCTTCTCCTGTGGTGCACTGTGGCAGGGACAAGGAGGGGCACTTAATGTGAGGAAGCGCCAAGCGGGCTCCCCCGACGATCGTCTCCCTCGGCGTTCTGGGCGTCTTCTGCGCACTCCGGCTCGTTCACGCAGCCGCGGGGAGGTAGTGTTCCGGCGGGAAGTCGGCGCTGGTCACCTGACGCGAAAGCGTCTCTCACGAAGGCCTGCTCACTTCACCCTCTTCCACATGCGCTGGAGCATGCGCGGTACCGCCACCGCTAGCGTCTCCTTTAGGGGCCTGCTCGCTCTCCACGTCGCCTCACAGGAATGAAGGAGTACGTCGGCGCGGGCGCGAGGGACCAGTGTTCACCCTCGGCGCCGCGCTAACTCCGCTTCTGCTCACACCGTCTCCCACTTCACCTGGCTCCAGGGACACACGGAAGAGAGCGAGGCGCTCGCTCAACAAGGCCACACAGGCTCCGTAGCCACTCGCCTTCCCTCCTAAGCCTTGGGGAACACCAGGCTCAACACGGGGCTAGAGCCGGCTTCTTCACCACGCTGGTAAATGAAACACTGCCAGAGGGGGGGAAGTCAGGAAAGTCCTTAAGTAGCGCGTTCCCACAGGAATCAAGAGGGTTCAAGTATAGAGGGGGGCTTCCACCTCAATTGGGACAATCCCTTCAGTAGCAGAAGGTGGTTGGGGAGGGATTGGTCAGAGGCTGAAGGGGGAACAACCCTCTGAAGAAACTGTCTGCCTCAGAAACAAACTAGCTGCTCTCAGTGTGTCCACCTCCTCTCACCACTGCCTCACTCCTCCACTCTGGGGTCAGCACAAAATGGCTGCTGGTCACTGGCCTTATATAGGGTGGCCTGAGACCTGCAGAAGTCTCTAGTTAATTCTAGAAGGTTCCCTAATGTTATCCTATGGGCCTGTCCTCCAGTAGTGTCCGTTATGGCAGTTGGTGGACACCATCTTAGGTTCCTGGAGATCCCTAGATTTTCAAGGGGCCTGACTAGGCCTCACAGGTTATGAGGGAAAAATGGCGTCATCGCCAAGGAACACCTAGCCCCCTGACAGCATTGAAAAATCCTGATGGACATATGTAAAAATAAAAATAGAAACTCTGGGAGGCTAAGGGGGACAAAAATAAATAATAATGGTTAGAGTATCCCCAGAAGCAGACAGGTCTAACACCCACCCACTTTCTTTATAGTAAATCTATCTAAATATGTCCCTGCCTAGAAGGAATCCACTTTTTGGGAAAACAGACCATGATCTCAGGCAATTTGACTCAAAGAGCTTGTTCTTTAACTTACAACTTCTGAAACACATTCTTCCACTCCCTTGCTACTCCAGCAGTTGTCTATATTATGCAATCAGGACTGGATTAATGTAATCGAATCAACCTGGATCTCAATCACTTGTGCTATCCATCATTTTCAACACATTTAACATGCGTCGGCCAGCACTGAGAAATCCAGCCACTTTAGTCCTTCTCCTTGTAGATCGATTCTTGTCAATGCTAGTGCAGAAACCTATTCTATTCAGTACCACCTCACTAATACACAAAGCGTTTACAACTTTGAACCTGATTTTCTAAAGAAACGTTTCCACACTTACCAACCCTATCTCTCGGTACTTCAAGGTAGAACACTGTGCATCCAAGGAGCATTATTCCAGTTCATCAGCAGTCTTAGGGAGGTGAATCTCAGTACCTGACATTTAAAAGCGGACATACTGAAACATAAGATCTTGCGCTTCCAGGAAAAATATAATTTTTCATAGAACCCACTACTAGGCCGAGGCCTCTCAGCAACCTCTTTTATACATATTTATCAATAGCGTCAACATATTTCTAGGATGTGCTTTAAAAATAAATTTGTCATAGCACAATACCTAAGAGGTGGCTGAGATTTATACAGGAGGGATGATTCGCCAAAGGCTTATCATGCCTTGGCTAGACTCCCCAGAAACAAGACTTCCAATTCTGGACTTAACTGAACAGGTAAGATCTCCAAAGCACTTTCTGGCTCACCCTTTGGTATATGAGCAAGGCAGAACCCTTTGGTGATGGAAACAGTGTGAAACAGTAACCCACTCAAAGATAATTTCAATGTCCAAACACAATTTTAAATGTATTAATCTCCCTGCATCAACATCTCATAATATCTAAAAGAGAACAGACACCTTCATCAGGACCAAATAAATACCAGTGAGGTAGATACTCCTTGAGGTCTTGTCATCCACCTGTTTATACCACATTTGTAAATGTGTTTTCTGCAAAAGTAGTTTGACAAACTATTCAAGTTTCCTTTGCACTGGAATGGTGTAAAAATTAGGTTTGACACACCGCAGCATGCACTGTATTCTAAACGAGAGTCCGCAAGACAGAACTGTGGATCGCACTGCTGGTTGACATCTAGACTGAACCAAAGGGTTTAATACGAGGCACTGAGACTTAGATAGCAAGAACAGGCTAAAATGTTTGGATTACTTTTAATCTTGTTACTAGGATAAAGTGATAATTACCTATCTTAATACAATTTTGATTTCCCTGGTATTAAGAAGGGCATTTCATATTAGTGAGGTGGCAACACTGAGGGATTGAGTTTATCAATAAAAGAGATATGGTTAAAAAAGCGTCTTTGAAGACTATTTCCCATTGTGACTGTACAACGCTTAACATAACAAGGATGATAATGTTACCTGTATAATAATATTGAGACACACAGTCTGCCACAAAGGAGATGGAAGACTAGGACTGGGTGTATTGAGAGCAAACTATCTGTAGGATTTCTGTTTGAGGGAGCTGTAAATTAAGGGGCTTCCTAAGAGCAACTCTAGTGCTTCCTCACTGAAGCTTTTCGTACGTCCATTGACACCATACATCGAGGTCCTAGGTGGTGGTAGTATTTAAAGTTTTTGGAGTAAGGGTGCACCCCAAGGAGATGCTTCTTTATAATATCCAAAACTCACAACTCCAAAACATGTTTATAAAATATACTGCCACTGTTTCAAAATAATATGATGAAGGTCAGAAGCTATACTCTAGCTAAAACTTTGTTGAACACTTATTCGAATGGCACTGAGAACATAGGATAGCTTATGGATATATTACACATATTATACACATATATTTTTCATTTGTGGAAATATGCCATCTCTCTTCTACCAGAAAATAGCTGTTAAAGTGTGTGGACGAAGAAGATGCTTCATATGGTATAGATAGCCTTTAAAGTAATGTAGGTACGTCTTTAGTATAGTTGAAATTGAAATAATTAAATCGTAATATATTTATAATTTGTATACCGAAGTCACAATGATAAATTAAGGATCCAAAGGGAGAATGGTGGTTACATTCAAAGGTTTGCATGAATAACTCTGCATAAAACAATATCAAGAGGCATGTAAATGTAAATGTACATGTATTTATATAGCGCAAATCGCCCACATCGCCGGCATCTATGCGCTTGCTTAGGGAACCCGTCCTGGTATTCCCCTGTGAGACACCCCGGCAGGGTATCCACAAGGTGAAAGCCAGGCATCCCGCCACGAGGGGCCGTTGTGGAGATTAAGCAAGCTATTGCCCAGAGTCGCAGAGTGTGAACCCGTGAGTCGAGTAGGCACCGGAGCTGAGAATTATCGAGTCCATGGAATTATTGAGCCCAACCCCCGTCGGGGCGGGGAATTGAACCCTGGTCCAGGGCCGATATCAGCTTCCGGGTCTGCCGCCTCTAACCCCTGAGCCACACTTCTCGAATCACATTTCAGTAGTGATTCGCACCTGAATCATCCACGTCAAGGCCAATTTCCCCACTATTACAATGGCCCATCGCAACTCAAAAGTCCAGTCATACCATCCCCTCCTTACCATAAGATGCTGGACACAACAACTTTAACGAACCAACAATGAACACCACCCCCCTACCGACCACCGCTGATAAGCCGACCATCACATCCTGGGAACCCTTGAATGTCGAACACATCACAGCCACCATGAAGAGAACCCACTCTGGAGCCCCTACCATCCCCCGCCCACCGCACATCTTCCACAGGACCACCACCGTCATCGCACCCGAACTCGGACGCACCATCAATGCCTCACTCAGATCCGGCACCTGCCCAGATGACTGGAAATGGGTGGAAGTAAAACCCCTCCTCAAGAAACCGTCAGCCGACCCTACGGACCTGAAAAAATACCGTTTCATCTCTCTCCTCCCCTTTGCGCCAAAAGTCACAGAGAGACTCGTAAACACCCAGCTGACCACCTTCATAGAAGAAAACTTCATCCTAAACACCTCTCAGTCAGGATTCCGCAGCAACCACAGCACCGAAACCGCTCTCCTCGCCGCTACCGACTACATCCGCATGATACTCGACCAGGGGCACACCGCGGCCTCATCCTTCTAGACCTCTCCGCAGGCTTCAACATCGCTTCACATCACACTCTAGCATCCAGACTACATGACGCAGGAATTCAAGGAGCCGCCCTCGGCTGGATCCAATCCTTCCTCTCCGGAAGAACCCAGAGAATCAGACTCCCTCCCTTCCTCTCCGAACCAACGGAAATCAACTGCGGAGTACCCCAGGGACCCTCTCTCAGCTTCACGCTCTTCAACATTTACATGGCCCCCTCACCGCCCTCGTCAGACAGCAGGGACTCAGCATCGTATTCTACGCCGACGACACCCAGCTCATCCTCTCGCTCACGAAGAATCCCGGAGACACAAGATTCTGTTTCCAGGAAGGCATGAAGAACGCGACTGCCTGGATGAAGGACAGCTGCCTGAAGCTAAACTCAGAGAAGACCGAGGTCCTCATCCTCAGTGCCTGCACCTCCTCCTGGGACAACACCTGATGGCCCCCCGCCCTCGGGAGCCCACCCACCCCTACAGACCACACTCGGAACCTCAGCATCATCCTGGACTCCTCCCTCTCCATGAACCGCAAGATTAACGCCGTCGCCTCCACCAGTTTCAACTGCCTTTGCATCCTCCGCAAGACCTTCATTTGGATCCCCTCCAACTGCAGAAGGACCGTCACCCATGCACTCATCACCAGCAGACTAGACTACGGCAATGCCCTCTACGCCGGAAACAACAAAACCCTCCTGAGTAGATGTAGCAGGGTGGCGTTGCCCGCTCCCCCAAGTACTGAAGTGGAGACTGTGCGAAAGGGCATTCACCGATTACCCCCTGCTTGTTCCCCAGTACAGAAGGAACTCCCCTCTATTGACTACGAGGTTGCCAGGGAAAACGAGGACGACGAAGAACACTGGCCCTTTAACTGACAGCCCTCGGACGAGTGGGCGGGGCCTCACAGGGACGCTGCGGCGTCAAATGCGGAAGCAGAGACCGAGAGGGTGTGCTTGTACACCGGAGGTTGGAGAGCGGAGAAGGAGGAGAGAGAAGAGAGCAGCGAGGAGAAGAGTGAGCACCGGAGGAGGATATCGGAAGGGGGAGAGCCATACCATCGCCGAAGGAGAAGCCAGAGGCCACCGACACGGTGCTTCACCCAGCCACTCACCCGGGGGAGGTGTGTGGCTAGCCCAGGTACGGAGGAGAGTTGCGGGTTGGGTTGGGAGGAAGGGCGGGTCGGACGAGTGATTGGGATTCCCACTCAGTCCCGGTGCCCCTACCTTGAGCACTGCCCCTCACCGCCTGAGAGCCCTGTGTGTTACACTACGGTTACTCCCTCACTCCCTAGTCCTTGCACCGTTTTGTTCAAGAACACTCCCCTGACACTTTCCTTCTCTTTCTTTTTGGCTATTGGTGATCGTGAGCCATCACGGACGTCGACAGGCCCCTGTTGAGGAAGAGCCCTGAGAGACCCAGGAGAGCCGAGACGCCCAAGCCAAGAGTCCGAAGACGGAGTAGAAGCCGATCCCCACGCCGACCTCTATACCCCCGCAAAACCAGTACCGACTTTCTATTTGCATCATTAAAATCACCTTTGACCAGAACCCGACTCCTGCCCATTCCTCCAGTTCCCGTAACAGTAGACTACAGACTATCCAGAACGCTGCAGCCAGACTCGTCCTCGGGACACCGTGCCATGAGCACATGACCCAAAACCTACAAGGCCTCCATTGGCTCCCCGTAGAGAAGAGGGTCACCTTCAAACTCCTCACCCACGCCTACAAATCCCTGCATCACATCGGACCAAAATACTTCAACGACAGAATATCCTTTCACGTACCCTAGAGGAACCTCTGTTCCGCCGACCTCTCCATGTCAGAGGTCCCCTGCATCCGCAGAACTGGCGGGAGAGCTCTCTGTGGACATCAGAGGCTTCCTGACCCTGCACACGTTCAGGAAGGACCTCAAGACCTGGCTTTTTGACTGACTCCGGAGCCCCACCCCCCCTCCCCCCAGCGCCTTGAGACCCTCACGGGTGAGTAGCGCGCTATATATAAACCGCTGACTGATTGATTGAAATTTGTAGATCAGCTGTATCCATTTAACCTAGCAAAGTATCTTGGTAAGGCAAAGGCAAGAGGAACACTGCTATCTAACTGAAACGGCAGCCTACTATTGGAACAAGGAAAGCTGGTAAGAATAAACATAAATCAGTCAAAGTGGCTTGCCTCAGGCAAAAACCTTTTGACATCAGTCTTCTTGTTCTAATTTTGCTGCTTAATAATTCAGGTTGACTGTGTTTAATGTTATATTGAATATGCAGGTCTTCTTATTAATAACATGTATGACTTCATAAAGACTTGAGGGCGGAGACTTTAAACTGAATGTTATCTATGTTGGCAAGTTACTGATCAGGACTTGATGGTCAGTTCAGTCTCAAGCTGCTGAGATGACACACAGGACAAAGTGGCAGGGTGTGTCCTTTTCCACAACTTCTGGACTTGGATAGTAGCTGTCTCAGGGCTTCAGCATGGTCTGAAGTGAACTTATATGTGCTCTATAAATGGTCTGGTGCTGATCCGTTCCTGCATTTGCAAGGTAACCTTTTTTTAAATTATTTTTCTACGTAAATGGTAGTTGAATTAACACTCCGTAGTAAAATAGGATGTCGCAGTTTAGGAGAATTTGTGTAGCAGCAGGGGGCTCTATCCTGTTTTTAGTGTTCAGAAGATGCCAAGTCTGAGGTCTTTAAAATAATACGATGTAGTTTAAATAATTCACTGGTGAAAAAATGTAGGATTGTTGATGGGAGGATATCATCTATGTAGATACTTGCCTTGGGAGATACATGGTTGTCAGTGAGGTGTGAAACTGAAACGTTTTAACTGTGGATTGTTTGTTTGAATGATGTTGTTGAATGTTTCTATGAAGATCCTGTTCATGATGTTGCATTTGCTTGTTGAGTGGCGAGTCAGAGTGGGATGGGTATTGGGTTTGAGACAATTTGTAACTGCCTTGTAGAGTGTTTTTCTTCTCTTGGAGACTTATGGGATTGCAGATGGCTTTGGCTGCACTGAGAAAGTTCTTCAATTCAGTCCAACTTTGCATTCTATTCTCTTTTGCAGTTAGGGCATTGTAGTTTTTGTGTGCAACAAAAAGTGCAGGATTTCACATTTATCACCAGTTATTTAATTGGGATGTGTGTTTTGACGGGGGACTTCCTTGGAGTCCTGGAGTGAAGCAGTCAATTCACATTAGCTGTTGGCTGGGTAATTAATCCTAGTTTAAGTAAGTCCTGAGTGAGTACGTTTATGGCTAAGTCCCTAGCAATATGATACCCATACAAATACACCAACCTTATTACTAAAGTTGACTGAATGTAAAAAAAAAAACATTATTGGTTTCATAGACCTATTTAGGAATAAAACATTTTCCAGCCATGTCCTCTGTTTTTCTGCTTCTATTTTTTTTTTTACCTCAACTTATTAGGCTTCAAAAGTATTCATGTTATGTATCTTAAAAAACAGTTAATTGAATTTTCTTTAAACATTCTTTCTTATTGTCTTGTAGCCTCATTGGTACTTTTAACTAAATGCAATGGATTTTTAACTACAGATTTTTCTCCTGAGGCCAGGCGTTTTGAGGCAAGTTGTTCGACGAGAGCCTTTTTGAGGTGATATCATGCATAACATTTTTGGGAGGTGCACAAAATGATAGCATCTTCAGATCCACTGTTTGTTTTTGAGCCAACCCAAAATGTAACATCTCTTTTCATACGAAATTCTTTTGAAAGCCGCTTTGACAGAGCCAAGTGTGCGCTTTGACAGAGCCAAGTGTGCGCTTTGACAGAGCCAAGTGTGCGGCTAGCCACAGCTACCAAAGTGGGTTAATGCTAGCAGGTTAGTGCCGGCACCACCCAAGAGGATGGCTGACACAGGAGCGCATATAATTCAGCGATCAAGCCTAGTATGCAAATACCAAATCACAGGTCCTTACTCCCAATCCCAAGAGATGACCTCCTAGATCAAGAAGAAACTGCTGCCGTCTTAAGGCTACTTAGTATGCGAAATGCATGCACGCCGGAATAATCAGTTCAAGACACAAAGGATCGAATGAAGACAGAACAAACACAGAGGTCATGCTGTGGTCTGGAAGCACTTTATAGGGAACATTACAACAAGAACATTGGGAAGTCATCCCAGGTAAAGTCGGACAAAATCTCTGCCTGCAAAGGGCTGCAGAACCCAGTGTTAATGGCAAATATGAATCAAAACATTGCTGTATTTCTTATTCCTTAAAAAACGTGTTTTAACTATTATAAGATTGTACTTTAATGTTTAAAAAAAAGGGTAAATATCGTTTTTTATGTTTTTAAGATGACATGTGATTGGACTGCCTCCTGGGGAATAGCCAAAAGCCACACATGAATTAGACTGAAACTTAGTGCACCTCTACGTCTTGTTTACGTGCTGGTATTAACAACCAGCGAGCTAAAGTGCTTCACAAATTGAGAAACTAAAGCACAAACATGCCACTTACAGATGATGACCAACTACCACCAATCTATCTTTCCATCCTTTCCTGCAAGTTGCAGTAACAACGTTCAGTCTATTAAGCACTTGGTGCTGAGATGAGGGTGTGCTTGTGTGTGCGCCGAAAGCCACAGGTTCAAATAGGCCCGGACTGGCCATAGCGGGCACCGGGCAATCCCCCGGTGCACCGCAAGGGTGGGGGCCGGTTTTGAGCCTCTGGGGGCCGATTTTGTTACAGGGCCGCTTTTGCAGCATAGCTGCAAAATCGGCTCTGTACAGGGCCGGGCTGGCCGTAGCGGGCACCGGGAAATCCCCCGGTGCGCCACACAGGTGTGGTGCCGGTTTGGGGCTCCTGGGGGCCGTTTTTGTTACAGGGTCGTTTTTGCAGCATAGTTGCAAAATTGGCCCTGTAATAAAATCGGCCGAAAACCGGCCCTGGCAAACAGCTCAGCGGCACCAGGGGGGGCGGCCGAGCACTTTGCCAGGGGCAGTTTTGATTCCCAGTCCGGCCCTGGCCCTGTACCAAAATCGGCCGAAAACCGGCCCTGGCAAAGCGCTCGCTGGCACCTCCAACCCGCCCCCCCCCCAACCCCCCCCCCCCCCTCCCCCCCCCCCCCCCCGGCCGAGTAGGGAGGAGAGAGGAGGGAGGGGGGAGGGGGGATGGGGCGGCCGAGCACTTTGGCAGGGCCGGTTTTGGTTCCCAGTCCGGCACTGGGTTCAAACCAGAAAAGAGTATTGCACTTTGCAGTGCTACAAAATGGCAAACAGTGATACTACACATTACACAGACTAGCATAGGCAAAACGTCTTGGAGCCAAAACTATTGGATTTGCAAATGTGTTTATTTTTTATTCTTGAAGGCTGCTGAGAACGCAGGCTCAATTGCTGCTGGTGTTTCTTGATACTGGATCTGTTAAAATATTACAAAATGCAATATACAATAGTCGCAGCTGATTCACATGTATCCACAGTGGCCATCTTTGTACGCATTTAATTATGTTTTAACAAATCCCATTGACAAATGGCTACCATTGATGAATGTGCATCCGAGATGGCCATCTTTGAATGGGATTCATCTATGAACACAAAAGCCATCAAAGCTGCCCGTGGTACATGCGTTGGCTGACATCTTGGAATGACCAAAACACTTTTAAGATGTATACCCATCAATTGTACAATGAAAAATAAGCAAGGGGGACACTGGGTGTAGGGCTGGAAAGTGGGGGGACAGGAAGGAGGGGAGCAGGGTGACAGAGAAAATAGTTCCTTCCATGAATTGCGAAATATGGCAGGACGTGCCGAAATACTTAATCCGATCACAAAAATGCAAGACAAAAGTGCCCATGGGCCAGACAAATACAGAATATGGACGACAGCCATTCAATCAAGAGCAAGGAAGTGAGACCGACAACAGATCCATCCAATTATGAGCAGGACACTGACCCATATCCCACCTTAATAGTTTGTAACATATTGGAAACAATAAGACTCCTACAGACAATAGCAGAGACCTAAAAGAAATAACTTGTTATGACTATTGACAGTACTATCATAGTGTGACAGATATGGATACTGGTAGGGAGGAGGGTAACAAACCTGCACACGCTGAGTTCAACTCATTCCATTTCCTTGATCTAGTAGTGTAATCTTCAAAAAGATATGAGGCCATAGCTAACAGAAATTGAAAATGGTGACAACATAAATGTCAGGCTAGGAACTTGTTCAGTCCCTAGATACTTCTATAATACATTAATTATATTAATTATTAATTATTATAGAGTGTAAGGTATGTTTTACAAATAACTGACCAAAATAAATGAGACAATGGCTACCAATAATTTTCCATCAATACACAGCGTACCACCTGGGTGGAGACAGAATGAAAAACATCTTATTGAAATTCTATACGGAGGCAGAATATTGAAATATGGACATGCCCCTTCACTAGACTAAGACTGTCCTTTAACAAGAGAAAAGTATTCATCTTTATATATAGCAGTAACTCCTACATCTTCTTGCATGAAAAAGCACTGTAAGACCAGAGTTTTTAAAAATGGCTTCCAAACTTCTCTTAGCGATCCACACAACAATGCTCCCGAGGCATGTGCATTGTACTGAAGTAAGAAGATCCTCTAAACAATTCTGCTAGTCTGAGGTGTAGAGTAGATCTATTTGAACTCTTGAGGCCCTTGGACTCGGTACATTTTAATAGTAGGACTTTGGGCCGGATTTAGATCTTGGCGGTATTATCACCGTCCCGCCGCAGTCGCAAGTATTACACCAAGCTGACGGCGGTCCGCCCGCCATATTTAGATGTTGCGGCATTAGACATGAAACAGCCGAGGTGGTGACCTTCTCTGCTGGCAAAACAATACTCCGTTGCTGTCATGCTGGTGGGTTTCCGCCGAGCCGATTTAGATGTTACCGTTGTGCTGGTGGTGCACTTGCGGCGGAGTCCTGATGGAGAGAGGCCATGTTGGTGTGAGCACAGGTAAGTACTACCTATTCTCATCACAAATCACATATATGTTGTGTACCTGTCAATTTGCATATGTGATAATGTGCACTGCCAATATTTTTTACATATAGCATTGCACACCAACAACATACACACACCATTGAGTGCACACCCACACCCACCACAAAAGCCTATCTCTGATCCCAGCGACATTGGGGTGGCTGAGCGTTGTGGTCAAGTAGCAGCAATACAGGAAGGACCTGGACAATGGCGTTCACTATGAAATCGGTAGCGGGACCCCAAAAAAAGGTGAGTTTTCACCTCTTTTTCTTTGATTCTGACAATTCTAGCTTGGAGGTTTGCCTACCACAGTTGCCTTGATGGACATGCACATCGTAATTTGGACGAAGGGAATCTTGGCGAGACTCCCTCCAAAAGCGGCTTCTGCCGCTGACATCGTAGACGTAGGACTAAGATCCTGACAGAATTAACGGGACTGTGGCAGTCTACCCTCCGGTGAACAGCCAACATCTAATTCGACTAGGCAGCGGGCAGGAAGACTGTCAAAAAAGCAACTGCGAGGCTCGATCCGCCAAGATCTAAATCAGACCCTCTTTCTATACCACCCACTCCAACACTGAATTGTCTGGATCGGATTCAAAATAACTGTCATGTATGACCTTCACTCACTGTTGGTAATATTCACATCAGCAGTCACACTAGTCACGTGCAATCACACAGCTGCCAGAATTCGGGAAACAACCTTTACAACACAACTTTTACAACGCACTACCATTACAACGCATGCCATTACAACGCATGACACTACAACGCATGACACTACAACGCATGACACTACAACGCATATCACTACAACGCATGTCATTACAACACAGTCATTACAATGCATACTGTTGGACCCGGCCCATTAGGCAGGTTCACCCCTAGACTTTTTGCGTTTTCCTAGCCTATTTATGGAACCTGGGATTGGTGATTTTAGGCCTCTGCGCACTTTTTCACTGTGGTACAGTGTAAAGTGCTTGAGCTCTCTGTGAATGAATGGTGAGTGACCTGCCCTCCCATAGGAATGAATGGGGAATCTGTATGCCCATGGTAGTTCCTGATGCGTGGGGAGTGCAGGGGCGAGTTTGGTATGAGAGAACTCGTGAGAATGAATGCTGCAAAATGATGTATGCAGCATGGCTGTGTCTAGTCTAGAAGTCCTACTTTTGGAAGTTGGCATATTTGTGCACGTTGGTGCTAGCGTGTGATTGGCTGGTGAGCCTGGCCCAGAGTGCATGGGCCTGCTTGTGGATTGACTGTCTGGTTTGAGGATGACAGGGGCTGGAGAGCCCCGGAGGTTGTCTGAGTCAGCCCATGGATGAAAGGCAGCATCTGCTGCCAGGGAAGTGGGAGGAGATGGCACCTGATAGTGAAGGGCTGTTCCTGTGTAACTACAAAGCTGGCTCCACCTCCCGCTGGGCGACTGACACCTCTGTCCCTGATACTGAAGGGGACTTCCCTCTAAACCAGTCCAGCTGGTTCTCACGTTCTCACACTGCCTGCTTCAAAGGACTTCAAAGAACTTCAAAGGTTTTGCACTGTATAAAAAGGGGTTGTATCCCCTTCCAAATTGTTCTTGTTTTCAACTTGAATCTGCCAGGGGCTGCTGCTGCTTGAGCTCAGGGGAATCCCTGGCTCTGCCCAGCCCCTGGGCACCTGATGGACTTTCCTGGACTCCTGGGGGACCCCTCTGCCTTGCTGGGCTGATGGGGGGGACTTTGCTTTGCCCCCTGGGACTCTCTGGACCTTTGTGCAGCATGGTGGAGCTGCATTTCTGGAAGGACCCTTTGTACTTTTTGTTCTAGCGCTTTGGGAGCGCTTTATTGCCCATAGCGCTTTCGAGCGCTTTATTTTTGATTCTAGCGCTGAGGAGCGCTTTGCCAGCCTGGCGAGTGCCCACCTCGCTTATTCTTACTTTTTATCTAACTTCGGCTGCCCACGCCGGTATTACCGATATTTTAAAATGCCTCCCCGCCTGCCTGCCTAAAGGAGAAGGGCCGCTGCGCTGCCCGCAGCGACCCGGAAGTGGATGGCCGGCCGGCCAATCCCAGCGCGGCCGGCCGGAAGTCCCGCCCCCGCAGCCCGAGAGGAGAGAAGCTGCCCGGGGGAGAGAAGAGGACGTATTGCGGCGGGTCGGCCGGGCTCCCGTGAGCTGAGGGAGCCCGGCGGCATCTGAGGAGGCCGGAGTGAGGAGAGGAGCGGCGGGGGCGCGAGGCACATTGCCGGTGCCTGCCCCCACCGCCAGCAAAGAAGAGCCGCCGTCCGGAGGAGCCGCCCCGAGGCCCGGTGAGTCTGGGCTGGGGCCGGGCGGAGTGGGGCAGAGCAGGGGAGGGGCGCCGGGACACGTTGTCGGTGTCCGCCCCTCCCCCGCAGTAGCGCGAGCTCGCGCTCGATGAAGAGAAGCCACGAAGGCTTCAAGGGCGGCCCAAGATGGCAGTGGGCCGCCCCAACATTGCAGAGTGCCAGCAGGAAGCCATGAAGGCTTCATGGGCGGCCCCGGTTGGCAGTGGGTCGCCCCAACGTGCACGGAGCCCGGAGAGGCTCCCCGCCCCATTTTTTGTAGTTAGAGCCCTGAGGGGCTCTGGGGGCATTTTTAGAAATTAGAGTCCCCCGTACGGGACTCCACCGTGAACGGCGCAGAGTCAGGGCGGCCCCAGTTGGCAGCGGGTCGCCCCAACGTTGTCCAGGGCTAGGAGAAGGCTCGAGGGGGCAGTGTCTGCAGAGCCTGAGGGCTCCAACGTTTGACCAGTGTTTGTTTTAGAGCCTGTGTGGCTCAGGTGGCGCAGATTCGTTCTGGGGGCTACTGAGAGCCCTGCCACAACTTTTTGTTTTCCAGCTGTCCAGCACTTTGTGGGCAGCTGCCACGTTTAGGCTTTTTGTACTCTTGGACTGGCGCTGCATGGCAGCGCGCCCTGACTTTGGACCCAGGGCATCCTTGCCCCATCAAGGCCAGTTGGCCTAGGGACTGCCACAGGTAGTGGCTTATGTAGTGTAGGTGCAATGTGATTTCTATGCTTTTAAATAGTAATTGCCTACTGTGTGTTTTTGCGCTATTGACTTATGTTATGGCACCTCTGAATGTTTATGCATTATGTGTCTTCCTTTCCATGCGCTGCACCTCTGAATGTTTAGTCATCATGTGTCTTCTTGCGCTGCACCCCTGAATGTGATTTTATTGCATCATGTGCTCTATTCTTAACACCTCTGAATGTTTAGTCATCATGTGTTTCTCTTTATTACTCCTCTGAATGTGTTCATGCATCATGGGTAAGGTGTTCTGGTTTATGCCCCTAAATGTGGTTATTCTTAGGTGGTTGTCTTTTCTACTCCTCTGAATGTAGGTTTATTGCATCATGAGTAATGTATTCTTTCTTAGACCCCTAATGCTGTGTGATACTTAGGTGGTTCTTCTTTCTTAGTACAGGTGGTCCTAGTAAGGTCCTGGTTCCTGTTACCAGTGGTTACTGGTTGTTATCTTTGTGATTACCATTTTATGTTTTACTATTTCATTCTAGAAGTGATTTTATATTCTACATTTTATCTAGAAGTGCTATATCTGAATATGACAGTGGCCCTTGTGGCCCTGTCTTGTGTACATAATCCCTGTGAATATTGCCTGTGCCAGTTGGCACAATGTATATGTGTGATTTTATCTGATGTGTTTTTACAATACAAAAGTTATTTTTATAATAACCTTGTGTGGAGTCTCTTCTGTGGTGTGCCTAGTATGTTGTTGCTGTTGTGCGCTGGCGCAAATGCTTTACACATTGCCTCCGAGTTTAGCCTTACTGCTTGTGCTAAGCTACCAAGGGGGTGAGCAGAGGTTATCTTGGCGTGTGACTTCCTTGCCCTGACTAGAATGGTGGTTTCTGCCTGGCTTTGGCGTCAGCCTTAGCCTACCAGAAATAGCCAGTTCTAACACATACCATTACAACGCATACCATTACAACACATAGTACCCTTACACTATCCAACACTTACCCTACTTTTGCACCCCCTGGAGTTAGAATAGTAATTTTTACCCCTACACTACCCATCACTTACTCTACTGTTGCACCCTCTGGAGTTAGAATAGTAATTTTTACCCCTACACTATCCAACACTTACCCTACTGTTGCACCCCCTGGAATTAGAATAGTTTTTTCCCCCTACACTATCCAACACTTACTCTACTGTTGCACCCTCTGGAGTTAGAATAGTAATTTTTACTCCTACACTATCCAATACTTACCATACATGTAATGTAATGGTATGTGTTGTAATGGTATGCGTTGTAAAGGTAGTATGCGTTGTAATGGAATGCGTTGTAAAGGTAGTTTTTAAAAATTCGTTGTAATGGAATGCGTTTTAAAAAATGCGTTGTAATGGTATGCGTTGTAAAAGTATGCGTTGTAACGTCATACATCCCAGAATTCTGGGTATACATCTTGCAGAAGCTGTCAAAATAATTGGCATTAACGTAAGTGGTGTAAATTGTTAATGTTGATAAATGCTGGTGCTGAACTTGCTGAATGCTGACATGGATTGTTTTATTTAGTTTCTAACCAGGGCACGAAAAACGGACAATGCCCCAGACCCTGGCCCATAATGGTGTCTGTTTGAAGGCTTAAATAAGGTCTGTCCGACACAGGTCCAAGAAGAACAAACCCACGTCAGAATTACAGGCGGGTCTTCCAAGGTAAATGTACATACAGCGCATGTAAATGAAACTCATTTACACAGCAGTCAGTGATGTCCCTGACATAACTGACCCACTGCACCCTGCTTCCCTAAGCGTCCCCCCTCCGCCGCCACCTCCATAGCTGGTACTAAGCACTGTGCTTGCCTTGTTAGTGTGCGTCCTACAAGTACGTATAAAAATAAATGTTTGAACACATGGGACCTGGGGAGCCCTCAATGTGCCCTTTTAATAACACGGGTCATAATTTGGACCCAGATAGCATTCTGCCTCTGGGGTTTTCCTGGTCTCTCAAATCGATATGACTGCTGTTTGAAAATTTACTAAAGTGAATGTCAGTCCCCAAATGTTCACTGAACACATTTCCTGTTGCTTATTCTTTACAAATTACTATTATAAGCATATTTACCGTTGTTTAATTTTAAAAATCCACCTTTTGTTTTATACAGTAAAAACCTAGCTGTAGGTCCTGTTTTAAGAGATAAAAAACAAAGGTACCTTATTTATTTTTAAAAAATCCCTATGTCCCACACTCTTCAAATTCTAACCTGCAACATACTGTGTAACCCTTGGAATTAACCCAGCTTGCAGCCTCCTGCCAGTGTTGCTAAAGCAAGGAAAGTTTGAGAAGCGAAGCAGCTCACAAGGCACTTCACATAACGCAATAGTGCGTACATTTACCATAGGGAATTCCTTTCCTGGTTCACCTATAAAGTCATGAGCCCCCCGCGCCCATTCAGGAAATTCACCTGTGTTTGATTAATAAAAAAAATCACTGCTCAAAAAAAGAGATTTGTTGTAAAAATCTTCGAGCCATAACAAAGTACTGTATAAAATACAACCCTTCATAAAGAGTCATGCTTTCTGGAATCAAAACACTTCTACCTATTAAAAAGTACTTAGTCACAGTTCAATAAATGCCTACAATGGGCTATTGATTCAGTAATTTCATTGACGATACTTGGGACCTGTCTTGAGGGCTCGCTGTGTGCTTGACTGATGTGTGTTCAAGCAGCAGCTCAGCTATAAAGGCAGACTTTGTCACTGTGTCAAACTCCTCACACAAATTCCTTCCAGCGCCTACAGTATGGCCAGAGTGTCAAAATATACACTGATTGAAAGTACTTATAGGGACGTTTCTTCTATTTTTGTTCTATTTTGGGTAGGAATGAAGCATGGTCTTACTTCAAGAAACAAAAAAGTATATTTTGTAAATAAGGGGTGAGTATAGTGGGGGTTTCATTTAGTCGTGTGTTATTATGACTAGGGGTTGAGTAACATTTTTAGGGGATACTCCGATGGAAATGGAATATTTGAACCTGAAATAAGCACACAGTGTATGAGTGGGGTTTTCAGGGAACATTCACACAATACTCTGATTGCTCATACAACTGTTAACACTAAAGGTCTAAGCAGAGTTATCCAGGTATTAAACAGTACACGTGAACCGAGTTTCAGGGAGATACCACTTGACAATCAATGTCTCTTGCTTTAGCCAAAATTTTGAAAAAGAGATAATCCACAAATGTGATTGGAAGTGTCAGAGTTTTTGACCATACTGTGAGAGTGCCTAATTATATATTTTCTTTATGGTAACATGAATGTCGTGTCTAACCACAGGTTGCCTACTTGGATGGCTTTGTTGTGTTTGGAAAATTGGAGTCTAGCCACGGTTTGCCTACTTTTATATCTTTCCTTTGTTGTATTGGTGGAGTTAGGGCCTAGCCACGATTTGTCTATTTGCATGTCTTTTTTTTTGTTTCCAGAAAGTTGGAATCTAGGCACGGTTGCCTACTTGTCTATGTTTTCCTTTTTGTGGCAGGAGAGTTGCTTTCTAGCCACTATCTGCTTCCTTGCGTGCCTTTGTTGTTGTTGCATCACAAGAGTTTGAGTCTAGCCATGGCTCCATCTTGGTTAAATGGGGGAGAGGGGCTCTCCTGAAATTGGCAGTTTGACTATGAGGTAATGGGACTTTTTGATGGTGATGACCTTATAGATCATGTGTGTAGTCAGAGCATGTTACGACAAGCTGTAGTAGCATTGAATAGTTTGTTGTAGGGGATGTCGAGAAAGAGTGTGGGAGGCTCTTATGGAGGGTCTTGCTGTGTCATAACTATGGGGCTTAAACAGCGGCCTGGAATATGGAAGCTGGGTTTGACCAGTTGAACTCTAGCCATCGTGGTCTTTTGTGGCAATTGTGATGTAATGTTGAGTTGGGAACATATGTTTAAATCCGAGGTTTGGTGTATCGTTTAATGTGTGTGGAGATTTTTAAGACGTCTGTTGTCAAGTTTTTTATGTTTTGAAGGTCTGGGTTGATTAAACTAAACGCTGTAAGAGGGGAGGGGACGCTTTGCTGACCAGAGAGCACTCTGCCGGGGACTTACTTGTTTTGCCTGACATCTAACAGCTCGCGGAACCCGCTCCGCGGGTCCCGCATCGCGCTGTGTGACCCTCTGCAGCACGGAGATAGGAGGATCAGCTGGGGGAGTTTGCTGTCGGGGCTGCGAGCGGCGAGCGCTTAGGAGGGACTTCAACTCCCAGGAGCGCCTGCCTGCCCGGAGGACCAACACCTGGGCCGCTCTCCCCGACCCCTCCCACCCTTCCACCGACCGTTTTTAAGCAGCATTTCCCTGTGAGCGAGTGGGACGCTTTGCTGACCAGAGAGCACTCTGCCGGGGACTTACTTGTTTTGCCTGACATCTAACAGCTCGCGGAACCCGCTCCGCGGGTCCCGCATCGCGCTGTGTGACCCTCTGCAGCACGGAGATAGGAGGATCAGCTGGGGGAGTTTGCTGTCGGGGCTGCGAGCGGCGAGCGCTTAGGAGGGACTTCAACTCCCAGGAGCGCCTGCCTGCCCGGAGGACCAACACCTGGGCCGCTCTCCCCGACCCCTCCCACCCTTCCACCGACCGTTTTTAAGCAGCATTTCCCTGTGAGCGAGTGGGACGCTTTGCTGACCAGAGAGCACTCTGCCGGGGACTTACTTGTTTTGCCTGACATCTAACAGCTCGCGGAACCCGCTCCGCGGGTCCCGCATCGCGCTGTGTGACCCTCTGCAGCACGGAGATAGGAGGATCAGCTGGGGGAGTTTGCTGTCGGGGCTGCGAGCGGCGAGCGCTTAGGAGGGACTTCAACTCCCAGGAGCGCCTGCCTGCCCGGAGGACCAACACCTGGGCCGCTCTCCCCGACCCCTCCCACCCTTCCACCGACCGTTTTTAAGCAGCATTTCCCTGTGAGCGAGTGGGACGCTTTGCTGACCAGAGAGCACTCTGCCGGGGACTTACTTGTTTTGCCTGACATCTAACAGCTCGCGGAACCCGCTCCGCGGGTCCCGCATCGCGCTGTGTGACCCTCTGCAGCACGGAGATAGGAGGATCAGCTGGGGGAGTTTGCTGTCGGGGCTGCGAGCGGCGAGCGCTTAGGAGGGACTTCAACTCCCAGGAGCGCCTGCCTGCCCGGAGGACCAACACCTGGGCCGCTCTCCCCGACCCCTCCCACCCCTTCCACCTCTTGCTACATTAATCCAATACTACTCCCGCAGCGCGGGAGAGCGCGCGGGAGAAGCCCGGGACAAGGGCGGGACCGTCTGTGGCCGTCCGGGGCCGCAGGAGGCCGGGCTGGGCCACCCATCTAACATTTATTCTTTCCTAAACTGTGTTTTTTATCTGGTTTTAATATTGGGTATTTTTCTTAATCCTGAGGTATATATCATGTATATTCATTAATTGTCTATTGAGAACCCGTGAAATTTTAGATTTCTGTAAACTTTCTTTACAAACATGCCCCTAAGGTCGGGTAAAGAGAGACAGGTTCAGGTTTCCACTTCCAATGGCACTTTCACCGGGACTATTGATCAATTCTTCACACGTTCTACTGCCGTTTTGGAAAAGGAGATAGCCTTGGTTGAAAAGCGACTTTCGCTTGACATTATTACGGGTAAACGTTCCTCACTTGGTAAGATCAGTGCGGACGTCCCCCCAGTCCCACTTACACTGCTGACTACAAATAGTAACGATATTAATGCGGAGTCGTTATTGTTAACTGCTTCCGATAACTATTCTGTGGAGGTAGTGGGGACAAACCAAGAAAGTGTCTATAACACTGCACAAGGCAATCAATCGAATGGTGGGACTACTGTTTTAGACCTGGCTAGTGAGAAATCGGGCCTTTCGGACTCGCCCAATCTTAATGTCAGTACTGAACATATGGATTCCACTTTCAGCTCACAACATATATCTCCCCATAACCGTGGGAAGCGTAAAAGGGTAGATTCTCCTAACATTGATGTACAAACTGAGGGTGCGGAAAACTTTATATCATCTCCCCCGCAGCCACCTAATACTAATCTGATTGTCCATCCTGAGGAACGTAATCCTACAATTAGTATCTCTGAAGAAATCTTCCTAGCCAAGACTGAGTTACTACTTAAATCACTTCTTTTACCACTTTTCGAAAGGACCAGATTGTTAAATGATAAAATGGATGCCTTAGACAAACTGGTTAAAGATAATATAGTGTCATCGAATAAAATCCTTGTTGGCTTAGTACCAAAAGGATTAAATCCTCTTGTCCCTTCCACTAATATGCCTAATACTTTGGCCAATAATAATATAGAGACCAATAGTAATCATGGTAATAACAGCAAAAATACCTCCAAAGCGGGGTCATCTATTTCCAAATCAGCACAAAATAAAACAGCACCAGTCCCCAAAAAAGTAACCATGGCGAATCCAACTGGGTTAAAGTCTGCTGTAAACTCGCAGAATCAGAGAAACCCAACCCCTACACAGAATAAAGCCTCAAGTCATCACCCCAAATTTATCCCAAGGAAGCAGTGTGTGAATCTCCCTCCGGAATCAGTGCCGTATACCATTATTTTAACTGGTGTGGCTCCCCTTAGTAATGGCACGAGAGAAACACACAAGGATCTTTACAATAAGGTCATATTTTGGCTTAACAAAAACCGTCCGCTTTCCCCTGATTTAAAACCTGAAATCCTTAATGTAAGGAGGGTGGACTGGGTAGGCTATGAGAAAAAAGACCTTGAGGGTGATTGTGTGGTTATTAGTTTTAGAGAACCATGGGTTGCTGATTTAATCGGTAGGGAAGCAAGATTTGGACGAGTTGGAGATGTGCAAACACTATCACTGCATTATTTTTATCCTACCTTATATGCTTCTAGACCTCAATCTCCAATCCACTACAATAGAAGGGATAGGTTTAGAGGCAGATTTCAACCTGAAACTCCGATCTACCCAATGTTTTATCCTCGCCTTGCAAATCGGTTTGCACCATTGTCTGGGCTAGAAGGTGTAGATTGACAAAATGCAGAATCTGAATCTTTAGATAGTGAGGTTGTAGTAACCCAGTCCCCAAATAATTTGAAAATCCCTGGAATGGAGATTGCTTTAGGATCTATTAACGTAACACAGAAGGAGGTAGAAAGGGATATACACCCTAACTGTACACCTAGCTCTTTGAATATAGTAGAAACTATGAGTCCAATGGTACCCATGGGAGATCAACCACCTAATATTTTGAAAGTCTTATCATGGAATGTAGCGGGATTGAGGGGGAAATTGTCAGAGGCTGAGTGGTGTTCCTTTATAGATTTACACGATATAATTGTTCTACAGGAAAGCTGGTCTATAGAGCCTATTTATCGAGCTGGCTATCTTAATTATTATAAACCAGCCTGCAAAGGACTGAAGGGGCGTCCATCGGGTGGCTTGGTCATCTGGTTAAAACAATCTTTAGCCTTTGCAATAACAGACCTCCCTACTGTGAGTAACGATGTTCTGGTTTTGAAATTATGTGGTGCAAACAAACAGGTTTTTTTCCTTATTAATATTTATGCAAGAGGGTTACCAGGAGGGAAGCCCGCGAGTGTGATAGCTGAACTGGATTCTGTATTAAACAGTATTAGTAGAGATAAATGTGTTATGGTGGCAGGTGATTTTAATTGTTCTTTTGAACCCTTTCCTAGCCTTGTCGATGGGGGTTATGGGGAGATTGACCAGTTATGGAACATACCTCATCTAACTATTCCACCAGTTAAAAAAGTCACTGAGGCTGCTATGCAGTGGTTAGGTTTGTGCCTTGATTGGAATTTGCGTGCCGCAAATGGTAGGACCAAATCAGATACAATGGGAATGGTCACATTTGATAACTCCCTGCACTCTAGTCGCATCGACTACTTTCTGTTAAGATTAGAATATTGGAAATTATTGGAGGATATGGCGGTGGTCACGAGACCTGAAAGCGACCACAATCCCCTGGTCGTTAAGCTATTATCGCAGGAGGGTTTGTTCTTGGATCCTGCAACTAATATCTATACAGCAGAGGCTGGTCTTACGAATGATTGTAGAAGGGTAAGATGGGCCAGGTTACTAGATAACCCCTCTATTATTAATAAGGTTGCCGATGAGGTTAGAACTGCAACAAATCTGATAGAACCCTTACTTGAAGAAGGAATCTCACCCGATCAAATTGGGGTGATTCACGAGTCTCTTTTTAATAAAATTAAATCTTTTTTTATTGAACCGGTTAAAGGAAGGATAATAGTGCAATCCAAGTCTAAGTGGTACGACAAGTCTTGTCGTGCCGCCCATAGCTCTTTGTTATCCGCTATTAAATCTAAAATAGCTAGGGATATAAGGTTGGCTAGGGCAAACTACAGGAAAGTACTTAAAGAGGCGAAAACGAGATGGGATGACCAGCGTTGGTTGGATCTATACCAGGCAAGCACCTCATCCAACCAATTAAAATTCTGGGAGGTTGTTAAATGGGGTGGGACGGGTGATATGCATGTTCCTGTTAATTATGTTCCAGCTGAGCAATGGGTCAAACATTTCGAGGCACAGTTTAGTGTCGCGGTACGGATCTCCCTTAATAATAGGGAAGATGCCAGCGTACAGGTTTCTGTGCCATCTTATGATCACATTGTTTTTACCAAATCAGAAGCTATCACCGCCCTTAATCAAGTGCAGAACGGTAAAGCCCCAGGTATGGACTGTATTCCTGCGGACCTTTTTAAGTATGATCAATTGTATTGGGTCCCGTATATAACTCTTCTGGCAAATGCAATAGCTAGAGGGACTGAGATTCCCATCTCATGGAAAGGGGCAGAGATCCTGCCCGTGTATAAAAAAGGGGACAGAACAGATGCAGGGAACTATAGACCCATCAGTCTTATAGATGCCCTTCAAAAGGTTGTAGCTCGAATGCTGTTAGGGAAAATTCACACTTGGATGTCTGAAGCTGACATTCTGTCTCCTATGCAAGCGGGTTTTAGGGAATATACTAGCACCGTTGACCAGATATTAAGATTTGTTATGATTTTCTGGAAAACTGTATTCCTGAGAGGTGGCACGATATATGCTGCATTTGTGGACCTCAAATCAGCATTTGATTTGGTCCCAAGAGCAAAGATGTGGTCAGCCCTGAGAAGGATGGGTGTGCCTGCCGCACTCCTTGATCTCACAATCAGGATGCATGAGGGAAACTTTGCCAGGGTTAGATGGGGGCGGCAGGGTCAGGTCACAGACACCTTCCCCGTGACACGTGGAGTGAGGCAGGGCTGTGTCCTGGCTCCTACCCTGTTTATACTCTTTATTAACCAGGTGGTGAAGTTTCTCACAGACACTCCGACTGACGCCCCTTCCTTAGGTGGGACTAAATTTCCTCTTCTAATATTTGCTGACGACACACTTATATTGGCCAAAACTCAGAAGGGCCTGCAAGTGGCTATAGATAAATTTGTGGACTTCTGCAATGAGAATGACCTGGAAATCAACATCAATAAAACTAAGTTCATGGTCTTGACAAAAAATAAACTGAAGAGGGGGTATGTTACCATGAATGGGTCTAGTTTGGAGCAGGTTGAGGCTATGACATACCTTGGGGTTTCAATAGATTACAGATTAAGATGGAAAGAACAAGTGGCTGCGCTCAGTTTGAAATTTGCTCGCTTGTCCGGTTGTTTAGTGAAGGAGCAGCGATGCTCGCTCACTAAAAGAGTTTTACCGGCTCTTAAAATCTATAGCGCCAAAATTAGCTCAGCTATTTTATATGGGGCTGATATTTGGGGCTATGTGGACCTGTCTGTTCTAGATAGGATTCAGAGCAAATTCCTTCGTAACCTTGTTAGCCTCCCCCCTTCAACACCAGTCCTACCATTATTAATGGATATGGGCTTGTACTCCATCAAACTCCAAGCCCTCTACAGGATGGTAGCTCTGTGGAGGCGCATATGGTCTACCCCAGAACTTGCCATGTTTGCCCGAGAAATACATGATGTGAGAATGCAGCAGGGGGCCGGTGACATACCGTGGTTTAAGCAAATTAAGACTACTTTGATCAAAATGGGTCTTCCTTTGCTCTGGTCTGAGCCGGGCTCTAATACTTTCCCTACAAAAAAAGACTTCAAGCTACTTTTCTGGTCAACGGTTAAAGCAGAACATGTTGTTCTAACGGAGAAACAGAACTTGACAGGTCAGTTTTTGCTACATAAAATAGTCCCTCACACAGAGAACTACTGGGATGTTATTCCTAAAACATTGGACAGAAAATTATACCATCAGTTTCGTGTAGGAACACTCCCTTTGAGGGCTTTTACTAATGGTTGGCAGAAGACAGAACCATCCCTTTGCCCCTGTTGTTATGTTTGCAGAGAAACATTGGGTCACTTTTTATTTGTATGTGCAGCTTACAGTGACCCACGATGTAAATGGTTGAAACCAGTATGTTCCAGACTTAATACCCGAGTAAGTAGCGAAGCTTTGCACATTCTGAGAACAAATACTGCTGAATGGCTATCCATTGGAATGGCTAAATTTCTTGGATGGGCTTGGCTAATCAGGATCAAGTCAGTTCGAAATTTATCGTCTTGAATAATTTTGATTAGTATGCTTCTGCAATATACTATGGTCTGTCCAGAATTGACGTCCAGTTTTCTTTCATATATAAATGTATACATGTAAGCTTTTCCTTGTATATTTTTAGTAATTCTTTAAATATTTTGACGTCTATTAATGTATGTTTATCTGGGTATTTTAATCTAAATAATTACTGTTATTCTTTATTTGCTTGTTAGTACTGTTTTGATATTTTTAGATTTTTGTCAATTTAATTTGTATTGATTGTTTTGTATGTGTGTCTTTTATGAATAACAATTCGCAATAAAGACGTTAAAAACTGAAACTGAAAAACTGAAACTGTTTGGAAAATTGGAGTCTAGCCACGGTTTGCCTACTTTTATATCTTTCCTTTGTTGTATTGGTGGAGTTAGGGCCTAGCCACGATTTGTCTATTTGCATGTCTTTTTTTTTGTTTCCAGAAAGTTGGAATCTAGGCACGGTTGCCTACTTGTCTATGTTTTCCTTTTTGTGGCAGGAGAGTTGCTTTCTAGCCACTATCTGCTTCCTTGCGTGCCTTTGTTGTTGTTGCATCACAAGAGTTTGAGTCTAGCCATGGCTCCATCTTGGTTAAATGGGGGAGAGGGGCTCTCCTGAAATTGGCAGTTTGACTATGAGGTAATGGGACTTTTTGATGGTGATGACCTTATAGATCATGTGTGTAGTCAGAGCATGTTACGACAAGCTGTAGTAGCATTGAATAGTTTGTTGTAGGGGATGTCGAGAAAGAGTGTGGGAGGCTCTTATGGAGGGTCTTGCTGTGTCATAACTATGGGGCTTAAACAGCGGCCTGGAATATGGAAGCTGGGTTTGACCAGTTGAACTCTAGCCATCGTGGTCTTTTGTGGCAATTGTGATGTAATGTTGAGTTGGGAACATATGTTTAAATCCGAGGTTTGGTGTATCGTTTAATGTGTGTGGAGATTTTTAAGACGTCTGTTGTCAAGTTTTTTATGTTTTGAAGGTCTGGGTTGATTAAACTAAACGCTGTAAGAGGGAAGGTTCAGTTTCAGGCAGATGTCAGAAATTCAGAATTCAATAGGACTTTGGAAGGTAGTCACCTGGAACAGGGCATGTTCATTTAGGAATTTTACTTCTAGTTGATTCTAGTTGTGGGTCATGCTCACGAGAGCGAGAGTTGTAGAGCGAAATGGAATAAAAATGAAGACGTGAGGCTTTAATGTGAAAAACACATATTTTCATGTCAGGGAATTTCGAAAATACAACAAAAGCATGGATGCTAAAAAAAATAGCCAAAGTTTAAGATTACAAATAAATATTAATTATTTTAAAACTAAAAAATATTGCCACCAGAAATGAGAATCATTTTACTTCCTAAGGGGCCCAATTCACAAATATTTTTCTGTAAGTAGGTGTGACTTACTCTTGATTTAAAGGAGTGAGTCACACCTAACTGTATACAAAATAACTGTCTGCATCAGCCCTTGAAAAACAATGTTTCTCCCCACCTCCATACGTTTCTATTGATGCTTTATTTTATGTCAGTCTGTTAACATAGGATATGGTCTATTGTTGAAGTAGCTTTGAACACCCAGAAGCATTCTTGAGGACACTAGCCACATAGTAAAAAAAAATAAAGAACATAAAAATAGGAAGAAAAATATCCCCTATTTGAATACCCTATTTAGTGCCTTAAAGGAAAAAATAAATAGATTACTTACCTTCGATAACGCCTTATCTGGTAGAGACTCTATCTAGCCGCAGATTCCTTACCTTAGAATTATCCCTAGGTGTCAAACTGTATCCGGAAATTCTTGACCATACCCTCTGTGTGCCGGTAGGTGGCGTTATTCGGCTACGTGTCGGCCACACCAGAAGTGACGTGTGTGGTGGCTATATAGCCGCCACCCCTGTGCACTGACATCACTTTCTTTTTGCTTCCTTTCCACACCAGAAGCATTGAGCTACAAATAATGCTGCTGGACTGGTGTGCATCACTATTGCCCTCAAGAGAGCGACCCTATACAGGAACCCATTCACAGAGTGGTGAGAAAGGCAGGATTCGTAAGGAATCTGCGGCTTGATAGAGTCCCTACCAGATAAGGCATTACCAAAGATAGAGACTTTTAGCTGCAGATTTCTTACCTTAGAATAGATACCCAAGCAATGCCTCCATGGAGGAGGGTATTGAAAGAGATTAGACTAAAACGTCCTGCAGGACCAAACTGCCCATCATGAGGGCCCTGACCATTCAGGTAGCACTGCTTAGTGAACATGTGCAAAGATGCCCATGTTGCTGCCTGACAGCTCGTGGAGTCTCTGTCCTGGACATCTAAACGAGTGAAGCAAATCCAAAGGGGATGATGGACGGAGTGTTGAACATTGCAAGCACAACATCCATCTTCCCCTTTGGTTTTGCTCCATCTAATAGAGTGGTAACAGCCTTTTCTCTGGTGGAATTAGCACACAAACCCGCAGGGGTTTGCTTTTTAGCCAATGCGAAACAGATTTTTATGCGGAGCACTATACATTGTGAGACTTCCTGATCTTCGCCCAATCAACAGTTAATCCTCCACCAGGTACTATTTAATACAGACAATGTAGAAAGACAACACTCTTTTTGGGCAAAGATGGTGGAGTCTCTCCTCTTCTCTAGAAGGGTGAGACAGACCAAACAAAATAGGCAGGGAATATTTGCCCAACATGGAAAGGTGTCACCACCTTCGGAAGGAAGAAAGCACGGTCTGTCAGAATCAGTTTATCTGAATAGAATGTCATGTATGGAGTGTGCATGCACGGAGAGTGCTTGCAGTTTGCTGACCCTCCTGGCCAATGTTATGGCGATCAGAATAGCTGTTTTTATGGTCAGTAACAGGAGTGAACAGTTGTGTAGCGGGTCGAAGGGCTTGTACATGAGAAAGGTGAGGACAAGATTGAGGTCCCAATGGGGTATAATGAAAGGCCTGGAAGAAAACAGGTGTTAACCTCAGAAAAGCTAATATGGCTGACAAGTAACTCTTAACCGTGCCCAAAGCAGAGCCCTGCTGGGCCAGGAAAAAAATACAAAATAAAACTCAAGATAAAAGTGCAGAAAGAGGATCAATGTCTTTGGATGCACACCATGTCACAAATTTGTCCCAACGGCAGGTGTACAGCGTCTTGGTGGAGGGATGCTAGGCTAACAGAATAATATAACAGTCAGACACAGGCTAGCAGAATAATATCACAGACTTCCGGAGGAAGGTCGAAGTCTGTCAACTGCTGCTGCTCAATCTCCACCCAGGAAGGTGGAGTCTGCGCAGGTTCAGACTGGAAGACCCTAACCTGCTGCTGCAACAGAAGATACTTCTGAAGGGCAAGTCTGATTGAATGACCAATACTCATGCTCAGGAGCTCGTGAAACCAAACTCTCGGTGCCCAATTCAGACCTACAAGAATAACTTGGGCACGGTCATTCCTGATCTTCTTGAGAACGGTAGGCAGCGGTGATATTGGTGGAAAGGCATACGGGAGGACTGAGCGCCACTTGAGATATAAAGTGTCTCCCAGCGAGAGTCGCTTTGGAAACTCCAGTGCACAGAATTGCTGACAATGTGCGGTCCAAGTGGTGGCGAACACATCTAACCAAGTTTCACCCCAATCTAAGAAAGGACATTGTACCACCTCTGGATGTAGACGACATTCATGATCCGCTAGGCATTGACTGATGAGTTTGTCTGTGTTGGTATTTAGAGAGCTCATCAGATGTTGAACCACCAGGAAAATGCCCTGACATTCTAGTCATCTCCAGAGATAGAGGGCCTCTTGACACAGGGTCCATGACCCCACCCTGTCCAGTTTGTTGCAGCGCCATATGGCGGCGGGGTTGTCCATGAAGAACTGAACAGGCAAAGGAAGACAGGCTTTTAATGGCAGTCAGATTGCCCACAGCTCCAACAAATTGATATAGAGCTGGGACTCCGCCTGAGACCAGAGTCCTCTGCTGCATCTGTCTCTACAGTCAGCTCTGGGTGGGGAAGAGAGAGGGGTCTGCCACTGACCCAATCGCGGCTCGTCAGCCACCACTGAAGGCCTTTTGCACTTCCCTCTGAGATCTAGACCTTGTCCGAGAGAGTGCCCTGATTTTGCATCTACTGAAACTTCAGGTACTACTGCAGAGACCGCATATGCCAACGAGAATGTGTTACTAGTAGGAAGCCATGAGGCCCAACAGCCTCAGAGTCAGCTTCACCGAAATCCAGGCTAGAGGCTGACAAATTGGAATGTTATCCTGAACTCGCCATTCGGGAGGATAGGCCCAAAACTGCACTGCATCCAGAAAAAGATCCAATGAAAGAGAGCCTGAGAGGGAGTGAGGTGGAACTTGGGCATGTTGACAGTGAACTTCAGCGAGTGCAGGAGGTCCGCTGGCGTCTGGAGTTGAGAGATGACTGCCTGGGGCGTGTCTGCTTTTAACAGGCAATTGTCAAGTAAGGGAAGACTGGCACCCCTGATCTCCACAGATGAGCTGCAACCCCCGCGATCACCTTGGTGATCACCGAAGATGCTGTAGTAAGGCCAAAAGGGAGCATGGGGAACTGAATGTGCTCATGGCCCACCATGAATTGCAGCTAATGCCTGTGGACAGGCAGGACGGGGATGTGGAAGCATCCATCCTGCAACGCTACCATCCAGTCTCCAGGGTCCAAGGCAGACAAGACCAGAGCTAATGTGAGCATTTTAAACTTCTCATTCTTCAGGAAATTGAGAGGGCGCAGGTCTAGAAAACGGTGGAAGCCTCGGTCCTTCTTGGGCATCAGAAAGTAGCAGGAAGAGCAACCACGACCTACATCTGATACTGGCACCCTCTTGATGGCCCCGTTTGGCCTGACGGAGCAAGGAGAGATGGTCCTCCAAAATCTAAGCATGAGAAGGTGGTATAGTTGCGGGGGTGGTTCAGAAAGGGGATGGAGTAGCACTCTGGACAACTTACAAAGCCCACTTGCCCCATGTTATGGACTGCCAGTAGGGCAGTTACGGCACATCCTGCCACCCACTGAGTGCCCATGCTGCTTTGAGGGCAAACTAAAGGGGTTTGGAGATTGTGACAGTCGGGGTGGGTGTGGTGGGGGGTGCAGATTGACCCGACCTCTGGCAAGTGGTCCCTACCGTAGCCACGGAGGGATAAAAGGCAGCTTAAGGCTGGCGGGGCCATGGATAGGCCCAAAGACCTGGCCGTAGCTCTGCTAATGTCCTCCAGCGCTGCAGTCTGACTTTCTGCCAAAGAGGCGATAGCCATTAAAGGGCATGTCCACGAGAGAAGCACAGACTTTCCCTGAAAATCCAATGGTTCACAACCAGGCGCGGTTTGAGTGCCACCGACAACGCAATCGCTCTACCTACCAACTTGGTTGTGTCCAGGCAATATCGAATGGTGAACTGTGTTGTATCTTGCTCTTCAGCAATAGCTTTGGCGAGTATGGCTCGGGCCTCCTCCAAGACTATGGACAGCACTTGTGCAACCAAACCCCACACAGTGTGGGTGTATCAGCCCAAAAGGCACACAATGTTCACCAACAGCTGGAGGAGTACCACCCGATGAGAGAAGAGAAGGCTCTTTTCCTGACAAGGAAACACTATTCCTTTGTTAGTAAACCCCTCACTCACCACCTAGTGGTGACTTGCTTCATCATCGGGGCCCACCCAAGTGGCCTAGCGTCACTTGGGTGTGCTTCAACACCTGGTTTACAGTGGAGCAGGTAGTGAAGTGTGGGGTGCAAAAAAACAGTGTGAATGTTAAAATTGTCCTGGTTATCACTTCAGTATTAGCTTTAATAAAAAGGTAACTGGACAAGATTTAAAACGTATGGTGAGATACTGACAGGGGAGTTACGGCCTGTGTATCTCTACTATGTGTTGGTCGACATGTTTCTACCTTACGGGGTAATCCCCGGTATTCCTCAGGACCAAAAACAAGGAAGTGGGAGGTGTGGGTCCCCTAAAAGGCGCACCCTGTCCTAAATCCTTGGTCTTCCAGATGATAAAACTGTATCTCTGGGAATTCACTCCTAGGGTTTAGGAGATGAACAAAAAACCTAGGGAAGGAAAAAGAGAAGTAAAAGGAAGTGGTTACTATCCTGTTACGAGGTGCAGTGTTTTAGGTGAAAAACGTCGTGCAGGTTGTCCTTTCGTTCCACAGTGGTGAATTGAAAAGGTGCCTTCTTAAGTAGAGGGCGTGTCTACTTATGGGGTGGGAGCGTGCTCATATTTGTGAGAGTGCGCTATGGTAATTGTATACCTATGGACGAGTCTATAGTTGACTCGACAGAGTCAGGGCTTACTTCAGTAGTGCTCGTGAAGGTCTTCATCGAGCTGGGGGTAGGCACTTCACGTTTGCCAACATATTCTAAGTGGAGAAGTGTGGATATGATCAATCACAACGTGGGTAGATCTTGTGGGCGCGAGCTCAAGAAAATTTGGTCGGCCCCAGGGGAGGGGAAATCTACTTACAGTTCGTCGTGAAGAGCAAAGGCAAGTAGCCTACATCTACCGTCCGCCGCTCGGTTAGAAATGAGTGAGCGAGCGCGGAGTAGATATCACTAGGATCGGGTGGTACTCCTCCAGCTGTTTGTAAAAATTCCTTGACCAGGGGATCAGGAGTATTCCCCGTCCAGCCCCTTTGGACGAAATTCCTTACTCTCTACTTTTGTTATTGATATACTAGCAGCGCACAGCTGTGAGAGTATAAGACCACATCTCTCGCAACATAGACACGGAGATCTTGTCACGGAGCAGACATGTCGAGTCCAGCTCCGTGCCTCTCTTTATGTTTTATGTTTGTAAGAGTCCTGTATGTCTTTTGTTCACTAAGCATCCACAGTAGGATATATTGGCAATCCTCTTATCAAATGTATGGCATTGTTATAAGCGCAGTACCAATTCACGCTGTTAAACGCTATAAGCATCGCGCTAATTTCCTTCATCATCATAGCATGCAGACCTAGGCACGCACTAAGGCCACGCATGCCTCAACTATAGACTCGTCCATAGGTATACAATTACCATAGCGCACTCTCACAAATATGAGCACGCTCCCACCCCATAAGTAGACACGCCCTCTACTTAAGAAGGCACCTTTTCAATTCACCACTGTGGAACGAAAGGACAACCTGCACGACGTTTTTCACCTAAAACACTGCACCTCGTAACAGGATAGTAACCACTTCCTTTTACTTCTCTTTTTCCTTCCCTAGGTTTTTTGTTCATCTCCTAAACCCTAGGAGTGAATTCCCAGAGATACAGTTTTATCATCTGGAAGACCAAGGATTTAGGACAGGGTGCGTCTTTTAGGGGACCCACACCTCCCACTTCCTTGTTTTTGGTCCTGAGGAATACCGGGGATTACCCCATAAGGTAGAAACATGTCGACCAACACATAGTAGAGATACACAGGCCGTAACTCCCCTGTCAGTATCTCACCATACGTTTTAAATCTTGTCCAGTTACCTTTTTAATAAAGCTAATACTGAAGTGATAACCAGGACAATTTTAACATTCACACTGTTTTTTTGCACCCCACACTTCACTACCTGCTCCACTGTAAACCAGGTGTTGAAGCACACCCAAGTGACGCTAGGCCACTTGGGTGGGCCCCGATGATGAAGCAAGTCACCACTAGGTGGTGAGTGAGGGGTTTACTAACAAAGGAATAGTGTTTCCTTGTCAGGAAAAGAGCCTTCTCTTCTCTCATCGGGTGGTACTCCTCCAGCTGTTTGTAAAAATTCCTTGACCAGGGGATCAGGAGTATTCCCCGTCCAGCCCCTTTGGACGAAATTCCTTACTCTCTACTTTTGTTATTGATTGACACAATGTTCACCACCAGCAGCCCTAGGGTGGCAGAAGAGTACATCCTCTTACCAAAGGTGTCCAGCCTGTTAGATTCCCTATCCAGTAGAGTTTTAGGGAAAACGCCATGGTTAACTCGGAAGATGGTGGCTTGGACCACCAAGCTCTCTGAGTGGAATGCTGGTTGAGGATACTGGGGTCCTCACAAGCGGGATGATGGTGGCGGGCAATTGTCCTGTACATAGGATCCTCTGTGTGGAACTTATACCAGGGTCCAAGCAGGACTTTCGTGAGGGCTTCAATGAATGGGAGGGGAGGTAGCATTGGGGGTGACTCGCAGTTGAAGCACCTCTGTCAAGACTAACATTGAGGCAGAGTAAGGTCCTGGAACTCAGCCGCCGTCCGCAACATCATTGCATAGGAGGCTCCCATTCTCTGTAGCCATGGTAGGAGGGGAGAAAAGCCAGTGTCAGAGGTATCTAACGTACTGGCATCTGCCAGTTCCTCATACCAATTTTCCTCTGGTTTATTGAGGAGGTGATACAATGCATAAAGGTCCTCGGACCCCTCACAATCATCTACCTTTCCATGCCTATCAAAAGAAAAATAGGACAGGAACAAGGGAACCCCACTCACACAGAACCAGGGTAATACACTTGTTATCAAAAAACAAAGGCTCCTGTGGACACAATGAAATAATCTCAAGGTATATGGGCACAATGGCAATATATTGGGTTAGAGTGATATTGGAGAGAGAAGGAAGCAAATAAACCTCTGATTTATTTTTGAATCAAAAATATTTATATAATCCTTGAAATGAAATCCTATAATAAAGTAATACATTTGAACATATATTTTTGAGTGAGAGGTGTCCCATGAAAAACGGAACCTAGAAAATGAGTGACATATATGTGAAATATATATAAGGTTTCCAATGCATCATATAAACGACCATTAACTTATATGTACAGTGGACAGCGCTAGATACAGTGGACAGTGCTGGTAAACAATGGCTCGTTTATGCAACTTGGTGACTGCGTTTCGACCCTCTGTGCAGTGCAGGGTCTTTAAGAGGTATCTGCCATAGAAAAAGGTGAAATAGAACCTCGTGCATCATTTTGATGGTGCTTTGGAGAAGGCCAGACAGGTGATTATGTTAGCACTCTAATTTGCTCAAATACCCTTGCTCAGCAACCTTCTGAACTCTACAAACTGTGGTCATTACAGAGCACTATTTTCTGAATTAGTGAATTTCAAGCACATTTATGTTCACGCAGTGAAGGCTTGTCTGCTAGGGCTTAACTGCATGTCCTCAGAAAATGCAGTAAAATATGGCCAACTGATCTTGTATTCAAGGAGCCGAGACAAGTATTCTGAGATCTGTTTTCTGGTTAGCTGATGAGGCCATACTACCCTTACACATTCTTCACCTCACCTTTAAATGCCAGAAACAGCTGTCATCATCTATGCTATACCTCCTATGTTCTGATGTTAATATGAATTTTATCTCATGGGCTGAGGTTTATTTTGGTTATTTGTTAATAAAGTTAATGTTACATGCCTTGAAGCGTGTAATGTCCATCTTTGTTGTTATCCAAAAAATAATTTATCTCATCACTGAACAGCCCAGTGAAATCTCTTACCTGATACCCTTTTCAATCTTTACGCAGGGATCACAGGTCACCTCCTCCAATAATTACAGACCATACATAACACCACAGCCAGACTTGTTCTGGATCTCCGTAGACGTATCCACATTACCCCCTTCCTCAGAGAACTCCACTGGCTCCCTGCACAGAAAAGATGTCAGTTCAAGCTCCTGACCCATGCATACAAGGCCCTACACAACTGCGGAACCACCTTCTTAAACCACTCGCTGAACTTCCATCAGCCCACCAGACACCTTCTCTCCACTCCCCTTTCTCTTACCCTACTGATGCAGCAGATGCAAAGGTCGGTCACTACATAGTGTTTCCCATCTCATGTCCAACTTTGAGAAGTGATGATATAGTTAATGTTGATGGGAAACGCTGGGATAAGAGCTAAGGTTAATGTCTTACTATACGTCCCATGCTCACCATCACTTGTGGAATAAGCAATTAAGATTAAAATGCAGAGCTGGTTGGGAACCAAAACAGCCCTGATAAATTGCCTTACCAGCTCCAATGCTGCATTTAGCGAACTACCCCGGCCATTGCAAGGTTTTGGTAAGCTACACCCCAAAGAAAATGTGTGCAGAAAATGGGGAAAATTTTACAACATGTCTATTCATATACTGCATTTTTTAAACCATCTCCTTTTCTCCTAACTCCTCTTTTTTCCAGCTCTTATCCGCTCTCTCACTTCTCTCGTCTTTCTATATGCATGTCGTCATAACTTCATCACCACCTCATGTCTTTCGCTCACTCACTTCTTCCCCAGACCTCCACTCTTAATCTTCATTTCTCAAAACCTCCTCTTGCTCCCCATCATGCATCTCAGAGATATGAGTTGGGTACCTCCATATAGAATGAGCATCTATTTCTAAGTTTTTAAAAAACACAAGTGTATCCTAAAAGGAAAGAAAAAACACAAGCAGCTCCAGCTTCAAGCACTCTCTAGTGGTATAGCTGTGTTAGCTGCCTCATTAAAATGCACCAACAAACAAGGTAATCTATGGAATTCTTGAATGAATCTTAGCGACTGAGGAGCGCTCAAATGCATTCCAGTCCATCTTTGTTTGTTCACCATACTCCTGTAGACAGAGGTCAACCTTATGCAAATTAGTGCTGACCCTGATAATCTTGAAAACAGTCCATCCTAAAATGTCGGGCAGACTCCCTCCAGAAGGGAAGACAAGCAACCACCGGCTGGTTTCAACCTATTAGGGCCTTGTCCGTAGGGTGCAGCGTCAGTCCTATGGCACAGTGAGCATATGACCCATTTCTGGGCATACCAGTCACACAACAACAAAACTACAACAAAACCAAGATGATGGATAGAATTGCTTGAATTAATTTCAGCTACTGGCGATTGCTGAGAGCAGAATTCCAGTGAGAAATTATAGTGGTAGACAAGGTAGGGTCCAACAATACCTAAAGGCGGAGGGGAGGAACAGATCTGGGAAAAGGTCAGGGTAAACCTGGAGACTGCATATGAGCACAGTTGACAAAGCTCCCTAATGAGAGGGAGCTTGTGAAGTGACACCTAAGGAAGGTTGTAGACAATGAATAGGTAGAATGCACAGTCCTCTTTTTAAATATCCTATGGACACAAGTTGTTGTGCAGAAGAACAGAAACATATCAACTACTATGGGTCAGTGCGAATCTGGATTCCACAGCCAACTATTGCATGACCATTAAAGTGCAAAATGCGTGCAACACTAGTAGGGGCAAGACTACGTGCAGCACATGGAAGGGCAGGAATGTAACTAATTTCCAACACTCAAACTGGAATATGTAATTCTGTAACTACGTTATAAAGAGATTTAAAGAGACAGAAGAAGAATAAAAAAACAAATGGGATTTTAACATTGAGATGCACCAGGAGTCACAGCTGACCATATTTCATTGGACACAGAAGAATTGCACTCAGTTTTTTACCTTTTAACTAACACCATGTTTTTTCTAGAGAGACTAATCCAACACGCTAAACGAATACCACTAATATGTATAGACCAGCCTTTTGGCCAGGAATGGCACTGTCATGCAAGACATGAAAGCCCAGCACCTAACACAAGACCACTCCTTCCAAGAGAAAATTCTTGCTAGTTTCCAAAAACTATAAGCAGGAAGTAGTACAACTCCGGCTCAATGGCAAGAACCATGATGGCTTCAAACTCCAACTTTCATTTAATGCCATGTCACTTGGATTCACTCTGGACACCAACCTCACCCTCAAGGAAAACATTGCCAGAAAACACAAACGGTCTGGTGCCAGCACTCTAAACTGAAAAAGTCAAGCAATTCCTCCTAAAAAGTGACTTTAGACTGCTGTTCAAGCTCTCCTATTCTTGCATCTAGAGTGGGGAAATATCCCTCTCTGTGAACTCCATGACTCAAAACTGGCCTCTCATAAGAGCATCTTACTTGCCAAAGCACATCTAATCCAGGGCCTGAAAAAATATGATCATATCTCCCCCATCTTGATGGAGCACCACTGCCTGCCCTTGCAGACTCGCACCATCTACAAAACCATTTACATAATTTCAAAAGCCATAAGGACTTGCACTCCCACCTGTCTGGCTGACAGGTTTACCATCTCTAGTGATTCGAGGCACACCAGAACTCAGGACACCATCAGAACGGAGACAAAGACACGTAAAAAAGCAAAAAGAAAGCAGAGGTCTTTTACATCTACGCACCAAGGATCTGAAAAAAACAACCCCTTCCAGCAGAACAACCGCAACTCTGCTCCAATCAGGAAAGAGTTTAAGACACACCTTTTTAAACAAACTATATCATTATACAGTAATAGCCCACAAACCAGCTACCTCACAAAAATTACTTGTGGATGTATGCTTTCCTATGACCCTGTACAGCACCCAACTGCCTTTTTGCTAGGTTCACACTACACAAATACTACATACACAATCATACCCGGGTGCATACAGTATTCAAAAAATTACCATCAATATGTGAAGACCTGTTTTTTGACAAAGAGGTGAAAGGGCAACCCTCATGCCGTGGCTGGTCTCAAAATACCAGGAATTACCACCAGTACACCATGTCTAGCAACAGGTGACTAACATGCACATACATAGGCACTCATGAATACGTTCACTAGAACATGCGCGCACTCACACAATTCAGGAGGGGTTTTCATTTACTGCAGTAATGTATACTTGCACAAGTACTGCTCTAGCTTGCGGATTCTTTACCACAGTGGTTCCCAAACTTTTTTGACCCGTGGCTCCCTTGACCCAATCGGCAGTTGGCCGTGGCTCCCACCATTTTTTTACCACGCCCCTTTCAGAGACACCCCCACATCCACAGCCCCGTCTGGATCCCAGTTAAAACACTGGTAAAACCCATCCATTCGTACGAAGAGGCCTATGGTGTCTGTGGTAACCCCAGCCCCCGCGCTTTATAATGTGCTGCCACTATCACCATGTTGCAGAACAATGTTGAATGTGTACATCAGTTCTCATTTCTGACTTTTGTTTATTGAGTTAATTCACCTTCCAGGTTCTCTGTATTCCTGGCTTTATTTCGAGGACCTGAGGCAATGGGTCCTTTCTCCTGCCCTTCAGATGCCACGGCAGGGGCATAACGTTTAATAGTGCAGCCGGGGCAGGGGCCTCAGGGCCCTCAGTTCTGAAGGACCCAATGCTCTCCGACCCCAACTGTAGGTGCTCTTTAACTGCCAACCCAAGGTATCAGGACCGTTTTCTGTGCTTGAGCTAGGGCCCACCGCAGCCTTCTACAAGCTCAAAGACCACAGGCCCATCACTACAGTGTGGACTTTTAGAACTTAAATCTCATTCTCAGAAGAATCAATGAATAGTCCCTCGAGAGGCGACCTTTTACAATTCCAGTAACGGGCGTTTGTTTCTAGAATCCCCATCATGGTCAACTTGACTGCCGGTTGCTGCCTCCCTCCCTCCCACCGTGGACAGACTCTGTACACAGCCCAGGACTGCTCGAAGCTTTTGCAACCCATGTTTTTGACAAATATAAATATAACTTCTGCAGCTTGGATCACCTGGCCTGACCCCTGCACCATCAAATTCCTGCAGGCTGTAGCACTTCAGCGTGACCCCTGCAGGCTTCTAACTCCTGCAGCTCGGCGCGCCCAGCCTGACCCCTGGGCACTGTGGAACCAGCAGCCGGGCCCCTGGCCACTCTGGAGCCCGCAGACAGGCCCCTGCACCCATCTAAAGCCTGACCCCTGCTGCCTAGAGTAGTCAGCCTCTGCCTCTAAACCTTGCAATGTACACTCAGCTAGACCCCAACCTCATAATCCTGCCATTCCCTTACATTTCTTTGTGCCCTTGAAATTCAACACCACAACGGCGACCTCTCAGCCAAATAAATATCAAAGCGCTTTCTGCCTCACAGTCACACTTGTGCCGCCATTACCCACTGATACTGTCCCCAGTCTTCTCTCTCTCCGAAATGAGAACCTTTCACACTGCAGGCAGATTTTAGCAGCAGTTACCGAACCAACACAACGCTCGACCAGCCTTTTACATGCACTCCCCCACCAGCACTGCATTTTCACACATACCGCCCAGGCGCGCAACACCCATTGTACTCAAAGGGCTTCAGCACTCCCCCACCTTGTTGTGTGTGGCAGCCCGGGATGAGACAGCTTCCCCGGCCCACACACAGCCGCACCCGAGTACTTAACAGGTCTTTAAAAGACCATGTGCATGTTATTGAGGCCTTGATGTTGATTCACCCCTTCAAAGAGCTCCTGCAGCTCCGCTCTGCCTGTTGCTTAAAGATTCAGCCCCCCTCCCCGAAATTTGGCTCTAGTTGCGCCTCTGATACCCACTCACTCCCTGCCCATTACTCACTAGCATGCAATTTCCCACATTGTGCGGGCTGCGCCCCTGGCACCTCATTGCGGCGCATCAGGGTACCGCGGCTAACAGTTTGGGAACCACTGCTTTACCAGACTATCTACCACAGTCTGCTACATGGGCCTTGCAGTGCATGCAGGGGTGGCCCGCGCACAACAAAGGGGGGTGGGGGCATTCAGATGGGGGGGGATTGAGGATAAAAATAAAATATTTTTATAAACTTATCACTCGCTGTCCCAACGCCGATCGCAGCCTCGGTGCTTCACTCCTGGCAGTCTCTGGGAAGGACCAGGCTTCCCGGCCAATCCAGACGCTGCTCTCATGCTAAAAGAGCAGCGGCAGGATTGTTCTGAGAGGCCTGCTCTGCCGTTCAGACACTGCCTGGGTGCCTGCTGCTTTTCTTCAACCTGGCTGTGAACACAGCCAGGTTGGAGAAATATAAGTGCGCATGTCTATTTGGTGGGCATGAGACAGTCAGCGAAACTTACATGCACACTTTTATAAGTGCCCACTCCTGTCTGTTATGGCTGGGCTCTGCCCCACACGCATAGTCAGCCAGAGCCCCTCACAGAAAAATAAAAATATATTATAGTTTTAATATTCTATTTTTCTGAGACGGACTCTGAACAGTTTGGCGACTTTCCTCCATCATTATGGACGAGCCACCCCTGAGTGCATGCAACCCCCACTCACATTTCCCATGACTTGGGAGTGCCAAAGTCACATGTACAATGTGAATGACCGCGAAGGGCCTCCCTGGCCCCTGTACTGTCAACTGCACAGTAGGTCTTACGTTTTTCACTATCACAGGACACTGAAAGTAATGGCAGCATCATCCACCGTAGTACAGGGTGGGTGATGGTTGGATAGAAATTGTCTGCTCTCTGCAATACAGGCCACCAATCAACTGGGAAATGTCCGATACTCAGGATGGCCTCCCTATACCTATGTACACGAGATCCTAAATAAGTTAATGGATAAGTGTCTTTTCATTATAGATGTAATCAATGATAGTGTGCATAATTTAATATGGTATTGTATGTGTGAAACATGTTTGATCTAGTCAACAGTGTTTGGTGGGGTGATAATTAAGGTTCAGAGTGGAGCATGAGGGCGGTAGCTATGGTTAAAGGCCAACCATAACGGGTGAATGTCAAGGCTTTAGGTTTTTTACTGAAGCCACACCCCACCGACCATAAAGCCCCTTTAACTTTAGTATTTTTCAGGGAAATAAATATATTTTCTTCAACAGTTAAATAACAACTGACTTAACTCATTAGGTAATGGATTAAGGTAAGTAAGAATTATTTGCAAAGGAACTAAACATAGTCAACTAGACGGTCAAGTTAAAGTTTGATTGATTTGATTTGATTTGATTTGAATTTATGTTTTCTTAAGCGCGCAGCTACCCTGGGGCATCCCGGCGCTGAAAAAGACTACGGAACTGAGGGAAGGAAGGGTCAGGAGGTGAACTCAGGGGAACAGTAAAGTCTTTAGGCGTTTCCTAAACCTGAGGTAGTTGTGTTCTTGCCTCAGGGAAAGGGGGAGGGTGTTCCACAATCTAGGAGCATTATAGGAGAACAGGCGACCGCCTGATCTGGCCTTCCTGATTCTGGGGACATTGGCGAGGGAAAGAGAGTTGGACCTCAGATGGCGACTCGACTGTTGTTGAGTCACCAGTGTCCTGAGTATGGGAGGGCCCTCATTGTGCAGAATTCTGTGGGTGATGCACAGGGTCTTAAAATTGACCCTCTCCTTCACTGGCAGCCAGTGCAGACTTCTGAGAGCTGGTTTAGCTGAGTTCCTCGTTGAAGTTCCTGTGAGGATTCTCGCCGCTGCGTTCTGAGCGCATTGAAGTCTATGGGTCACCGATGCTGGGGCTCCCAGATACAGGACGTTTCCGTAGTCCAGTCTGGAGTTCACGAGCCCCTGCAGCAAGAGTTTCCTGGACTGGAGTGGCAGTAAATGTAAGATCTTCCGCGCCATCTTTATCAGGCCGAAGCAGGTTCCCGCCGTTTTTCTCGCCTGAGTTTTGAAGCTTAGATCCTGATCAAGCCAGATCCCTAAGCTCTTGACTTCGGACTTGGGGATGGGAGGAGTTCCCATGCACGGAGGCCAAGGAAGGGAAGTGGGAATTTTGTTGGAGGTCCCTAAAAGGAGAATTTCCGATTTTTCCCCGTTTAATTTTAGCCTTGATTCGCACATCCATTGATGCACCCCCTCTAGACAGCTGCTCAGGTTGGACAGGGCATTGTCCGCCTGGTTAAGGGAGACGATCAGCTGGGTGTCATCAGCATATATTATTGATTTAATGCCATACGGCTTTACAACATCCTCAAGGGGAGCCATGTAAGCGTTAAAGAGTGTGGGGCTCAGGGAAGATCCCTGAGGCACACCACACCCGAGAGGCTGAGCAGAGGAGACGGAGTACCCGTCCGCTACTTGGAAGGACCTGTTTCTGAGAAAGGATGATATCCAGGCCAGGGCGGAGTCGGCCACTCCCATTAGGCCAAGGCGCTGGACAAGGGTTGCATGGTCCACCGTGTCGAAGGCGGCACTCAGGTCGAGGAGGATCACTGCCACTGATCCTCCTGCGTCCAGTATGCCTCTGGCTTCCTCGACAACGGCTAACAAAGCGGTGTCAGTCCCCTGTCCTGGTCTAAAGCCTGTCTGGGACATGCGAAGAAGATGGTTGGTCTCTAAAAAATCCGAAAGTTGACGATTTGCTACTCGTTCGGCTATTTTACTCATAGCTGGAAGCAACGAGATTGGTCTGAAATTGGAGGGGTCTGAGGGATCCAAGTGTGGTTTCTTTATGAGGGCCTTGACCGTGGCTTTTTTCCAGTTCTCCGGGACTATACCGTTTTCAAAGGAAGCATTGATCAGTTTAGTAAATAGGGGAGCAATAGTGGAAGCAACTAGCTTCAATTTACTAATTGGGGCTGGGTCTGCTGGGGAGCCACTTTTGACTTTCTGTAAAACGTTGAGGAACGTTTCGATGGAGATTTGGGAGAAAGAGGTTAGTCTCGGGGTGTCTTGGAGAGGGGAGGGGCCTGGTAGTGCTTGGATTGTCAATGGGGTTGGAAGGGAGGTTAGGATTTTGGTAATTTTTGCCGAGAAGAACTCTGCCATTTTATTGCAATTTGCACCGTCCACGTCAGGGGGGGGTGGAGGGTCTTGTATTTTGGTGAGGAGTTTCACAATTCTATAGGTCTCTCTCGCGGAATTAGCGGCTGAGGCTATTTTCTCCTCAAAGAAGTTGGCCTGTGCAGTTTTTAATGCGTTTTGTACAGTCTAATATGGGTTCTATAGTCGCTTTTATCGTTTGTATTCCAGTTTTTTCTCCAACGGCGTTCGAGCTTTTTTCCCTTTCTTCTTAATTCGCGAAGTTCCTCTGTGAACCATGGCAGTTTGGACGATTTCCTACTGGATGGGAGAGTTTTAAGAGGTAAAACTGAGTCGAGGGAGTCTTTTATCCAGTTATGAAGTTGGATTTCAGCTGACGAGGGGTTAGGGTCTACTAAGGGGGTCGTAGCCGTCAGTGTTTGATCCCACAAGGTTGTGTCCAGTTTTTTCCAGGGCCGAGAAGGGGGTCGGGGGAGGGGAATGTCAGGCAATTTGCCTGGAAGTTGCAGTTTAAAAGGAACCAGGAAGTGTTCTGACCAGGGGAGGGGAAGAGGAGTTTGTACAGTAAGGGTGGAGAGGTTGGAAAAGATTGGGTCAAGTAGTCGACCTTTCGTATGGGTGGGTTCTTTGTTAAGGAGGTGAAGATTGAGGGAAGCCAGATCGGCTTTTAAGTCAGTTGCAAGTTTGTTGCTTTGATCGTTGAAGTGGAGATTTAAGTCTCCAAGGATTGTAAAATTAGGGGTCACACAAGCCCGAGAGGAGATGGCGTCTGTGAGTGAGTCTATGAAACCCCCTACCTGTCCCGGAGGGCGGTAGATTAGGGCACCAGAGAGTGTCGTCGATGGTGGCAGGTGAAGGGAGAACAGAACGTTTTCACTATCCAGAATGGGGCTATCTTTAAGTTGGCATGAAAGATTATCCCGGTAGATGATCGCAATCCCTCCACCAATACCCTTCGGTCTATTTAGGGATTTGATAAGGTATCCGGGGGGGAGTGCTTGAATGATGTCTGGATCTGTGCTAGGGGAGAGCCACGTTTCTGTTAAGAACAGAGCGTCTAAGCCAAGCTCTGCTAGTAGTAAGTGAATTTCTGTCTGGTGCTTTGGGAGTGACCTACAATTCAGCAGGGCCATTTCGAGGTGTGCCGGTTCGGGTTGGGGGGATGGGGATAACCTGTATTCGCAGTTTGGGCAGCCCAAAGGGTCGGTTTCTGGCATAATAGTTTCCTTACATCTACTGGTCACTGATTCCCTGAGCTGGTACAGGGTGTCGAGTGAATATATTAACCTAGGGCAGTTGTAACTAGCCTGGGGTCTGGGCTCTGGGCTTGGTCTGGCGCGGACGGGCGCAGACGGGCTTACCTTAGGCGCGCCTTCGGCGCGCAATCGTCGCGCCCGCTGCGCTCGTCCGCTGCGCTTCCTGGCGAGGCACATGGTTTATAGTCAGGGGAGGAGTGGTCAAGGGGGCGTGGCCGCCTGAGGTGGGCGTGTCTCTAGTCGCGCCTCGCCCTCGAGAATGGCGGTGGGAGTGACAAGCGTTGCAGCGAGGAGCTCGCTGTTCGTGAAGTTGCTAAGTGCAAATGAAGGTGATCGTTTTAAAAATACAGAGTATCACACACAAGCGTTTTAAAAATAAGATTTTTGTCTCAATCTCTCCCGGCTTCCGCCTCAGGAGTCTCGTCGGTCTTAGTGTCGCGCTTTCCAGCTGCGCGCACTATTTATAGTGTGGACAGGGGGCGTGGCCGCCTGAGGTGGGCGTGTCTCTAGTCGCGCCTCGCCCTCGAGAATGGCGGTGGGAGTGACAAGCGTTGCAGCGAGGAGCTCGCTGTTCGTGAAGTTGCTAAGTGCAAATGAAGGTGATCGTTTTAAAAATACAGAGTATCACACACAAGCGTTTTAAAAATAAGATTTTTGTCTCAATCTCTCCCGGCTTCCGCCTCAGGAGTCTCGTCGGTCTTAGTTTAAGATGCAACTACTGTAGCACTATCTTCCAATAAAATGCTAATATCTTCATGTTGGAATATTTCATCTCAAAAGAATACAAAGGCACCAAACCTACAGAAAGTGCCTTATTTTACAGAAGAATTCTAGCAAAAGGTGTTGTCTGTTTCCAATTAATAGTGATGCAGAAAAAGAACGAGCAAATGTGTCTAGACTTACATAAGCATGACAGAACGTTTGTGCAAGCTGTCTTTTGCAAGAAAGAAAACCACAAAGGTTATACAAAAAATGCCCGTTAATTTAACATTTGGACGAGACTCAAATATGTAACATATTTCAATGCAGCTCTTACAATAAGGCATCAGTCTCATGATGTCACATAATTATTCAAAGGTAAGCTGTTCACGTCATGTTCTTTCTTTTTTTTACTTTTTTTTCAGTTCAAAGGAAAGCGAGAATACATTCGCTTATGCTTTGGAGACTACACTAACTCAGCCTTCCTCAGCAACATACAAATGCTCAAAAGGAAATCATACGTTGAGTATGCATTGATTAGAGTATTCCAGGCAGCTCCTAGAAGCATCTGCTTTGGCAGTAGGCGTCCGATACTACAAAGACGGACTTGAGACTGTACAAGTAGCACGATAGTTGTTGAATCCCTCCTAATTGGTGTATGAAAATGAGAAATACTTTACTTAGTTGTTTACTTAGAGCCTAATTATGAGTTTAAGTGCTATTTATCGCACTTAGGGCCATATGTATCAACACATTTCCCCATAGACACAGAATGGGCAAAACCCTTTGATACATCTGGCCCTTAGTAAATAACTGGGGAATAGCATGCAGATTTTGGTATTTAATGCACCAAAATATGCATGATATGGTAAATACCATATGCCTTTACCCATTAACTTTAGTCAGATTCAACACACTGAAATTTAGAAATATTAAGTTATTTAAAGCTTCTGATAATTATTGGACGTGCTAAATAAAACCAAACTTGTAATTGCGACCCATGCATAAATAGGGGTTTACACATGGGTCGGAACTTAACGGGCAACACATAATCAAGGCTTCAGTGTCTGCAAGTATTTTCCAGTTTTCACAATGTATTTCTACGTATATGTGTGTTGAGAAATGAAATTGTATTATTGTTGAATACATAAGGGAATAAAATAATGCTAATAGATCAATCATAAATGCTTTTCAGGTAGAATAATCAACGTCCATGTCAATCGTTTCGGCCCCCTTCAAATATTTGTAAGGGCCTTCTTCAGTGCTCATTTGTAAGTAGTGATTAATAAAGGTCATCAGTGTATTCTGAGCCACAATTCATAATTTAGTCTTCCCAGCTGCCATCTGCTCACTGATCAAGATTTACGGTATGTCAGTCATGATCAAGGCACTCATGAAAAGCAGACATGGTAGGCATCCACAATTAACTGCTGTTTCACTAATTATATGTAAGAACATTCAAAGTGTCCCACTTGCTTTCTGAGTTGACTGCTGATCTCCCTCCATGGCAACATAATTAATAGTCACTGTGCTATGCGTTTAGTTGCTACTTACCGACCTTTTGGATAGTTCCACACCTTTAGTTACAGAAAAGGCACTTTGCTGGAGTAGCACTGTGTCTGGAAGCACATAGTCTGGAGTGGCGCCGTGAGCACACAAAAACATAAAAACTGATAGACTGCAATACAGCCTCAACCGATGTCTACACCTGAAACATTTGCCCGCATATTACCTATCACCTTTTGTGTGCTCACTATGATGTACATCATAATGCAAACATGCTTAGGATACACACAATATGTCAGTGCCACCTCTAAACTGACTATAACCATCAGTATGCCATAGGTAACTCGCAATATGCCTAAATGTCCATGATTGTGCCAGCCAACATAATTCATGGATGTACACAATACACCAAGACCACCTTTAATATGGCACGGCTGGAGCAAACATAAAAAGATTGCTATAATGACAAGGACAGCAACTTTTTATTAAGGACGGTCACTTTCTGACAGGTCATGATTATACTATGGATCAGCACCACTATGTCTAGGACGACCAAAAGAGCATCATTATACCAAGGACCACCAATAATATATACACAAGGTGTCTCCAGCCAGTCCATCATGAGCTGCCAGTAGCTCACAGACACCTTCAGAGTAGCTACTAGCCTTGAGTTCATTGTAAATAAGCACAGGGTCGCATTTTTATTTTAAAGTTAAGGGAAGCAGTGTTTATTTTATATTATTATCATCAAGCTGCAGATAGCAGGACCTGATAATGAGCAGTTCTGGAGTCGTATTTATGACCCATAGCACAGAGGTGAAGAACTGAAGCAATGAAGTATTTAAATCTTAAATAAAAGTCCTTCTCAACTCAATATTGGAGCATGAGAAAATAATGGTGTTTCCGAGATGGGAGAAAAATACAATCAAGAGTTAACTTACTGATTAAGTTAACTATCCATTTTAATTGTATCACATTTCAAAGTGTTGCATTTACAAACTGCATGCCTCTTGCTCCCAACGACTATTTGTCACTGCCATATTTATAACTCAAAATTGCTGCTATGTTTTTCAAAAGGGAGACATTTTAAGAGAATAAAAAAATTTCTATGAAACATTGAGTGAATGTTTTCATCTACTTTTTATTAAGCCAATTATGTCTTAGGGCCCTGTCACAATGTCGGGCTGACAAGCGTCTGTCCGACACCGTCAGCGGTTCCACCCGCAGTATTAGGATGCGACTGCCCAATGGGCTGTCGGAAAAAATCCCTTTTTTTCTATTGCAGCTTGTGCATCAGCCAGAAAAGGGCTGCTGCACAAGCTGCAATAGAAAAATTGATGTTTTAAAACATCTCTGCAGTGTGTGGCAGGCACCATGCAGTACCTCTCATACGGTGCAAGGATGTCTTGGGGGGGCACCACAGGTGCCCCCCCCCAGGACTCATAGCAGAGGGCCAGGGGAGAAGGGGGCCCTCCTAGTGCCCCCAGCAAAGTCACTTTCTGCCTGCCTTTTCATGGTGGGCGTACCGCCATGAAAGGGCAGGCGGAAAGCAACATTGTAATCCCGACGGCGGAGCAGAGGCTGGCTCCACTGCCATTTTGGGATTACCATTCCGCCTACCGCCACAACATGCTCAGTGAGCCTGTCGGACCAGTGCAGAATTCCCCTATGGGTTTCCCACTGACTGCCAGTATCATAATATGATGTCGGGCAGAAAGCCTCCGACGAGCTGTCAGATGGCCGTCCACCCAACATCATAATGAGGGCCTTAATATTTTATGAAGCATGTCTTAATTATAAATTCCTTATATTTAACCAAATGGCTGTGTTGTTCTATTATGAATAGAACACTGTGTCTACAGGTAGACACTGTGTCATATCTATAACTGAAAAATACAGCCATTTTTTTAAGTGGGAGAAATTTAAAGCGGAGAAATGTTTTCCATAAAATGAAATGTTTTGCATAATATTTTTCTGCACTTTAAATTCTCCTATTAAAAACATGGTTGCAGGTTTGTGTTGTACATGTAACAGTGCCACATATAGTGAAAGGTATGTCCTGTGCCACAAGTACATACAACACAGACTCTCATTCAGCCATACTCATATATCCCATTCATTTGCACACATATTAATATATCCCCAAAGACCATGCTTTCAGTGACACATATGGCAGCCCTGTCATACTGCCCCTAGTCAAAGCATTTTGTTCAAACCATAGTCTTTGGCTCTATGGACATTAAGCTAAAATTAATGAAACTGAGCCTGGCGGTGTCTGTTAACGTTGCGCGAGTGGCTTGGCCTTCAGTAGCTCACATTGATTTTCACTAATCAGAAGTAGCTCCCATTACAAAAGAGGTTGGAGACCCCTGATATACACTGTGCCAAGAAAGTCCAAGATATGTAATGGCCACCATTATTCTCGGAATAACAAGCAATATATTTTGGATGGTCATCATAATCATCATAATACTGGGGAATCCCACAATCTTCATTGCCTTAGGAAGCCACCATGATAGCAAAAGGCAACACAGTATGGCAGGGTCCGCTCAGTCCAGGGGCGGTCACCATAATGACAAAGAAGCTCATTGTATGCCTGTCTCACCGTTATGCTAGGGTTGCCACCATACAAACATGTAAATGTAAATGTAGTTGAGCTTATATAGCGCACAGCTACCCGCAGTGGGTGTCCCGGCGCTTGCTTAGGGAACCCGTCCTGATATTCCCCTGTGTGATAGCCCCAGCAGGTATCCACAAGGTGAAAGTCAGGCATCCCGCCGCGAGGGGCCGTTGTGGAGATTAAGCAAGCTATTGCCCAGAGTCGCAGAGTGTGAACCCGTGAGTCGAGAAGGCACCGGCGCGAGAATTATCGAGTCCGTGGAATTTTTAGCCCAAGACCCGCCGAGGCGGGGAATTGAACCCTGGTCCAGGACCGATCTCAGCTTCCGGGTCTGCCGCCTCTAACCCCTGAGCCACACTTCTCCACATCCAAACACACATCCACATACACCCACACAAAACTCCCCAATCTCCAACCCAGCACATAGTCAATCACTGCTAAGGATATTGCAATATTTCCAATGGACATAGAAGCACAGTCACTGCATATTGTCCAGTCCAGAACGGTGATGCAAGCCTATCAGAGCCAATGCAGGTCAATCGCATGGGGCTAGGTCTTCCCAATGCTCAGACCATTACAGGTGTTCTCAGTCTCCTGGGCCACGAGGAGGCCGGAGTATTAGCAAACAAACACATTTAGGTTGTGAGCAGGCTGTAGATTGTGGTTGGAAAGGAGGAAGCATCAAAGGTAGGGACCAGCACATGCAGCAAACTTCTGCCTGAAAACCACTGTCCAAATGGGTGGAGGTGGCAGAGACCTGGAGGCTGAGGTCCAGTCAGAGCTTATCTTGAGCCATGAGATAACTGTGGCTTTTGGCAGTGGCTCACTGTATACATGCTTTAGTAACTACTCGAGGTGCCTGGTAAGTTCATTCAGCCAAACCTGTATCTGTGGCCACTGAGGCAAACTGATAGGTTGAGCATGTTTTTTTAAAGATTGCGTTCTCAATATGTAGTGGGTTGAATATAAAGACGTCCTTCTCTATTTCCATGCCTAATGTTTGAGGGGCATCGTAGGCCAGGTCTCTCCAAGTACAACTGAAGAGGAGCTCTCATTTGTACAATCCTTGTCTGCTTTAAGACAACTGTCCTGATAATCCAGCATAGTGAGATCCCAGTGTCTTAGGGAAGTCCAGTCAGAGCGCTCCGAAATCAAGAAAATGACTAAGGTTCGATATAGCTCAACAGGCTATGAAAAAAACACGCTATACCTCAAACATGGGTGTTTTGACCTTAGTTGTTACAATACGTTGACATGGAGCTAAAATTGACTCAAGCTTAGAACATCACATCTTCATCAGACACTCTGTTCATCTGCTCCTGGTGGAAGAAACAGCTGCACAGTCAAAGGAAGTGATGTGGACAGACCGTCCAACCAATTTGAAGTTGGTTGAAGACCAGGATCTGGACCAGTTCCTGAGTAGAAAATGTCAACAAACTCAACCACAGCAATGAAGCGCACTCATAAAGCTCATCAGTGGACCTTAAGCCAGATCAACAATCAAGTCCACAGACAACTCTGCCCCCAAAAAGCCACCCTGTCTGCTGCTAGCTGTCTAGACCCATTACTTGGGTAAGTAATGGTGAACCTTGAATTTAGTAATAGATATCTCGAGGGTGATCCGAAATAACTTCATCATTTTGGGTCTGTGATAACTCCATTATGAGAGCCCAACACACGACTCCCACCATATATGTTTAAAACATTAGCTGGTGTCAAGAGTCAACATATGTGAACGAATCATACTATCAAATGATAACAACAAAATGAAATCTAAAGACTCATTTAGAATAAAAAGATTTAAGTGATGAGTTTAAGTGATATCCCAGGTAGACCCATCTTTATGGGCTTTGTTGTTTGCTCTAATAGTCTATTGTTCTTTTTATCTATTTTCTATTATCCATTTTCTTTCTCTTCGTCTATATATCTTTTTGTCTCTCTTTTATCTTGGTTTTATTTTATTGTCAATCTTCCCCAATGCATTTTTTCTGGTCTGTATATATTTTTCAATAATAGTTTGAACATGATTTACAAATGATTTTGATGTAATAAAGCAACAACATTTCCAGTCTGAATATATTTGAATAATAGCTTGAACATGAATTACAAATGAGTTTGATGTAATAAAGCAACAACATGCAGATAAAGGATAATGAGATCAATGGTTAGATAACAGGTTCAATCATAAGTTGTAGATAGTAAAAAAAATTGTGAGAAATTGATGCCGTGTATATATTGTTTATATATTGTAAATATAAATTGACCAATGTAAATAAGATGTACAGTTAATGATCTAGGTGCCATGATTGTTTGTGAAAATGAATAATTTGTTGGTTTGCATTTTCTATCTCTTTTTCACTTAATAGTTGTGTAAATAGACGGTTTCCTGATGAAGGCTGCAGTGCCGAAACGTGTGTAGTTCCTATTCTGCCGCTTGCCGCCATCAAATTATTTGTTGTTTTCATAAAAGTATTGCTTATTAATCATCATATCTTTCTGATTAGAGTTGAATATACATGTATACAATTTTTGAATATAAAATGTGGATATACATGCATAATTTTATATATGTGTTGAATTTACACAGTTCAAAAAGAAAAGAATGAGCTATATAATGATGCAATATAAAAAAGAAATGAAAATAAAATAAATATATATTTTTCTATATTATGTTGTAGACTATTCATATTTGCACCTAGAATATATGTGTACTCTTAATTGAAAATATATGTTTTCTATTGCTATTTTACCTAATTAGTCTTCTATCCCTACGTATAGCAACTTCATTTGTTTAGAGGGGTCCCTGTGTTTTTCCAAAAAGTAGACCCATTCCTTGCCAGCCCAAATAAGTCTCAGTATCTTGAAATATCTTCAGACCTGTTTTTCAGCGTCCATTGACTTTATGGATGACAAGAATACATTTTCTTTTGAATGGTTTCAACATTGAGCTTGGCTAATATAAGAAACTGCCAGCCAGGAGGAATACCTTAGGGGACCTTCGGTTTCCTCTGACTGGAATGGTTAAGTGTGGTTGCAGTCAGATCTCAGCTATCTAGCGTTAAGCACCAACACATATTTCCATCACCACCAGGCCACTGACCTTAAATCTCTACACCTTCCCAGGCAGATCCCTCAAGACACAGCTTCTGGTCTACGCTGATCAATCGCTGCCAACTTTTGTGACACACTTCGAGGTAACGCACATTCTGCAGAGGCTTAAAAAGCCTTCCTAAACATAGACCTATTTAAGGGGAGGCTTCCAGACCACGAGGAGCTGGTGACAGAACATTACCGACATGTAGCCTCTGTGTAAGTGATTTGAGGTTGATTTGAGGTAGGTTTGAGGACTGAGCTCTCTGCCCTCAAACCTGACGTCCTTCTCCTCCTCTCTTCCCTCTTTGGTGGGTTTTCTCTTTCCTCGGCTCTTTAATGCCTTACATCACAGGAGCTGAATGCCTGGTGCCTGGCCACCCAGGATTAGGAGCATTAATCGCAGCTTTGGCTCGACTCGCATCCCACTCAATTTATAGTGATATACGACTGGCTTGCATCACTAGAAAATTCTTCAGGAAACTGAATCCATGCAGCCTGCGCTCCCGCCCATGACAGAGTGGGAGCCCTGCTCACGCCGCGGAATACTTCACCTATCAGTTATGTTCTAACAAGCCACAAATTAAAACAGGCACAGGCTGCCAATCATTGAGAAAACATGCCTAAAACACAAAACAGACACGCTCCGGTCCAAACCGAGAGGCTGCTTCCAGCGAGATCAGCGTTTCGATGCCGGGCCGTCGCATCTTCTGTTTCTTTACTTAAAACGCAAGACCCAGGCATGCCATGGCGCGCTATAAATACACCCAAGGACAGCCCAGACCATGCCAGGGACGTGAATCCCTTCATGCCTGTTAATGAAACAGTGACAGGCCAAACAACTCGCAGATGTCCGCCGCGCCGCTGTCCTGCGCCTGCTTGTCCGGGTACCACCTTCTGGCTGGTTCCTATTACGGAATGTTTATTTAATGAAGACAAATTGTTTCTGGTGCCATAAACTAATATTACCTCCCAACCTACTCTAAAGCTTGATAAACTGGCAACTTCTAAATGAAAGGCAAACTAACAGGGACCTGCAAGACGTTTAAATCCAACTCAGAATGGAGGCTGTGTGCGTCTAAGGCATGTCTTGTGTTCAAGGCAACTCAGTTGCTATTGTCGGTGAAGCCATATCAAATATTACTGCAGTAATTGAGATACCTGCCTGAGAAAACAGGATAAGACTAGAAGTCAATCCAATAATTGTTACTGTTCAGTGTCTGGAATAACAACTCTACTTATTGGACTTGCACCATCACACCTGTAGTTGGGAAAGGAACTTAAAGGGCCATCTGGCGAAGGATGTCACAATATTTCTCAAAGCCCAAGCAGACACCAAAAAAACATTCTTGAATGTTTATTAGAACATTGGAATGTTGGCAGCTTCACTGAATACGAATGAAGTGCGCCGGGCTTCTAATGGCCAGTATAAGTCCGGAGCAGCAATATTCCAATGTTTAACAAAGGCCTCACGGAACCCAAGGGGATTTCAACCCCCTCGGGCTTCCGTAGGCCTTTGTTTTACAAATGAGAACATTCTGCCTTCTAGGGGCAGAATGTTCTAATAGCCTTAGAGCCCTCCATAGTGGGCTCTACCAGCCATTAACGCCTTAACCACGGCGGCAATTCCGCCGCGGTGAGGGCGCTCTAATGAGTGGGCGGGGCTGCGACGGCCGTTGGCCGTTCGTAGCACTCGGGAGGGAGTGCTTCCGTCGGCCGTTGGCCGACGGGAGCACCAAGGGGGTTAAAGGCCCTCGCCTTCAGCTGGGGCCTTTAACGCTAGAGAGAGCCTTTAATGGAGAGTAGAGCCCGCTACGGGAGGCTCTAAGGCTATGTTGATGGGGATTGCTGGTGTTGCAGGACAGTGAAAAGAGAATGTTATTTTTGTCTTGACTGGATGGCTCCTTTAGGACTTTCCTCTTCTAGGAGCAGCTGACAGGCCATTGATAAGTACCCTTCCCACTCTTCTTGCCTTGTAACAGAAATAAACTCCCCTTTTCATACCTCAAATACATCACTCTGAAATGTTTCCACCACACTCTAAAAAAAATATAGGCCCTAGGCTTCCTTACATGAGTAGCTAACCATTGCTCCCCTGCTAGGATAATGCTAATGAAAAACCAATACACACAGTCTCGCTTTGCTATTGATTGAAACAGGATAATAACCAAAAAAGGCTTATACCAATTATTCATAAATAAAATAATCCAGGAAGTGACTAGAGGAGTATTGATCAATTTCACAGTGGTGCACCCTGCATCTTCTCTCATTCTTTCACAAACAAAAGGCAAGACGTTTGATAGTCCTCAGCTTTTCTGTCCAAGACGTGATGGGCACAACATGCAGTAGAATAATCAATCGAACATGGGGGATTCTGTGTAAAAGGAAGGTTCCATATAAAGCGGAAACTACCTTGAATGTGTTGAAGAGGAGAAAGGACCAGTCAGTCCGCATGAGCATCCTGTGAACTGCATGAGCATCCAATCAACAGCTCAGTTTTCGAAGAAAGATGGAAAAAGGGAGTGAAGAATTAAGGTTAGGGATGATTTCATTAGAGGTGCAGATGGCAGGTTGAATTTGTTAATTACTGTTTTATCATTTGTCAAGACTGAAGTGCTATGATATATTCCTGATGCTTTGGTAATTTGAGAGTGCAGAGATTTTTTTTTTTAGAAATCACTGTGATGTGCAGTTGATAAGATAAATTCTCTTAACAGGCACAGAGCCCAGCCCCATATCATGCTGCTTAGCGATGAACTGTTTCCTTTTTAGATACAGCCTAATGGGAATTGACAGAATCTAATTGACCGAAGATTAGCCTGAATTGCATTGACAATTCTTTTTTTCAGGTACTGCCTTGTTATTGACCAGGGCTGGTAAAAGAAAGTATAATTCTTTTAGACAAAGTTGGGAAACTTCGTTCATTCCACTTTGTACAAAATGAATTTTTAGGAAAATGACACATTCTTGCAGGACATTTATGTATCTTTTTTCAGTACCAATTAACAATACATGGGAAAAAAGACATTTAATGTGGTAATTTGCTTTTCTGCACTCTTCATTGCAAGCAGATGTGAGAAGAGGTATCTCTAACAATAGCCAGGATCCATTCCTGTTTTGCTATTGATAACAGAACTTCAGTAGAAGTCAATGATGTCCGTAAAATCCTAAACTACAGAGGACCTGGACTAATTAAGAAGACACTGCACTTACAGACCGTACTGTTTCTTCTTGTTGAATTGTAATGACCTATATATTTCTTTACACCAACCAGAGAGAGGACTGCTACTCGTACTCTGCTGCAATATAATTTGCCTCACTATACTGCCCTATTTAGGGCGGCACAAACTTGCAAGCCTTCAGGGAAATGCTGGTTTTGTTGATACCTCCAACCTGGGCCTCAAAAGTTCGAGGTACATTTCTGAGGCGTGAAACTCGTCACTTGCTGCCGCACCCTCTACCTGGGCACTGCGAGCTCCATGGAAGCCAACAAATCTCTGCGATCTGGCATCTCGCACTGCTCCATACAAGGCTCAGATTCCTTCAATAAGCATCTCATGATGTATGTGGCACAAATGGGAGTCTGTAACGAGAGATACTCTACGTGCCCCTGAGGCTGCCCCTTCATTTGTACCCACTGCGTTCTTAGTGATCGATCTTCTACAACCACCAAAGCCCCGCCTGTTACACTGGGCAGCAGAGTATCCATCGGTGCTGCCTTAGGTAGGTCACAATCTGCTCCCTCTGTATTGGGTACATCAGAAAAATGGATATCCTCAGAGGGTTTTCCTAGATCAATCCATTCTCTGCATTTCACAACCTTCACTGCTCTGTGAGTAAGGATTTGAGATGATAATAGTCATCGGATTCTAGATCAACTAGAGGAAAAGCCTGTATTTTCTCAGGCATGAGTCGGATGTTCTATTGTGCATTCTTTAAGTGCATGACAGCCTTTGCTCAAGAGTCATCAATTATTTTGAGTTAAGTTATTAACTAATCTGAATGAAGTGTTGCCTTAGCACCACAGTATAGTCTTTGAAGGAACATACAGTTGTATATCCACCATTACCTGCAATTCTACCAGGGACGGAGTCACATTTAAAGTATTCCTCTAGCCAGGCTCGCTATGCTGCATCAGTAGAGGTAGAAAGGGAAGGTGATAGTGCTTAATTTGTAGAAGAAGAATTTACAGGCAAGAGGTTTGCTCAGAAGCATGCGTCTGGAGCTCCAGAATGTTGAGAAAGTTAAATACCGAATCTGCCAAGTCTGAATTCCACTTCATGCCTCTTCCTTCATCACCATACGCCTTTAGCTCAGTCTGGTAGGTTCTTTTTCACCACGGCCTTTCTTTGTCGTCTTCTTTCCTCCTTTTGTATCCTTCTTTTGTTCTGGGTCAAAATCTGATGAGGACAAATAAGTGCCATTCCCCAAAAATGACTGCCTATGGGCCCCTCCAGCAACCACTGAAGATCTGCTGCGATAGACTTCTTAATGGACGACCTAGGAGCTACTCTGGTCAATCCGAACACCAAATGTTAGCCCTAGCAGTGTCTTTACTTTTGCTTGCAAAGCACAACTTTTGTAAAGGAAATACTAAGTGTTATTAAGCAGTTACTCTCTCAGTATCTCCCGCATGCTCCAATGGCTGCCTGCTTTCCAGTTGCCGTGTTGCTGTCAGTGGCTCTTGATGTCATCACTGGTGGAAGTTACCTGTGGAGATTTCATTCTTTCATTGTAGAACTCAGCGATGCCATAGAATGACATCACTGAGAGATTCTGTGAAGAGAGTCAGTTGAAGAAGCTGGAGGTTGCAGTACACTTGTGAATATGTACTTCCATGAATAAAGGCTTTTATTCATTAACCACTGCCTCTGTGGTTACTACATTTTATGGCCACTGGGCTGTGTAGGTGTTCCTAATCGACCCTGAAAGAAATTAGCGATGGATTTTTTGGGTCCAATTGATAGGTTAGGTGTAAGGAGTAGATTTTTAATTGTTTTATTTGATTACCATAGTAAATGGTTTTTAGTGAAATCTGTAGAACGTATTACGTCAGAAGTTGTAATCGATTTTCTGAGGAATACATTTTTGGAAGAAGGAATACCTAAGTGTTTGGTTACAGACAATGGAGTTTAACTAGTTTCCACTGTGATTGCAAGGTTTCTTACAGGATTGGGTATCAAGCATGAAAGAATGGCGTTATTCAGACCACGGGCAAATGGATTGGTTGAGCGAGTTAATCGCATCATAGTGGATAATATTCAATTGTCTGAGTAATGGTTTAAAGTGTAAAGAGGAATTAGACAAAATGATATGGGCTCACAGGGTGACTCCCCATTCTGTCACAGGTGTATCACCTTTTGTGGCTTTAAAAGGAAGAGAACCGGCAACCAAAGAATCTCCTGTGTGGTTGCAAAAGAAAGATCAGGTCTGGGTGGATCGAGAACTAATTGCAGAAAGGGTTAAGGGGTCTCAAGAAAGGAATAAGGATGATTACAATAGAAGAAAAGGGTGAAGGATGTTAAAATTGTTATTGGTGACTGGGTGGTTACAAAGAAAATGGGATCTGTGAGAAAAGGTGAAAGTAAATTTTCCAGACCACAAAGAGTAATACAAGTAATGAACTCAGTGGTAACTCATGATGATGGTAAAATGTGGAGCATGAGTAATTTATGCAAAATTGGTGCTCCAAATTCTATTGAGTAACTTATGCAAAATTGATGTTTCAAATTCTATTGAGTGATTATGTTGTTGTTATTTATTATAATTTTTTCTAGTTATGAATTTTAATATGTATAACTTTTGATGTTTTATTGCAATTCTTTGTAAGGGGGGAGATGTGTGGAGATTTCATTCTTTCATTGTAGAACTCAGTAATGCCATAGAATGACATCACTGAGAGATTCTGTGAAGAGAGTCAGTTGAAGAAGCTGGAGGTTGCTGTACACTTGTGAAGATGTACTTCCATGAATAAAGGCTTTTATTCATTAACCACTGCCTCTGGGTTACTACATTACCCTTGCCACTTCGACATCCCGACTGGAGCTGTACATCTCTGCGACCATAGCACAAGCCTAACTGGGGTCAGGCTATGAAATGTCCATTCTACTGAAGTCTGCTTTCAAAGCAATGCAGGTGTTGCAGCCTCTGTCATTGGGCAGGAACCTGCATGCTCTAGACCAGGGTTCTCCAAAGTCAGAAATGGAGGGCTGGATCCATGCCAGAGTTTTAGCACATCCCCATTTACATGAATGTAGTAATCTTTAAAATCTGGCATGGATCCGTCCCTCTAGGACAGTTTGGAGAACCCCGCTCTAAACTAACCATGAACAAAAATCCAGAGAGACAATTTAATAAAGTTGGTCTCTGACCACCGGTGCCAGGTTTCCAAAACAATTATTCAGTATTATACCAGTGTAAATTCCTTTAATGTTTTATCATAGGATATTCGAGGAGAGCAAGTCATCTGCCTTTCTTCCTATCAGTAACTGCATGCCAGTTAACTATGCCATGTGTCTGGTATTACATTACTGCTTCGTTTTTATGTCAATAACGCACTAAGTGAATAATATTTACAAACATGTACTGCTATGTAACTGCCTACGCTGGACATTTCACTTAGATCTACACATAGGGGACACTAGCACAACTTACTTCCAACACCCAAAGCCAGAAATATACGAGTTACATACGCAAAGGGGTCATATTTGTGTCCCCCTAAATTTTGCACAGTAAGAATTAGATTCTTGATAAATGCGCGTAGTTGTGCATAAGTGAGCCTGAAGGGAGTGGTTAGGGAAATGCAGAGCAATACAATTACTACATTTGCGGGTATTCACAAATATTTTGGCAGAGCTTTTCCCACATTTGTTCATGCATTAATCTTTCATTTAAAAGGAAGGCCCAGTGTAAGTTGTACAGAAAGTGCACCAATATTGCACAGAATATGTGTATGAGGGTAAGACAAATAAACAATATTTTTCTTTAAGAAAAAAAGACATTTGCTAAAATGTACTACTTTCCTAATCCTATGCATGTGTAAACTATGCAATTGTAAAATAAAACCCTGCACTCACTCTCCCTAATTTAATACATGCACAATATATGCACATTTGTGCAGAAAAGTATTGGAAATCAGAAAAACAGAAATTATGACCATGTGTGGGCACGCCCTACAGCGCGCGTTGGACTAAAGGACTGTTTAACTGGATCGGCCACATAGTCTTTATAACCCTACAATTGCCTCTTCATATTTTCACAGAAAGAATGGATTGCGCTCAGGTTTTAACATGGTTTATGGATGGAAATCCTATCTAATCTGTAGCACCCCAAGGGTTAAAAATTATTCATAATGATTAAATTAGTTGCAGAACATCTGTGGATGCCTTGCCTGATTTCGATTTGGACCACAACTCGGGCTATCCTATCCACTCTAATCAGGAAGGAAACTGATATCTAAATCCCCTTGGCTTTTTGAAAATAGTTCAATTGCTTTGGATAAAGCAAAATGGAGGCTCGCGGAGATAACCATGATAAAGTGGTAAATTACACCTTACGCAAGAGAAAAATATGCCTATGTGCTTTTGGCGAGTAGGAATGAGTCTCAGTGCCACATATTACCATGTCAATTTCAGTTACTTTTGTTGAATGCCAGCTACGTGGCGCTTGTTTTTGTTACAGGATAGCTCTCTTCAATTTCGAGAACTAATGCCACACACAACAAAAGAAATTATCATAGCAATAACCAAACAAGACAACAAGACCCTCCAGTTGCAGGATAGTCCTCCAGGTCTTTCGCTCTGAGCGTAACGTTTCGTGCCTTTGAAGGTGTCCTTCATCAGAACCATGAGGCTTTCACGCTGCTTACTTCAGGTTGATTTCCTCAGGAAGGAAAAAAAAGACCAGAACTTTGATTGTGAATGTGAAGGATAGCTCTTTTATGCATGACTCTGGCATGCAAGTGTGGTAGCTGATGATGCATCGCTTCTTTTTTTCTAGCAGCTACAGTGTGGAGTTGCACAAGCTGGAAACAGAAGTTCTCTTGGATTTAGGAGTCTCATCAAAGGGTTATTCCTTCTGCAAAAATTGTTTCAAAAGTGGACTCTTCCCCCATCTCCTTCTCAATTAAACATCTCACTTAGCCTGCCTTGTGCAATGTTATTTCTGTATATAGGTGGTTTGCAATAAAATTAGAGGTCATGACTCTAGAGTGAAAAAGAAAGGATGCAGGTGCAAATGTCTTTGCTAAATTCAGCTGAGAAATCAGATTACAACCATCCCCTTTTCCATGCAGTAATTGTCCTTCCTATCTTGTCAGATTAATGCATGTAATAAAAAATAACAGAAGTAGAGATGATCTCAATATTACAGCGCTGCATTAATGACAATTCTATAACATGGTTTATGAAGATGGCCTTTATAACACACCAACAGGAGATGCGAATATTTAGAGCAAATTGATGTTTAGCACACTTAACAGGGTAAAACCGATGGCACTCGCGATTATGTTGAGAGACAAGTAAAGCATGTGCATTCACCATGCCTTGATTTAAAAATAATGTTTATGGTGGGTATGAAAAATTGTACCTAACTCACAGACGTTAACTGATAATACCTACTTACAATAGTCAATGGCTTGGCATGGCTATAGGTGAGAGGGTCCTTTGTCAGCTCTTAGCAAGTTGATAATGTTTTCCCTTTTTTGCTTCCCTCATTTTTAGGTCTAGACTACAGTCAGCGTTAGCTCTCTGCTGTCGAAGACCTACTGTGTGCAATGCCAATACTTACAGCAAGCTCATTGCTTATCACTGGTTGATTTTCTTGCCGATCTCTTTTACCTACTTCTTTTTCAATGTAATTCCATTCTTTTCCTATGTATCTCTTTCCCCTGGACCATAGCTACTTTGCCATCCTTGTGTTTGGATGGCATGCATCCTTCCTCTCCTCACATTCAGGGAACTAGTACTTTCTTTTAATCAGCCACGTCGGTGGCATAAGGGCCAAGGGGTGAGGAGCTGACTCGGGCCTCCGAACCCTGATCACTGGAGTTACTTATGGGCAGAGATTCCATGCTTGGTAGAACTTTGAAACATTTTTCCCATATAATTAACACGCTTTGTTGATTAGTTGCCAAGCTCCATATCTAGCACTTTGATGGTAGCCTCCACATATCATACTTATGCAGGCTATTTACAAGAATTGTACTGGAAGGCCACCTATAGCCAGAGTGACGTCTTCGATGGTTAGAGCAGAGGGTCACTGGTTAAAGACATGACACTAGCAGCTTGACCAGTTCTCTCTAGAATTTAGCAACACTATCATTAAGTCGATGGAACATTAAAAAAGCTTCAGTTTTATATGATCTATTCTTGACAAGGAAAAAAAATCATTGTGAGTGACTCATGTGTTGTACTGACCCGAAGCACACAGGGTTGGTCCCCAAGCCTTCCGCTGTAAACAATGACTCCCAAGCAAAGTTTCAACTTAATCGTTTACAGAGGGGCACTCTATGCCCTAAGATGTGCATGGACTGCTGGAAGTGTGCAGAGGCCTTAAGGGGCTCTGAGTTGAAAGGAAAGATTCAGCATGAGACTCTTCAGCCGGCTGCCCTACCAAATTTCCTCCTTCAATGTGCAGAATATGGCTGACTGAGAGAAACTAATTGAAGACCTTTTTTATTTGAAAGAGCATGTACTTTGGTGCAGTACAAAACTGGCTATACCTTTACATGTTAAAATTAAATTGTATTGTATTGTAATTGCATTCATATAGCGCTTACTACCCCTGACAAGGCGTCAAAGTGCTTTTTCGGCGAGTAGCACGCTACTCCGGAACCCAAGAAGGATTAGTGTTGAATTAGTATACTGAAATAGGAAAGTAATTTGAGAGGTGGATAGGTTAGTCAGTTATATGGATTCAGAAGGATAGCGGAGGGATAGGAGAGGGAAATTATATAGCACTTGTTACCTCTGATGATATAACATACTTGTGCACTTAGCACATGTTTCTCGTGTGGTCAAATAACATTAAATAAGGCTTGCACTTGACATTTATTACTAGAGCGCATTCACTGTAGGATTAGCGAATTTACACATATTATATGACTTAACTGTATTAAACAATATCCTTTGAAGACTTGATGATCAAACCATCCTTACTCAGTAGGCATGTACTCAGAAAACAAAATTGATTTATATAAAATGTGCCTTAATACATTAAATGACATTTACTGTTTAGAGGTTGGGTAGGAACCATCCCCACATTATGAAATGTAATTTATATTAGAAAATAATTTTATTTATGTAATGGATGTACTAATGTTTCATAAACTGCCTTAAAATGTAGTTGTAAACATACTTACATGCATACATTTAAGATTTTACTGCGTGCCACATGTGATGTGAACCAAATGTACTGACGTTTTACATGTACTTGTGTTTGAAAGGGCACTCGCATCTGCAGTGTACACTTTTGCTTTAACATGCTAAGATGACATTTTTAGGCCTGCATTTCCATGCAGCATAAAATACAGTTTCCCATTTTCTGCTAACTTGACTTTCTTGCAGGCATTCGCATGCAATGTTAGCCTGAGAATGGATACATTACTATACTAGTGATAGAATGAGAGAGCATGAGAAGAAAACCTTGCTGAAAGAATGGAGAGCCCACGGTGTTAACTGAAAAGCTTATTTAGCATCTTTTGTAATCTGGCCTGGCTGCACAAGGACAATGCCGTTCCCAATTTCAGTGTGGGACATTTTACTAATTTTTCAGTCTACAACATGGAAATGAAACAGGATAACGGAACCCTGATGATGTGTGCAACCGATTGTTGCTCAAGAGGTTCTTGGGTTAAAACCTAGTGTTCAAATCGTTCGAGGCCAGATCTCTTCAAACCTCTTTCGGAACCTTTCCTGATCCTTGGAGCATTTTACTTGGACTTTGATAAGTTTAGACCTCTCTGCTTATTCCCTTCGATTCTTGCTGAGTGTGACTTAGACTAACACTTACTTCCCTGACCCAAGAAGCAGGTGAGGCCAGTACAGGTAAGAGCGGTGGGGCGGGGCAGGCAACTATAAAGAGGCGGTCATCAAGAAATGGACTCTTGACACACACCACAGTTCTAGAGCAACAGATGGAGCAAATATCAGAGGGAGGGCCAAAACATCGCCTTGATCGGTAGGAGTTCCTTGTCTGCGATGCTGTAGTTGCATTCTGCTGACTGTAGCTTCCTGGAGTAGTATGCCGCCGGGTGCAGCAGACCCGTTTTGGTGTCTCTTTGCGATAAGACCCCTCCCAGGGCGTTCTGTGAGGCTTCGGCCTCTACTATGAAGGGTTGGTTGAGATCGGGGTGTTTTAACACAGGTGCTGTGGTGAATCATATCTTGAGCTCCTAGAATGCTTTTTCAGCTGTCTCGTCCCACAGGTAACATGTGCCTTTGCGTATTAAGAAAGTGATGGGGGTGACTATCCTGGAGAACCCTGCAATGTAGTATTTTGCAAACCCCAAAAACCTATGGACTTGTTTTACGGAACTAGGGGATGGCCACTGTATTATGGTTTCCACCTTTTTGGAGTCCATCTCTACGCCGGCTGGTGTTAGGATGTGTCCCAAAAACTCCACTGTGGTTGTGGGGAACACGCTCTTTTCCAACTTGACGTATAGACCATGTTGCTGCAATTGCTGTAGAATGACATGTATGTGCTGTATATGTTCTGTCATGTCCACTGAGTAGATCAATATATCGGTGATGTAAACGATACAGAACCTGTTGATGTACTCCCTTAACACCTCGTCGATAAAAAACTGGAAAGCAGCAGGGGCATTGCAGAGCCCGATAGGCATGACACGGTATTCGAACAAGCCGTACCTTGTTCTGAAGGCGGTCTTCCACTCGTCTCCCTCTCGGACCCTGACTAGGTGGTAGGCCCCACGCAAATCCAGTTTGATATACCGCCGCATCTTTCACTTGGTCCAGCAAGTCGGGGATCAGCGGTAGGGGTAGTGTTTTTTTTATCGTTATGGCGTTTATGGCCCTGAAGTCGATGCACAGTCGTAAATCCCATTCTTTCTTTGCCACGAAGAAAAGAGGGGAAGAGACCCGAGGCCTGGAATGAAGGATGAACCCGTTCTGTAGGTATTTGTTGAGATAGCTACGAAGATGTTCGTTTTCCTTCTCAGTGAGGGAGTAAACACGACTGCAGGGAAGCGTGTGTCCTGGAATGATGTTGATTCTGCAGTCAAAGCTCCGATGTGGAGGTAATGTGTTGGCGCCTTTCTCAAACACTTGGGCCAGATCCTGGTATTCCTCAGAAATGTCTCCCTGTGCGACCATACTCATCCCATCCAAGGGCAGTGCACAAGCTTGTATCGTTCTGGTGCGGGGATTCTTGGTACATGGGTAGCAAGAAAAAATACAATGAGCCGATGCTAACGTCCGCTTCCTGGTTACCCAATCTATGTGGGATTATGCTGTACTAGCCAGGGGATGCCTAATATGTAAATGTAAATGTGTAGTACTTGTATAGCGCACAAATCACCCATGGGCATCTAGACGCTTGTACGAATACTGCTGAGAAACCCTTCCTGGCCTTTCCCTGTGAAGTGCCCCCTCCAGGGCACCCCCAAGGTGAAGCCAGGCATCCTAGCGTTGTTGGGGCCGTTGTGGAGATTAAGCAAGCTATTGCCCAGAGTTGCAGAGTGGGACCCATGATTAGAATAGGCACTGAGGCGAGAATTGTCAGGTCCGAGAAAGAGGAGGCCAGTACCCCCTGAGGTGGGAATTGAACCCTGGTCCCGGGCTAGACCTCTGCATCAGTTTCTGCCGCTCTAACCATTGAGCCTCACTTCTCCACTGTATCAGTCTGAACTGCGGGGCGTCGACGATGTTGAAGGCGATGGTCTCTGTATGTTTGTTGTCTAGCGTCATTTCCAGGTCCTCGGTCTGATAGCGGATTGATCCAGAGGTCAGGTCTATGCCATCCACTCCCTTGACCGTTTCTGGTTTTCTTTTTGCTATGCTGGACATGCCCAGGCCAGCCATGAATCGGGTGTCTTTGAAATTGGCAGTTACTCCTGAATCGATTACGGAAGTGACGTACCAAGATAGGCTGGAGGGGGATCGCAAGAACACGGGCATGCCCATTTGTCGATGGTTGACGTAGGAGGCAGGGGTCTAGTAGACAGACGCTGTTTCCTACTGGGTGGCCCCGTTTCCCAGCCCGTCTCCTCGGGATATCGGAAGAACAAAAGGCGTCTTTTCTTTCGGGGTTTAACCGGACACTCTCTCACCAAATGGCCGCTCTTGCCGCAATATAGGCATTGGTTTTGTTTTCGCCTTTTTTCTTTTTCTTTCTTGGTTAGGGGGCCACGAATGCCGCCTATCTGCATGGGTTCTGTGGTATTGTGGGTTTTGGTGGGTTCTGTGGTATCGTGGGTTTTGGTTTCTTCTCTGTATGCGGGGAGTCTGGCCTCGCCCCCTTTTGACCTTTCAGTCCTATGTTCCTGTAACCGATAGTTCTGCTTGACTACCATGTCAATGAAGGGGCCGGTCTCCTCTGGTGGTTCGGTCATCTGGGGGATGAGGTCCTTTAGCTCCTCCCGCAAGACTTGGTAAAAAACTGACACCTGTTTGGTCTCTGGCCATCGAGCTTCCACTACCAACCAGTTGAACGTGGTAATGTGGTGTAACAAGTCAGCATTGCCCTGCTTCAGGTTGAGTATCTCGTTATCTGCTGCTTGAACAAAGGTATGGCGAGCAAACATACGCCGCATGGTTTCTTTGAACTTCGGAAAATTGTAGAGCAGCGGTTCACCGTTTTCAACCAAGGGTATGGACCACTGGGCGGCGTCTCCTCCCAGATAGGAGAGGACAAATGCTACTTTGGAGGCATCATCCGGGAATGCAGAAGCTCGAGCCATGAAGTGTAGATGACATTGGTTGAGGAATATGCTATACTTAGAGCTGTTGAAGAATCTGTTATCTCTGTGCACACTTAGTTTTACTTCTGGTTTAAAACAATTCTTTTTGGCGCTGACCTTGTCGCACTGTCAATCAGTGCCTTTATGAAATGAGGAGAAAATGTGATAGTGTCACAAAGGGCGCGCTCCTTTAACATGAAACAAAATTGTTTCTTAACTTTCTTAACTCAATATTTGCAAATTCTTCAAGCTAACGTTTTGATGTTATCTCATGATATCTTTATTTAACACTTCATATTCATTGGTTCTATTATTTTCTAAAAATCCATTGTAATCATGAATTGAAAATAGCGTTTCATTTTACCCAATGCATTTCGGGTTATCAGATTAACCCTTCATCAGGGGTCTGTAAACAAAACATACAGGACCTTAGTATTCAGCACATAACATAAAAATTGAAACATTGTTTGAATACATTTCATATATTAGTGTGTTGACTACTGCAGATTTAGTCATTTGTAAAGGGTAATACTCCACTAATTGTAATGCGGTGCCAAATATATCAATAGCTTCTGAATGAAATGATAATACAAAAGGTTACCACAAATCAATGGCAAATGAATAAAATATAAATCTAATGTGCGTATCCAGCAGGACTAGTTCACTACCATACATGTGTTCCAGCTTCGTGAATGTGAAGGCTCGAAATAAATGATGCTGTGATCAAAAAGGATAAATTTGTCAATGTGCATGATGGGGAATAGCGTGCTGCGTTGAACATCAAAAGTGGGGGTGAAACTGAATTACCGTTAAACCCAAAACTTACATAAGCAGCTCGAGAATAACTATTAACTAATAAACAATGCTTCTCGCGAAATCAACTTACTGTAGGAAACGCGTAGACGATGTCCGGGATTCAAACCGGCAGGTTCTACGATTAGCCTATGGGAGTGCATTTTGTATGTTTGAACATTGAGTCACGTGTTATTGCTAGCGGGTTATCAACGTTAAAATGAATAAAAAATAATTCAGGACATTGTGCTAGAATTTCATGAGCAATGACGATCAAACGAAACTTGAAATATCACATTTATACACAATATAAAAACTGTTGATATGCGCAAACCAAGAAGGTGCGCTGTGATTGGATAAAGTTCCGATCACGTGGTTTCGAATGTTGACAATCGGTGAAATTCATGAAATTAAATAAAGTTGATGCGGTTCGAACTAAACAAGGTATACTATGCGGTCTACATGTATATACCCTAATAAAATGTAATAAAGAAGGATCGCAATAATATGATGTGTGCAGAGGTGTTGTATTTCCGCGAACCTAAAAAGGTGAAATTGTGGTCACGTGGTTAAGTGTGTCAACATTCTTTGGTGTAAATAAAGAATGTTGAAGAATACTATCAGATCTGCGCTGATCTAATATGATGGCTACATACAATGTAATATATGTGAATTAGGGGAAACATATAATGTGATTTACATGAAAATGACACGAAGGGTGAAGCATCCACGTACAGCATGCTATGTTAAAACATATGACAATCAAATCATTATGAGGTGTATATTGGCAAAATGACTAGATCATTGGTGATCATAAGGACTAGTTACACAATAATACAATTGTTCTCCATTTTGATATTGAATGGCATCCGACAGCATGGCGGGTCGAGACCGCATTACAATTAGTGGAGTATTACCCTTTACAAATGACTAAATCTGCAGTAGTCAACACACTAATATATGAAATGTATTCAAACAATGTTTCAATTTTTATGTTATGTGCTGAATACTAAGGTCCTGTATGTTTTGTTTACAGACCCCTGATGAAGGGTTAATCTGATAACCCGAAATGCATTGGGTAAAATGAAACGCTATTTTCAATTCATGATTACAATGGATTTTTGGAAAATAATGGAACCAATAAATATGAAATGTTAAATAAAGATATCATGAGAGAACATCAAAACGTTTGCTTGAAGAATTTGCAAATATTGAGTTAAGAAAGTTAAGAAACAATTTTGTTTCATGTTAAAGGAGTGCGCCCTTTGTGATTACACTATCACATTTTCTCCTCATACTTAGAGCTGTTGCCATAAAAGCGTTCTGGAGCGGCCAACTGTGCAGGATGCTGGGCTATTACCTGTATGGGTGAAGAAGAAGGAGAGGGAGAGGGCGAGGTATCCCCAGGATTGAACAGTGGAGGCCTGAACAACCCTTCCTGCCTGACCGAAGGGGATGGCCCCCAAGGCCCTGTAAGACCCATGCCCACCTGCCCTTGTAAGGTCGTTATATCCTGTTGCAAACTACGGTTTTCCGCTTGCATATTAGCAAGCATGATGGCTATATCCTGCAGAGTGACTTCAGGGTTGTCCATGTCGTCCAGGCTGGATAATAAACGTGGGCTTCATATTCTGATAGGACCCCACAACACTCACTGTCTGCTTGTGGAGTGATCCCGCAGAGACGACGTGGACAACCCACTCCGGCTCCCTCCGTCTCCTAGAAAGGACCATATACTAACCAGGTTGAAGAGGGGACTGGGGGAGGCAACCAAGATAGGGTGAAAAACAGCGTAGAAGGACGCTTGGAGTGATCTGCCCTCAGATCCTCTTGGGGTCTTGTGGTGGACACCACCTCAGGGTTGAAACAGATGGGTAACACACACGCCAGACACTGCAGATAAGGAGAACTACACGAATAGAAGAAAAGGCGTAGTCACCTGAAATGCAGCGCTTAACGAGCAGGAAGGACCAATTAGTAGTATTCTGGATCCTCACTGTAGCAGCGTTGCGAAATCCGGTAGTAGTCAAAGGGCAACTCCTGCCCTTACAAGGGTTGCCGTGGAAAACAATAAAGGGGATGCGCTCCTGCGCTGGTGAGAAGGTTCAGGAAAATGCAGCTGTGGTGGTTGGTAAAAGAAAACGGAAGCGCTCCTGCGCTCTGGGTGAAAACAATGGAGAACGCAACCCCGTGTTCTACACGGTTCGCGTGATACCAAAGAAAAGAGCTCCTGCGTTGGCGGGAGCAACGTGAAGTAAATGCGACCCTGTGCCTTTGCACGGGTCGCGAGTGCTGGTGAAAAGCGCTCCTGCTCGTGGTGCAACAACAAGGGAAAAGCGACCCAGTGTTCTACACGGGTCGCGGGATGCAAATGAGGCAGCTCCTGCACTGACGGGAGCAATGTTGCAGTGGGTGCGTCCCCGTGCCTTTGCACTGGTCGCAAGTGCTGGTGAAAGCGCTCCTGCGCTTGGGGAAAATCAAAGGAACGCGTCCCTGTGTACTACACGGGTCGCAGGATGCAAAATGAAGGCGCTCGTGCGCCGACTGGAAAGGTTAGGTCCGTGCGGCACCATGCCTTGCACGAGTTGCGTCGGGCTTCTGTAGGCGCCCTTGCCCGGTCCGGAGGTTTTCCAGTTGCAGATAGAGCATTCACTCCTGCAAAGCTCAGTACGGTAATACGAAGCCCCGATCAAGGCAGCTTCGCATTGGTTTTAGGTCCACCCCCCGGAAGTGCCGGTCAGCTGTTGGCTCGAGGCTACTCCCGTCTAGAAAAGATAGACGGCTGACCTGCTCAGCCGATCTTGGCAAAAGGGGGCGGGCACGCGCATGCACACAATACCTCGTGCACCAGCCATACCAGAACCAGGGAACATGACAGTTTGCAACAGAGGAGATAACAACCAAACAGAATAACCTTCAAACGTGACAGCTTTTATGCTTCACATGTGCCGCAATATCTACTTAGAAATATGTCCCATAAAGTACATCTATATTCATTATATAATGTGCCCGTAGAAAAAAAGAGGGGAAACAGAGACGGACTCTATGCCTTTAATCCTCAACACTTTAACGAGGCCATAACAAATCAGCTGATATATATACTCCTGGAAGCCGACAGCGGGGCATGCAGTGCTGTGTAATTGACTGCCAATAAAGGAAAGCAACTGCAACCGAAAAGCGAGTCGGCGCGGAGGTTGGATAAATCTTAATTGTGTTGCAGTGTGACCGTATCTAGTGGCGACTGTACGGGTGCCGGGTGCAGATACAGCTCTTCGGAACCACGCCGTAAAAAAAAATAAAGCGATCATGCACATCCCAAGGGAACGGGCTCACTGTGAAGCAGCGCGCGATTCTCCCACAAGTTTAAAGGCTCTGACGCAGCATTCCACTGTAAAATTCACCCTGTCCGGACGCAGAAGCCCGCTCACTTGAAGGCGCGCCTCACTTGCAGAACACAAACTAAATGGGAGGGAGGGAGTGAAAGTGAAAGTGCACCATGCACGCGCTGGTTCAAACGCCAGCCCTACGCGGGGACAGGATATGTGCAAGCGTATGGCGTGCACATCTCCTGTCCGTGGGCGTGTCATCTCCTGTCCGCTTTTGCTAGCAAAACTGACAATTATAGGTCTTGCCAAGGCGAGCAGCACATGCGCTGCATCGCTAGGCGAGACCTAAAAAGGACTCTCTTAACTTTAATGGAGTGAAACAGTCAAAAGGTAAGATTTGGTGAACAAGAAGGCAACATCATTTGGATATAATTAAAGGATGCAGAAGGAAATTGTAACAAAGTCAAATGGTTGCTCTGCAGTGGTTACGTCAGTAAAGATGACACACGTACATTAGGCAGTAAACATGTTGGTTATATTTATCGCGATGTAAAAATGTTGATTAAGGTATTTGGTAAAAAAAATAACATGCAGCAAGAAGACATGTATGAAAAGTTATATTTCATGGTTGTATAGATGAAGAAGGCACTGAGACAAACACAATTGTTGGTCTTAAGGTGTGTTTGCAGCTGCTGCAGTATTTTCTAGGTTTTTGGATACTGTGGTTAGCTTGTATGTGCCCCTGTGGTTTCTACTGGTTTTAGGATTCAGGGCAGCTTTCTTAAATAAAGAGGCTGGAAGTGGGACATGGACAATACCTTTTTGCAACACTGGTGCATACATTTCTGGTTTAAGAGGTCTGTACATGTGTCAGTGAATTCTATGTCAGGACCGGAGGCTTCAGATTATGCTATATCTTCCTTCGCTTTATTAACATAAAGAAACCACAGCAGCTCAGGAAAAGATATAATAAGAACACAAGATGCTTTAAACATAAAGCATTGACGTAATGTTCAACAAAAATCAACAACAACTCCCAAGAGTCTCTTTGCTTATAATAATAGTCCATAGTCCTTTGTCTCTGTCCATCGTCCCTATATAACCGGACTTCCCATCATCTTCCTCCTCTTTCTTCGCTGCTCCCGCAGCTAGATAAGTGTTTTTCTATTTTGTCTTCTTTTATTGTGATTGATTGTCTTGCGGTCTTTGGGGACTCCTTGCATGGTTTATTCCCTTTCAGAGTCCCTGGTTGCGGGAACGTTCTGTCGTTCCTACGCGACTTTATTCCCACTTGTGTGCGGTGTGTACATCGACCGCAAGGGGGCGGCCTGTCGCCTCGCCGACCCTCCGGCGCGCCTCCGCAGTACGAGGAGCCGCGCCGTGGGGTCTGCTTGCGCAGGGGCCGACCCTCGCGTACCCCTCTGACACCTGGTGATCCGGGTCTGTACTTTCACAATTTTGACGCCCTCTGGGGTCTGTATAGCGGTTTTGACCGCGTGGATCGCCTTCGGGCGAGTTCTGTGCACCTCTTTCACAGTGTGTGGCCTAGCGCGCTTGAGGGGTACGTAGACCCGGTCCCGGCGAGGAGGGTCTGCGCGCTTGGGGGTTGGTGCTGCCCACCTGCCACGTCAGCTGGCCCAAAACGTGATCGCAGCCGCTGGGCCTGCCCACATTCGAGAACTTTCTCGGTTGCCGCCCTCTTGGGTGCCCCGCATTTGCCCCTTGGTTCCGAGATGGAAGGGGAGTACGAGGAGGAGGCCTGCCCCTATCTGCAGGATGATGAGTTTTACCAGGCGGTGGACAACTCCATCTATCGTTGTGTGACGGAGGTGGTAGGGCCCATGGAGGACCGCCTTTCGGCCCGCATCGTGGAGGAGTGTGCGAAGCTGGCAGCGGCGCAGGTGCCGCCGTCCCCCGACCTCCCGGGGACGTCCGGCGGGCTGCCGCCCGCTCCGAAGAGACCCCGGGGTGAGGGGCCTTCATCGGAGGCCCAAGGCGTGGATAAGGGCGCTTTCGAGCGTCTTCGTGACGCCTTCCTGGCCAAGGCGACGGCGGTGCCTCCGACGCCCTTGGTGGAGCCTGGCACTTCGGGCGGCCTGTCGACGGCGCCCGCCTCCCCGATCTACGACTCTCCGGACACGGATGACGACGGGGAGTCGTCACGTTCTTGGCTCCCGGCGCCTTCAGGGAAGGAGATGCCCCGAGATGAGTCGGGCATGCTGGACCCGGACGAGATCGTCCACCCCCGATCCGCGGCCTGGGCCCCGGGGGAGACGGTGGCGAAGTTTGTCGCGGGCAGGTTGCGCAAGCCCCTGGAGAAGGAGGCGAGGGGTTGCCTGCGCGGGGAATGCCCTCGGCCTACTTTGGAGGGGAAAGTGGCCATGACACCAGAATTGGACCCCAAGATGGCTACCTTCCTGGCGAAATTCATGAAGGACCCCAGGAAGGGGATCGACCGGTCCTGGCGGGCCTGCCAGGACAAGCTGTTGGATGCGGTCGGGCCCGCCACGAAGATCCTCGATATGGCGGAGGAGGCTCGAGCGAATGGCACCGCCATTTCACCGGAGGTGCTCTCCGACTGGGCCCAGAGGGTGATCGTATTCTTGGGCAACGCCAACTGTGCCCTGTCCACGGAGCGGCGGCGGTCGCTCCTTATCAAGCTGGACCCGAAGCTGGGGGACCTGGCCTCGTCGGAGGCAGGTGCCGTGGCCCAGGGTGGCCTTTTCGGTGAGCCTTTCATCCGCGAGCTTGGAAAGTTCGTGAACACGTTCACGTCGCTGGACAAGGCCCAGTCCAGCATCAAGAGGGTGTTCCACCAGCGTTTTTCTGGAGGGGCCGGTAGCGGCAGGGGCCGCGCGATCGGCCGTGGTCAGCAGACCAACAACCGTGGACAAGGCTCCGGAAGAGGTCAGTACCAGACCTCGGCCAACTACACCAATTTCTACCCCACGAGGGGACAGCGCTATGGTGGCAGAGGATTCAAGAAGAACTCCGGACAAGGAAATGCCCCAGGTGAGTGTACTTTGCTTGGATCAAGTTCCGATTGGGGGGCGGCTGGCAAGCTTTTACGGGGAGTGGGAATTGCTCACTGCCGATGCTTGGGTTTTGCAAACTGTGAGAGGTTTCCATATAGAGTTTCACGACCGGCCAACTCAGTTGAGGCCCCCGCGCCCGATGGTTTTCTCAGAATCCGACGCGCGATTGATAGACGGGGAGGTCTCAGACTTGCTGCGCAAGGGAGCCATCCGTCTATCAACGCGCCACCCACATGGGTTCCCCAGCAACGTCTTCTTGGTAGACAAGACGGATGGGGGCAAGAGGCCTGTGATCAACCTCAAGGAATTCAATGGGTGGTTGGTCTACCGTCACTTCAAGATGGAGGGGATCCACCTCCTTCGGGACGTGCTCCTCCCTCGGGATTGGATGGTGCGACTGGATCTCAAGGATGCCTACTTGGTCGTTCCCATCCACCCCCCTCATCGTCGTTTCCTACAATTCCTGTGGGACGGCAAGGTGTTCGAATTCACCGCCCTGCCGTTCGGTCTTTCTTCGGCCCCGTGGTGCTTCACGAAGGTCCTTCACCCGGTGGTGGAGTTTCTCAGAAGCCAGGGGGTCCGTATGATAGTATATCTAGACGACATCCTCCTCATGGGACAGTGCCCAGAGGTGCTGGCTGGACAGCTGCGTCAAGCTGTCGGCCTGCTTCAGAGACTGGGGTTCGTCGTCAACGGCTCCAAGTCGGTTTTGGTTCCCACTCAGCAGATCACCTTTTTAGGTTTCGTGGTGGACTCGGTACAGGCGGTCTTGAGCCTACCGGGTCGGAAGGTCGCAAAGATACGACACCTGCTTCGGCAGACGATCGCGAGGGATCGTACGTCACTGCGCCGTGTCGCCAAGGTGGTGGGTCTTCTATCGTCCTCCATCCAGGCGATTTTCCCAGGCCCGCTGCACTACAGGGCTCTTCAGCGCCTGAAGGCGCAGCATTTGCGCCGTGGGATGTGTTACGATCAGTGGGTTCCCCTCACAGACGAGGTGAAGGAGGAGATGTCATGGTGGCTGTCTCACATGGAGGCATGGAATGGGCGAGCGATCTTCGGGTCGGCTCCGGACTTGATCATAGAGTCCGACGCCAGCAGGTCGGGCTGGGGCGCCCGGTGCGGGGATTTTTCCACCGGCGGCGCCTGGTCGTCAGAAGAACAACAATTGCATATCAATTGTTTGGAGCTCCTTGCGGGCTCCTTCGCGGTTCGCTGTTGGACCAAGGATTCGGTCAAGGCTTGTGTCCTGCTACGGATGGACAATATTTCGGCGGTCCGATATGTGAACCACCTGGGAGGTCCTCGGTCCCGCGCTTTGGCGGATTTAGCGAAGGACTTCTGGGATTATTGCCTGTCTCGTCACATTGCGGTGACGGCAGAGTATCTGCCAGGCCAGTCCAATCAAGTAGCGGATTGGCACTCTCGACATCTCAGGGATGCCAGCCAGTGGAAACTGGATCCGGGAGTCTTCCGGTGGCTACATTCCCTTTGGGGCCCCTTCTCGGTGGACCTCTTCGCGTCCCGTCTCGACCACCAGCTGCCGCGGTTCTACAGCTGGAGGCCGGACCCTCTGGCGGAGGCCACGGACGCGTTCTTACAGGATTGGAGTCGGGAACAACTGTTTGCGTTTCCCCCGTTCTCCATGATCATGCGAACGGCGGCTCAAATACGCCGCCAGGGTGCGGACCTGGTGTTGGTTACACCGCTGTGGAGGTCTCAAGTATGGTTTCCGGTTCTTCTGGAACTTTCCTGGGATTTTCCAATCCTACTCCCACTGTTTCCTCTGCTCCTGACGAGCCCGGATCTGGAACCTCACCCTCTCGTCATGCAGAACACTCTCCGCCTCGTGGCGTGGAGGCTCTCAGGAGACGCTGGACGCTCCCGGGCCTTTCGGGGTCAGCTGAGCACTTGCTCTCCAAAGCATGGGCCGATAGTACGACAAAGCGTTACAGATCCGCTTGGCTTAAGTGGATGCGTTGGTGTTTACGAAGGGACCTGGATCCCGTGGTCGCAGGCCTCGTTCCCGTGCTGAATTTCCTAGCGCATTTGGCCGACAAGGGTCTAGCGTATAGGACGATCAATGCTATTCGATCGGCGATTTCTGCTGGCCATGATAACATCGATGGCCATCCGGTAGGGGAACATCCTTTTGTGTGCCGGCTTCTGAGAGCTGTTCGCCTCGCGCTGCCGCCGGAACCCAGGTACTCCGTCCTTTGGGACGTCAATTTGGTTCTGAATTTGTTCCTGTCGTGGCCGGCCAATTCCTATTTGTCTCTTAAAGAGCTGTCGGCGAAGTTAGCCATGTTGTTATGTCTGGTCTCTTGTAGGCGCGTCTCGGACGTGCGTGCGCTGGATGTTTCTGCACGCATTTTTTCCCCGGATGGGGTTACTTTTACGGTGGGCCGACGCACTAAGACGTCGTCGCGTTCCTTTTCTTATCCAGCCTTTACTGACACTCCTAAGTTGTGTGTCGTGCAATGCCTCAAAGCTTATGAGGACCTGACCTTGGATCTGCGCCCTCCGGGCGAGCGTCAGTTGTTGATTGCCCTGCGGAAGCCACACAAAGCTGTCTCCTCCCCCACTATTGCTCGGTGGGTGCGTTGGGTCATGCAGGAAGCGGGCATCAATACTTCTCTCTTTGGAGCACACTCCGCCAGGGGAGCCATGGCCTCTAAGGCGTTCTCGGTGGGTGCTCGTCTGGAGGACCTTATGCGAGCTGCGGACTGGTCCTCGGATTCCACCTTCAAGAGGTTTTATTTTAAGCCGGTGGTGGATTTAGCTCAGTTGGTGGTGAGTAAGCTTTAAACTAGCATAATCTGAAGCCTCCGGTCCTGACATAGAATCGAAATTTGCCTAGCTTACGTAACGGTAAGTTTCAATTCTATTAAGGACACGGAGGCGAGGATTATCCCACCCGGACTACGGTGGTGTCTCTACCCACCCGTATGGCAGTAAGTAAAGCGTTTTCCTTTACGTTGTCAGTACTGTGTTGTTCTCTGCATGCTCCTCGCCTTGTTGTCGCATTTCCTGGGCCACCTCGCTGATGCTGTTCCTTTTTTGGCAGGCAACGACGGTGCTAAACAGGACCAATGAGGCTTAAGCGTGATCTGCGCGAAGAAAGAGGAGGAAGATGATGGGAAGTCCGGTTATATAGGGACGATGGACAGAGACAAAGGACTATGGACTATTATTATAAGCAAAGAGACTCTTGGGAGTTGTTGTTGATTTTTGTTGAACATTACGTCAATGCTTTATGTTTAAAGCATCTTGTGTTCTTATTATATCTTTTCCTGAGCTGCTGTGGTTTCTTTATGTTAATAAAGCGAAGGAAGATATAGCATAATCCTCGCCTCCGTGTCCTTAATAGAATTGAAACTTACCGTTACGTAAGCTAGGCAAATTTCGATTATTGGGTATAATGCACCTGGGAGATGTGCTAGATTTCTGAGCAGGCCTCCAGAACTACTGATTAAGATGAGGGAGTAAAAAATATAGGGATTATGGCTGCATATTTCTCATTCCATCAGCTTGGAGTATAAGGATTGGTGAGTAAAAAGATACTAGGAGATGCACAGAACCTTTGATTATTCCTTGACTGGTCCCGGTAAAAAAGGGGAGAAATGTAGGGATCAAAGTGATTTGCCCAAACTCCTTCTTCTTGAGGCAGAAGGATCAGGTCCTGGTAGAGTTGTATTTGGTTACATGATGCTGCACGTTTTGGTGATTTTGTGAATGGAGAATTCAGGTAATTCATCATATGGTGATAAGCTGGAGGGTGCAGTTAATTTCTAATATACTATCAGACGGTTCACGAGCCTGGAATCCACGTGTATATTATTTTGGTGGAAGCAGCTCATAAGCAAAAAATGACAAATATAAATAGTTCAATAAAGCGATTTTGGTCCATAAAATGTCACAACAGACATAAAACACAGTGGCAATATCTAAAGGGTCCACAGCATCACCAAAGAAATACATTTGTATACATCTTTAAAAAAAGTCACAAGTGCAATAAAAACAGGCCAATTCACAAGTTTAATCTAAACATTAGTTGCACACCGTCGAGATCAAATATCACATTTTGCAAATCAAGGCTTTAAAAACGAATTGTCCTTTGAATCCAAAAGAACCAACACACTATCAGATAAACAACAAAGGTTTTCTTTCAGCGCTGAATATTTTCTTCAGCAACTCAAAAAAGTTAATATTAGTTTCTTGGCTACAAAGAAAAACAAAACAAGTGAGTTGCAGAGCATTGTAACAGACAATAAGGAACCAGAATTATAAAAGGAAGTTAAGATTAGAGCTATGGGCTAGACATTACATGCACTGTCTATAAATAATATACATCATTTCAATAAAAATACAAAACACGAAACCATCTTCCTCTATCAAATATTTCCCACAAAGTATACGTGCCAAACGTCTGGCATTAGTCATGAGAACACAAACCGAGCACTCAGCCAAATGTAGAGAGGGCTTCCTTCTGATCTAGGTTCAGTTGCCTTAGAATATCGTCCTGTTTGTTTGTCATTTCATGATATAAGTGACCTTGTTTAAGTAAACCTTCTGGTAAGAAACGAGCAAAACTTGATCTGAACATCCAAACAAAAAAAGTCGCTCTAAGCCACACTGCTTTGACCAAATTCGGGAAGTTCAAATACAAAGTATTCTTTAATGGTTTAAAACTGGTACAAAGCCTAACTGATACAAAAGTTGCTCTGATGCCACAATGACCATTTTTTGGGGGATTCGAATTTAAAAAAAAAATATATGTGGGTTGGAGGCTAGCCAATATCCTTTTTGGATAAGCCCAGGTTGATATCCAGGAAGAATTCAACTTTCCCATGACTTGCATCATTAGCAAGGCAACTTGATTTTCCCCAAAGCAGTTCAAACTGTAGGCATAAATGATGAAGCTTGCTAAGATCCATGGAAAGCTGGGCTAGAGGTCTCAACAAGAAATGGTAATCGGAGGAGAAGAATATGGGCGTGGGGAGAATATAGAGGAGTGTTGCTGTGTTCCATGGACAACTCCATTTCCCGGTTGATTTGTGAGACGGTGGCTAGGTGGGATGAACAGAAGGAACACAATGCATGCACTTATGAGAGGCTTCCAGTGCCTTGCAGGCAGGAGAAGTGCCAAGGAATGGAAGGAGAGCAGAAGTCCAACAATTGATAGTGAGGGACGAGAATACAACTATTATAAGTCTTACATCATTAGACCGGCAAGCAAAGAGAGTAAACTACAAACATGGCAGTAACTTTGGTTTTGGGGTGTACCGCCTTTAGTCCCTCGTTTTGTACTGCCTGTGATGAGAGTACCTTGGAGACCAAGAGAACAGAGTACCATAAGGCAACAACATAGGGCAGTTCTACTAATGATCAGGGAATGTTTCCTTGCTGTACACTTTACCTAAGTAGCATGCCAACATGGACAAGATTGGGTCTGGAAACGAGAGGTGAGCCTAAAGGGCGAGTTTGTGAGAGTTCTTAAAAAGAGTAGCAGTCCAGAGTCTACAAGTAATAAAGACTGCACAACAACACCAGAGGTCATGGCCAATTAAGTGACTTCTGGTTTAGCATCATGGCTGTACTATAGGGGAGGGAGCTAAGAGGGCATTTTGCGCTCTAGTGGGAGGGCAAACACAGGCCCTCGTGCTATAAATTGAGGCAGAAACCTCGTGCGCAGCCTGTACACATAGGCGGCTCCCCTGACACTCACAGGGAGCTTAGCCGGGCACTACACGGCATTACTGAGCCGAAATTGCTTTTAAAAAAGTTATTTTCGAAGTTGGTTAGAAAAAATGTGTTTTACTTTTAAATTCACTCCTTGTCACAGCGCCTGCTCATATTAGCTGTTGGGGGCATTTTCGAGCCGTTTCTGGGCTCTGAATGACCTCTGGTAACCAAATTCTAAACCGGAAGGTCCCGCCATCTTGGATTGGGAAGAGGGCATTTTGCGCTCTAGTGGGAGGGCAAACACAGGCCCTCGTGCTTCATAAATGGCCGCACTCACTCGTCCGCGCAGCGGGCGGGCGCAGCGGGCGCGCCGATGGCGCGCCGGAGGCGCGCCAGAGGCAAGCCCGTCTGGGCCCGTCCGGGCCCGTACGGACCTAGGGCCAGACATGCTGCCCAAAGCAAAGCAAGGGCCTCTCACATACTCGCATGAACAACTTTTGTCTCTCTGCCCCAAAGCCTCCTGCCTTTGTCCGAGGAGATTGAGGATGGATGTGCTTTTCAAAGTCTGCGATCTATGTACTACGGAAAGTAAAGAGGCACACAACGCTCCCCCCCCCAGGGAACCACTTCAACTAGCCCTCCTGAACTGTAGATCTTTACCTAGGCACTCCTTACACATCCACCATCTGATCTTGGATCATAAGCTTGATGTGCTATTTTTGTCGGAAACATGGACATCTGACAGTTCGGACTTCGACATGGCGAACGCTCTTCCCCCCGGATTTTGTATCTTCTGCCTGCACAGACCGCGAGGCAGAGGGGGCGGGCTGGCCATTATATATAGAGACACGTTGACATGTAGGGCCGCTGAAGGGTCTATCAAGGATGCGGAAAGTTGTAGATTTAAGATTCAACTGTCCCCCAACGACTCACTGTCGGGGCTGCTGATTTACCGGCCTCCGGGTAATATCAAGCAGTTCGTGAACTCTCTGCTTGAAGAGGCCCCAATGCTAATAGCGTCGGCACCCAATTTTCTCCTGCTTGGAGATTTAAACCTACATTTCGACTCAGCGGAGGATAAAGTTGCAAACGACCTAAGATCCGAACTTGGGTTGGGGTACATCACCCTCCATAATCAGGAGCCCACCCACGTCAAGGGCCACTTATTGGATACAGTGTTTTCTAATCTTCCCCTTCTCTCCATGTCACCGTCCCTGCCTCTCCCTTGGACTGATCACTTCCTGATCCCCTTTCAAATGGGTTTTGTTACAGCTCCCCCACCTCCCCCGGCAGCCACAGCACAAGTACCAGTAAGGGTTTGGTCGAAACTCCCGGTCAGCGATCTTACACGCAAGCTGACACATACCATCCCGGTGCTTAATGGGGATCCTATAGAGGCAGATGAGGCTTTCTGCGAATGGCTCAGCACAGCCTTAGATGCGGTACTTCCCCTGAAAATAGCCAACAGGAAGACGGGGGGCCCCAAATCCTTATGGTTCACCCCAGAGCTGGGTCTTCTGAGAAAAATTTGTAAAAAGAAAGAACGTGACTGGCGGAAAAACTGGGCAGGAAACTCCAAAGAAGAGTACAGGGCAGCCATGAGAACGTATAAAGTGGCACGCAATGCCACCAAAGCGGCCTACCTTGAAAATAGAATAAAATCATCAGCCAGTTCTTCAAGGGAAACCTATAAAATTCTCAAAGAGCTGCTCAAAGTTCCAATATCTCCAGAACCCTCAGAGGGGAGTACGGACCGCTGTAACCTTCTGGCCCAGTACTTTGACCAGAAAATTCAAAACATCATAGCCGGCCTCCCCTTGCCCCGTCAGAGCCCGCCCTTAGGGGAGAGCTGTCTGGCCACTGATAGAGTTGTGCTAGACAAGTTTGCCCCGATCACTAGGGAAGCTTTCTGTAAAGAGCTGGCCGCGCAAAAAAGTGGCTCTCCGACGGATCCCATGCCTATGTACATCCTAAAGCAGTTTACGGATGTCATAGCGGGTCCGGCAGTAGATCTACTCAACGCTTCCTTTGCCGCCGCCAAGGTCCCCCCCAGTTGGAAGCAGGCTATAGTAAAAGCCCTGCTAAAAAAAGCGGGCCTTGACCCCGCCGATTTGTCCAACTTTCGGCCAATCTCCTTACTGCCAGGGATGGGAAAGATCGCTGAGAAATGGGTTAACCGGCAACTCTCATCCTTTTTGGAATCCAACGAGTTGTTACGGCACACCCAGACTGGCTTTCGGCCCGGTCAGGGCACTGACTCGGCGCTGATCACCATGGTAGAAGAGGGCAGGTGCATCTTAGACTCAGGAGGATCAGCAGCCCTGGTCCTCCTGGATCTGAGCGCGGCATTTGACACGGTGGATCACAAGATCTTGATCCACCGGGTGGAGGAGCTGGGAGTAAGAGGCCTGGCGCTCACCTGGCTAACGTCATTCTTGAGTGATCGAACATATCAAGTGTGCGAGGGCAACAATAGATCAGTGCCCACCCCCCTTCAGTGTGGTGTCCCGCAGGGCTCTTCACTGAGCCCTACGCTTTTTAACATCTACATGGCCCCACTGGAGGGGGAGGTCGCACCCTTTGGAGTGAAACTCGCAACGTACGCGGATGACACCCAATTGATTGTTTCGCTCTCGCTCGCAGAAAACCACGGTGAGAAGTTTGCCGCCTGCCTTACCAACATCATGGCATGGATGGCCGACTCAAGACTCAAGCTTAATGCCTCCAAAACCGAGGTGATGTTGCTGGGAAATCTCTGCACCTCCCTCCCCAAATGTATGTGGCCGGCCTGCTTAGGAGATCCTCCGACCCCGAAGGGATCCATAAAAAGTCTTGGCGTCTGGCTTGAACCGGAGCTGTCGATGCACACTCAGGCGAAAAAAACCGCAGGGTGTTGCTATGGGCTGCTCCGCTCAATACGGAAAGTTATGCCCTTACTCCCACTAGACTCCAGGAAATTGCTGGTACAGGGCCTTATTTTGTCAAGACTGGATTATAACAACGCCCTTTTCCTGGCTGCACCGGAATACACCCTGAACGTGCTCCAGAGGGCACAGAATGCAGCCGCAAGACTGCTGACGAATACACCCAGAAGAACGTCAGCGAAACCGGCCTTGAAAGCACTCCATTGGCTGCCCATAAGAGCGAGAGTGAAATTCAAAGCGCTCTGTACAGTGTTCAGAGTCCTCCAAGGCACAGGCCCTCCGATCCTCAGAGATCTGATCCGCCCTTACAAATCATCACGAACGCTCCGCTCTGGCGAGGAAAACCTGGTAGCTATCCCGAGAGCAAAAAGAGCAAGGGCCGGAGGACGCCGCTTCTCAATAAATGCGGGCCAGCTATGGAACTCCCTCCCAACATCAATGAGGAAAGAACCTAACTTGACCAGATTCCGAAAATCTTTGAAAACGTTCCTTTTCCCCCAGAATGACTAACATCTCGGGATGCGGTTCAGAGGAGGTCTGTCTGTGTGTACACGTAGCGCTGGGACGCTCAAGGGCAGCCATGCGCTTTAGAAATTCTTTTTCATTTCATTTCATTTCATTTCATTTCATTTCATTTCATTTCAAATTCTATGCACTGGCCAATACACAAGAAATGTTTTAAACAATATAATTTGTTTTATATAGCACTTGATTTCCATAGTGGGTTGTATATAGCATACGTTACTATAACTCAACAGAATAGTATGCAAATACCACTGTATATATAAATTGAAGGGGAGTCATTCAAAACAGCCTAATATTCGGAGTTGGGACAATATGGAGTGGAGCACACAACAAAAAGATATTTATTGCATTCTCTTTTTTGATCTGCTTTAAGAGCCCCATACATGAATGAACGAGTCTGCACCATAAACAATGTAATTACACACACCATTCCCTTCTCTCAACACACCTCAGTCTTGGCACCACTGCTACTTGGGATGCTATGCTATCCTATTTATAAAGTGCATAGCGACCCATAGGAATCACAGCGCTAGTTGAGAACGTGCATTTCACTTAGGCCAGAGGTGCCACCTAGCAGGTCAGATCTTAATAAGCCAGCTCTTGAGTTGTGGACAAAACCACACATCATTGTCTATGGATCAGATGGTCAGAGGGAGGGAATTCCAAAGTTTGGCTGCGTTGAGGCAGAAAGACCGTCCTCCACTTCTGGCTCTTCTGACTTTGGGAACAGTGGCCAGGTGGGAGTTGGTGGAACTTTGTAATTTTTTTTAGAGGTATATGGGATGACAAACTGGCGTAGAATGGGAGGGCCCTGCGCATGTAAAGCTCTAAGTGCGATGCACTAGGCTTTAAATTCAAATCTTTGGGTAGCTGGGAGCCAGTGGACGTCCATCATGTGCTGTCGGGCTGATTCATGTCTAGGGATACTCCAGAGCGTGTGCAGCGGCATTCAGCACGACTTGCAGTTTTTAAAATAACTTCCTTGGGGGCACCTAGGTAAAGAGAATTGATGTGGTGCAGGCAAGAAAGAGTCCAGACCAGTCTCCTCGAGGACTTAGGGAGGGGCAGAATCTTGAACAGCATGCACAGAATTCTGAAACAACTAGCTGAATGTTTGGTCTCCAGGATTTCCATGGACAAGGATTCCTCCAACCAAACCCCACGTTTAGGGGTCCAGAGGGGGGCCGAGACATACTGGCCAGGGCCCGTTAAGGAGAGGGATTGTTTCCAAGGATCATGGGCTCGGTTTTTGGCACTGGTCAACTTAAGACTTGATTTGTTCATTCAGCTGGCTACTATATCCAGACATGGTCCCAGAGTGGAAGCTAAAGGGTCTGAGTCAGGAACGAGTGAGAAGACCAGCTGGGAGTCATCCTTATAAGAGACAACAGAAATCCCAAAGGAATATGATATCAGCCAGGGGTTGCAGGTACTCGTTAAATATCGCAGGGCTAAGAGATGAGCCCTGCGGAACTCCACATGTTACCGGCAAATAATCAGAGGAACAGGTCTTGCCTTGAGAAAGGAGCTTAATCAGCTCAGGGCTTTCCCTTCAACACTGGCTTTGAGAATCCTATTCAAGAGAGTAGTATGGTCAATAGTATCAAAGGCTACGCCTTGATCTAGAAGTATAATGGCAGCCGTACCTCCTTGGTCGAGTCTCCTTTTAGCGTTCTCTATCACCGATAGAAGAGCGTTTTCTGTACTATGTTTAGGCTGGAAACCTGTTTGGGTGTGGTGCAAGGAGCTGGCCTCAATGAATTCAGAGAGATGTCTAATCACATATTTTTCTGTTACTTTACTTATGGCTGAATGGAAGGAGGTTGGGTGATAATTCCCAAAGCATGAGGATATGTTTTAGATGCACTCACCCAGCTTACCTTATATCTCCCAAGCATTCATTCTCGGACCACTTCTCTTTTTTCTTCGTAGAGCTTTGTAATCTTTTCAGTACTAATTTGTTTCCTTTCCAAAAAATGTTTCCCTTTTATTTTGATTGTTTATCATCAACCTGGTCCCAAAACCTCATTGATCAATGACTTTGACTTCCTCCTGCCCTGCCGACCTGCTAAGTCCTCTTTTCTTTGCTGGGAAATTTTAATCTATATCAAACGCATACAGGTGATAGATGTAAAACTATTAATAAGTCTAACCTGAAAAGATTTAGGCTAGAACTGTTCCTACTGGAGAAGGACCTACACTGATTGCATATGGTCAGGTCCAATCTGAGCTGGCATGCTGGGCAAAAAAATGATGGATTGGAACACTACCTCGCATGATTACCAGTGGTTAGACTTATTGCAAGCATTCCTCCCATCACTTTTTGTGTGTTTGAGGGCAATTCACAGCCACTGGAATGGTGGCCAACCCTCCTTTGTGTCATCTTACTTAATCCAGTAACCTCTCCCTTCTTACAACTTTTTCTATGCTATAACTAGGGGGAATTTGGATCTAATTTTCGTTTCGTCTTCCTTTACTACTTTTTCCTTTGCTGCTTTGTATTGTTACCTCCCTCTGATCATTCTCTTATCTTTTCATCTTTCTCCTTTCCAGCACCTTCTCTGCCTCTCCCTCCTTTAAATACAATAATTTGTTACTGCAATCTGTATGTGGCCACTAGTAGTCTTGTTTCATTAACTGTGGACTGCCCATTACCTTTTATTAATTTTTGTTCACTCACACTAGAGGAGGCATCTATACTTTCATCTGAAGCATTATCTTCATCTCCTGATTCTTTTGCTCCTAAGAAACTCTTTAAACTGAAGGACCGAGTTTTAGAACCCAGCGGCGTCAGGGAGAACGCCCGATGCCTTCGAGTTCCCCTGTCTTGGCAAACAGAGACACGGGATACTTCTTGATGACGTCAGAGACCAAAGTTTATTGGCTGCAACCAGTAACAGAGGTCTATGAAGCACACACAGGTGGTTCGCTACAGACTGCACAAATTCAATGAGCGGAGCATGGTCGTTTATGCCAAACATCAAGCCTCAGGCAACATTTCAAATTAACATTAGGTGCATACAAACTGTCCAATAGCAATGTCACAATTTAAAAGTAGCGAATGACGACAATCTCAGACAATCCCATTTTCCGTTGTCCAGCCCACCAGAGATGACCAAGCTCATTCCAATATCCTGTTCAATCAGGCCGGACAAACCCATCATAAAACCCTCAACCCAAATCAATGATTATGTCGTAAAGGAAAGGCAGAAACAGATTGGAAGTGAGATAGAAGGGTGGGAGCAGTGTACCATAAACTCGGGCACGTCCTACTCTTTGATCTTTATCAGACCAGCTGCTCAACAAGGAACTGGCTCAGCGAGGTAAGCCTCGGGCAAGGAGTCAGTTCGGCCAGGTCACTCAAAAGTCAGCTAAGGCATACGTGTCTCAAGGACTCGTTCGGCCACAGTCATCGGGCCTATGTGAGGGCAACGATACAAAATGGCTGCCGTACACAAAATGGAACTCGAAGGTTCAAACTAAATCCTTGAATACGGAGTGTTCTCATATATCGATTCATGTGAAAACAATCAGACACGCTACACTCGTCATTTGCGGTCGGCTGACACCAAAACCGTCTATTTCCGACGACCTTTATTGAACGGGTTCGGAACCATCGAACCTCACTCGCAAACCACAGAACTACAAACCTACCTGTGAACCTGTCCTGTCTTTGTTTCTCTATGCGCCACTTCCAGTCATGTACACAGAAGTGCACATGTCCGTTTTCGCTGCTTGGCTTCCCATAGCAATTATGTCTCTAAACTCAGATGTTCCAAATACTCTTTCTAGCATCGACTTATTCAGGACCAAGCCAACTATCCCCATTCAGTTTTTCAGACTTTTATTTATCTTCTCTATCCATCACCCCTAAACCTCCAAAATCTCTAATATTTGCAATTCTTTTACAACTTCATCTCCTTTCTGCTCAGATTCTTCAACATTGGCTGTTCCAATATACTCTTCTCCCATCTTCCAGGCAGAGCCTTTCATCCTTTTAGTCTGTTCCTAATCTTTACTTTCTAGCTCCATTTAAGAGAGCAAGACCTACCCAAACCTGTTCATTCACATTTACTTAAATACGTGTTTCCTCTTCTTCTCACTTACTTGTCTGTCGGTGATTTTCAAACTATCTTTTCCCTAATGGAAATTTTCCTTCGTCCTTCAAGCCATCCACAGGCATCTCCCTGCTCAAGAAAACACGTTTGCATCTGGATGGCCTACCCAATTTTCTATTTACTGCTTTACCTCAATATTTCTTGAAAACCCTTGAACGAATTGTTATGTACCATGGCCTTCTTTACTTCAATGAATTACCTCCTTTCTCCTGCTCTATCTGGTTTCACTTCTGGATAATTTTCAGAAACAAGTTTGCTCTGTTGCTAACGCTCTCCTACACGACCACCACAAAAAGCTTTCCTCTGTTCTAATGTAGTAGCTATTTCTACAGCTTTTGAATCGATGGGCCATTCCATTCTTCTTTGCCCACTCTGGATATCTCCAGCTCGGTTCATAACTGGCTTTTGTCTTACCTCATTGGATGTTCTTTTTCTATTTCATGAAAGAGTACTTTTTATGACTCTGTTCAGTTTGGAGTTACCAACATTCTGTGCTAAACCACTTACTTTTCCCCCAACTTCCCTTCTTTGGCTTTAATTTGCACTGCTAAGCTGATGACTCGCCTTTTTTCACATTCTCCTCTTTTTCTACATCCTTACATCCATGTACTTCTGCTTGTCTTACCGCAGCTGAATACTGGATGACTACTCACTTCTTCAAAATGAATCCTCAAAACTCAGAGACTCCGTTGTTTTCTGAACATAACTTCATCTGTCATCTTTCCTCCACCTCTATTTTTCACACCTTCCACTCGTAATCTTGACTTTCTATTCAATTCGATTTGGTTTTCTTGCACCTGATCTACGGCTCTTCAATTATTCTTGGACTCCCTAAATGCTTAACGCACACTCTTCACACAGTCAAAAATGGCTATATTCATCTCCTTCTTATTCATCCTGCAGGGGCTCACACATGTTATCGATCTCCACTTTGCAGGTTACCTTCCTATGTTCAATGCTAATTGTGTGTTCTGTGTATTCTTTTTGTGGTTTAAATATGTTTATTGAAAGAAATTTCAAAAAAAGAAAACATAACATCAATACATATATTTGTCTTGAGCATTCATAGCTCCATGCTGTGATAGAGTACATAAAAAGAAAAGAAAAATCCCCCAAACTCCCTCCTGCCCCTAGAACCTAAAGATGTTCAAAAGTGAGAGCAATGTGATCTAACAATGGGATTATTATGTCTCAAGTATTCCCTGCGAGTGACCCAGTGGATGAAGTGTTCGTCAATCATAACAGGCAGAGGTATTTAGGACAAGTAAGTTCCCTAAATTCAGTACAGAGTAAATTAATGAAGGGGCGCCAGAGTTCAGCAAAAGTCGTGGTCTGTGCGGACAGTGAGTACATACCTTAGGTATGCCAGAAGCGGCATAGCCAGCCTTGATGAGGAGGGACCCGGTTGGAGCCCCAATGTGTTAAGATATTTTGTAGCGCTGCCCCCAAGGCTAGACCAATCTATCCACCTTTGCGAGATTTTAACGGGAAGGTGAGGGGGTTTGGAAGACCCATGAGAACATAAGCTGAGAATCTAGGCAGTTACGTATGGAAATAGACATCTATGTCATCTAGTAGTTGGGTCCAATAAGAGGCCATCATCGGACACTCCGAAAGTAGATGCAGTAAAGTACCCAGAGCACAGCATACACGTCAACACTCCGGGGCGCAGGGAGGATTGCCTCCATGTAATGGTACTGGGATGAGGTACCAGTAGGTAACTATCTTAGCAGATGTTTCAACACTAGCCATATTGACCTCTGTATGACGTGCTCGGTAGTATACATCCTCCGAATCATGGGGCGTTAGGGAGCAGCCTTATTCAAATTCCCAGTGCTTTGGATGAGTATGAACAGTGTGGGAAGTGGGTTTATAAAGCTCAGTAATCATGTGCCTATTCGATAACTTGGACAAGAGCCATTTCTCATAGGCGGTAGGAGTTCTTTGACCACCAGCAGGAGCTGTAGGGCGCATTATCCAATCTAGAATTTGAAGTAATCTATAGCGCTCCGTTTCAAGCAGTGCGAATTCGGAGCGCCAGTCAGTAAAGGACAATGAACCCTCAGTGTCACATAAAAGACCAACGTAAAGACACTCAGGCCATCACCAGTAGTGAAATTCGGCTTCATTTAAAACTGGAGTAAACTCTGTGTTACCTACGATTAGGGAAAGAGGGAAAGGGAAGAAGGTCAACCCCAGGCGTACACTAATTTGGTCCCACACTCAAAAGCGACCCATCAATATGGGATGAATAGAGGCTTTGTGGCCTCGCCTGTCGGGCAGGAGGGATCCTCTGGAGCTGTTGTTCGGCCAGCGCTCTATCCATGAAAAGCCAGTGTTATTTTGACTCCTCTATTGACCATTCAAGGAGATAACATAACTGTGCCGCTTGATAATAGTGCAAAATATGAGGGACCTCCGACCCTAAGTTTTTGGGATGTTTTTATAACAGTGACTCCCTCATTCGAGGGCAACTATTGGCCCAGACAAATCAGTTAATTGCTCTCTACAATAGCCAAAGCATCCCTGAAGGCCGTTCTGCTGGAATAAAAAGAGTAATTTAGATAAGATCGTCATTTTGAACGGCGTCACTCAACCCGAACCAAGAATGGCGGTGAGAACTCCATCTACCCAGATCAGTAGAAATCAGGCTAAATAGTTTGTAATGAATGGACACCGTAGTGGATACCGAGGGTGCCAGCTGTATGCCCGAATAGAGAATTTAGCCCATTGTATTGGATAGGTTGTGGAGAGGGCCCTCTGGGTAGTCGGTGCAAGGGAAAGGTTGAGGGCCATGAGATTTTTGCATATTGACCCAAAATCCGCCACATGGCTGAACTCCTCAAGTTATTCGTAAAACGCCAGGAGATATTCCAGGGATCAAGCACATCGTGTGCATAAAGGCTAATAAGATGCTCCTCACTTCCAAAAAGAATCCCCTTAATATTGGGGTTGTCTCTCACAAGCTGTGCTAATGGTTCTATATGGAGTGCAAATAATAAAGTTGACAGAGGACAACCCTGGCGCGTTCCTCTCGAGGTGGAAAGCGGGACCGATGTGTGGCCATTAACTCTTACAGTGGCGGTGAGAGAGCAGAAACTGCTGAGAATGCAAGAGCTAAATCCGGAACCAAATCCAAAATGAAGGAGAGTCTCATGTAGATAGGGCCAGTGGACCGGGTCAAATGCCACCTCGGCATCGATCGCCAAAAGCATGCTTTCCCGAAAAGAATGCTGGGCTTTGTCGATAAGATAGAACATTCTTTTTGTATTATCATTAAATTGGCAATGTGTAACAAAGCCAGCTTGATCTGGATCGATGATGGAAGGGAGGAGTGGTCCGAGACGTGATTACAGAATCCCTGTGAATAACTTATGGTCCACATTAACGAGGGCGATTGTTCTATAAGAGGAGCATTGGTGTTTATCTTTAACTGGTTTCGGAATCACTACTATAGATGCTTGCAGCCATGTATGGAGTTAAACAACCTGGTCAAATGAGGAGCAAGGGCGAAGCAAAAGGTCTTATAAAAGGGTTATGTGAAGCCATCTGGACCTGCCGATTTGAGCAATTTTAGTCTGGACATTATCAATTTAACCTTCTCAACACAAATGGGTTTGTCAAGTTCAACAGCCTGGGCAGGAGTTATCTTGTGTGGGCCTCGCTGAGACAGAAACCAGGGTTTTCGGGAGGCAGATCTTGAAAGTAATATAGGTCGCTATAAAAGTCCCTAAAAGTTGATACAATCTGAGGATCAGTGGTATACTCGGTACTGTGTGGGCCAAAAATGGTTTGTATCGCTGTGTGCTCGCAATTTACAGGCCAGCAAACGGCCACATTTATCCCCCCTATATAATATGAATGTTGGAAGCGTAGTGAAGCATATTCTGCCCAATCGAGGTCCAGGCTGGCCAGCTGTCGCCTTATGGTTTCTAATTGCAGCCACGTCCTGCGTTCAAGTTCCTGAGCTTGATGCCTCAGATTCCCTTTTATCCCAGTACATCTTATTGTCAGCATTTGAGATGGCAATGAATTCGCCTTTAAGAACAGCTTTCTGGGTTTCCTATAATGTTGCTGCTGAAACGTCAGGGGTATCATTAAACCTAAGAAAGTCAGCAATAAACTTCTCGATTTGTTTAACCACCTCAGTGCGGTGTCGAAACGTGTCTCGGTATCGCCAATGTTGGGACAGAGGAGAAATCCGGGGGAGAGCCAGTGCAAGGGGAACCGCTGCATGGTCAGACTATCTCAGCAGCAAGTTAGCGAAAGAATACAAAGTTCCCCGGGGAAATGAACAATAAAGAGGTATGTGTGTGTATGGGAGTAGAGCAGAAGCAGGGAACAAGGTGTTCCCTTGTTGGGACTAGAAGACCTCACACACCCAGAAACCTAGGTGTCATGCTTCATCATTGGTCTCCTGCTCCTCGTCAGACTGGCGCTGCAATGTCCGACAGGCGCTGTAGGCGCTCTTTGTTGGAGATCTTTTGTTCCAGCCAATGGTTGAGTGCGTGTAAGGGGTCTGGTGAAGGTGTAATCGTGAGGGAATAGTAAGATTAAAAGAAGGTGGGTCAGTCCACAAGGGTCTTTATTCACGTGGCTGACTCCCTTAGTTAAAAGGGTGGGAGGGGAGATAGGGACTGTGTGGGGTACAGTGGGCTAACTCAACCCTCTAAATAGATCGACATGTTTCTTGCCTAACTGGCAATTCTTCAGGACCTCGGGTGCTAGGTACTACACAGTGGGAAAAAACACAATAAAATAAAGGAGAGAGATACAACCTCACTGGGTCAATCAGGGAGCAGACCAAGTGGTCCTGCTCTAGCGGGGAGACCTAAAAGAAATGTGTAGAAGTAAGCCGGGTGCATTGACAGTGGCATTATCTCAACAGTAATAGGTCACCACAGTACTCCGTAGAACACACATACACAGAACATCAAACAAGGATGTATCGACGGATACACATAATGGGCAACTCAAAGTAGTTTGTCCATAACCAAAACATTGTGGTGTAACAGTAAATTTAAAAGCATTTTTTCAAATGTATGCAGAGGCTATCGCAAGGTAAAGAATGATTGGGCTAGTGCTTACCCTAGGAGTATCACTAGTGGGCCCCGCAGTCTGTTCCCGTGGGGCTTCTCGTTAAGGTAAGGTACCTGTAAGAAAGAGACATATACAGGCACACAGATAGTGTACTGGGTGTCAGTATAATCCATTCATCCAGAACATTACACTCTGGCGCAGGTATATTGACGATATACTGGTTCTATGGCGTGGGGACCGGGAGAGTTGCGACGCCTTCTGTATGTGGATTAACCATCAAAACCAATTCCTCAAATTTACAGGCACAATCTCTGATACCAAGATACCATTCTTGGATCTAACTATTTGCCTGGACCAAGAAGGACTGAGTACCTCCCTTTATCGAAAAGAGACGGACAGGAATAGTCTACTCCTTTTTGAAAGCCACCACCCCAGAGCCCTACGGGAAAACCTGCCCTTTGGGCAGTTCCTGAGGATTCGCAGAAACTGTACTGACACCTCTGAATACAAAAAAGAATCTGCCCTGCTCCAACACAAACTACAAGATAGAGGGTATCCCACAAGACTGATCCACAACTCACGTAAAAGAGCCCTCAATAACCCCAGAGAGGCCTTATTGGAGACACGCCAAAAAGAACCTGATGACGTGATCACCTGTGTGACTTGCTTTACAAAGAATTCTGCATTCTTGAAAAAAACTATAAACAAACACTGGGGGTTACTGAACACAGGGGGCCTTGACATCCCGCGACCCCGGATTGCCTTCAAACGCACGGCCAATCTTAAGGATGCTCTCACTCACACACGCCCCAAAAAACAAACTACCACCGGCCAGAATACCCTGTGGAGGCTTCCACCAGTGGTGGGTCACTATCCTTGCGGGGGCTGTGTTGTATGCCAACAAACAATACAATGCAAAGAAATTAAACTATCAGATACCTTCACCTGACACATGAATAAACACACAAACTGTAACAGTTCCAGATGTATTTACTTGCTGACCTGCCCCTGTGGAAAAAACTACATTGGCATGACTATGAGGCAAGTCAAACTAAAAATCATGGAACATAAGAGCAACATTCGTTGCTCAAAAGCCCATACCAGACTCTATGAACATTATGTCCAACATGGCCACCAAGCTGACAATATCAAGTGGCTAGTACTTGAGTCTCACCCCTCTATAACACAACAAGCCCTGTTCAGAATTGAACAGCGATGGATACATCGCCTTCAGTTGGACACCTTGGATCTGAATGATTCTGTCCCGTGGGCATCACTTGCTAGATGAAACCCCCTCTGTGTTTCTGAAACTACCATCCACTGGCTGTCATGTCATCGCCTTGTCTTGTGTTCCTTTGATCTGAACAAAATCCGAATTTCAAAAAGTTGTGTGAACAACACACTGCTACGGCAATCCAACTCTAACCTTGATTGCAATCATTGGTTGTTTACGATGACTTCATCCCCCATTCCCTTTCCTTTTCCACCCTTTTTGATCACTAACAAGGGTCACTGGGGGTCATGCACTGATACTCTCGATATAATGAAGTGCAATGTCCTGAAGCACTCCAGGATGGGCACCTCTGTGTCTGCCTAGACCACCCCCTTGCCAACCTGGCTCCCACACCTTACCAATTGACATTATCGGTAGCCTGTGACTATACGCTTAATTTTCGTGATCGTCTTTACCTTCTCTCACTCACTCTGTAATTATGAGAGTAGGGCCACTGGGGTCGCATCAGTATCAGCCTGATATTTAAATAAGGGCAAAATCCCTTTACACATTGGGGTGGGTACTCCTTCCTCTATTTACCACCCCCTTTTAAGATGGCCGCTGCTTTTGCAATCATTAACAACGACAACCTCCCATTGCACGCGTCCACCGGGCCCACGCGTGCGCATACAGGAGTGCCGGGGACCACGCCCACCGGCAGGTTTCTCTACGCGGTAGTGCGGGACATACTATTTAATCCCGGTTGCTGTTCCAAACCGGTACCAGCTGTTCCGCGCTACCGACGGGGCGCCTTGCGTGGGGGTAGGTTTCACACCCAGGCTGCTCGCGCTACAGGTAAGCAGCGCGATCGTCTGTGTATATCCGAGACTGCCATTGTTTGGTTACGGCTGCCTTTACGAGTTTTGTTGGTGATACCCTAACCTCCGGCAAAATCTGCATTTTGATGGGCTTTTAATGGCAGGCTCCCCTTGATTGCCATAGGTTGGACTGCGGGGGATTGTATAAAGAACTAGGATTCCGATCAGAGATGGTCTCATTGTCTTACGTGGATAATGATGACACGTTCTTCTTTGGGCAGAGCAAGGTTGCTCCTCTCTCCCACCGTTTGTCCACCTTTCGGTTTGATGGGGGACCCCATGCACGCCATCCAGGTGGGACTTCTCTGAGGCATGACTACACCTGGCACTGCCTTAGAGGTGGAGGCGGTAACAACAACGAGCCGTTCATGGCCATTTAACCCAGAGGCATTTTCACCTCTAACAGCCTCACTATTGGCCTCTTTTACACCAAGGCCTCTTTTATGTTTCCTCCCACTTGCCATACTTTATACTGACACCCAGTACACTATCTGTGTGCCTGTATATGTCTCTTTCTTACAGGTACCTTACCTTAACGAGCAGCCCCACAGGAACCGACTGCGGGGCCCACTAGTGATACTCCTAGGGTAAGCACTAGCCCAATCATTCTTTACCTTGCGATAGCCTCTGCATACATTTGAAAAAATGCTTTTAAATTTACTGTTACACCACAATGTTTTGGTTATGGACAAACTACTTTGAGTTGCCCATTATGTGTATCCGTCGATACATCCTTGTTTGATGTTCTGTGTATGTGTGTTCTACGGAGTACTGTGGTGACCTATTACTGTTGAGATAATGCCACTGTCAATGCACCCGGCTTACTTCTACACATTTCTTTTAGGTCTCCCCGCTAGAGCAGGACCACTTGGTCTGCTCCCTGATTGACCCAGTGAGGTTGTATCTCTCTCCTTTATTTTATTGTGTTTTTTTCCACTGTGTAGTACCTAGCACCCGAGGTCCTGAAGAATTGCCAGTTAGGCAAGAAACATGTCGACCTATTTAAAGGGTTGAGTTAGCCCACTGTACCCCACACAGTCCCTATCTCCCCTACCACCCTTTTAACTAAGGGAGTCAGCCACGTGAATAAAGACCCTTGTGGACTGACTCACCTTCTTTTAATCTCACTATTCCCTCACGACTACACCTTCACCAGACCCCTTACACGCACTCAACCATTGGCTGGAACAAAAGATCTCCAACAAAGAGCGCCTACGGCGCCCGTCGGACATTGCAGCACCAGTCTGACGAGGAGCAGGAGACCAATGATGAAGCATGACACCTAGGTTTGTGGGTGTGTGAGGTCTTCTAGTTCCAACAAGGGAACACCTTGTTCCCTGCTTCTGCTCTACTCCCATACACACACATACCTCTTTATTGTTCATTTCCCCGGGGAACTTTGTATAAGAAAGTTATAAGAAATATATAACATATTCTTGTGCTAATTAGTTGACTGGACAAGTACACTGGACCCCGTAAAACATTGTCCACAGGTGGTTCCCACTTTTGTATTGAGTATCTCAGCAGCAAGAACATTATTTTTTAGAGACCCCTAAAATACAAGATAATCAAGTTGAGCATAAGTTTGATGGGCATGGAAGTAAAAAGTATAATCCTGTGTGTTGGGGTGGAGGTAGGCCAAATTTTTGTCAAAACCATCTCCTGTAACCATTCGCCCCAGTGTCTGACAGAGTGCCGGTCTGACCAAGCTACTGAGTGGATCTATCTGTATTATTATTAAAGACCAGATTAAGGTCTCCCCCCTATAAGACTCCCCGCAGTCCCAGGAGAAAAAAACCTCTGTAATCGCCTCACAGAGGAACCATTCTTGTCCATCATTAGGGGTGTAAATAGACCCAAGGGTAAACGTATAGTCCTCAACTGTAATGGAGTAAGCTAGTAACCTGCCCCTTATTTCTGCTCTTTTGGGTCCAATCTTGCCTCAAAAAGAACTAGCAACTAAAATTGCTACTCCAGGTGTTTTGGAAGGGCCAGTAGTAAAAAATTGAAGTGGAAAGGCCCGAGAACGTAAGCGTGAGCACTCCCCTGCTAATAAGTGTGTTTCTTGAAGCAAGCATAAGTGGGCGCCGAGTTGTCCAGGTAAGACAGTATAGCTCTGCGTTTAATTGGGTTGTTCAGCCCCTTTACATTAAGCGTGAGGATTTGGAACATCTGGGTCATGTCAAGTTGTGGGAGTAAAATCTATGATGCTCTTTTGATAAAAAATACTCTAAAAAACAACAGGACAACCTGGTTTCAAGGGTAGGAAGTCACTGGGAGAAATTACCTGAGTTTTCGGAGGGTGAAGGTTGCTAAATCCTGAAACAAAGTCAGGGAGTGGCCCTTGTATTGTATGGGATGCCGGCTCCTTGTCGCCCTGAGTATGCGCTCTTTCAATGTATAGTCATGGACGCATGCTAATATATCTGCGGGGGAGCCGAGCCGGTCTTCTTAGGGCCCACTCTATGGACTCGGTCCAGTCTGATTTCTGCATCGAAGGAAGAAGGTCCACAACAAATTGATTGAGTTCAGATCCCTCTGCGTCAGAAGAAATGCCTTGGTTACGTATGTTATTGCACTTTGATCTGCTCTTACGGTCTTCTGTATGCGCTTGCATATCCAGGTTCTGATCTCTTGGGTGGAGTAGCTTCTGCTGCAGTTGTTCGATCTCCTCTTCCCTACTGTTCTCATTGTCTTCCAAGGAAGACACCATGTCTCCCAGGTTGTCCACTGTCTGCCGCATTTCCTTCAACCCAGCAGAAATCTCTTTCTGGAGAAGATGGAAATTATCCCTAAGTAAATCAAAAAGCAAAAAGCGCCTCCAAGTAAGGCAGAGTAATCGGGGCATCCGCCTCCCTACTCTCTATCGAAGAGTCCATGCTTTTTGGCAAAGGATTCTCATGATTTGGATGAACATCAACAAGCATGTCCTTCATGGTGCGGTGCTTTTTGCCTCTGCGCTTGGCCATGATGTATTAGAAGACAGCCACTTTGATAAAATGGGGGGCATCAAGAGTTTGCGGAGTAGAAAAGCGCTTTTACTGTGGCAGGACTCAGCTCAGGGCAAAAGGCGGAGATACAAGGGCGCAGAGACTGTAGGTCTGGCTGCAGGGGTGTCTAGTTAGCGACCAGAATGAACGTCCCACACGATTAGAGGAAGGGAGTAGGCCTTGAAGTTCAGAGGTAGAGGCTTTGAAAGAGTGCACAAAATCTCAGCCTGGGCCGGGACACAGAGACATTGCCAGACAGCTGGCCAGGTAAGTAATAACAGGTGGGGCTGCGCCCATGGTCCAGGCCCCCCAACACCAGGAAAGCAAAGTTTTATTAAGGTCTCAGGGGTGCAGAGGTCGGGTCAGATGGGGTGCTGCACTTTAGGACATAAAGAACACATCAGGGGGGGCAGTCAAAGATCAAAACAGCCGGTCTCATTGCCTAGGGTTGATAAGTTCTAGGCTCTCAATTCACAGGGCTGGGATGCAGCAGTAACCAATCAAAAGGCCCAGCAGGCTCCTTCCCCAGCTACAGATCTCAGGGCCTACTAGGGGCAACCTCCCAATCCACACTCCGGCCTCAGCTGCAGTCTACCCCGGCTCCGGCACCACAGGCTCTTCCACCTCAGGAATGCAGCAGTCCTATCGCCAGCAGGGCATACACCTCAAGGCCGGAGGCCAGAGTAGGCCTCCTCCAAACAAGCAGGAGACCAGGCCATACACCAGCTTTCTCATGCACACTACTCCTTCTCTGCCGTGCCAGGGATGATGATCGCCAATCTCTGCCTCCAGAACCCAGATCCACCGGGGGTCTTCAGCGACAAAGCGTGCTCACAGCCTCAAGCACAGGAATGCGCAGTTGTCTGTACAGGTCGCAGGAATCAAAGCCTCAGCCCCAGCAGCGGACACACCACAGAACCCGTCCGGCTGGTGTCCCTCCTCTCAATCTCAACTACAGCATCTACCCCATGACTGTCAGTCGCTACCTCACCAGAAGCTGCTGGGGGAGTGTGGGCCTTTCTTAGCACTTTCAGCCAGGATCTGCCGGCAGGCCTGCCGCAACTCTGGTGTCACCCAACAGCTCCTCCGCATCTACCTTAGGGGTCACTGCGCTCCCCCCGCAGTCCGAAGGCTGCCCAGTAGCCTCCTCCTCTTTCGGCAGAGCTTGAGGGGGTCCCGTAGGGCACAGGAAAGCAGTAGAAACAGGCCTGGCCGGTGAAAGGGACGGAGAGACACAGACTTGCGACTTACTCGAACACCATCTTGGTCATGCCCCCTGTGCATATTTATTCACAGCACCTATGCCCCAATCCTTCTATGTGCTATCTCGATTTCGTTCTTTTATGCTTTAGGTTCCTAATTTGTGGAATACACTTTCTCAGCCAACAGCCTCTTCACTGACCAATTAAAAAAAACTACAAAGAGAAATCTTTGTATCATCTTGAAACCAGGATCGAGCTTTGATCATGGGTATAATTTTATGGTTATGCACCCTTTTGTTTCTTTGTTAAGAGCTTTGAATAACAAGCATTTACAATGCAATGGTCTCGTCTTTGTTAAAGTTAGAGCTATTGGCATTGCTCATGACATTATTTTTGTTTTTAAAACATATAAATAAATGGCATTGTCATTTACAATGCCAATAGCTTAATCTCTCGCAAATGCGAGACCTATTGCATTTGCACACACAAAGCCACACACAGAGCCACACGTACCTACACAGAGCCACACACACACACACACACACACAGAGCCACACACAGAGCCACACACACACACACACACACAGAGCCTCACACACACACAGAGCCACACACACACACACAGAGCCACACACACACACAGACAGAGCCACACACACAGACAAAGCCACACACACACACACACAGCCACACACACAGCGGGCCACACACACAGCGGGCCACACACACAGCGCGCCACACACACAGCGCGCCACACACACAGCGCGCCACACACACAGCGCGCCACACACACAGCGCGCCACTCACACAGCGCGCCACACACACAGCGCGTCACACACACACAGCACGCCACACACACAGCGCACCACACACAAAGAGAGCCACACACACAGAGCACCACACACACAGAGCGCCACACACACAGAGCGCCACACACACAGACCGCCATACACACAGACCGCCACACACACAGAGCGCCACACACACACATAGAGCGCCACACACACACACACAGAGCGCCACACACACACAGAGCGCCACACACACACACACACACACAGATTTATTTATTTATTTATTTATTTATTTATTAATCTTATAGAGCGTGACAGCTACCCGTAAGGGTTTCCCGGCGCTAATTGACAGTAAACAACATGATTGATCCTGAAGGAGAAGGATTATTGGGCAAACAGCCAGGTCTTTAGGGCTTTTCGAAAACGGAGATGGCACTGCTCCATTCGTAAGTCCATGGGAAGAGAGTTCCACAGTTTGGGTCCCAGTACAGCAAAGGAACGGCCTCCCACTCTGGAAAGCCTGAACCTAGGTACGCAGAACAGATGTTGGGAAGAAGAGCGGAATGAGCGTGTGGGTAAATAAGGCTTGACGAGTGCTCGAAGGTAAATGGGAGCAACATCAATTTTAATCTTATGCATAAAGCATAGTGCCTTAAATTTTACACGATTTACAATATTGAGCCAATGAAGTTGCTTAATGCGTTTCGTGATTGGATCATATTTCCGGCATCCACACAGGAGCCGGGCAGCAGCATTCTGAACCAATTGGAGACGACGCAAGATCGCCTTGGTAACCCCGAGATAGAGCACATTACTGTAATCTAATCTAGAGGTCACCAGGGCCGTCACAACAGATCTTTGGGTGTCAGATGGCAGAATCCAGAAGATCTTTCTCAGCCATCTAAGAATAGTAAAACAGGTGGCTGAGACTTTATTGACTTGGTCTTTCATCGACAGATCCCTGTCAATGAGAACCCCGAGGTTCCTAGCACGTTCAGATGGAGTAGGTAGAACGCCCATGGTTGACGGCCAGTGTCTCGGACTCCAAAGGTCAGGCTTGTTGCCGAAGACAAGCACCTCCGTCTTTTCGCTGTTAAGTTTTAGAAAATTACGGCTCATCCAGCGAGAAATGTCACTAAGACCAGATTGCAGAGAGGAAGGTGAAGAAGGGTCTGCTTGAGATAAGGAAAACACAATCTGAGAATCATCAGCATAAGTGAAAAGATTGAGGCCAGAAAGCTGTGCAACATGAGCCAACGGAACAACATAAAGATTGAAGAGGAGAGGGCTAAGGATAGAACCCTGGGGAACACCATGAGGGGAATTGTGGATATTCGAAGTGGAAGTATTAGAGAAGATTTGGAAGGTCCTATCAGAAAGAAAGGACGAAAACCAGAGTAAGGCTTTGTCACAAATGCCAAAAGAGGCAAGGCTATCGAGAAGGATACTGTGGGAGACAGTATCGAAGGCTGCACTGAGATCAAGCAAAATCAGTGCAGCTGTTTGACCTTGATCTAATAATTGGCGAATGTTCTCAGTAACACCTAATAGGGTGGTTTCTGTGGAGAAGCCTTGGCGAAAGCCAGATTGAGATGAGTGAAGAAGATTATTGGAAGTGACAAAACGTGAGAGATGTAGATGAATGTGTCTTTCCAAAATTTTTGAAAAGGCTGGCAGCAATGAGATAGGCCGGAAATTAGCAGCAACATTAGGATCTGCAGTGGGTTTCTTGAGGAGTGGGGTAACCATTGCATGCTTCCAGCAATGGGGGACCATGGCTGAAGCAAGGGAAGCGTTAAGTAAAGAACAGATCACTTCAAGTTGGGAAGATTCAAGCTGGCGTAGAACCGAAATAGGTACGGGATCCATGGGTGAGCCAGATTTGATATTGTTTAGAATTTCTAAGAGAGTGGCAGGTACAAGGTCAGGCCAAGTCTGCAGAGAGGCCAGGGGAGGGCAAGTGGTAATAGGGGGTGACCAAGGGCAGGCAGTAGATTCCTCAAGTGATTTGATATCTCTATAGATTGTGTCGATTTTAGATGTAAAGTACTGGGCAAGTTCGTCACATTTCTTACTCGAAAGAGGAGGGGGTATAGCGACTGTCTGTGAACCAGCAAGGTCTTTTACCACTTTAAATAAAACATTTGATTTATTCATGGCTTCAGTAATCAAATTTGTGGCATAGGTGGCTCTGGTGTGAACACAGGCCTTGTGGTATAGTTTCAGTTCGGCTTTATACGTAAGCCCGGCAGCAGTAGAGTAATCTTTCCTCCAGGCCCGTTCTAATCTCTTACATTGAGCTTTGTGTAGATGAAGAGTTTCATTATACCATGGGGCGGGAGAATTATGGACAACATTTTTTTGTCTGTAAGAGGAAGACAGATATTTATAGCATCAGAGAGCCAAGAGTTCACCGAATTAGCAGCTGAGTTCATATTGTCTAAGTTAGGTTGATATTTAGGCAAAAGATCAAGCAGTTTTGAGTTGAGAGCTGTAGTATCCAAATTCTTCCAGATTCTCCTTTTAAAATTGAGAGAGGAATTAGATGAGGTCTGAGTCTTATTGGTAGCTACAGTGAATTTAACTGGATAATGATCTGACCAAGGGACAGGTAAGGCAGGAAAGCATGTTATTAGTGAAGAGTTTGAAAAAATAGGATCTAAAAGATGTCCACCCCTATGGGTGGGGCCCTTGTTATGTAAGGTTAAGTTCATAGCAGCAAGATCGGTGATACAGCTATCAGCAGCCTTATCATTGGGGTTGTCCAAATGTAAGTTTAAATCACCAATGACAAAAAAGTTACTGGAAGATACGAGCACAGAAGCTATGTAATCCAAAAATTGGGTATACCAAGAATTAGTAGTGCCAGGGGGACAATACATTAAAAGTCCAGTAATAGTAGAATTGGGGTTTAGAGTGAGCTTGAAGTGAAGAGCATCACATTTGCTCAGAGTAATGGAATCAGCATGGCATTGGTATTTTTTATTGAAAATTATTGCCACACCGCCTCCTGTCCTTACAGGACGGTCACAACGGACAATGGCATAGTCACTGGGCAGTGCTTCGGCGATATCAGGGCCAGAGTTGTCGTTGAGCCAAGATTCAGTGATAAATAGCGCATCAGGCGCCTCATCAGTAAGCAAGTCAAAAAGATTGCGTTTATGTTTGGGTAGAGAGCGACAGTTATGGCTGATAAAGATAAAGCCAGGAGGAGAAGGATTAGTAACTAATTGTTGTTGACTTTTACATAAATCAGGAGTATTTAATAGGAAAGGGCAATCAGGGCAGTGCAAAGGAAAATTTCCAAGCAGGTCAAAGGAGTGCGTTATATGCGTATTGACAGGTCTTAAGTCAAGTAATTGTTTTCTGGAGTATGGGCGCGGAGCCGATGGAAAAGAACCAGGGGTTATGGCCCCGGGGCCCGGTTGGGCGCGGACGGGCGCAGACGGGCATGCCTTTGGCGCGCCTTCGGCGCGCCATCGGCGCACAGAGCGCCACACATACACACACAGAGTGCCACACACACACACAGCTCGTTTTAAGTGTTCACAAATTACACATACAGTTAAGCCAAAATACCGACTTGACTAAGATGGTCAAATGTATATATGAAAAAGCAATAATCTTCCCCATTGTAATATTAAGAATTAATAATAAAGATAAGTCTAATGGTATTCAAAATAAAAAAAAACGTTGACAGTTACAACAACATCAATAACGATGGAACTATCAGCACCAGCAGTGGTGATAACAGTAGTAATAGCTGCAACAATACTACTACTACTAACTATAATAATTATTATTATTAGCAGCAGTAGTAGTGTAGTAGTGGTAGTAGTATTAAAGTAGATGCCATCACCCTGATCAAAATGCATTCTAACCCAGCATACACCCTGCATAAAGTGGAAAGGACGGTCCATTGCACAATGTTTCAAAAAATACAATTTGGCGTTGGGGTATAAAACGCCTAAAAGGGTTAATGTGTCACCATCACTATCGTCTTTTGCCACGGCCCCTTCCCTAGCATTCATCTGCCAGGCCCTTAGTCACAGCGGCTCCTGGGGACACCAGATGTGAAGCATACCACCTTGGTGACCCCTCAGGGGCCCGCACCACAACAGGTGGGTATTGCATTCCCAGAGCACCAGGCTGGCGCACATGGTACATTCCTGCACCGCAGGGGTGCCCCATGTCACCAAGGGATCTCCAGCAGTGCCCAACCCTCTAGCTTCCCTCTCACCTGCCTCAATGCCCTCGCTTCTCGCCGAGGCCCCACCGGCCCTTAGGCTGCCAGGCCCCCCGCCATCCGGGCTTAGCGTTTCTTCGACAGCGGGGCAGCGCGAGCGGAGAGACCCGCAGCAGGGCACTTTTATTTCCCTACTCTTGGAAAGGGTGCACGGGGAGGGCTGTCCGTGTTGTGAAGGAGAGGGAGGGGTACTCTGGAGTGGCAGCGGAGTCAAAGAGAGCCGAGACTACAGTGGGGGAACCCTCACAGGCTCAATTCCATCAGTGCATCCCGGCGCCGTCTGGCCGAGTGCTCTTCTCCGTGTGTTCCTCCGCCCATTTTGCCTCTCGGCAGGAGCGCAGGGACAGTGGGACCAGGTGAACGGAGACGGGCTCTTCACTGGAGTCCGGATGATAGTGGGGCAGCTGTAGTTTGTTGTGGACTTTGGATCTCCCTGTTTGAGAAATGAATGAAAGACTGTGGTTGGGAGTGCAGAACTAAGTAGGAGAGAGCAATGAGAGCGTAGAGAGAGGGGGGAGATCGAAGGGAGGGAGGGAAGTAGGTAGAATGAGGGGAAGAGGGAGGTGGACAGAGAGAAAGCAGAGAGAATGAGGGATGGGTGGAAGGTGAGAGCGGGCAGCAGTGGAACTTCCAAACTTCCGCTGTGGACCACGCCATGGACACCACCATGTTTCTCCGAGGCCAAGCAGAAATGCCTTGGAGAAACCCCCTGTCTTTTTCGGATTGGGGGCGTGTTTTTCTTTTTCTCCTCTTCCCATTGGCTGGAATGTAAAATTCCAGCCAATGGGAAGAGGAGAGAAAGAACCTAAAAAAACACTCCCCTCAATCCGAAAAAGACTGGGCTTAAATGCACAGACGCCCGTCTTCTCAAATGGCTGGCCTCCGTTTAGGAAGCCAGCCAAAGGAGAAGAGGGGCGGGTTCAAACCCCCGCACTGAAAAACATAAAATCTCGCCGGCGAGACTGCGTAAGCGCAGCCTACGCAGGCCGAGACCTAAAAACGAACATTACAGATTCAAGAAAAGTGAACCGACACATATTAGAGAGGCATTCTGCAGTTCAACTGGGGCCATCTTGTGGTTAAGAAAGCATATCACAGGTACAAAGTAAGTGATTCAAGACCTGGTTGTTCAATTGATCCCACCCGAGCAGCTTGGCTGTCAGCACCAGGATACCCTTGTGAGTGATTAGCAGCAATCTGTAAATCTTATTTGATTGATTGACATAGAGACAATGTAGAGCTAAAGGGTGCTTTTCAGCAGGTTTGAGATAAAAACATTTCTGCTCAGAGAGGCAACATAGGTTTTTATCCAATCATCTAGCTATGGGAGCAAAATGGGCCAACATGGCGATAAGATGGGAGGGGCAGGAGGGGAAAGCAGGCAAAGGAGCCATTATAATTTGCTATGGTTGCACTGTTTTCAAATTATTAGACTAAAACAACCAATAATCAAGTGCAAAAAAAAAAAAGAAGCAGAAATGGTAAGCATAAATCTGTCTATTTGTTGTTTTGTTTTGCTAATCACCTCTCACAAATTAAAATCTATTTACAAATGCTTCAATAATTTGTTTTATGTCCCCCTACCCCAAATGCAGATCATGCTAAGCACCGTTTCTGCCCTTAAGGTTAAGTGTCAGAGTGGCACTGTCAAATAAATAACTACTCTTGGTGTGCAATAGGTTCATATCAGTCTACTTTGCCCAATTAAACAAGCCTCAGAAGAAGAGAGCTCATTTTGTTTGATGCTTATGCATTTGCTGCAGCCACTGAACCTGTAAGATCTGGTACTGGCAATGCGGGTGTTTGTAAAGACTGGGTCAAAAACAGTTTATTCGTCTGGGATTATTTCTGTGCAGGGTTTATTCATATTTCCAGGTCACAGTGGTTCATTTTTCTGTGGCTAAAAACCAAACCTCAAAGCCCCAGATGAGGTTAGAACTACACTCGCCACCCAGTAACATTAGAAGCCGTGGCTGGGACATGGTCGTGGTTCAATGAAAGTTACTTCAGTATAGATTGCATTCGAATAACAGCAGCAAAAGGGATCGCGCGTTTTTAACTTAGAAGCAGCAAATGGGAGTACAGCTCGCCATATTAGAGCTGGGGTTGTGCTTTCTTCCGTGACTTTTATTATTCATAAGGCTACTAGATGACTAGGACTTGAACTACATGTCTCTGGTGTCAGGGAGTCATCTAGTAACTGTATTCACAGTTCCTTGAGGATAAAGCTATAATATTCTACATCGATATTAAGGAAAACATGATGAAATCCTTTCGCGACCACCAATCGGAATCTGAGCTGTGTCGCACTCAGCTCATTAACTACCTCCAGCTAAGGCACGCCATGGCTGACATTACTTGCCTAGAAGGCTTCAAATCCCTAAAGGCCAAGTTGCTGTCTGGGGAGCTGGGAGATCACAAAGTCAATCAATTATACAGATCCATTGTGATACACACACCCAACTCCTTCGAGTCGCTGAGACAGACCTGGGAGGAGGGCTGAGGCTGACTCTCTGACATGCAATGGGAGGAAACATTGGTATCTCCAAGCGAGTCGGTGATTGCCTCTAAATTTAGGATAACCCAGTTAAAAATTGTACACATATTTTACGTGCCGCAGTCTGTGGAAATGGGTGTAGAACCTCCTCTCACCTGCCTAGGGTGTACTACTCAACCAGGTACCCCGATAATGAGCTGACCAGGCTTGCAGAGATTCTGGAACACGTTTCTAACCACAATGGGCTCGGTACTGGGCTGGAAGAGTCCTGGTAACCCTAAATTGATTATTCTTTAAATAAATACTGAACTGAACAATAGACCCAAGATTTCTCTGCTAGTACTAATGGTAGCAAAAAGGGACTTAGTGAAAAGATGGGAAGACAGTGACCCTCCCATGATAGAGATGTGGAAGCAGGGAATGGATCACTGCATGACATTGGACAGACCAGTGTATGTTACCAATGGATGCCCAGAGAAACCTTATAGGATCTAGGCTTGTTAGTGCCTGTACCGGAGGATTTTCATAGACTCACCAACCCAGATGAAGGAATGATTGGGCAAAGAAACCCGAGACTATGCAACTTAAGCATATGGCCCATGGTCACAGAGATGGCTGTATAATTCAATTAGGCAGTATAAAACAATCTCAAATGTCACAGGCCGAGGTTGAGAGATGGACCAACCGGGTAGCTAAGCTGCATTTGAAAGTATCCAAAATCTCATTAAACTGATCAAACAAATAAAATTCAAAGGTTAGGGCACACTGCTTTATTCCAGTGCAATTTTGCACCAAACAGCAGACAGTGAAAAACTGGGTTTTGCACTGACTGATGGTGCAAAATAGTCCTTTTAGCAATGAGTTGAGACACCGTGGAGAATGTAAATGCCACGCTCACGACTGGGTGTGTCCCGCTTACTGCTGTGTCCGCTCCTGTGGATAAGCAAGATCTAATACTGCAGGAGGTGAGGGACTCCAGGAAGACGAGGTAGCTGCAGATTGGGACCCTGACTACTGGCCTTACTTTGCTTGGGGCGGACCATGCGAAGCTTGCGGACAAAGTGAAGGACAACGCTGCATTGCTGCAAGGGGTGGTTCCGCGCCAGGCACATAGCGAGACCCACATCAAACAACTACAGGAGCAAGTTGCCACCCTGCTAGACCATGTGGAGGACGCAGAAGGCAGGGCTAGGCGGAACAACATTCGCGTAATTGGCCTGCCGGAAAGGAGCGAAGGGAATGATGCAACGCGTTGTATGGAACAATGGTTCAAGGACCACGTAACAACTGACGTACTCAGGTTCAGGTTCAATAAGTCTTTATTTCGAAATAAAATTCATAAAAGACAAGTATACAATACATGAAATATTAATGAGTCATCATATCAGAAGAACATTTAAAAAGTTATTAAACAATTGATAAAGACTTTACAATAAAAATGCCTTCGGACATTGTCTATTATAAACCAGCATCAATATATAAAACCATCATAAAATGTTCGAATTCCTAGTGCGAATAATCCATGCCCAACCTAGGAACTTGGCCACACCAACCACAATAAACTCAGACAGGTTAGTACGAAAAATCCTCAGGGCTTCAAGATACCCCTTACTATCCAGTCTACAACATAAGGGTTTAATCCATTTTAGGCGTGGGGCACGATAGGCTGGGCAGGCAAAAAAAAAGTGACCAATGCTCTCTAAATGATCCGGACACCAAGGACAGCTGTTATTTGAATTCACAGCCCACTTAGCAGTAAAGGAATTAATAGGGAGCGTCCCGACACGGAATTGATGATATAATTTCCGGTCAAGGGTTTTACAAATCACATCCCAATATGGCTCAAGGGAAGGTGTCAGTTTGTAAGTCAGAAAGAGACCTGTTAAGTTGGTATCTTCCGATTGGGTGACTGCAGTTAACTTAACAGATGCCCAAAACTGGTCTTTAAATTCTTGTTTGGAGGGAAAGATGGAACCCCCCGGATTAATCCAGAGCTGATGGAGACCCATTTCTAACAAAACCTGTTTCACTTCCCTAAGCCATGGGATTCTAGAAGCTCCCCACAAAGATTTGACCTCGTCTAATTCTTTGGCAAAAAGGCTGAGCTCTGGAGTCGTCCAGGTCCGTCGCCATAATGCCACCAAACGGAACCGGGCCATCTCATTTAGGGGTTTACAACCTAAGTATAGCAACAATGGTTTGGTAGGTGTAGACTGGGGAAGGCCTACCAAATTTCGCAAAAACTTATTCTGTGCTTTGACCAGGAGGGATAAATCCTTAAAACCCCAAATATCCGCACCATACAAAGTGGCTGCATTTATCTTAGCTTCATAGATTTTTAGTACAGGGGCAATTCGTTTAGTCAGGGATTTCTTTTGTTCCAGAAGCAAACAACCCGTGAAACGTACAAATTTGAGATATAATGCTTCAATCTGGGGTTTCCAACTTAGATGATAATCCAGAGTCACACCCAGATAAGTCATTACCTTCACCTGTTCAATCAGAACACCATTCAAGCTAACGGAGCTAGTGATTGGATTTTTATTACTGAAGACCATAAATTTGGTTTTATCATCATTAATCTGTAGGTCATTTACCCTGCAAAACTCTGCAAACCTATTCAGGGCTGTTTGTAACCCACTACGAGTTTTAGAGAGAAGCAGGGTGTCATCAGCAAAAATTAACATCGGGTACTTAGACCCGCCCAAAGATGGTGCATCTGTCTGAGATTTGGAAAAAAATTTGACTGCCTGGTTGATGAACAGGAGAAAAAGAGTGGGGGCCAATACACATCCCTGGCGCACCCCACGTGTTACCGGGAAACTGTAGGTCACCTGTCCTTGTTTACCCCACCTCACTCTGGAAAGTTATCCTCATGTAATCTCATAACTATGTCCAGAAGTTCTACGGGTAGGCCCATAAGTCTCAGTGAGTCCCACAATTTTGCTCTTGGAACCAAGTCGAAAGCCGACTTAAGGTCCACAAAGGCGGCATAGATAACCCCTCCACCCAGTAGAACCACCTTCCAATATAACATAGTAAGTCTGAAGACCTGATCTATGGTGGTAGTGCCCAGTCTGAACCCAGCTTGCATGGGGGACAATATGTTTTCCTGCTCGATCCACCCCTGTATTCTTGCCAGTACCATCCTAGCAACTATTTTTTGAAGTGAATATATCAGACTTATAGGGCGGTAATATCCTGGGAGTGAGCGGTCCCCTTTTTTAAAAACAGGTAAGATCTCTGCCCCTTTCCAAGAGTCGGGGATCCTAGCCCCTGCTGCAATGGCATTGGCCAACTTGGTTATACGGAACCCATACATCAAGATTCAATTTAAAAAGATCTGCTGGGATTGCATCCAATCCAGGTGCTTTCCCTGACTGTACTGCACCAAGGGCATGCTCTGTATCAGTACATGAGAAGGTAAGCACGGCCCCATCAAAAAAAGTCAAATCTATTGTAGGCACCTGCTGGGTTTCATGTACTGCACTCGTATCTTTAAATTGAGCAGAGTAGAAGACCACCCAGTCTACTGCAGAAACATGGTTCACAGGTATTTGAGAATCCGAATTCCTGCCCCACTTGAAGGTCTCCCAAAACTTCGTTTGGTTGGATGATTGACACGCCAAGAGGAGTTCTGACCAATATTTGTCATCCCACTCCCTCTTAGCTGCCCACAATACTTGTTTATATGATAGCCGGGCAATTTTAATGTCATTAATGTCCCTAGATTTGACTACTGAAATTAGTTTACTGTGTGCTGTCCTACAACTCCTATTATACCACCTTTTGTGAGCATTATCTTTCTTTGACCTCAGTGGCTTAGTGAGCAAAATTTTTAGTTCCATGAAGCATTTCTCATGTAAATTGATTATTTGAGAGTTAACACCAGCGTGAGATGGAAAATCCGCCATGACACCCATTGTTTTCATTACTACCTCCTCTATGTCTTTGATAAGCGAAGGGTCTGCAATGACCTTGGGCCATTTTACCCGTCTTCTGTCATTACACAGAATGACATCAGATGTTAGACATGCTGTTGCAAAGGGTCCAACGCCCGGCACCGGGTATCCTAAGGCACAATGAGAGAGGGTTATGATCACTCTCTGGCCGTACAACAACCTCCATATCAACCACGAAAGACCAAAAATCTACTTTAACTAGTACATAGTCAATCCCACTCATACTAATCCCATTATTAAAGGTAGGTTGACCAGACTTATCAGAAGGTGTACGCCCATTCACTGCCCTGAACCCCCACTCCAAACAAAATCCCATCCAAAGCAGTGCCGTCTCGGTTCCCCTGACACCCTTGCTTATGGACAATGTCGGGATGTTCCAAACAGTATCCTCATCGGCTCCCACATTCTCAACTAAACTAAGAACAGGTTCAAATGAACAATTTAAATCCCCTGCCACTAGGATAAAATTGTCGCTGCCTAATTCCCTCAAAAGCAGATCAAGGTCGTTCAAGACTGGTTGCTTACGACCTCCTTGGCAGCCCCGGGCATAAATATTTATTAACACGATGCTCCGATCATTTCCCCTACTGAGTTTGATACATAAGAGGTCTGGGTTGTCCACCAAAATTTCAGAGGGTCGGTACCCCAGAGAGTGTCTAATCCACACCACCAATCCTCCAGAGGCTCTTCCCTTTAGGCCCTGGATAGCAGGTTTATAGTAGAGTTTAAATATCCTGCTCTAAATAACGGGGCTGTTGCCCAATTCTCCTGCAGCACAACAATGTCAAAGGTGTCGATGAATTCAGCCCAATCTTCGTTATCCAAACGACCCCTTAACCCTGCTATGTTCCAGGAGACCACTTTGAGCAACCCCACTTGACTACAGGCAGGATTAGCCTCTAGTAAGCTAGCATCCGCCACCCTGGTCTCAGTGATCTTAAGGACAGGGCTCAAACTCAGACTCAGACTGGGACCTTCAGGCAAACGTGCACTGTCTTCACATTGTTCAAGCGAAATAGAGACAGTACTCACAGAAAGGGGAATATGTTCAGGGTCATAAGCAGATGCCTTTATCCTCGTGAGTCAATCGACCTCATCTAAACATCCATACCGATTAAAAGTTGGGGCCCCTTCCCAACGACCATTGCGACCTTGCCATCCATCCCTTCGCCCGCCCCACACTGAGTTTCGAGCTAGTGACCAATTCCCCTAAGGATTTGAACTTGGCTGTGGGGGGTAGAAGAAGATAAGTGGCCTAACAACAATTATTGAGTTTTCACCTCGTGCATCCCATGAGCATAGATGTTGTGCCGTGTGAGGGTCTGCAAAGGAGACAACAATGCAGTCGCCTGGGATGGATTTAGATGTAGGGCCTATCCAAGGGACCCCTCATACCATTAGGACATTACTTCTTAAATGATTAGGTAATTGCCTGATTGTATTAAGCCAATAAATTACCTTATTTTTTAATGACCAGAAGTTCTCCTGGGATTGTGTCTCCAATACAGGCACTCCAGCCAACACCACAACATAGGGCCTAGCATCTGGGGGTAGATCTATAAAACCCCCACGAAAATTATGTACATTTCGGGATCCTTGTGGGTATGTACGATGGGTCGCAGTGTTATTTGGTCTTGGGGCAGCGGCCTGTTTAGTAAGTGGCATACATTGTGCAGGGCGGGGAGCGGGGGCAATAGTTTGGGAAGTAGTGGCTATGGGATTGTAAGCCTTTGTACGTGGTTTGGGTATTGGTTTAGGCGGGGACTGAACAGGTGTAGCTGCTACTAGTACCTGCGCAGTATTCTCAACTCCCAGTAAAAATTTTGGTTCCATTTGCTTTAGGCTAAGGCTAGCTAGTGTGACAATAGTCTTGTCCATCTCTAGCAGATGATTTTCTATGCGTGAGAGTCTGAGTTCAAGGGGGGATAAGAGCTTTTTCAGGGTCTCCCATACTATTTTTAGAAAGTCTTCATCACTCCCCTCTAACTCGCATGCGGGTCCACCATTAATCCCCGCCGACGAGATGTGAACGAGCCTCATTGACTAATATATCTAATTCAACTTTGTCTGTGCTTGTACAGGGCTCCTCGTCACTTAGACGTGGGTCAGCTTGGGGCACATCTCCTTCCACCCTGCTTAATACAGGGGGTCTTCTATTATTAAAGAATTGTGCCCTAGCGATTTTGGCCTTCTTTCTAGCATAGGCTGATCTTGCAATGCGTTTTCTTTTTTGAATAACAACCCTATGATGATTAGCACTCACAATCACATTATTCATCTCAGAATTTTTGGGGATATTTAAGTCTAGTACAGGGGGATTTATCGAAGACTTCTGCTCAGGCTTAGGAGAAGCCGGCACTGGGGTAATAGCTTGCACAGATGGTGAAGTGACTGTAGAGTGATGAATGACCGCCTCTGTTATTATTAACGGGCGCTCAGGGGTTTTGGCGGAGGCAATATTACCTAAGGATGACCTTTTTGACATGGCTAGGTCCTGGGATAGTCTTCTAGCCGTGTCTAACTCTATGGAAACTCTATGTTGCATTTTGGTGATTTCATTGTCAATAGCCATGTTGGTCTTTGTTATGAAATCATCGAGAGTCCCGTTCAACATTTTCTCTCCCTTTGCGGTCTTACTGCGACTTCCTCGTGAACACATGGTCTGTCTCTGGCCAAGGCGCAAACAAGGTATAATGGGCAACGAGAAAAGTAACAAGGGAAATGGCCCAGTCCAGTCCTTACCGTCCTCGAACGGCCTCAAACGGCCCGCTCTTTGCCCGGTCTTCGCCCCGAGCTGCGTCCCGCGCTGCGGGACACCAGTCGCAAGATATGGGGGTGGTTACGGGCAGAGGGTGGAGCAACAGGGAGAGCGGACCGGAAGATGGCTGTCGGTCAGGCAGGGACTCCTGGGTAATGGAGTCCCTGCAACGCTCACAGCCCCGTTGCCTGCCTCTACCCAGGACCAATAGTTCAAAACTCCCTCGATGTATGTCCGGCTGCCTCTGCCTCCACAAGGCGAAGCGGCACCCGCGAAGCGGGTGCGGCGAGGTCCGTTGTGCAAAATAAGCAAGTTCTCCTCCCTTCAGTGATAACTCTCCACAGGTAGGGTCTTTAGAGGTGCGCCCGCCAAATAAGAACAAGCAGGGGATTTAATACTCCTCAGGTGGCCAGAGGGCGGAGCAACAGGGAGAGCGGACCGTAAGATGGCTGTCGGACAGGCAGGGACTCCTGGGTAATGGAGTCCCTGCAACGCTCGCAGCCCTGTCGCCTGCTCTACCCAGGACCAATAGTTCAAAACTCCCTCGATGTATGTCCGGCTGCCTCTGTCTCCACAAGGCGAAGCGGCACCCGCGAAGCGGGTGCGGCGAGGTCCGTTGTGCAAAATAAGCAAGTTCTCCTCCCTTCAGCGATAACTCTCCACAGGTAGGGTCTTTAGAGGTGCGCCCCTGAGGGACTCTCCACGCAATACTGTATAGAACGAGCGCACAAAATACCTACCGGTCGACCAAAATCGGGGGCTCCCCCAGGGCCTCTCATAGTGAAGTTGCTGAACTTTCGTGACAGAGATATTATTTTGCAAGGCTTGTGAACTGCCTCAGATAAATTTTGAGAACGCCAAAATATCGCTGTATCCTGACTACACAGTTATGGTGCAGAGACAGCGCTCTTCCTTTCTAGCAGTTAAGAGGAAACTTCGAGACTTAAACCTGAAATATGCGCTCCTCTTCCTGGCCAGGTTGAAAATTTTGCATGACCAGAAAGCGTATTGTTTTGAGAGCCCTGGGGATGTAGACGACTGGCTGGAGTGATGGAGTTTACCAGCGTTGCAACACCTGTCCTTCAGCTCACTGCAAAGAGTCAGAACAATTCTGGCGTACTCACTGGTCGTGGCAACAGAAGACCGCGCAAGACCCCTGCACAGAAGTACATCACGTTGCAGCAGATACAACAGAACAAATCACAGGCGATTATCACAGCAGCCACCTTTACACATGCCGCAGGAAAGGAGGCCAAGACCTCCTCTGAGGAGGAAGCAACGCACGACTCGGACTCTGAAGGCAGTGTGGCCCTTTTTCCCTCTGCAACTCTGCAGTTAATTAATTATCTATATGGTTAAATTAGCCCCTACTCATATTGTGCTTACCACTGCAGTATGATTTTGTAAATGATGATCACAGTATATATATGATAGTTTTCAGTAATAGCATGCACACATGTGCTATTGAGACAAAGGTCACACCCCATGCGGAGCGCTAGCGATGTCCCCCACATGGCGAAAGGGTTTTACATAACCATTATGTTCTTAATTGTTCAGTTCGGTTACATGACTGGTATAGTTTTTTGACCAGACCGAGTATTGGGGTCTTTTGGGGATGGGACAGTCCCATTGTAGTTATTGTTCTAGGCAAACGTTGCAGCTTGGGAACTGCACTAGTTTTTAAGCGAATACTAATTGCACCACGATGCACACACTTGGTAAATACACTATACTAACATGGAATATTCGGGGTATGGGTTCAGGGCAGATGCGACACAGGGTGCACGCGTAATTGCAACGCCGCAAGGTACAGATCGTATATTTGCAAGAGTCTCATATGGTGGACAGTGAAGTGGTGAAACTTCGCAAGAAATGGAGGGGGCACATTTTTTCCACTACGTACTCCAGCTTTGCGAGAGGGACTACAATTTGGGTGAGACATGGAGTACCATTCTTAACTCTGGGGCACAGAATAGACAAGCAAGGAAGGTACATATTTGTGAAAGGAACGCTGGATGGTCAACCTGGGGTACTAGGCAATATCTATGCCCAGTGCTTAATTTGTAAAATATGAAGTGCAGGTGCTCAAATGTTTTTCGGAGGCCACACCTACTTTTCTCTTGCTCCACCCACTTCCTTCACTGGCTCCACCCACTTACTATATTCGCTCCATCCACATCGTCAACTGCCACTGCTAAAAGTCAGAGGTAATACATACCTGGCTGATCCGAATTTCAGCAAGGGAGCTTTCCTCATAGTAAGGTTTTGATAGGAGGTTCCCCTGCCCTGTACACATTTTGAAAAAGATGAACTCAAAAGTGCATTTAAAGCACAATTTTGGAATACATTAGCTAAAATCACTAATGCATTAAAAAGGGACAATTTCAGAGCTGTATGTGTTGATTTACCACATTAAAGTTACACATTTGAAAAGAAAACTTCAATGTAATGACATTTGGGAGTGGGTCCCATTACCACAGTGAAGAAGCAGGCTCAAATCTATCTGATGATGACACATGGGCTAACTAACAAAGAGGATTGACACATCATTTTTTTTCTCACGCAGCCTGAGCAATGAAGATACCTGCACAAATACCCATGACCTCCAATGGCTCTGGAAAACATCAGATAAATAACTGCAGTCCTTTCAATTGACACAATGCCTTAACCGTGATTCATTGTTTCTTGAACATGCCTGAGCTCTGCGAAAACATCATTCAGGAGTATGATTTACCTGGACAGCATGTGTTGTCAGCAACAATGCTCAACTTGTCCCGTGTTATTTCTCCTTATAGAAAACAAGTGTTCATATTTTCTTCCAGAAAAACAGAGGCGTGCAACATAATCAGCCCTCAAGTTTTTAAATCATATGTAAATTCTGTATACCCTCATTTCCTTGCACGGGTGCACCAGCTCTCATGAAGCTTGGCTGCACCAAACACAAAACTTGAATAATAATTAAAACAAAAAAAAAGATGTTACTTGCAAGCATTTGTACATGTTTAGAGTTAATTTCATGTATGTGCTACAGCTGCAGAGGAGTTTCTTTACCATGACTTTGGCCAACAAGAGCTCATTAAAATGTTACAAAACGCATGCCATCCGCTTTTTAAAAAATGATTTAAACAGCCGAGATTAACAATCCTAGCTTTCCTAAAAGTAAGGTGTTTGGCAGCCAAGAAAAACCTAATTAACCTCACAGAATTATTTGCATCTTGGCTTATTCAGGTTTTCAACTAGTTGAAGAGTGATTAAAGAGAAAATAAAAGGCAAACAAAATGCATTTCACAGTCTTGGAATAGGAAGAAGAGAGCACTTTATAAACCTGACGCATTTCCCAAGAGATACTTTTTAAGGGTATCAATCATTCAAAAGTCTGTGTGATCTTGGCATCCATTAAACATCCACTTCAGATGCCACAGAATCTCTTAGTAAATCTCAGTAAATGACGTGGACACCCTCCAGGTTACATGTATTCTCAGCCTCAGTTCTTGAAATGTGCAACATTACAAAAAAACATAGAAAACGTGGACCATCACAGTGCTCTCTTATACTTTCTCTATTCAGGCTGTAGCTCAGCTCTGATCCTTTCATCCTGATAGGAGGGAGTTGTCTGTAGCGCACTGAAAACCATTTTAGCTGCTGCCATGCATTGCTGGTAACACCCAAACCAATGTTCTGCTCCCTAATAGCTTTGATAATAAAATGAGCATGCCTTCCGAACTTGTTGATGGTCTTCAGCTTGGACGAGAATATGGTGAGGGCTTATATAGGCATGTAATTAAGGAACTGAGGTTGAATAGTTAAAGAATTAAAACAGTCTAATGAACACATTCATTTTCTATAGGGACATTTTCAGTTTCATAATTTGGCTTTCTCCTACAAAGGGACAGCCATTGCAAGTTTGGCTTTGTGTGGCGGCATAACACCCCAAGATAGGAAGAGTTGAGGAGGTTGGTGTTGAGAGGAGCCAGGAAGGTTGTTCAGTTTCCTTTAACAGATGTCTGTAGATGGGGCAAATACCTTCTTCTTGGGCAAGACAGAGCAGACTGGGAGAGGGCGAGGCAGACATTTCAATTCTGAGCTCAGTTGGGTGAAACTTAGGTCCAGCCTCTTTGCACAATCGCCATATTTTCGGGGCAGGAATTTTGGAATCACGCTGCAGTCTTGACTGTTGTAGGACTCGGAGACGTCCTTTAATGTGCTTGATGCATTTATACTGTACTATGAGGCGTGTCCACGTCATGTGCACTTTTACACGTGGTGTTTTTGAGGAACATGTGGTACACTCTCAAAGGGTGAGAGTGCGCCTTTTAACTGGGCTGCGTCTACTGCAGGCATCATTAGAGAAGTCGCTGGTAAAGAGAAGGGTCCCTTGACTGGCCAGCATTTCCTTGAACTCTTGTGAACCGTTTCACTTGCAAAATAACCGAAAAGCCGCTGAAATAATGTTTAGTTCTCCAAAATTACGAGGATCTCGTGCACTGGTAGAAAAGTTCATACTTCTGATGCCTCAACAAGTTAGAACTTCTGCCTTGGTGTGCAGCCGCTTAAAATCGTTTTAAGGTTTCATATACTAACCAGTTACTCTAAGCAGTAGGAAAAAAACGTGCAGTACTGAACAAAATGCACCAGTGATTGGGTACGCCCCCCCCCCTCCCCCCGAGAGATGCCTCTTCACAGCTTAGGAAGGGCCCTGTTCAAGCCCGTCTTGGCGAATCATGCCCCATGCACATACTCCCCCCCCCCTACTGCAGAGATGCCCCACCCGTGCTGTGCTATTCCTAAAGCACCCCCTCCTCCTCGCGCCGTGGCTACCTGACCCTCGGGTGTTATGCAGTATTACTTGGACTGCACAGTGCACTTTCACATTTTATTTACATCATCACGCCGCAATCCGCATTGAACTTGTGAACATACTGTGAGTGTGCACAAGTGACAAAATCAATCCATCACATCCAATCATCCCCGATCGTCGCTACTTTGTTCGGCGGCTGGCTGGCTGGCTGGCCACTGGGCCACGATGACTCGGATGGTGATGGTGAGCGGGCCTCAGAGCCTGATCCAGTGCGGGTATGGTGGGGTGGGGTGGGGTGTGGTGGCAAAGCAGTATATGCGCGCGCATTACAGTGTGAAAAACATTGCGCACGCTGCTTACCAACCCCCACTGATTTTATGAGCTCAGCCTTCCCTGCCCTCTGCCCTGAACCGAAACTGAATCCATCCCAGCCTGCCTGGGCAAGTACTGATCCATCTACTGGCAACATGATCTTTATGATGAAACACACAAACCTCCTCCTCATGATTAGAGTGACCAGGCATGATCAACGAAATAAAGAGTAAGTAAACCAGTCGACGTAGCGTAGGCCTCACCTGCGCAGATTTATTCATTTATTTGGCCGCGGGCCTACGCCGCCTACACCAGGCCAGTCCTGCACCAGGCCATCTTGATCAAACCAGTCAGTCACCAATGAATCAACATTATGATTTTTTTTTAAAACAGTAATACTGCGGCCTGTCGCCCCCCCCCCTCGCCCTGCTGCGCAGCTTTATTTATTTAAATCCTAATCATGTTGATTTGGCGGCGCCGGCCATCATGACCAGCAGAGTCCACTCCAGACGTATACCAATCAACATGACCAGCAGTCATCACCATCACGGTGGCGCCGCGCCTGCCGCCTGAGTGCCAGGCCCTGCTCCCTCGCCCTCACCCTCACCTGGTGAGCAGAACTGTACTGAGTCGTCCAAGCAGCAGGTGAGGTCCCGACTACTCCCGCTTCTTTGAAAGGCGGCGCAGGCATAATAATCAACACCACCACCGACCGGGGTGAGGTGCGGGCGGCCTTGCGGGTATGCTGGGGCGGGCGTGCGTGCCAAGGCAAAATTTAAATAGCGAATGGTCAATGCGCGCGCATTCAAATCTGCGCATGCTTCGCTGCCTCTGCCACGCACAGCCCCAACCCCCGCAGAAAGACCGCCCTGCCCAACTCAACAACAACTACAGTGTCCCGCCCACCACTGATCCACGGCCGCCCAGAAGGCAGTCTTGAAGACGAGGGAGTGAGGAGGAGAAATGGCAGTCTGGGCATTGAGTCAGTGTACTATTTACAGTTTCAGTTTTACACATCAGTCAACAACCAACCAGTACGGTATTATTCTACTCTTCAGAGCTTAAAAAACAAAGTGACAGCAACAAAGCACACGCTCTCTCTGACGCACAACTCGTTATAATAAATCAATTACTGACGCAGGTGCACTCAATGCTGTCTTGACTGTAGACCCGGCCCTAATAATTAGGTGCCGGTGCTAAGCACCGGCAAGCTCCGGCTCAAATTAAGCACTGTCTATGCCCCAAATTTTTATCAAGATAAGTATTGGGTTATGTTAAACATTGCCTTGGCGGGATGGGAATCACATCCATGGATTGTACGGGGTGAGTGCAATGCAGTAATGGAGGTTTCTTTGGATAGATCGCACCCGCCCATACACGGAGCAAGAGTGTTTAAACAAGCTGAGGCGCTGGGCATGTGAGCGGATGGGTGGGAACTATGTGATGTCTGGAGAATGCGACACCCAACACACAGAGAATATTCTTTCTATTCCCTCAACCATGTACTCCACACGAGAATAGATAGAATATATTGCTCCAACAGGATTGCAATGCTGGTACCCCAAGCCACATATTTACCGAAGATTTTTTCGGATCACAACCCATGGACATTGTCCTCACCTGGGGCAGGGTGCCTACCCCGGTTCCCACATGGCATATGTGGCCGCAGGTATTAGAGGATTCAGTATTCCACACGGATAAGCTAGATACCATTGAGCATTATTTCGCAGAAAATAGCAACACAGCGTCGAATAGACTGATTGAATGGGATGCTTTCAAAGTCGTAGTTCGGGGAGGGCAATCAGTACGACAGTGGGTGGCAAGCAGGAAATCCACAAGTCCCTAGTGGAGGTGGAACACACTATGGGTAGGCTAGAACAAGACGCAATAACTGACGAAACCACACAGGCCCCACTCCAGGAGGCCAGAATTAAACACGCAGAGCTATTGGAGTCTCTGTGGGTCATTGATTATCAAGCATACTCGCGGCGAACTCACACTGAAGCAGATAAGTCTGGGACCTCGATTGCCAGGTTGATCAGAGATACCCCCACCACAGTGGTTATAAATGAGATAAATACATTGGAAGGTGTTAGTGCCATCACTCAAGGAGATATCAATGCTGTCTTCTGACAATACTATGCCGCACTATACGGTACACCGATAGCAGTACGGAGGTCCACATGGAGGCTTTCTTGTCCACCCTCACATACCCGCAACTCATGACGGCAGTCCAGAAAGGACTGATAGGGCTCATCACCCAGTCTGAAATTAGGGTTGCCATGAAGGGACTCCCGCCTAACAAAAAACCTGGTCTGGACGGTCTTCCAATAGAATTTTATGCTACGTATGCAGACTTACTAGTGCCCCAACTAGAAATATTATATAACACAGCATTGGAGAAGGGCTGTTTACCACTCACCACGGCTCAGGCATTAGACTTATCACTCCCAAAAGTAGGAAGGGACCTCACAGACATGGCCAGCTATCGTCCACTATCCTTGTTAACCACGGAGTATAAAATACTAAGTAAGGTGTTGGCCAACAGACTATTGCCCTCTCTGTCCAAACTCATCCATATAGACCAAACTGTTTTTTTTACCGGGCACATCGCTGAATACTAGAAAGCTTCACTATCTGATGACAGAAGCCCCGAAACGGCATCTTCATACGGGTTGCATTTCTCTGGAACTGAGGCAAGCATTTAACTCTATAAAATGGGAATATATGTTTCAGGTGCTGGAGAAATCTGGGATTCCAGAGGGATATATTACCTGGTTGTGTCTCTTATACAATGCCCCCACAACGTGTGCACATACTGGTCATATCTTATCAGAATACTCCATATACAAGGGGACTAAACAGGGTTGCCCTCTGTCGTCTCTAATCTTCATCTTGGACTTGAACCGCTGGCACTAAGAGTGCGTAAAGATCTCCTTGACAGGAGTGTACCGATAGGGCAGTCGACGCATCTTTTCTCTGCGTACGTTGATGATATTATTCTGTATCTTCAGGATCTCGTCTGTCCTTGGATCTGATCTACGAAGTATTTCACCATTTTGAAAAAAGATCAGGCCTGGCCATTAATGTTGCAAAGCCACACACGTTTTTCTTCACAGACCATGCAGAGATTACAGATATCGAATTTGGGGATACCAGACTCCAGGTGGCTCCACATACATTCAAATACCTAGGTATTCAGGTATATCGGACACATACAGACATATTAGATGGTAATCTACACCGAGCGCTTAGAGCCTTGCGTTCCAGCATCACTTTCTGGACTACGCTGCCACTGCCTGTCATGGATAGGGCAGCCTTGGCGAAAATGGTGGTCCTACTGCGACTACTGTATTATTTCACCAACCTACCACTTATGGTACCACACACTACGTTTAGATTGATGAACACTTTGCTTATTGACCTTATCTGGGGTGCTGGTAGACGACGTATTAGTCTGAAGAAATTGCAATTGGATACGTGTAAGGGGGGCCTGGGCGTTCCGGACTTGCATGCATATACTACGCATGCCAATTACAATGCCTGTCATATTGGATGGCGGGGCGTAATTTACAGCAGATAGGTTATACGGAGGCAGACATAGATCGTGGTACCCTGCATACCTTGTTACTGCCTGGTGGTAGGATCCAGAGGGACCTCCCCCCACTGCTGTGCACGGCGCTCCAGTGCTGGAAAGCAGCGCTGCAATATGCACACGCACCCCCGGCATACGCGGGAAACATTCCGCTATTAATGATTCCACTGACGGACAGCAGACTCACTAAGCGTAAGATAACACCATGGCTGGACGAAGGGATTAACACAGTGGCGGATCTGTTTGGGGAAGGGACGCTGCTGGATCATGATACCTTTGTCAATGAATCTGGAGCCCCGGCGCACTTATATTTATTATATGCTGCACTGTTCCAGTATATAAAAATGCACTGGGCCCCACAGAGACAGGAACCCCCCACTCATGATCTGGTCAAGATGCTTTACTATATGGGCAGGCGTAGTGGCCTTATTCGGTGGCTCTATACTGGTTTGCGCTTACATACAATGGTTGCTCTGGATGCACTGTGGGCAGCATGGAATGGGGACATAAAAAGGGACTTAGCTGATAAGGGATGGGAGAGTGTTTTTGAACACCCCAAAAAAACCTCTAGAAATGCGAAGTTCAAATTTATTCAGACTATGGTTCTTCAACGGGCTTACCTTACTCCACATAAATTGGATAAAATGTTCCCACAGACGCAGCATTACTGTCCGAGATGTTTATTGGAAGGGGCAGACCTGCTTCACATGTTATGGACTTGCCCGAAAGTGCGGGGTTATTGGGACAATGTTAGACTCATAACCGGAGGGGCTGTACACCGTGAAATACTAAACACTGCAGAGGAATGTATATTCGGCCTGCATATAAAAGTGTCCAAACATAAAGTACAATATTGATTTATAGACCTGGCGCTTATCTTAGCGATACGTGCAATCACTATGCGGTGGAAATCACGGAAACCCCCGACTGGATTCACCTGGCATAGCGAGATGTTGTGTTGGGGCAGTGCAGAGAGTGCTGCTTTACGAAGAGAGGAACTTAGAGGCTTACGCAAGACTCCAATAGCACTGGAATGGGATGTTATGCTTGAGGCCCTAAAGTCAGAAGACCTTACTCAGTAACCTCTGGACTCACACAGTTGAACACACATTAGGACACCCAATCCCCGAATGACACGTAACATGCAATGTTTTTGTCTATAAATTCATAATTTTGCTGTGAGCCTACAACTTTTGTTATGAGATATTCATGATCTTCTGGATGCAAATGGGACTGGAGGGTTGAGGAGGGGGGGAGTTGGGGAGGACACGTTTGTTAGTTTATTATTCATGTAAATAGCCATAGAACTGAGATCTGCTCCAGGATATTAATGGACATTCAGAATATTGCAAACGTGACCGAATATACCGGTGTCGTGGACTTTATGTATAAGATGATAGTCCTATGGACATAATACGCTAGCAACGTAAATACTGGTATATGTTACTCTATATGCGACTATGGCTATATATGATGTGCAGCATGGAAATGTGATGTGTATGTTCTACACAAAATAAATAAAATGATGTCTAAAAAAAAAAGCTTTCATGTGGCTTCTGTCTCCCTCCCTCTACCCTGGATGTGATGCTCCGGTCAGAGCTACGGACTATGAAACTCAGGAACCAGATTTGAGTCTCGGTGTCGGCTCAACATAATGTGATTCTGGGCAAATCACATAATCATTCCATGCCTATAAACAATGCGCATGATCTTGTGTAATGGAACTGGTACTCATGTAAAGCGCTTCAGCGCTCCAATAACTTTGGGTCGAGTTTGTGCTATATTTTAAAAACTGCAGAAGAATGCACTGTGGTGAGAACAAAGCCTTAACATAAGACAAGCCAACTAGATGCCCATTTACTGGTGGAATTGTACAAAGTGAAACCAGAAAACCTAGATAAAACACAGCTTCCTTGCTGAAATTGTGTGAATTTAGGCAAACATTTTATTTCACCAAAACTCTTTTTTTCTTCATTACTGTGTACAAAAGCACTTTCGAATATGTGATTTCAGATTACCAGTTGTACATAATTATCACTTTTAACAAGTCCTTCTCGGAGAAGTGCTATAATGTGCCCTATTAATGTTAAAGCTTCCATATGTTAAAGAAAAACACTTTTTTTTTACTTTGAAAAGACTAACATTTTACGTGGCTTGTTGTATGATTTACATAACACATATTTTCAGGGCTGGGCTCGTGCACAGGTTCGAAGATCAGAGACAGACCCTTGGCTCGGCTCTCCCTGTGAATTTATTGACTTGCCCACATCTAATGGTCAGTGATAGACAGCCTATACCCAAGAATGAGTTCCTGTCCCTCTGCTTTTACATCAGGCCTTCCAGTTATAATGAAAACATGGCGCTGTGGTTTGAAACCGACAGTCCGTTTTTTTGTTTGAAAAAATATTTATATATAGTGCTTTAAATGGGCCGGTACTCACCGGTACGGAGTACCGTCACTTCAGAATTTTCTTGCCGTCAGTACCGGCACTTCTCTTTCAGGGCAAGGCAGGGCTCCAGAGGAGCTTGTAAGTCAATGAGCCCCTCAGTGGCCTTTTGCAGAGTCGCTGCTAAAGATTCCAGCAGCACCCAACTGAATGTCCTAGACTGCAGGGGGTTGAGAGGGCTCACATCACACTGTGATAAACAGGACAGGGTCTAGACAGACCCTGCACTGTTGATCAGATGTGCAAAGACCATTCGGCTGAAAGGGATTTCACCCCCACCCCTCCCCCTCTCTATTAGGTGAGTAAAATGGGCTGGGACTGCCAGACAGTCATCCAGTCCCATTTAGTGTATTGCACTGGCCCTACTAAAGCGTGTGGCAGCACAATACAATACTCAACCTTCATCAAAGGCGCTTTATGTTTAGCACAGGAGCTGCTCCCCTTTGTGTGCCCTGTAAACACTATTTGCTGCATTTACAAGATAACCGGGACTGACCAGGGTACTGGGGCAATGGGTGTGAATTTAGCCCGGCACATAGGGCAATGCACAGCAGGAAACGTTGGAACACGCCAGGAATTAGCTCCCATGACAACTGGTCATGCATTTGGTTGGGAGAAAGATGAGATTAACGTAAAAGGACAAGGGAGGGAGGAATGTAAAGTGAGGTGACAGGTGAAGTTAAGATGGCAGCTTTTTCAGATAAAAATGCAAGATATTTGCTGAGTTCTGAAGTAATTAATGGACTACAAATGAGATATTAACACACATTTGTGTACGTTCAAAAATCTGGTGCATTTCTTCTTAACTCATGTGTCTTTGGATCATATATATATATATTCACTGAAAAAAACATAGGTTACAGACCATGTATAGTTAGGAATTAGCATTTACAAAACCTTGAAAATTCACTTGAAAAAAACCATAGGTTATAGACCATATATAGTTAGGAATTAGCATTTACAAAACCTTATTTTACTCACACAAAACCATTGAAATTCGCATATATAGTTAGTTGCACTAACTATATATCGCGCACCCGCAATCCACTGCTGATCATGTCACATATTACATCATTCATGACATGGTCAGTGACATCACATTCGATTTAAAACAAAGACCCCAAATGGGCTCAATGGGGACGAAGAAATGCATGTCCATCTATAAATTCAAGTGGCAATGATACAACGTAACGATTAGACAATAAAGAAAAAGCTCAGCTATAACCATCTGATTTCTGGAAAATAGAAAAAAATATATAGTAGCGGTACTATACCAATTGTGACACTTCACAATAATCACTGATTTGGAGACCATATGAACCCGGGACTTAAGGGTACTATACCGAGTGTACAAGGTGTTCAATGGATAATCAAAGGAGATAACATTACTAAACAATATTCATCCTGTCCAGACAGCTATTTAATCATACAGCTAGCAATGACTAAATGCCACTCTATTTACAAAGAAAAATCGATAATTAAAGAACTGTGTAACTTGAAGAAACTACTGTTACCAGAATGCATCACTCTGGTTTTTAATGAACACTATAAAAGGAAAAACAAAAAAAGGACTCACAATGCCGTGATAAAGAACATTTCTTGTTTGAAACGTTGGTGGGTGATGGTGGCGGCTTCTATGAATTAAAACAAGCTTTAAAGAAAGATTCTTGTGTTTGGGAGTGCGGTTTTTCAACGATTGCTGGTCAATGATTTACGGGGCTTGGTCTGGCCTCGAAATCGGCACCCGTTATTTAGAGCGCACCGGTTTCTTTGGTGATATTGACTGTAAAATGGATTGAAACCGATTGCACATACAGGTTGATATAAATGTAACATTGCATTTTTATGTGAATGTATAGATTGTCAGCAAAAGTGTGTCTTCACTTTTCATGCACCACGTGGTGATAATGAATGAAAAAATTAAGTATTTATTGAGGAAGCATACTGCATTGTCGCCATGTGATCAAGGTTACCTGGTAACCGAAACGCGTCATGCCGGAAGAAGACCGTGAGAAGAGTTAATAAATCATCCTGAAATACTTATTTGCTGCCTGGTGGTTTGTCATTCTGTGGTCCGAGAATGCCGTTTTTCAGAATGTGCTAGGATATATATATATATATATATATATATATATATAACGCTCGGTCAAGGAAGGGTTTATTGTGGGGGAAAAACACACATATATATTTAGGGACCAGTGACAAAACGTAAGAGACTTGTGGAGATAGTAAGCGAGAGGTGGGAGTAAGAGAGGCCGTACCAGCGAGAGAAGGATAGAGGCTGGGTAAAGATGAGAGGCAAGTGGAGAGGACATTTGGATGTAAAGGCATGGAACCAGCAAGAGACATGATGAGGCTGGTCGTAGGGAAAAGGGCAGTGGCAGTGCTTAAAAATGGACCAGTACTCACAGGTACATAAACGCATTTCATGTTTTTGATATGTGCTGCAACCGGTACAGAAGTCAATATGTACCATCATATCTTGCCCTTAGCCCACCCACTCGCCACACCTCTAGCTTATTTGAATGAGTACCTGCACTTATTTTTTCCCATTTGAAGCACTGTGTGTATATATATATATATATAATGCAAGTACCCGTACGGTGCAGACCGGCGCCTTATTCATAGAATACAGCGATTGGAGGGATTCTACCATGTTTTGACCTCAGAATTACCACACTACTAGTTAAAAATAAATTAAAAAAATAAAAGCAAAAAGTGCTGTAATAAGAGGTAAAACAAGTGCCGTAATAAAGCGTTAGCATTTGAAGTGATCAGAATAACTAAGACTACTTTTTAGGTCGAGCCTTTACCATTCCGCAGGAATGGGAAATGGGGAGAATTCAAGTCGGCTATTTTCTCTTCAAACCAAAGGGCTTTCAGCCCGCGGTTTTCATGCAGTGCCCGTCAACATGCACGCGCATCGCATGCAAGCCCAGCCCAGTCCTCCCCTCATTCTCGCCCACCCACCAGGCTCTCCCGCCCCCATCAGGCTTCTCTCCCAATCCGCATGCAAGCCCAGCCCAGTCCTCCCCTCATTCACGCCCACCCACCAGGCTCTCCCGCCCCCATCAGGCTTCTCTCCCAATCCGCATGCAAGCCCAGCCCAGTCCTCCCCTCATTCACGCCCACCCACCAGGCTCTCCCGCCCCCATCAGGCTTCTCTCCCAATCCGCCTGCCTCCCCTCGCGCATTCACGCCTCCCACCAGGCTTTCCCGCCCCCATCCGGCGTTTCATTTTTTTGTTTCTGGTGCACGTCGCGTTTCTCCTGTCCGAGTGCTCGCACCGCTTCCACCGCCTGGCTGGCTGCTCACTGGCTCCCTCTCCCTCCATTCATGGTTTTTCATGCATGGCAAAAATCAATCGTGTTTATCAACATCGTGAAAGGCGTCTGCTTTCGTTTTGCACACGCGCCCTTTTCTCGCGTGCACCTGGGTCAGAAAAGGACGCCATGCTTCTTCTGTCGATTGCTTTGGAGGGGTGGGCTGTGCGCTGCAGCCCCCCACCCCCTTGTTTTGCAGCGCACATGCCGCCATTTGCAGCAAACGGTTCGGGTTGGCCCGACAGATGGTCGTGTCCGTTGTGGTGGTGGTTCAGTCCCCATGTTCCGTTTTCTACTCCCATGTTGGGATCTATAGACGAGCATTTTCTGTACGCATCTGCAGAATACGCGACTGAGGTCCACGAAAATGCTAGGAAGTGCCACGCTGTATCTCAGCGCTCAGCGTTGGTATCTCCTTTTCAAAAGGAACAAGGCAACGCGGGCAGAATATTCAAGTAGAATTTCAGCCTCTCGCATCAGGCTTCTCTCCACGCCTCCCACCAGGCTTTCCCGCCCCCATCCGGCGTTTTTTGTTTCTGGTGCACGTCGCGTTTCTCCTGTCCGAGTGCTCGCACCGCTTCCACCGCCTGGCTGGCTGCTCGCTGGCTCCCTCTCCCTCCATTCATGGTTTTTCATGCATGGCAAAAATCAATCGTGTTTATCAACATCGTGAAAGGCGTCTGCTTTCGTTTTGCACGCGCGCCCTTTTCTCGCGTGCACCTGGGTCAGAAAAGGACGCCATGCTTCTTCTGTCGATTGCTTTGGAGGGGTGGGCTGTGCGCTGCAGCCCCCCACCCCCTTGTTTTGCAGCGCACATGCCGCCATTTGCAGCAAACGGTTCGGGTTGGCCCGACAGATGGTCGTGTCCGTTGTGGTGGTGGTTCAGTCCCCATGTTCCGTTTTCTACTCCCATGTTGGGATCTATAGACGAGCATTTTCTGTACTCATCTGCAGAATACGCGACTGAGGTCCACGAAAATGCTAGGAAGTGCCACGCTGTATCTCAGCGCTCAGCGTTGGTATCTCCTTTTCAAAAGGAACAAGGCAACGCGGGCAGAATATTCAAGTAGAATTTCAGCCTCTCGTTAGTTGTGCTTTTATCGTTTGGCTCTCTGTGGCCGCTTCTTAGTCGTCTGGAGCAGAAATGCCAGTCTGTGTCCCAATTAGGTCCTGGGTCCTCCCCCTCACCCTCACTCACTCACCCTCACTCACCCTCACTCACCCTCAACCCCTCACTCACCCTCACTCACCCTCACTCACCCTCACTCACCCTCACTCGCCCTCACTCACCCTCACTCGCCCTCACTCGCCCTCACTCACCCTCACTCATCCTCACTCATCCTCACTCATCCTCACTCACCCTCAACCCCTCACCCTCACCCACCCTCAACCCCTCACCCTAACTCACACTCACTCCTCACTCACCCTCACTCATCCTCACTCACCCTCAACGCCTCACCCACCCTCAACACCTCACCCAAACTCACACTCACCCTCACTCACCCTCACGCTCACTCACTCTCACTCACCCTCAACCCCTCAATCACCCTCAACCCCTCAATCACCCTCAACACCTCACTCACCCTCAACACCTCACTCACCCTCAACACCTCACTCACCCTCAACACCTCACTCACCCTCAACTCCACAGTCACCCTCACACGCACTCACCCTCAACTCCTCACCCTCACACTCACACACTCACACCCCCTCACTCACACTCACACACACTCAATGACAATAACTCACACTCAGACTCACACACCCTCACGCTCACACACCCTCACCATCACCCCCCATCACCCTCACACCCCCTCACTCACACTCACTCACACTCAATGACAATACCTCACACTCACCCTCACTCACACTCAACGCCTCCACCTCAACTCCTCACCCGCACTCACCCTCAACACCTCAATCACCCTCAACACCTCACCCTCAACACCTCACCATCACTCACCCTCAACACCTCACTCACCCTCAACTCCTCACTCACCCTCAACACCTCACTCACCCTCACTCTCACTCATCCTTACTCACCCTCAACACCTCACCCTCATCTACGCAACGCCACTCATCTACTAAAAGACACTCAACTACGCAACGCCACTCAACTACGCAACGCCACTCAACTACGCAACGCCACTCAACTACGCAATGCCACTCAACTATGCAACGCCACTCAACTATGCAACGCCACTCAACTATGCAACGACACTCAACTACGCAACGCCACTCACACATGCAACACCACTCACACATGCAACGCCACTAAACAACGCAACACCACTCAACTACGCAACGACACTCAACTACGCAACGACACTCAACTACGCAACGACACTCAACTACGCAACGACACTCAACTACGCAACGACACTCAACTACGCAACGACACTCAACTACGCAACGACACTCACACATGCAACGCCACTCACACATGCAACACCACTCACACATGCAACGCCACTAAACAACGCAACACCACTCAACTATGCAACGCCACTCAACTACGCACACATGCAACGCCACTGCCACATGCAACGCCACTCACACTGCCAACGCCACTCACACTGCCAACGCCACTCACACAGGCAACGCCACTCACACAGGCAACACAAATCACACAGCCAACGCCTCACACACAGGCAACACCTCTCACACACGCAACGCCACTCACACACGCAATGCCACTCACACACGCAACGCCACTCACACACGCAACGCCACTCACACACGCAACGCCACACACGCAACGCCACTCACACACGCAACGCCACTCACACACACAACGCCACTCACACACGAACAACACTCACGTTGCCAATAGATCGCGCAGTACGACAGGTGGAACTATTACAATGGCAAATAACAATGCCTTTCACTGTTGTTATCATTTAGAATACATAAAGGGCTTTGTCATTTACACAACCAATAGCTCAAACTTTCCTACTGCGAGACCTATTGGCAACGCCAGTGCTTGTTAAAAATATTAACCTTTCCAGATAATCTGGTGTACACTTATAGTCGAGCAGGCAGTACATCTTAAGACAACTCTGATATGACAAGGCAAGGCTGAGGGGATAAACTGAAGCGCATATTTTCACGGGCTGCTGTTTCTTGATGGAGAGTTCACTCTCGGTCATAAACAGCACCAGCTAAGACACAAGGAGCTCGCGCTGCCCGGTCTCGAAGAAGGCACCCTAGAGAGGCCACGTGACCAGAGCTTGCGCGAGCGACAGGAGGCCCATAAAATCCTAGCTGCTTTGCATACTCGACTCGCTTTCCTCGGTGTCTGGAACCAGCAGGCCCAGCGCAAGCCACATCCGAAGCCACAGACGGCGCAGCCACCTGGGCCCCCCGGCTAGCACAGCCCGGCGCGCTCTGCGCGCCCCAGCGGTGCGTGCACATCCTACGCATTTGTATAGTTTTTTTAGCTATCAAAATTGCTACATCCTTCCTGGGTACTTCAGTCTGTGACAAAATGCAAAAACGTCACGCTTCCTTTGACGGCCTCTGTACTCATATGCAATGTAAATGCACGAGCTTCGACAACAAGATCCTCGAAGTAGCAGCATGCCACCTTTAGGTTGGGTTTATGTGTCCGACCTGAAATAGTTTCCTCCTGTCAAACCTAGATGTTCTTTTTCTGCGCAGCACTTTAATATATGTTAAGTTGTGTTTTTTTTTTTTTACAAAGGGCAGCATGTGCCAATTCTTTTAGTGTCTTATGGAAATTTAACTTGCATACATACAATCTTCTACAAGGTGTTGATGTCCAATGGCGTGGGCTTCGGTGCAGGCAGGTTAATCCCATGAGTGAAGGCGTAGATCACGTCTTTAGACCGTCCACCTATATAGGGGTAAGTGTCATCAGCCGGTCCTGGGATTTAGGCGCTCTGTTGGTTGCGTTCCATTGTGGTGAGATACATTTACCAGAGTTCACTACTGAACACTCCGATAGTAGGGCCAATCATGCTAAAAATCTGCAAATATTATGGCATGTAGAGTTCGTTTTGGTCCTTGAAGTGCATCGTTTTGGAACTCAAATAGTGTTTTCATCCATCCTGGCCTGGGAATGTACAAGAGCAAATTAACTCCATTAATATATCTAATAGTTTAACCTCTATGGAACAGAACAGCGTTATTTGTATTTATTTTTTTAATCTGTTTTTATTGTTTTCGTATAGAACATCGGCACGAATAATAAAAAGCAAATAATCACATGTTGCAGTTAGTTCACAGAACCTTTGACACATATTACTGTTGAAACCATCAAAAATGTGGCTATTATCAGTTAGAACAGCGTTATTTTTAAAGTGTGACCAATTGCACCCGTGACAACTCTAGCACCTTTCGAAAGTGTTCCCTTGCCAGCATCAAAAAAGAGCCTGAAATGCACCTGTAATTGTGGTCTGCGATCATTGAACATCTTTGATAAATAAATGTGAGCCTTTGGCTAAATTAGTCACACTCTGCTTCATTCACAAAAAGTGACTGAAAATCTAGCTGCTTAGGTTTGTTCTAGGTCAACTATTACTTAGCAGCTAACAAAATTAGAGAAATCTACACATGGCTTTTGCAAGCGACCTTCTTCACACCTGTGTCATTCAGTATTTACAGCGACCAAACAATCCATTGGTTTAGGTCAAAGATTTAAAGTTCTTTTAGGAGATTGCTTTAAAGCTAATTTTTTTTTAGGTCTCGACTACCAGACTGTGCAAGCAGTCGGGTTGCAAAAGACCTATCGTAAACTTACAGAGGGGCTTACAACCCACTGGCTTTATTGTAACTCATTTGCTTGAGTTTCTGTCCTTGTGTTTGAGCATAGCCTCTTCATGATCCTTTTGCTTCGAAGACTTGTATCCTTTCACTGCTAACATTTAGGCAACTACGTTTTTTCCATTCAGCACTCCATGAGAGAGAATGTGTTTTCTAGCTCTCTCCCTTGTGTGCTCCTTTGTCCATCTCAAGTAACCCCCTGCCTGGCTCTGCTGCTCCTCACCTCTCCCAGCTTGCCTGAAAAAGCCCAGCAAAATGGATATTTTGGATAGGATCTGGCTGAAAAGCAGACTGAAAGGGTTGTTTTATCTCCTGCATTCCGCATATTGAATGAAAACACAAACTTTGGCACACAAAGCCTTTTATAGTGCTGGGGGATGGCCTCCTGCTGCACTCAGCTGGCGTTTGAGACAGGTTTACTTGGCATGACAGGTCTCCTGGAGGTCCATAAATCTTCTCCCTGGGCTACTATGGAGGGCCATAATTGCTGAATCTAGTGGAAAGTAAATGAGGCAAGCATTTTCCTTTATAGTTTGACACTTCCTTCTTTCAGAATATTCTCAGTGAAAACTATTTGAAAAATAAACCATGCTACTTATAAAGAAAAACATTGAATGAAATGTACTATTTTGAGATACTATGAGATTTGTTTATTTTAATCCAGGTTTAAAAATAAATTATTTTACCTTTTTTTTAAATAGATATGTGACTATGGACATGTTCCCATTCACTTTCCAACGTGGAAACCTACTTGCTCCTGTGGTGCTTTAAGGTTAGGAAAATGGTGTGTAAAGCTTTAGTGAATACCTGCAAAGTAAACATGATTTTGGATAACCACACACCGAGCTCGCAACCTGGAAAGGTTCTTTGCCTGCTTCATATGGTACAGAAATTAACACAAAGTAGGCATGTTTCTGCAGAATTAAGTTGATATATGTATGGAAATCATGACTTTTTGATTCAGGATTTCCTATCTGTGAGCAGAAATCCTATTGTTTTCGGCTCCAGGTGCCAATAAAGGGTGTTAAAATTTATCAGGTGGCATATACGTAGATTATGGCATGATCCTGAGACTTTGCCTCAAATCCATTGATCTATAAAAGTGAGTGATGCTCACAAAAAATGATTTCTACTGTGGTTATGAGAAGGAAAACTGCAGGTTTTCTATGTAGTGTACCCTAAGCGAACAAGACATGGGCATAAATGCACACAGTAGAGTTGTTCATTTCTTAGGCAATCTTTTTTGGGGAGCAAAATCAACATTATCTTGCTGTGGTCCAGGAACTGCACCACTACTCTCGTCAGCTTCACCCAATAGTTGGTTTGGAAAAAGTAGTGAATAAAAAGGATCGAAAGACACATCAGCTGAACGTTTTTAAAAAAGAATTGAGTTTTGACAAAAAAATCAAGGTATACCTGCGTCCTATTTAAACACACCTATTACTTAGAAATAGAGGTTCCTTAGATGCACCATTATACAGGGCATTATGAAAAGTAAAAGAAACAGATATATTTCTTACCTTGTTCAGGAGGAATCTGCATCATCGTCGTTACAACCAGCAAGAAACTAACCCCCCTCAAACAACTGAAAGCTGGCCTTCATTTCTTGAACTTATTAGCAATTCACTTTTCAAGACCCTCAAGAAGGACTACACCTGGCCATCCACCTGGGTAGCCCTAGGTCAGATTGTTGATCATTTAAATTCTCCTCTCTGTAACATAATCTTATCTCCAGTATTTTATTCTAATGATCACTTTCATTCTCAGGCCTCTTAACCTGCCCTGGTCATCTCCACTATCAGCGTACATTCCCTGCACAATGTTCAACCAACTAAATGTGCCTAGTTGTTCTGTTCTCTATTACTGATTTGCAATACAATTGTGTGAATGAATGAATAAATATTAGCCTTGTAAAGCGCAAACTTTGCCCAGAGGCATCAAGGCGCTGCGGATAGGGCCATTAGACAAGAGTACGTAAAAGGCTCACAAAGATAAGTTGGTGAAGATCAGATAAAGCCGGACAGTGGTATTTGGCTTAGGTAACAAGGCGCCACAAAGAATAGGTACACAGAATGTTATATGGAACCCTGTATTTGACGGTGCTATAAGGTGAGGAGAGCCACCCTGCTCCTCAGAATAGGCCTCAGCCTTTTAGAACAAATGACACTCCTTATCACACGTGATAATTTAAAGTAACAAAATTATGTAACGTGTTTCCACAAATTGGTTGGTGAAGAGCCAAGTCTTCAGGGCCTTACGGAAGAAAGAGTGAGACTCCAGTCCAGAGATTGAAGAAGGAAGGCAATTCCAGAGCCTGGCCGCCACACAGGCGAAGGCTCTACCCCTCATCTTACTCTCTTAAACCTGGGAACTACCAGCACATTTTTACTGGTGGCTCTTAACTGCTTGGTAGGGACGTATCTTCGAAAGAGCCTTTTAATGCCTTCCGAACCTAGGTTGTGAAAAGTCTTGTGGGTGAGACAGAGGGCTTTAAACAGGATTCTCCGGCCAAGAGGGAGCCAATGCAGCTTACTAATAGTAGACGAGACTGAATGGTGTTTGGGAAGGCCCATCACCAGCCTAGCAGCTGCGTTCTGCACCAGCTGTAGCCAATGAACAAGATCCTTGTGGATACCCAGGTAAAGGGTGTTACAATAGTCCAATCTGGACAACACTAGGGCAACAACTGCCTGCTTTTGGGAGGAAAAAGAAAGGAATTGAGAGATCTTCCTAAGAATCATGATGGTTCCAAAGCAGGTGGACACTGTTCTACTAATCTGGGGGCCAAGGGAAAGGGAGCTGTCAACTATAATACCAAGATTTTTTGCTTTGGACCCGGGGCAAGGGCATGAGCCAAGCGTGTCAGGCCACCAAGCATCTGACCAGATATCCTGTTGATTTCCAAAAATCAAAATCTCTGTTTTGTCTCTGTTAAGTCTGAGATTGTTCTCTACCATCCAGGAAGCTACTTACTGCATGCAATTTTTAAAATTTGTTGCAGATGCTTCTATGCTGTTGGTAATAGACACCATCATTTGGGTGTCATAAGACAGCATCTCCAGACCAAAGATCTTACGACCTTGGCTGGAGGGGCAACATAAATGTTAAAAAGGGTCTGGCTCAAACAAGAGCCCTGGGGGACTCCACAAAACAAATGATTAGGGTCTGAGTAATATTGATCCATCCTGACTATTTAGGACCAATCAGTAAGGAATGAGGTAAGCAGCGCCCGTGATCATCATTTATCTAAGCCTGCACACCAGCCTCGATGGAGATATGGAATCGAAGGCAGCCATCAGGTCCAGAAGGATCAGTAGTGTGGTATGACCAGTGTCAACCTGACCTCGGATGTTGTTAATTATAGAGGTTAATGCCGTTTCAGTACTGTGATCACTTCTAAAACCATGCTGTGAGCCATCGAGCAGTTGATGTTCCTCCAGATAGGAGCTGAGTTGAGAATTCAAATGTTTCCCCAAAATTTTTGCAGGGACAGTTAAAGCAGAGAAGGGTGATCATTTTTTAACTCAGCGGACTCCAGAGAGGGCTTTTTTAAAAGGGGTTTGACCACCGCAGTCTTCCAGAAAGAATTTCTTTAACCTGATTTTACGAAAAAAAGAGTGAATGTCTTGGTATACTTCAAAAAGATTGGCACTAGAATGAGGGACAAAAGAGAGGCCTTTGGAGAGAAGAGACTTGTTGTTAGCTGTTAAATTATGTAAGGATAGATTGAAGATGGGTATCACATCCCCTGTCTCCAATATTGTTTGTTCCGGGTCTCTAGATATTGGTGGGGTTCCTGGGGATATTGATGGCTCTGGTATTGGCCCCTCAATTGATTTTGGAACCTCACTCTCTGACGTCCCCTCCGTCCTCCGCGCTGGCCTAAAAAAGGTTGACGCAGGTTTCTTTGGCTATTTTGGGGGATATAGGGGCCCTCTTCTTGATACGCCATATCATTATCATCTTCGGAGTCGGGGTCAGAGGAGTCTGAGAAAGTGTTGATTTTTTGATGAGGATTATAACTCAGTTCTCCCTGTTGATAATCAGTTTTATAAAAATTCTCACCTAGGTAGGGGTATGTGCGCTCTACAGTGTAGTATCTTTTGTCTTTTAAGAACTTATCATTCTTCCTCTTTTTCAAGTAGTCTATAAAGGACAAAACGTCTTTCTTTATTATTTCCAATTGCTTCTCAGCTTCTTCTAATGTAGTGGCTTTCTTAATTTTATCTTCTAGGACCTCTATCTCTTTTTTTATATCTAAAGTTATTTCTTTCGATGTTGATATTATTAAGATCATGAGATCCCTAGAACACCGGTTCGCTATCATACTCCACTTTGTAAGAAAAGCTTTAACATCCACAAACAATCCAGGAATATTACGGACTCTGAGTCCCAATGGGATTATTCCTGCTTTTAAGTAATTCAACATAAATTCCCCATGGGCCTCTATCCTTGCCAATTTCTTTTGTAGTGCTTGTAATTTATTATTGTCTGTGCTATTTTGAGAATTAGTGGAATTGTTACCAAATGTATCATTGGTGCCTACAAGGGTCTCGAAATCTTCATCGGAAAAGCCGAAGGTTTGAAGATTCGCCATTCTTTGAAATATGTTTGACTGACTTTTTCTTAATAAATCTTCGCAATTCCTAAATTGTAGGGAAAGACTTAGAAAATAGGAAATAGAATATGAAGGGTAAAGCATACAGAGAGATATCCAAGTGTCCTAGAGCGGTTAATGTAATACATACACAACAAACAAGTCCCACACGGCTTGCCGTGGGTAAATAGTGGCGTTAAACAGGGACCCCCTGAATAAGATCAGATTCCTGGATCAGGGCTAAACAATTGATAGAGAAAAGAGCATCCAGGCAAACACAATGTAGGTAGGTAATTGAGGGGAAAATAAAGAGAAAAGTAATGTATACCATCAAATGTTTTAAGTAAATGCGATCAGAACTCCCATAGAAACGACAACAGGGTTGCATAATGCATGCATTGGTCTACGAGTTTTGTATTTGTGTCCTTATTTTGCGGTCTAATATGTGTGTGTTGTAAGAATTGTCTGGCTTCTTTGTCTAACCATAACCATCCAAGTCTAATGAAAGATTAAGGTGTCTGAACACAAGCAAAAGGATTCTAAAAAATATAATTTTTTTAATTATAGAAAAAAGCTGTTGTTGTCCTGATGAAGACGCAGTGTTTGCGTCGAAACGCGTTGGCAGAAAAAACATCTACTCTGACAATCAGCTGTGGGAATCATCATATGTTTTAACTTTTCCCTTTGATACTAGAGATTACTATAATTTAATATTGTATTCTCATTTTATTGCTTTTATATAACTTTTGTACTTGATTGAACATGTCTATCAATTTTTATCAATGTGATTAAATTTCATGTATGATTACATCTACCGTTTAAAAAATCTTTCTTTTTCTTGTGTTTATATTTACTATACTAATAAGTTGCCAGCTACCTACATTGTGTTTGCCTGGATGCTCTTTTCTCTATCAATCGTTACATGCAGAACACTCATAAGTCTGACAGCCAGCAAGAGTTTCCAGGTTCATGTACCTACAAAGAGAATCTCCCTGCCTCTGCAAATTAAGAAGCTGGTCTCTTGAACAAATAAGTGGCAGTGAAGGATCAAATTCTCCAGTAGGGTTCACTACATTGTGTGGCAAGACATGGCAAAGTATACACCTTTTGGAACATTATAGCACATTCACATTTAATATGTTGATAACTCACTAGGAGGAACATTAGGACTAGAAGTTTGAGGAGGTGGGTCAGAGGTTCCAAGCATATTTGTATGGAGATATGATAGCAAAGACAAAGGCTGAAGCAAAACAGTTTACTGATTTGTAAACAAGGGTCAGAAAATTGCACCAGGCCTGGTTTTTGGCTGTGAGCCAGCAGGCTTGGTAGCAGCATGAGGTGGAGATATGCTTGGATACATTATACAGTCACAGTGTTAAAGTGTATGACTATCTTGTGAAGAGAAAATAAGTAATGGGGAGGCCAATTAGACGAATATTACAAAAGTCCAAACTTCTGAAAACTAATGAGTTTATTGTTTTGACTGAGTTGAAGGGTGAATGTGATCATACTGTACATAAGATCACTAATTGGAATCGTGCTACAGTACCTGTGTTGGTAATAAAGATATCCTTTTTCCTGAATGCAGAGAAGAGAACCCTGAGTGCTCTGCACGACGAGGCAACATTCACAGAGTAATGTGAATATTGTTGCTCCTAGAGATAGGTGCTGTTAATGAGGGAAAGTAGAGGGCCTCAGTTTTAGAAAAGTTCAGCATGCGTGACCATAATGCCACCCAAGCTTTTATGGCTGTGAGGTTGTTTGTGATGATTGACTAGAGATGGGTTGTGAAAGTAGAAAATGAAAGAAAGACTTGGATGCCATTATCTTAAAAGATAATAACACAGATGGAAAAAGTGAGTGTCCAAGACAGAACACTGAGGGACGCTTAGTGGAGAAGAAGTGGATATTAATGTCCGAGTCCTGAGTGACTAAGAATGAGCGTTCAGACAGGTTTGAGGGAGTAGGTTGTGTACTAGGCTACTAATATATACTTTAATCTAGAGAGGACAGCAGAGCAGAATGTAACTGTCAAAGGGCATTGATAGATCCAAAGGTCTAGGCAGTAGTGATAAAGTTGGGTAAATGTGTAAGTGCTGTTTCTGTGAAGAGTAGGTAAAGCACGCATTTCAGAAGGTGTTAAAGAGATAATGGGAGAAAAGATAAAGTGAGGCAATTGTTCAAGTATCTTTGAAAAACAACGGGATTTGAGTTACCGGACAATTGTAGGCATAGGGATGTAGGAACTTAAACACTTTTCTTACTTAACCTCATAGCTACTATGGAACGTCCAGCTCCAGTGCTGGACGTTCCATTGCGCAGTTGAGGTTCGAACGTTCAAAGGCCGACGGCAGCACTACGGAGGTAGTGGTGCCGTCGGCCGCCGAACGTGCGCAGCAGCTAAGAGGTTAAGAAGAGGCATGACCACTGCAGATTTTAAGCAAGCTGAGTATGTGCCAGATGTGAGGGAGTAGTTGAACAGAAAGGTCAGGTACAGAAAAACATTGAATTGGAGGGCCAGCATTTTGATAGTCTGAATACACTCTTGTTAGAAACTTGGTTATTAGGTGAGAGGGGTGAGAGAGAGCCAGTCCTTGTCAGGGTGAAGCGCAAAAGTCCCTAAATAAGCCTGTGCTTAAGTCTCTGGTAGCTTAGCACAAAAACAGTCAGGCTTAACTTTGAGGCAATGTGTAAAGTATTTAAGCAGCACTCCAACAGCAATAAAGTGAAAACACAACTAAAGAAAAATCCCAAGCTAATTTCTCTATCTTCCCCCAAACTGAAGATATCACTTATTAAATGTGATAAGGTAACCACATTTTAGTCTTTTTTTATCAGGTCAAAGAGGCAGTTTAAAACTGCACTAGAGGCTGCACTTGGAGGTCTGAGTAGTGGGCGCCACAATGAGGGCTGAAGCCCACTGGTACCATTTTGGTTACAGGAACTGGGTTTAGGGAGTACCATATACTAGGGACTTTTAGGTACATTAAATTGACCAATCAGGTGTATACTGATCTTACCATGTCTAGAAGGGAGAGCACACAAGCACTTTACCACTGGTTAGTAGCAGTAAAGTATGCAGACTCCTAAAAGCCATCAGAAATGGGTTCAGCAGAGGAAGAAAAAATCTAGGGTGACCCTGCAGAAAAAGCCATGTCTAACAACTCTCCTTTGCCGCAAAACCACGTATATACTATTAATGCATATGGTCAACTAGCCTCATGAGGTATATCATCTGGTAAGAACAAATTTGGTTTCTGGTATATGGAAAGTAGGGAATATAGCCATAATTTTAAGGATGTTTTTGGCGCAATGTCAGACTGCAGAATGCTCTTGCTACAGATACCAAATGGAGTCACATTTCTTGTACAAAATGAGACTACTGTAGTTTAGTTTGATGGCAGTCGTAAAAGAAGTTGAATTTCTCTAAATACACTTTGCATATAAAGCATGGCATGTGTAAAGTCGAGTAGTGCAAATATTTAGACCACATAATTACTTTTGCAATCTGCAATAACTATGTTGTGTTGCTGCCCCCCTAGCTGGGAAACGCCACTGTTCTTGATTTCTCCAGGGGACAGTACCATTGGTTTTGATGATGCATTTTTTCACCAGACCTGTAGATAACAGTCCTGGAAGAGAAATACTAAAGTTCAAACAATGTTTAAGTTTTTTCCTCTCCTAAAAACAGTAAACAGTATACAGTCTTTTAAACACCCTCCCATTCCTTCAGAGGCTGTTCCGGTGATTCTCGACCATTGGTTGTGCAATCTTTACCAGCTGCATTAAAAGACTGCCTGCTCATAGTTGTTTAAGACTTGTATCTTTCTAGTGACCAGTAAGACATATATTACACCCTTTCAGTATTTCACTTGTGGATGAACTATCATCCTCAACGTGTTTATTTCCTAATTGTGAAGGTGATGAAGGATTCTTCCCTACATGCAGCACTCATTGTCTCAAAAGACTGCTGCACTAAATGTCCTCAAAGACAGCTTAGGGTCTGAAATGTCTACTAATGTGTGGTAGTGGTACCTTGTACATTGAATTGTCGATCAATGTTTATCGCATATGCAATGGAAAAAGGCAGCCGCGGTGCGTCCATTGGGGCGTAGGGGCGAATCCCCACTAGCACATGGACCCGCGGCTGCCGCGGCTGCAAGGAAATTAATTTGTCATTTTCATTCAAATCACACACTGTTAAATACAATCCTCATGTCTGAATGCCATCGGGAATCCGGGCAGCACCCAGCGTATCCGGGAGTCGGGGAATGCTCTGCGGGCAGGGGGGCTGCTTGAGTTGAGTGACAGTCCACGCACTCACTCAGCTGCAGCAGCAGAGGTGTACCGAGGCTCTAGCGCGCAAGTGAAGCTTGGGTCTGAAACTAGCCCAAGCATGCGCATTGAAGTTCCCCTGATAGCGAGTGGCCAGGGGGGTGCTGGGTTTAACCAGGCGACAGCCCCCGGCGATAGAAAGGGCGACAGGGTGAGCACTAATTGTGCCTCCCTAGACAATCCTGGCGCTGCATGCAGCGCCAGGATTGGCCGGTCACCGCGCAGCAGGGCAGGGCAATCCATTATTGATGCCGCGCGTTCGTGGCTCAGCCTCACTACATAATGGCCAATGACTGTGTCTGACTTCATTGAATCATGCAGTGATTGGCCATTTCGCGGCGCTGCTGACGTTATGGATCCTGTCCTCTATACTCTCTCTGTGACTCTCGCCTCGTGATGTGTGCGCATCAGCCAGCCTGTGCTGTGCCCTGGTTTCTCTCTCGAGTCGACCCGTCGCCATCACAGTGACCACTCTTTCAACTTCAGTTCAGCACTAGTCTCTTTTTTTAGTGAGTATATTGATATAGAGTATAAGTAATAATTGTTCTATCTAATAATCTCGATTTATTTAGAACGACGACGCTGGGCCTTGTGCAGCAGCCAGAGAGGCCTAGGCTGTTTGATGAGCCGAGCTGTATATTACCATTATTTTTCAGTTAAAAAGTCACCCCTCTGTCCAGTTCACCACTCTAGCAGAGATTGGCACGCTTCTATCTGACACCTGCAGCAAAACTCAGAACCAGTGTAAATATTCCTGGCGGGCCGGCTTTCAGATTCTATGCCCAGATGACCAGGGAAACAACTCGAGCCTTCAGTCTGCCAGTGTGTCCAAACTAACCTTTGTGGCAGACTTTCATTTTAACTGAGAAGCCGTTGATTACTGCCGCCAGAACTTCTTGCTGTCAGTTATGAGTTTTGACATTTTTAATTTGACCTATTAAAGCACCTATGACTGGAGTAGTTAAACTGTTGGCTTGTAGGCGTTTTATGCACGCCTGTACATTGTGTCAGAACAAGCTGATAATACGGTTAAACAATGCCTTGTTACATGTATTTATACTCGTCGTAACACTTTCTGCTGCACTGAGAGGTGTGCGTGAGGTTTTCTTCAGTTTGAGGGCAAGTAACGTTGATTTAGTGTAAATGTTGCTGTCGTGCTGTGAATAGGTTTCCTGAAAAGTAACGTGCGTTACATTTAGGAAATGACTCGCATAGACAGATTGAAAGACATTTTGAACAGGTGAAAGTTCGAGTCAGCCCCATGTCAGGCAGAGCTGAACACGAGTGTTTCTGCCCAGCCCCACCTGCCTTTCAAAGGCATCAGCCTCTTGTGCCTGCTTGAGCAGGTGGGTTAATTTTCAACCGCAAGCAGGCATGCTCTCACAATTAATGTTTGTCTCCAGGGACCATTAGCCTCATAACAGAGGAACCAGGTTCATGGCTGTCGCCCTGAGTTTTGTTAACCTTCTGAAAATCATAAATTGATGATTTCTATCTTCCAAAGGTTTTTTGTGTATGTGGCCCCTACATAGTCTACAGAAATGTGAACCACTGTTGTATGTAGGTCTCCCTTGCAGGCCTTATATCTAAATTTAGATCCGTTTCTCTGAATGCCTTTTTCCTCAACTATTCTATTTTTGACGATGTGTGTTGTACTTTCATGGGATTGGCAAAAACTCCAAGGAGTGTGCCTCAAAATGTTTGCACATTGTACATTTCTATGTTTAATTCTGTTGCATTCCGCTGGCTGCAGATATTCAGGGTCTGAATCAAAAACTGCACTTTTAAGTAAGTTTACACTTTTGGGTAATTTTACTACTTTTCGGTATTCATATACTGAACTTTATAGTAATTTATACTTTTGTAGGAACTTGGTAGTAAGTTCAGCACTGCACATGGCCGACCACTGGTGCTACAACCTCCATTATTTTCTGTGGGATTTTGTTGCAGTACCAGTGGTTGGCCATGACCCATACTGGACTTATTTACGGTTGTTCCCTGGGTACATTTATTTATTTATTTATTTACTTATTTATTTAAAGTATTTGTATAGCGCGGCTAACACCTTGCAGGTTTCCTGGCGCTGGAGAATACTCTTTAACTGAGGAGAACGAGAGCGAGTAGCAGGCAAATAGAGTTAGGGAAATAGCCAGGTCTTGATACGTTTCCGAAAGGGGAGGAGTTGTGATATTTGGCGGATGTCAAAGGGCAGACTGTTCCACAGTTTAGCCGCTGCGACTCTGAAGGATCTGCCCCCAGTTCTAACTTTGTTGTATCTAGGAACTGTTACCAGACAGGCTGAGGCAGAGCGAAGGGTTCTGTTGGGGGTGTACCAGGAGAACAAGGCTTGCAGAGGTCTGGGCCCGACTCCATGCAGAGCCTTAAAGACAAGGCAAAGGGCCTTGAATGCCACACGCTGCTTCAGAGGGAGCCAGAGGGGTACTTGGCATCAACATTACCATGTAACAATCATTTTGGATGACGTGTCATGAGGGAGTGCTTGGGCCTGATGTTATTGGCCAGTTTCTCAATGCTGTGCTACCTTGGCATTCTTGGACCTATTAGGTACACAGTGATTGAGGTACTCAGAAATGCATTGTTATCTCTGTTTTTAAAAGTTTTGTAGTGTTTGTTCTGTTTGGAGACTACACATATTTTACTGATCAAATGGCATATTAAGTACATTTTGTTTCACCTTAACATCATCATCTGTGTGGAAAGACATACGTGATAGTCACGTGTTCTAATGGTAAAGGTAAGGCGTGGTTCCCAATGCTTTGTGAAGGCTATTTCCCAACTTCTGTGCAACTTCTACTACTCTTAGAGCTGAGATTTTCATTAAAGTCTTATAGTCTAAATTCAGCACCTGAGCATAATAGGACGGAATGTATGAAGCTCTGTGGTTATACTGAATAAGCAGCTACCTATGTTATGCCATCTATTAATGTAATAACTGCACTTTCACAATTGCTTTATTAACCTTCCTGCTTTCTCAAATTTGCTTGAAAATGCACAATTTTTCTTCAAAATTTTCTTGGGGGCGGTAACCCGCCCAAACCCCTCTTATGGGGTTCGGGCTCGCTCGCTGCGCTTGCTCGCTACAGTGCACTATGCAAATCACTTTGCGCCTCACCACTTTCAAATGTCACCAGCTTCCCCTGGAAAAAGGACCTATCACGTAAGAAGCCAAGAGTAGGTTTAACTCTACCAATAAACTCATACAACTATGAGTACTAATTTGGTAATTGATATATTGAATTTGTTTCCTGTTCCCTCAATCACACTTGTCAAATACAGACTTTGCACAGACAACTACAGGAGGTACGAGCAGGAAGTTCTCTTTCGTTGGAAATTTCTTGTTGAAGTACAATCATGTTTTACATGACAGGTGCCAATCTCTAAAACCCAGACCTCCTAAGTGTTTCCTTTTTCTTAGTACCACAAGTCGATCACAATCCCGCTAGTTCCGGTGTTCTCATATCCTCAAAGTGCAATATACATGCACCATATTTACTCAACTGCACTGACTTTACCTCTGCAGCTTAACTCAATCACCACCAAGAAATTGCCTCCGCCCTTTTCAAGATAGATGCTCAAGTCTTGCACCAATCCGTCAAAGGTTTAGTCAAAGTATGATTTACAAAAATCATCTAAATGCAAGATCTATAAATATATGTGTGTGTCTGTGTGTGCCATAACAAAATCATATTTATGAAAACGTGAGTGGATTTCAGACGGCTCTTGCAAGCACAGCAAAACCGAAAACCAAAAATAATATTTTAGCTACTAGAGACAACCTTTTGCATATGTATGTGAATTACCGGGGGTTTTCCAGTTACTTATAATTTAGAATATACAGTAAGGCATGCATGAAAAAACTGCCTGTCATGTTTCTTAAAAGCCACAAACGTTTAACAGAAGTCGGCAAGACAAAGTAAAGGGAGTGGACAGCAGAGAAAACAAGGAATGAAATACAGAAGAAAATCAAGTAAAAATAGAAGTCCTGTAGACGGCACGGTTAGCGGGATAGGAAATGGTGGCCGATTCAAATTATTTTATGAAACCTTTCAAAAATACGAACAGAATGTTTACAAAACTCTTGCAGAAAAAAATGGCCATTTTTTTTTTTACATAAGAGGTCAACAGCATACCTGTATTGAAGCCCAATGGCCGATTATTGTTAGCATCAGATAGTTATTCATAAGGTATATTCTGCTACTTTCCAAGTTCGAGATGTGTGATTTTCCATATTTCACAGGAAAGAGGGAGGAAAAATAAACTAGAGGATATATACAAACAAATAAAATTAGTTAAAGTTTTTATACTTTTAGACAAAAATGCGCTATCTGTTCCATCCACTCCCCTACTTTAGGGTCGCCAGGGTCCTTTCTACGTGTTTATCATCTTGAATGAGCCAAGAAACGTACTTAAATAACGGCTTGAGAAAAATCCTATGGATTATTTTTCAACACCACAATTCGGCCTTTATTTGCTTTAAAATAATTTAGAAATGCTTTAAACAATACTTATGATGTCTTTTTTATATTGTACTTTTTGCGTTAAGTTTCTACTTTAAAGAGGAAGAATGCTGTATTTTGAGGATTTTACAAATCGTTTTGCCTGTTTTAACAGTAAAATACTTGTCAGGCCAATATAATACGGGCCAAGTGTCCAATTTATTCTCGTTACAATGATACTAAATTTGGTTCTGGTAAATACAGGTTTTCCGTACCCAAAACCGAACCAAGCATTAAATTGTTTTAATGTCTCGAATTTCGTCCTCCTTTAAAGCCTTAATCAGTTTTCCAGTTAAACACAAGTGATGGCCCTACTTAGTCCCTCTAAAAACATGATTAGTTGAAAGCCACGTCTCTGCCCCCTTCCTACCTGTGTGGCTTTGCTGAGATTAAATGGCACTGCACCACCAAGGGGAACCGAGGAGGCGGCTTTAAAGTGTACCTCAACCTTTTGAAAATTAATTGTAGCTATAAGAATGCAAAACTCAGTGAACCTCAGATCTAGGTCACAAAAATCTGAAAATTTTTTTTCAAAATGATTGTTGTAGTCTACCATCAGAACTACAGCAGTACATGGCATCAGCTCTGAGAGGCAGAAGAGGGATTAGAGAATGACAGATCCACAGAGGGATGGGGTCAAGTTCTGATGACCTTGTGCGGGTTCTGGTCAATGTCACGGGTGGTCAGATGCACAGAATTCCAAAGGCAGAGATGAGATGAGGCTGGGCAGCCTACCCAGGCCTTATTGGCAGTTGTGACTAGGTAGAATGCTACTGGTGGAGGAAAGGCGGGTATTGTGATCAGTACTGCTTGTATGTTTTGAGGGTTCTTGAGCAGTAGAACTTGATCTGTATCCTCCTAGTGAAAGGTAACCGATGTTAAGTGATAGGAACTTATTGGACAGGTATGGGAAGAAAGGTGCTGAAGTATTCTGAATTCTCTGGAGCCTATTATTTAGAAGTAGGGGCGACTAGCACACAGGCTTTTATCATAGTCAACCTAGGAGGAGAAAAAGGCATCAACCATGGCGACTTTTTCAGGGAGGTTCATGTGTGGTAGTATTTTCATCAAAAAGCATAAGTAGAAGAAAGATGGGATGAATACCTGGTTGACCTAGAGGACAAAGAAGAGGTTTGAATCTAAGAGAAAACTAAAGTTTTTAACCACAGTATGAGGGGGCAGGGTGGGAGTGGAGACTGGTAATCTAGGGTAGTTCCAGAGCGTTGTGGTAGTGAAACAGCTAGTCTTGTTCACCCCCCCTGTCCCCAATAACGTTTTACTAAATTTTATCACAATTGTAGCAAATGAAATAAAAATAAAATTCTGAAAGAAGGGATGTGGAAAAGGAGAGTCAAAGTACAACCAATATTAACCAAAGTGTATGACGAATTCCAGTTTGCTTTCTCTAATGTTGCCCCATAAAGTGGATACATGACTGCCAGAGTAAAGACCAACATGACTTTTCTTTTTCTCAATGGTTGAGTGTGGGAGCACTTCATCAGATGTACAATTACCTAGCTAGTGGCCCAAGCATCAATTTCTCCATCAATACTCTTGAGGTCAAATGTCCAAAGATTCCCGTTGGCAATTTCCTAATAGGAAATTTTAGTGATTTACTATTAGGGTTTTGCAAACAGCTATGTACTGCAGTGTGTTGAACACTGTTTGCCATTCCCAGTGGGTCGCAACTGACCTACCTCATTAATATTCATGCGGTAGGGTGCATGTTGCGACCCATTGCGAATCGCTAAAAACACAGGGTCGATGGCCTGCTGAGGACAGCATACCACCAGGTCTGTGTTTGCTTTTAAATAAAGCAACCCTTTAATTGCAGCCTGTTTTCCTTAACGGAAAACGGGATGCGTTTAAAAGAAAATATAAAAAGTTTTCTTTTCATTTTTTAAGAGTAGACAGTAGTCTGTGGCACCACTACCTGCTCCTCAAAAACGTTTTTGCATACATTCACAAAGGGAAAAAGCTTGTATATGTGGCCCTTAGTATCCTAGGATAGTGCAGTTCCTGATAGCGCTCTCTCAAGGAGCTCATTTAGGCCTACCATATTTTCATTAATTTCTCAGAAGTCTAGCATAGATTAAGTGTGTAGTTTCATGGCTAGTATTCTGCAGAGTGCCCAAGCCCGATTGCCCAGTGATGGTGGTTAGTTCTCCTTCCACCAGCACCCAATCTCAGGCTTTAAGTTCACTAACATATACAGTATCAATGTTCCACCGATTCTGTTACCCCCTATTGATAAGAGTGCCTTAATCCCAGTGTCAAAAATGCCCAGCCAGCCTGTGTAAGGTAGTCCAGAGTTCTTATTACAAAAGTGTTTCAGTCTACTACGGCATGACCACCCTTATTTGTATCTAATCCTCCTGTTCTCCCCATTGTGTAGCGTATATGACCTTCAACTTCCTAGAGGTCATAAAGCGTCTCTTCACTGAACAAACGAAGAAGCCCTTTGTAACTCCCACAATCACTTCCATTATTCTCCACTAATGTCATTAACTCAAAAACTCCAGTATCTTTGCATGAAGTGCGACTTCTCTGCTAAGTGAGATGTTCATTATTATTCCATATGTAGTTCACAGGACACCACACCTTGAAGAATTTCTCAAATGAGGTGAGAGGCACTGTACCCAATATCCTCTACTTCGAAGATAAAGCCCAGTGTCTGTAGCACGTGCCATTCTCACCCCGGAATCTAAAATCACTTGTACACACTACAAAGGGCTTGATCTTACCCTCGGAGTTCAGGTCTGAACACCCTTCTACCGGACACCTATCAAGCGACTATGCTAGTGAAGGTGGAGTAAATTGAGAATTATGCTGCTGTGTTGTGTAAAGTGGTGGGAAAGAAGTGAGACGTAGTTCATGAGTTTTGTTCCACATTGCTATCATTAGTTTAACGATAAAACTAAAGTACACATTAAGGTCTGTCATTCTTTTACAACCCGATCAACTCTATGGTTTCCTAACAAGTTTGGAAAAATGTAGGTGTATGTATGTGTTGGACTTGCCCCTTTCAGCAGGGTCATTCCCAAACCTTTTGCCTTCACCCTCCTGTTTTCTGAAACCGTTTTTGTTGGCTTTTGGGACTCTAACCAGTGCTATAGGGCCTGTGCTGTCTTTTAAAACATGGTAAAATTGACTTAAATTCAATTGGTACATTTACTTAGAAGTCCCTGGGAAAGTGGAACTACATCTACATAGGGCCTGCACATTAAATACTACTAGTGGGCTGCAGCATTGATTGTGCCACTCACTTAAGTAGCCTTTGAAACATGTCTCAGGCCTACAGTTGCAGCCTGCATGTGCAGTTTCAAACTGGCACTTCAACCTGTCAAAATAAACATTTTGTGAGACCTACATCCTCTTTTTTACTGCATATATGTCATCCCCTGTAGGCCCTAAACAGTCCCCAGGGCATGGTGCAGTGTGTTTAATAAGCTGAACACTTACTTTAAATCTTTTTAATTCTTGGTAGTAAAAACTCATAAATTCATTATTTTCACTACTCCAAGTCCTACCTCCCCCATAGGATAACATGAATATATATATATATATATATATATATATATATATATATATATATATATATATATATATATATATATATATATATATATATATATATATATATATATATATATATATATATATATATATATATATATATCTATATATATATCTCTCTCTATATATATATATATATATATATATATATATATATATATATATATATATATATATATATATATATATATATATATATATACCAGACTTGGGAGGCCACGCACTTGGTAGGACTCTTTACTCCAATGAGGCAACAAAGCTCGAACACTGTAAAAGCACAAATGTTTGTCTTGCCGGTGAGTTTCTCCTTACGCGTTTCGGGCGTCCCTGCGCCCTTGATCACAGGACTCTGGCAAAGTGGAGGGCAGATTGCCGTTCCTCCAGCTAATCAGTTTTCTACCCCGCCCAGGGGCGTGGCTGCAGTTTGCATGCTGGTAGTTGGAGTTCTACTGGTAGTATAGTACTTGCATCAAACGGCTGCTTGCTCCACAGTAAATTAGTACATTCACCTTGGTAGGTATTTGTTGATTATGCAGTTGTGGCAATGTTCATAATCCCGGAGGCAAGAGGGATCCAGCCAAGCTCCATGCTGCGCTGTAAGGTGAGGCGCTGTACACCGCTTTGCCAGAGTCCTGTGATCAAGGGCGCAGGGACGCCCGAAACGCGCAAGGAGAAACTCACCGGCAAGACAAACATTTGTGCTTTTACAGTGTTCGAGCTTTGTTGCCTCATTGGAGTAAAGAGTCCTACCAAGTGCGTGGCCTCCCAAGTCTGGTCTCTTCTTTGATATATATATATATATATATATATATATATATATATTAGCATTTACAAAACCTTATTTTACTCACACAAAACCATTGAAATTTCATATATAGTTAGTTGCACTAACTATATATCGCGCACCCGCAATCCACTGCTGATCATGTCACATATTACATCATTCATGACATGATCAGTGACATCACTGATGACATCACTGATGACATCTCAAATGACATCACTGATGACATCACTGATGACATCACTGATGACAACATCCAGTGACTGTATGTTTCTGAAAAGTCAAAATATGTCTTACATATTGAAGAATGAGTGGATGTATAAGTGTCTGGATGAAGGATTTAGTAGGTGCATGACTGACTGTATGAGTGAGTGATTAAATGTGTCTCATATTTGAAAATGCTGAAAAAGTACCCAAAAGATATAATATAAAATGAGACTTAAAATATACTGTGCAACTTTTTTGTGTTCGATAGTAAATAAAAAAAAATCAACAAAACAAACAATCAATTAACATACAATATTTGAAAAGTCTATCATTCTTTTTTCCTCATAGTACGCTCCCCGTGCCGCTTCCCGGTTCGCGAACCGGGAGCTTCCCACGCCAAAAAAAAAAAAAAATTTTTTTTTTTTTACCCCGCGGGCCCTTTTAAAACCTCCACATCAAACCTAGGGGGTCAGGGAGGATCTACTATGCCCCCTTATGGTCATTTCCCCCTTTGTTTTGGCCTCCTCTTGTCTCTCGATCCTACCGAGAGACAAGATGGCGGCCGCTCCGGACTGTTTAGAATGTTGACAGACACCGGAGAGCCAATCAGCTTCGCTTCGCGAAGTTCCGTTACGCGTCAAGTACGCGAACCGGAGCGCTACCCGGAGCGCTGTTACAGATATATATCTTTTTTTTAACGTTAATTTCTCAAAATCCACTGGAGCACATATATTGAGACCTAGCAAAGGCACATCGGGCTAACAGTCCCTACAATTTTGCCAAGTTTCGTGTAAATCCGGGCTAAAAGTGGGGCCAACCGCCCTATGGAAATTAACATGGGAAAAACGCGTTTTGGGACCCCCCTTTTTTCTCGGCCCCCCCTTGACGAACCCCCCCAAAATTTTCAGGGGCTGCTCAGAAACAAAATGTGCCATTTTCCTGAAAATTTCAGCCAATTCCATCCACAAACGCCAAAGTTATTAGACATAGAATTTTCAAAAATCCCATAGAGAAAAAATCCTAACTATATATACCTACTGGCGACCGCCAGTAGGAGATATATATATATATATATGAGAACGTTGGATCTCTTCACTCTAGCTCTGCGTATGCGGACACAGCCTCCACGCCAACCACAGGAAGGAAGAGACGAACCATCAAATTGGCAGGCAAATAGTATTTTATTTTCTTGCAGTTCACTCAGCCATATATCAGCGACGCGTTTCGGACACGGATGCCCTTGTTCACGCTGCTATGCAAAGAATAAAACAATCACAAGCCGTTTTTAAATGCATGTCACCTGTGTAGGTTACCACCCCCTGGTGGTAACTTCCTGTACCACGTGGAAAACATAAGTGTAGAAAGACTATCGCTGCTAGGGGGTTATAACTCTTTGAGCACACTTTAAACAAATGTCAGGTTAAATCCATGATCAATAAATAGACAATATTAATGAATTGCACAAAATAACTGGTTAAATCCACATATATACAGAATGATTCATTATTATGTTGGCATGTATAGCGTGTAATATGAAAAAGGCTGTTATAAATATTGGGAATGGAAATCCAATAAGTGCAAACAGGCGTCAGGACCATATTGTAAAGTGTGCAAAATATAGCAAAGTAGTATTTAGCAGCAAATAGACCATAATAAAGTGCATATGTGACAATAAAGTGCAAAAAATAGTGATTGCGACGGAAGATGGACAACGTCTTATGGAAGTATATGTTAAGCCTCAAAATACCACCAGGACAACGGAAGCCTAAGCAATAAATATAACTGTTATTCAGAGCCCTGAATTAAACACAGGTCATAAATATATAAAGGCAATCAATGTCACAAAAGTTAAAAGAAGTATCAAAAAGTGTAGAAAAAGTGTTAAAATAGTGTTTAAAAGCTAGTATCAAAATTTCTTATAAATATAACAATATCTACAATCTATTAGGACAGAGCAAATAACCAATGTGCAACAAGCAATTGTATAAAGTGCTATACACAGTGCAAGACTCAACACACCAATATCAAAGTCAGGAAAAATGAGAGAAAATATAATAATAATAATAACATAGCATGAATAAGACATGATGGGGAAATACATCCAAATGGCAGGGTACATAAATAGGGAACCTAACTTATGTACCAAATGTTAACCAGAGGACAAAGGTATGGGTGGCAGAGTAAAAGATGGATATACCTAATTAATAGACATCACAAATAAGGAACCTAACTTGGGATATCAGAGAGCTTATAAGACTACATCTGTATACTGGAAAAAAGAATCTAAAGAATGATCATGTTATTCTAGGAAGTGGTGTAGTTCTTCAATGTTGTTAAGCCCGTTAGGCCAACGGGTATCCAACTCGAGTATAAATCTCGATTCTAACTTCCTGAGTAAAAGCTCTCTATTGCCACCTTTCCTGGACAGAGGTACAGAATATATATATATATATATATATCTATCCACAAGGTCTTCTCGGTCAGGAAAAGGATGACAAGCCACACCATCAGGTACTTGGAGAAGTTGTTTATTTGGGCATAAACAAACGACGCGTTTCGAGCGCACGGGCTCTTGGTCATACATATATATATATGTATAACATTAAACAAGTCATAACTTCCAATTGGGAGCAAAGAGAAATGTTGAGTTTGGTGTCTAAAGAATGGAAATTTAACACCCTCTTTAATGATAAAGTCAGATTTTAAGTCACAATTCTGAAAATGTTACTTTTAGAAGGTTGGCATTTTCTTTTCTGTACCGTTTGGTGCCTGTAGTCTGTATTTTGGGTCACATGAAAAGGTATTGCTTGCCGTTGGCCTCTTGTATTACTCCCAGACAGTAAGACAAAGAAGAATAGGTGTTGGCAGTATTGGCCATCTCTGACTTGTGGTGGGGGAGGGGAGTAGCTCTCGTCTATCACAATTTCACATTCCAAAAGCTCTGGCTGAGCAAACTGACAAATGGTCTGATAGTAGTCTTTTATGACCCTAGACAAGCTATGGCCAGCGCAGGGAGGAAGATAATCCCAAGCTGCTCTGGGAGTGGAAACCTCCAGAACCTTCTCCTACTTCAAAGTGTGCTCCAGTTATAAATATTGGACCTTCAGATCCAACTCTTCAGTACACCTCTGAACCTTGTGGAAGACTCAGAAAGACTGCTGTGCTGTGCTGCTCTGCCAGTAGGAGACTGCTACTCTATTACCCCGCTGCCGGAGTGAAAGGACTGGACCTGCATCTTGGTCCAAGTACCACCCGAATGACCCCAATGACTAGTTGGCTGGCCTCCTGATCAGAGCCTCAGGAACGGAAAAGGCTCCAACCACCTTGAACCCAGCACCTGAACTCAGTCTGCTGTGAGTCTTGCCCCCCCAAGTGGTACCACCCCAGTCCTGGACCCCTGGAAGTGGGCCTGAAGGTGCTCTGATAACCCCACTGTGGTCAGAACCAACTCAGCAGAACGTATCACCTCGCAAAGCTGCTTCAGAACTACTATAGCGCAACATAGTTCCGAGGCAGGACCTCGCATTGCAGCCCGCAGTCTCCTCGGAAACTGCCACTACGTGACATATCCTCGACGCGGGCCTTCGCATTGCAAACCCCTCGTCAACGGCATCATAGAAAACTATGCAGGACCTTTTGCATCGCTGCTGCGCAGCTCCTCGGAACTGCTGTTTTGTGATCCATCCTCAATGTGGGATCTTGCAATGCTTTGCAAACCAGGATTTAACAGACTTTGTTCAGCGGGCCTAACTTGGTCTCTTGTATATGACCCGCACTCCATCGCGGTCGGCCCAAACTTTTGACTTTGTCCCGGTCTGGTGTTACAAGATAACCACAGTTGGCACTGTGTGCTATAGGCACTATATTTATTTAAAAATTTGAAATTGCATATCTCCGTTTCTACTGATTGGATTTTTGTTGTTTTGATCTCAAATAATTTATAAAAATGTACTCTATTTTTCTAAATTGGCGTGGGATTTTGCTTGTGTTATATTTTAAATGTATCACTGTTTGGAGTGCTGCATAATAAGTTAAGCCTGACTGCTTTTGTGCCAAGCTACCAGAGAGTTAAGCACAGGTTATTTTGGGGTTTACTTGTGTTTCACCCTGACAGAGATTGCGATTGCTGCCTAAATAGGGTTCCCCCAAAACCAGGTATCTAATTTCCGACAATATGTATAATTTATTTCTAGAGTGCACGTAACTTCATGGTGCTAATAGTAAGGTAAGATATTACATAAAAGCATCAGAACACATACAGAAGACCAAGGAAAGGCAAGGGGGAGTCACCATTAAGATGGAAAGAGGACAGTTTTCAACTTCCTACAGAAGGTTAGATACTCAGTGGTACATCTTAGAGACAAAGGGAGTGGATTCTATAACCTAGCTATTGCAAATAGCCCTTTGCAACTGGCTTACCACCTATTTGAAATGGGTGGTAACGCAATTGTTTTGTGACCGCATTTGCAGTTGCAAAACAATCATACATCCCCCTCCGAATCGCTATTAGGAAGGGGTGCCCATGGCATGCCCCTTCCTAATAGCTACTCGCAAAACCCATTTTGCGAGTCGGTAATAGGTTACAGAATCGCAAACTAGGGTTTGTACAGGCTACAACCCTTTTTAGCTATCACAAACAGTCAGATTTTCCTTTTGCGACTGCTAAAAACAGTCGTACATCTGGCCCCAGGTGTTGAAAAGGAGATAAAGAGGTATCTATCTACTGGATGAAATGCATAATGAGAAACCAGTAAACCTGGGACCCATCCTGGCTTCCCTGCTTGACCAAATTTTGTAATCCTAGGCAAATAGTTTGTTTTATAAAGCCCCCTTTTTCTTACTTTAAACATATGAGAGCACCTTTCAATAAGTGAGTTCAGGGTGTGCACTGTAAAAAATAATTGATTTATTTAGGTGAAAGAAATATTTCTGTTTACATCCTATCATACACTGTTAAAAAAACTACTTTCATTTTTATTTTAAAGATACTACCATGTTTTCACATGACATTTGTTACATGATTTGGATGTCAAGTATTTACAGGGCTCAGCTTGTGCACGAGCTCTTAGGGCCAGATGTAGAGCCCTAATACCGGTCGGAAACGGCGGATTTCGGCCGTTTCCGACCGGTATTAGGTTTTCAAATGTAGGGGGCTGAAAAATACAGAATCGGTATATTTACCGATTCGGTAAAATTACAGATTCGGTGAATTACCGAATCAGTAAATATACCGATTCTTTAATTACAAATGTAGGTGGCACAGTTTACAGTGCCACAGGCCCTTAAGAGTCGGTATTTTACCACACAATCCTATTGTGTGGTAAAATACCGAATTCAGGTGTGCATGCACATCTGTGCAATGTGACACACAGACATGCCCTTAGGGCATATATGTGTGCCACATTGCACAGAAGCCTGTACTTGGGGTGCTAGAGGGTGTCAAAGTGACATCCCCTGCACCCTTGCAGGATTCGGTATTTACCGATTCTGTAAATACAGAATCGGTATTTCCCATTGATTCCTATGGGCTTCAAAGCCCATAGGAATCAATGGGAAATACTGATTCTGTATTTACAGAATCGGTAAATACCGAATTTTACAGATTCGGTAATTCAGATTTTAAAATTACCTACATCTGCCCCCTTCCCATTTACAGACTCTTAAATACCGAATCGGTAAAATTCGGTATTTAAGAGTCTGTAAATGGGAATTACCTACATCTAGCCCTTAGAGTCCAATCAGATCCCTGGCTCGGCTCTCCCTGTTAATTTGTTGACTCACCCACCTCTAGTTATTTAGTCTGTACAGACTTTACTGCAGCAATGGTTTGTTTACCAAGTGGGAGTTGCAATTTTTTGAATTATTTTGTCTCTGACATACATTTGTGTGAGGGCTGTGGTGCATAGTGTTTCAGAGCTAGCCCTTGTTATAGCACCTTTTTGTCCCCTCCCCACCACCACCCATGGTACATGGCAGCAGCCACTGGATACCACAAATGTGTTACAATTAACTATTTTTTTCTTCTGAGTTTAATATAGCGCAAACTTGACCCGAAGGTATCGGGTATCAGAGCACTTTACATAAGCATCAGTTGTGTCACATAAGGACACATTCATTTTTGTTTGGCACGGGGAGATTACGTGATTTGCCCAGAATCACAGGCTATTGCTCATCGTTGCCTTGACTTAAACCTGGGTCCCAAGGTCGACCGCCATAGCCGTTAGGTCACATCCTCTTCCCTAACTATGCTACCTACCACTGTAGAATTGATGCTGGATGAGAGGTGGATCTTGCAGGGAATAGTATTTCAGTTGCACTGCCAGGATTCTACTGATATGCAGAGACAAAACAGCCATTCCCAATCAGAGGAGACTGAAAATTAGTGACGGATAAGTGTAGAGAAAATAGAGCACGGATGAAGGCAGAGAGCACCTGTTAGCACATTCACCAAGACATCAAAAGGATGAAAGATTTATGTAAATGGGCTAGTGAGCATCACCCAAACTTGATGTGCATTACAGAGACAATAATAACCAGCTGAAAGACAGTCTCAGAATAAATGTGGAGAGCAGAAAAGTGTTGCTCACATATTCAAAACAAGCATTTACAATGCAATAGGTCTCGCAGCATTAAAGTTTGAGCTATTGGCATGGTATATGACAATGTGTTGCATTAATTTGTTAGCAAACTCTGAATTGGTGTATAAAGATGATTTGCAAACTGTCAAATGTTGCTGAATAGTAAGCAACGTTGTGAATAATATTGTTTGGCAGTCATCCTTGGGTACCAGAGTACTTCACTTGAGGCAGAGGTATTATCTTTAGACTACAGGTGCCGGTGCCGCTTGAGCTAGAAACACGGCCAGCTTTAGCAGTGGTGCTGCCCGGTGCGACATACTTTTTTGACACCCCCGCATCCCCCTTCCCCCACCTCCTCCTCTGATTCCATCATTACCACCGGGTAAAAAGTGGACTTCAGCTTCCCTTAGGCCCTCTCTCACATACATTTCATTTGCTTTATAGTGCTGTAAAGGCTGGCTTTACGAATCCGCTCAGATACCCACCCAAACACCGATCTGTTCTTTGCAGCAGATTAACCCTCTGCACTACTTTATGGTGAGTCAAACATGCTACTAGACAAACCTCTGATCTTTCTCTATCAGGAACATTAATCACAAGTTATCATGACATTTTTATTGCTGCCTGAAACCTGGATTTACAAGGAACTCTGCAGCAGGTGCTTTTAAATTGCATGTTACTGTTTTAGTAAAGTTAGATCTTCTTTGTAATGAAAGAAATAAAAAAATCCACCGTGTTTCATGGAAACAATTTAAAAAATAGAAAGTCAAAATGAATGAAGACCCCTAGAAAACTCCCACATGTTTAATCTCAGACTTAACATCAGTAGAACATATAAAGATCTAAATACTGAAAATCAGGTTGCAGTGAAATTCATATTCAGCCCTACACAGGCAGCCATGCTTCAGCTACTCAGTACTGATCCGCAGAGGGCCTTGAGCAACATACTGGGTAGTATAAGGATTCTCTCTAGAAATGTCCTAGGGGAGGAGAAGAAACGTCCGAATACTGACACACGCTGACACTAATACAGAAATGCCCAGGTGTATGTATGGTTAGCAGATCAATACCATTATCAATGTGAATCAAGTTCAGGCTCTGGCAGTTCTAATTACTAAAACTACTGCAGTTTGTATGCATGAATGAAGTAGATAATATATGGAGATATCAGAACCTCGAGCAGATTTCTTAAATAAATAAAAAGGGAAGGAGAGATCCTAGTGATCTTCTTGGCTCGTGATAAAGGCTGTTAGACATGTATGGGCAGAAACAATCAGCCTTAACATGGCATTAGAGACCAATAGACGCAGGCGCAATAAAAAACTACAAGTGACCGCTTTTGTTGACATAAGAACCCAGGATAACAATGTACTGGGAATAGGGATATTTATCAGGTGTAATTAAAAAACTGTGTGGAGGTTGAGACAGTCAACAAAAAAAATGAACTGTCGGGGTAAACCTGGGACGTGTGATGACCCTACTTTCAACAAATGTAATTGCTAAAACTATACAACTCACTACAACCACATTCTGAAGTATTTTATGTTTTTATTATTATACTAAGCTACATGCTCAGCCGCACAATTAACAATATACACTCTACTGGCTAAAAAAACAAATAATGTAACTGAGTGAAAGGCATTATAATAAACATAAATAGGCAGTTACAAAAAGTAACTTATAGCAACTAAACGTTCTTAATAGTAGTTATTTGGGTAAACAATTCCATACGTGATCAACTGCACCTATGAGACACTTCACTTCATAAGCCACTGGCAACGCTTTCACAGGCATTTCAATTGTACTTGGAAAAGTGACAGATGCCGACTGAAAAGGGATTAGTTGCAGTCTCCTACTATTGACAATTGGATTAGTTGCAGTCTCCTTCTACTATTGACAATTTACATGTGTGCGTTGTGTCAGTTATTGCACAGGAAACACACACACATAGACAAGGTAAGTGAAATCGTTGTATTTGGAAGAAACGCAGGCAAAAAAAAAACAGTCCAAGTGTGCAAAGCAGGCACATTTAGGCACGCCCACGGCGAAAGCCGGACATGTCGGGACATAAAACACTGAACGTTTTCCCTTACCGTCAAAGGCAGCTGCCTCATGCGAGCGAAACCGAAACCTTCTGTGGGGCGGGACTTCCGTCTTCGGAAGCCCGCGCACGCGCCCACGTAGTGCCACGGAGAGAAGCAGTGCTGGTGACGCGGGGCTCCCATGCCCGAGGGAGAGCCCCGCGGTGGCGGCTGAAGTCCGGAGTGGCGGTAAGTGGGCCTTACTTGTGGGGGGAGAGGGGGTGCGCTTGTGTGTGTGTGTGTACGCGCTCGCGTGTGCGGTGGGGGGTCTCTGTATGTGTGTGTGTGTGTAGGTGCGCTCGTGTGTGTGTGTGTCTGTGTGTGCGGCGGGGGGTGGGCGGGGTCTCTGTATGTGTGCTTGCGTGCGTGTAGGTGCGCTTGTGTGTGTGTCTCTGTTTGTGCACATGCGTAAGCAGGGGGAGGTGTGGCTGTGTGGTACAGCTTTCCAGGAGCGGAGACAGGAGCTGGCCACAGCGAGCACGTTCACGTGCGAGTGGCCCGCTCAATTCCAAGAGCGCGGCCAGCTCCAGTCTCCTCTCCTGGAAAGAAGACTCGATGACTATAGGTCTCTGGCGAGACCGCGCTTCGCGCGGCTAACGCCTACGAGACCTAAAAAGGAGCAGAAGAGGGGAAAACATCAGGACTAGTGTTTTCAAAATAAGAAGAAAGCCCCTTGGAAGGAAAGGCGTACAGGATTTCACTGGTCTCCAAATGCAATGATGCGATTAGATTCTTTCAGATATTGGAGATCTGGTAGGGTAATACTGGTCACTTGGTATTACAAAACGTCTGTACTCCAAGAATAGCCGCGGTTGTATCAGCTCACACCGTGGTATTAGTCTCACGATCAAAGGTAGGTACTCCGTATACACGATAGGACCTGTAATCTGATTACAGGTCCTAGAATCTAAAGAATCTAATCGCATCATTGCATTTGGAGACCAGTGAAATCCTGTACGCCTTTCCTTCCAAGGGGCTTTCTTCTTATTTTGAAAACACTAGTCCTGATGATGGTCTCATAGATGCCAACAACGAAGACCGAAACGTCGACCACTATCATCATCTCCTTAGCCTTTGTGCATTGAAAGAAACCTTGTTTTCATTTATGAATTGGTTTTTCCTCAATAATTTACGGAGCTGATGTTTTTTGTTATGAACTGACCTGTGAAATTATATGTACAGCCTTTTCATGACTTTTATACCCCGATTTACTTCTTTATATCTTTGCTCAAAATACAAAAACTTTTTGGGAATATAATTCACTTGTTGTGTGCTTTTTAAAGTCTTAAATTGCATTCTCCTTTGTTGCTTTTGTTCTCTTCATTGACTGTAAGACTTTGAACAACACTGAAATCTGTCGGTTATCCTAGAGATACAACTGGGTTCAATTGATTTATGAACCTTAGAATTAATTGTTTCGAACCACATATACTAAGTGTTTCTTAAAAACAAAATCCCTTGTAGACACCCTCTACTTAAATGTATTTTGATTACAACATCTAGGGAAGTCACAACATTATCCTGTGCATCTGACACATATACACAATAAGCTCTTAACTTCAGCCATAATGCTCAGAGAGGGAGACCCCCTCTCCTGTTAGATTACACACAGCACCTATTGCTTGTAAATGGAAGGGTTTTGTGATTCACAGACATTGGGTAGCTAGTGTAGTCTTAACTCCTAGACAGCTAGGAAACAACTGAAGTGGAGAGAAAACTGCTGCATCTGTTTGCAAAGGTAGCTTGTGTAGCTGATGCCAATGTGGCACCTGTTCTGTGTGAGTATGAGGGAGCCATGCACGGATACTCCTCTGCTGTACCTCTTCTGCGTTTTTAGGGGAAGTTTCCAGCCTGTACTTCCCACTGCAGCCGGCTTCCTCAGCTTCTACCCTGCCCTTTCACATTATTCCCTGACATTGAACCCTGCATTCACAGTTGCTCCATATTTTCCCTATGTGGGAGCAACAGCTACACTGCTGAAGCTCCTGATGTACCTGTCCTCTATGTGTTATGGAAGCTTACATTGCTGATGCTTATCTGTAACTAATCTTTTGGTAGGGGCGGCTCCGTTGGAACAGAGAAGCGTCGCCCCACTTAAATGCCCCCGAGCCCAGAGATGAAAAATAAAATGGTAATTTATCATTACCATTTTCTTTTTCATCCTCCCTCAGGACGTCAGGACGGGGACGCTGCTATGTGACAGCAGCAGGGACTGGGAAGAGGGTGGGTTTTAGGTCCAATTTTCAAAGTGCGCATGTCTTTTTGGCTGTACAGCTTCCGACGCAGAGCCAGACATGTGCACTTTGAAACCGCTAACAGCAACTGCGGAACGCCACAGCGCTGTGGAGTGCCGCGACAGGTCGCTCCCTCCAATCAGGGAGCTACTCTCATGCTGGTGACAGCAGCGCTGTGATTGGTAAAATGAATTTCCTGGTGGCCTGGCTGCAGTGCGACGAGGTCCGGAGCAGGAGGTCCTGTTGTCAGGTAAGTGTTTCTTTTAATATACTTTAATAATTTATATTTGCGCACGCCCATTTATTTTGATATCTTTTTGTTTTATTTAAGCGTGTGCCCACCCCTTTTACCTTTCCTCCTGTACTCTGTATTACTTCAGCTGGAAAAAAAAATCAGCATGTCGAAGCCAAAACGATTAGCATCACCAACACTTGCATTAATAGATTTTCAGGTTTCTGCCACAGGAATGTCTCATCGTCTTGAGAAGAAATCCATGTTTACTACATCATGGCGAAGAAAGTTGGCCTGCCCTGATTTTCAGTCGTTTCGAAACAACCAAATCCATTTGTTTTGCAGTGAAATTTGACAAATTTGTTTTGCCTGCTGAACAGACCATTACGTGCGGTTTCCTTTTAACAATTAATTAACTGATTCTCCAGATGTCACACACAATCGTTTAAAATATAGTTTTTCGGCTTAAGCATGGGTAAACTAGTTCTAGTAAATAGCTGAAAATGCCAGCCCATCTTCCATAACCTCTTAAGAGGCAAACATCTTCCACTTTTTTTTTAAATTTAACTATTTTCCAGGAATATTACTTCCTGGGGTTTTGGCTTTGTTACACAAAAGCTGGCAAAAACCACAGAGCAAACAGGATATGACGGGGAAACATCCGTGAAATAAAATCTATTCAACAAGGGTCTAACAATTTGCACCACGACGTTTTCATAGATTTGTTTTGCTAAAAATACATACAGTGACTCAACTGAAAATGGAGGCCGTGCTAACAGCTCAGACCCCAACGGGCGGCCATTACTGAGTGGGAGGTCAGAAAAACAAGCGTTCTCTTTATTTAGCACCGGGATGGGCAGACCGTCTGCGGGGGAGGTATCCTTCCTGCCCTATCTTCTCCTGGGAGTTTGGCGCACAGCCTCTGCTACATCATGTTGTCTGTATTTTTTTTTGCTAGCCTATGTGGTCATTAGAACTATAATAAAGATGAGAGTTTTTATTTGGAACACACATTTCCACATAAACAGCTCACAGGAGAATGACCCTCCCCTGACTGGTATGTAAAAGTCAGGAAAAAAGTTCTGGCATGGAAATAAGCCTAAGCATTCAAGACTACAAAATATTAATTGTATTATATGATTAATATAGTGTCCGAGGATCACCGAAGCACATTATCTGACGGGTATCACACTACACCGGGGAGGAAGTGCATGGTTGGAACAGTGTTGGATTTCTTGTTTAATGAATGAATATTACATTTATAAAGCGCTAACTTAGCCCAAGGTCGTCATGGCGCTACAGATGACTGATGCACAACCGATTAAGATGCTCATACTGAGGTCTGTGTAAGAAGCTAGGTTTTCAAGGCTTTACGGAACAGAGAATGTGACCCAAGACCAGAAAGATCATCAGGGAGAGAGTTCCATAACCTAAGCAGCGGCAATGGAAAAAGCCCTGCCTCTACATCTAACCTTTTTGTACCTGGGAACTACCAGCAAATTCTTGCGGGCAGACCTGAGGTGCTTGGTAGGGGTATAGCGCTGGAACAATACTCTAAAGGCCTCAGGGCCTAGGTCATAGTAGGCATATGGGTCAGGTATAGTCTTAAAGAGAATTCTTCGATCCAGCGTTAGCCAGTGCCGCGGAGTGAGGGAGGCCGAAACTGAGTGGTACTTTGGCAGATCCATCACCAACCCCGCTGCAGCATTCTGTACTAACTGAAGCTGTCGCAGCAGGCCTTTGTTAATGCTTAGATAGAGGGCATTACAATAATCAAGTCTGGATATTATCGATGCAATCACTGCCTGCTTTCGTGATGCAAGAGAGGAACTGGGAGATTTTCCTAAGAAGCCTGATTAACCCAAAACAGGTGGGCACTGTCCTGCTTATCTGAAGGTTAAAAGACAGAGAGGTGTCCACTATAACCCCCAGATTCTTCCCATGAGGAACAGGGGATGGGCAGCTGCCCAGGGTATCAGGCCACCAATCATTCGACCAGATGTCATGTTGATTGCCAAAAATCAAGATCTCAGTCTTTTCCCCATTCAATTTGAGGTCGTTTTCCACCATCCAGGATGAGACTGCCTTCATGAAATTTTTGAAATCTGCGGCAGATTCCTTAATGCTGTTTGTAATGGACATCATGATCTGAGTGTCGTCAGCGTCTAAGACAGTACCTCAAAACCAAAGGATCTCACGACCTTGGCCAATGGGGCAACGTAGATATTAAGAAGTGTTTGGCTTAAGGAGAGGCCCTGCGGCACTCCACATATCAACGGGTTAGAAGACGAGTAATGTTGGCCCGTTTTCACTATCTGTGCCCGTTCACTAAGGAAGGAGGCAAGAAGCTCAAGGGCCGTGCCCCCAATCCCTATCTCCTTGAGGAGCTTCACCAGCCTCAAACGAGACAGGGTATCAAAAGCTACGGTAAGGTCAAGAAGAAACAGCAGGGTAGTGTGCCCTGCGTCAACTTGGACCCGAATGTTATCGAAAACCGCTGTTAGCGCTGACTCAGTGCTATGATGGCTTCTAAAGCCATGCTGCGAGCCATCAAGCAACTGGTGGTTCAATAGATAGGTTCTAAGATGTAAGTTCAGGTATATGTGTGGAAATTGTTTTTTTCCCCGCTGAAATTTTGTTTTACATAAATAAGAAAAACAGTGCGAGCCTTCCGCCAAAGTATATAGAAAAGACTTCAAGAACTAAAATTGGTGGTCGCACTTTCTACCACTCTCCTCTCCCTGTTCCAGGTGGATCTCCATAAAGCACAAGTTACTTACCTTTGTTAACGATATATCTGTAAGAAACATTAGTAGTGATAGATTCCTTACCTTAGAATTACCCCCAGGCGTCAGACTGGATCCAGAAACTTTTCGTCAGCAGTACCCCCCCTTTCGTCAGAAGGTGGCGTTGTGCGGCTCCGCGTCCGTCGTAGGGATTGTGATCGCCGGGATGATGTCGCAGCAGCTACTTAGACGCCGCCCTCACGCGCTGATGTCAGTTCTGTACACAACTTTCCGCTCCAGGAACGCAGAGCCATACAAGATACAGACCACTGGTGCCTTGAAACTAGGGCCCTGAAAGGGATGGCCTTAACCCTAGAAATCAGTTCGCAGTACGGGGAGGATGGGTGGGGCAGTAAGGAATCTATCACTAATAATGTTTCTTACAGATATATTGTTACTGAAGGTAAGTAACTTGTGTATCTGAAAGAAACACAACTTGATAGATTCCTTACCTTAGAATAGATACCCCAGCAATATCAACCCTGGTGGTTGGTCTGCGAACCAAGGTCACACCAGAAAGTCGAGGAGAACAGAACGTCCAAAGAAGCCGTCTCTCCAGACTTGGCTGTCCAGGCAGCACTGCTTGGTAAACGTGTGCAGCGAGGCCCACGTAGCAGCCTGACAGATGTCATGCAAGGGAACTCCCTGTCCCAAAGCAGTAGTGGCTGCTGTCGCCCTGGTAGAATGGGCGCGTAGCCCCACTGGAGGTTCCTTTTTGGCCAAAGAATAACAAGCCTTTATGCACAGAACGACCCACGGAGAGATGCTTCGCTTGCGCATGGCCCAACCTTGCTTGACGCCCACATAGCCAACAAAGAGCTGGTCATCCATCCGGAACTGTTAGAGTGCGGTTCAGGTAGAATGAGAGCGCACGTTTTGGGTCCAGACGGTAGAGCCTCTCTTCCTCTTTCGAGGGATGCAGAGGCGGAAAGAAAGTGGGCAAAGTGAATCGTCTGCCCGATGTGAAAGACAGTGACAACCTTTGGCAGAAAAGATGGACGAGTCCTTAGAACAACTTTGTACGGATGGACAGAGAGAAAAGGAGGGTTAGAAGAAAGAGCCTGGAGCTCATTCCCTCTTCTGGCAGAGGTGATGGCAACCCAGAAAGCAGTCTTTAAAGTGAGAAGACGAAGAGGACAGTTGTGAAGTGGCTCAATCGGAGCACACATCAGATAGATTATGTCAGAACCAGGTTCAAGTCTCACTGAGGCATTATGAAAGGAACAGGAGGAAAAAGATGAGTAATGCCTTTTAAGAATCTATTTACAACAGGGGACTTGAAAAGGGAAGGCTGATCTGGAAGTCGTAAAAAGGCTGAAATGGCCGAGAGATAGCCCTGGATCGTTCCCAGAGCAGAGCCATGCTAGGCCAAAGAAAGTAAGAATAGAAGAACCGCCCCAAACCTATTCCACCTGCGGCATATACCGTCTTAGTGGAGGGACGCCGGGCCACCAAGATAACATTACAAACTTCGGGAGGCAGGTCAAAAGACGTCAACTGCCGCCATTCAATCTCCACGCAAGGAGGTGGAGGCATGACAGGTTCGGGTGGAGGACCCTCCCCTGGTGCTGCGACAGAAGATCCTCCCGAAGAGGCAGTAAAATCTGGGGATCGATGACCATGCTAAGTAGCTTGGGATACCATACTCTGTGAGCCCAAACTGGAGCCACAAGAATGACTTGGGCCCGGTCGTGCTTGATCGTCTTTAGCACTCTGGATAGAAGTGGAGTAGGCGGAAAGGCATATGGTAGACCGTAACTCCACTCGCAACGAAAAGCGCTGCCTAGCGAGTGTCGCCTTCGAAATTCCAACGTACAGAACTGATGACAGTGCGCTTTCTCTTCGGTGGCAAATAGATCTAACCAAGGCACTCCCCACTGCTGAGTTCAGACGCCATTCGTGATCCATCATGCACCAGCGGCTGAATTTGTCTGCCCTGGCGTTCAGAGAACCTGCCAGATGTTAAACCACCAGGGAAATTCCCTGATGTTCCAGTCATGTCCAGAGGCGCAGAGCCTCCGGACAAGAGGGTCCACAACCCCACCCGCCCTGTTTGTTGCAGTACCACATGGGGGTGGTGTTGTCTGTGAACACCTACACTACTCTTCCCCGGACAGAGGGAAGGAATGCTTTCAGTGCAAGCCGGATCGCCCGAAGTTCCAGAAGGTTGATGTGGAACCCGGACTCCGTCGGAGACCAGAGTCTTCTGATCTCCGCATTTCAAATGTGGCCGCCCCATCCCAGAAGGTACGCGTCCGTCACAACTCTGTGTTCTGGTTGGGGAAGGGAGAGGGATCTGCTATTGATCCAATCACGATTCCTGAGCCACCATTGCAATTGTCGTGCAGTGCCATCCGAGATCTGGATGTTATCGGACAGGTTGCCCTGATGCTGTGCCCAATGGAACTTCAGATCCCACTGCAGTGCCCGCATATGCCATCTGGCATGATACACATGCAGGAGGCCATCAGGCCCAGTAGCCTGAGGGTCATCCACACCGAAACCCTGGATAGAGGCTGAAAGATCGGAATCATAGTCTGAATATTCCGGACTCGCTGCTCGGAAGAATAAACCGGAAACTGCATCGAGTTCAGAACTGCTCTGAGGAAAAGGAGCTCCTGAGAGGGAATCAGGTGCGACTTCGGCGCGTTGATGGAGAACCCCAGCAAATGTAGGCAGTCGGCAGTAGCCTGGAGGTGGGAAACGACTGCCTGGGGGGAACCCGCTTTCTACAACCAGTCGTCGAGATAGGGGAAGGCTGGAACCCCTGATCTGCGCAGATGAGCTGCGACCACTGCCATAACTTTCGTGAACACCCGAGGGGCACTGGTAAGACAAAGGGGAGCAAGGTAAACTGAAAGTGCTCGTGGCCTACAGTGAACCGCAGGTAACGCCGGCAGGAAGGGGATGTGGAAATATGCGTCCTGCAAGTCCAACGCTACCATCCAGTCTCCAGGGTAGAGGGCAGACAAGACCTGAGCTAGCGTCAACTTCTTGAACTTCTCCTTCTGGAGGAAGCGGTTGACGGTTCAGAGGTCTAAGATAGGACTCAGGCCCGTGTCCTTCTTGGGGATCAGAAAGTAGTGGGAATAACAACCACAACCTACATCTGGCCCAGGGAGGCGCTCAATGGCCCCCTTAGCCAAGAGGGCCATGACTTCCTGCTGAAGAAGCGCAAGGAGAGGGAGTAGCCCCTTCGGATAGTTTGCAGCACCCACCTGTTTGAGGTGATGTTGCGCCAGTGGGGGGGATGATGGTGAATTCTGCCGCCCACTGGCGTTTGATGGGCCTGAAAGTTCAGACTAGGAAGGCTTTGAAGTGGTTGCTGTGGGGGTGGAGGTGGACTGACCCGCCCGCTTGCCCCTGAACCGCCTCGGCGGTTCCCATGTCCGCAGCCGCACTAAGGTTGTTGCTGTGCAGGCCTGTAGCTCTGAAACTAATGTGTTGGGGAACCCCTTCCGTGGCCACGAAAGGAGCAAAAAGCAGAAGGCGGAGGGCGAGTGGCCGACAAGCCCATGGACTTGGCCGTAGCCTGTGAGTCCTTAAAGCGCTCCATCGCACGATCTGCTTATATTGCCAAAAAGGCAAATGCCATCAAAGGGCATGTCCACGAGAGTGTTCTGGACATCCCCTGAGAAGCCAGTTGTCCTCAGCCTGGCGTGGTGCCGAAGCGCCACCGCCATGGAAATCGCCCTGTCCAGCGAGTCGGCACTATCAAGCCCACAACGAATGACAAACGTAGCTACTTCTCTCCCAGCTGCAATAGCTTGGGAGTGTACTGTCTCTGCCTCCTCCGGACAGTTGGGCAGCACCTGCACAACTGTGTCCCACACAGAGTGGGAATAACGGATGTATGACGGTACAACGCGTACCGTCACAACGCAGCCCTTTACCACACATCCCTTACAACGCAAGTCGTTACCACGACTTGCGTTGGGGGTGCGGATTTCGAATAGTATAATTTACTATTCTAACACCAGTCCCCGTGGACCCTAGGGAAGGTGTTGGGATAGTAAATTTACTATTTTTAATCCTTTAGCGCCCTCCAGCGCAAGTCGTGGTAACGACTTGCGTTGTAAGGGATGCGTGCTAAAGGTACCGCGTTGTAAAAACTTCGTGGTAAACGATGTTTACCGGGAATAACTGCCCAAGAGGCATGCAGTGTTCACAGACCACAGCCCTAAGATGGCAGATGAAAACAGCTGCTTGCCAAGTTGCTCCAGCTTCTTGGATTCCCTATCCGGAGATGCGGAAGGGAACGCGCTCTGGGAAGCAGAGGCTTAGACAACCAAGCTCTTAGGAGTGGGGTGTTGGGAGAGAAAGGAGGGGTCACCTGGAGCCCGGCAATGGTGTCGAGCCACGTTCCTGTCCACAGGAGCCCCTGTGTTTGGCCTGGACCAAGTGCCCAAAATAACATCCGAAAGTGAGCCATTAAAAGGCAGCAAGGGCTCCGAAGAGGTTGCCGCTGGCTGAAGCACTTCTGTCAGGAGGTTAGGCCTGACGGCCGCGGTAGGGATTTCGAGGTGGAGGGCCTCGGCCACCCTATGCAACACCACTGCATAACTGGCTCCCTCCTCCATAGCCATGGTAGGAGGAGACAGCATGCCAAGGTCAGGTGAGGTGTCAAGACCCCTAGCATCCCCCAAGTCCTCTGACCAGTCCGGATCATAGTCACACTGTTGTGTGAGAGGGTCCTCAGACCCCTCCCATTCCTCCCATTCTTCCAAGTCTGCAAAACAGGCTGAAAATAAGGACAGACATAGGGGTAAAAAGGTCCCATCGGCGTCGGAACCGACGTTGAGCAACGCCAATCTGGCGCCGTGTCTGGGCGAAAACTGTGGCAGATGTCGGTGGAAGCACCTGACGACGTTGGAGGTGGAGCCGGAGGAGGGGTCGACACCGGTGGAGGTGTTATGAGGTCAACCGGTGTCGCCCGGGATCCGAGCCTGGATCCAGGGGGGTCCTGCGGCGCTGGGGCCGAAGCGTACAACCACAGAGGCCGGCAGCATGGTGTATTGATTTCTCATAAATTAATCTCACATTACCATGGCCGGTTTCAGAACTTTGCCGTAATAGCAGAATGCTAGTCTCACTTTCTTAGTCAACCATGGAATAGCCTATGGAGCTTGGTTCATCACCACGCATCCATATGAATCCTGTGGTGGTCAGTTTTGTATGGGAAACACACACAAAATATTCGGAGCTAGGATGCCACAGGGCATTCCTATTACATCAGCGATGGCAGCAAGGGGCTCAATTGCCAATACAAATCAGAGGGGCAAAAGGGGTCAGCCTGGCCTCGGCCTTCGAACAAGTCCTGTTTGGTGTTCAGATGCGCTAATTGGGCCACAACCCTGTCTCCTCTAACACCTGAAACAAAAATACCCAAATGACCTTATCAGACTCTTTTCAGCATCTATAGAAAGGATCACTAAAAGGATCTGGGACACAGCCTTTACATCGAAGTTTTTACCTTGTTGTGCCTTTACCACACATTTTTTAGCACACATATTTTTACTGCTAACGTGTTTACAACGCATGCCAATACCACGCATTTGGGTAAGTTGGGGGGGGGGGCATAAATACATTGGTTTTCAATCTAATAACAATGCGTTGTATTGGCATGCATTGTAAATGCATATTCACGGTATGTGTGATAAAAAAAATGCTTGCCAAAGGCCTGCAATGTATTTACCTGCATTGTACCGTCATGAGTGATGTAATATGTGAGGTCATACGCAGTGCATTGCGGGGGCATAAGTTATAGTTAGCTCAAGTAACTAGTACTGCTGAATTTCACTAGTTTTGCAAGAGTGAAATCTGAGCCCAACTAGAACGTCCCTGTAACCTTTATTTTTCAGCGAATTTCTAGGGTTTAAATAAAAATCTATTTCCTAACTATAACGTCCCTGTAACCTTTGTTTCTTCAATGATTTCAACGTTTTTTAAATTTTACTTTTTTAACTGTAAACTATAACCTTTGAGAGTGGGTGTGTGAGCGGCTGTATAGGTATGTGATAGGTGTGAGGCTGTTTTTAAAAATTTTGCTTTTCTAACTGTAACCGGTAACATTTGAGAGTGGGTGTGTGAATGGCTGTATATGTAGGTGAATGGGTGTGTGAGTGAGTGTGTGGTCTGTGAGTAGGTGTGTACATGGCTGTGTGCTTCAGTCTGTGAGTGAGTGTCTGAGTGGGTCTCTGAGTGGGTGTGCGAGCACTTGAGCCTGTGTGTGTGCGAGTCCTTGAGTGGGAATTTTAGTGGGTGTGTGGGTCTGTGAGCGGGTGTGTGGGTCTGTGAGCCGGTGTGTGGGTCTGTGAGTGGGTGTGTGGGTCTGTGAGCGGGTGTGTGGGTCTGTGAGCGGGTGTGTGGGTCTGTGAGCGGGTGTGTGGGTCTGTGAGCGGGTGTGTGGGTCTGTGAGCGGGTGTGTGGGTCTGTGAGCGGGTGTGTGGGTCTGTGAGCGGGTGTGTGGGTCTGTGAGCGGGTGTGTGGGTCTGTGAATGGGTGTGTGAGCCTGTGAATGGGTGTGTGAGCCTGTGAGTGGGTGTGTGAGTCTCTGGGTAGGTCTGTGAGTGGGTGTGAGAAAGTATGAGTGGTTCTGTATGTGGGCCCATGAGTGTCTGAATGGGTCTGTGAGTGGGTATAAATGTCTGAGTGGGTCTGGACTGTTCCCATGAGGTTCAATAACAAAAAATCCCTGTACCCTGGATTTAAGTTAGCAACTGTCTCGTCGACATGAGAACACAAACTGATGGACCAATGCTTAGACTCCAACAACACCTCCTTTCAATTTAGAATTAGGTGTTCGTTCTCTAATGTCATACAATCCATATCAAACCACTGTTTGTAAAAGTAAGTGGGAGACTCCGGGTAGGATTCAACTCGACACATCCATTGATGTCTGTCCCACTGAAACAGTCCATCTACCCACACTCAAACCATAAAAAGATGAAAAAATGTGTGGCGGAGAGGAAGGCACCTCACGGGCGAACAACCCTCGGGGATCTTGGCAGATGTTACCAATACTCAGCCCCCTTTCTCATCATTGGTTGCCATTCCTATTCCAAGAAAAGAAAAGTGTCAAAGCATAAATAAAGGTGGTAGACAGGAAGCTCAAGAAAATCGCTCCCTGATGTGACAAACAAAGAAAAGTGAAGGATAAAATCAACAGACACACCAAATGTACAACTTTTATTACTAACTCAGGTGTGTGCTAGTGAGTTAAAAAGGCTGGTAGCTTATTGTCGCATACCACTACCTGTAACCAACATGTTTCACTGCCCGGTAGGCTTTATGGCAGATTCATCAGGGTTCACCACTTTGTCACTACACCAGTGTTGGACATCTTTAGATAGGAATCCTCAACCAGCTATGTCCATTCATACCAGCTGGTCAGGGCAATTCTCCGCCCTGTTGTAGATTGTTATATCAATTGTACAGTTAGACAGCCGGGACCGTATCTCATCCCAGGATGAGATACGGTCCCGGCTGCCTAACTGTACGATTGATAGTTAGTGAGTTAGTAATAAAAGTTGTACAATTGGTGTGTCTGTTGATTTTGTCCTTCACTTTTCTTTGTTCGTCACATCAGGGAGCGATTTTCTTGAGCTTACTGTCTAGCAACTATATTTATTTATTTAGACTCTCAAGACGGAACCACAACTCCCAGGAGCCTTTGCGGTACCGGATGTGTGTTGAGAAACGAGAAGTGGGACCAGAGCTGCAATCCAACACAGCGTGAGAGGAATTGATGACCCCCGATTGAAGCGGGTCTGCTAGAATGCTGTCTAATTAGGTAAGGACCGCATCATGAATGCTATCGAGATTGATATATCTGCGCTACAAAGCACAATACAACCGGGGGACTAACCACTGATATCTCCCCCTTTTCAGAGTCCACCCGCCCTCTGTGAACCCCATTGCGGACAGCAGCCACTAATTAACAAGTAAGCGCTCGTTTCCAAAAGGCATGATTAAGAGCCCCCATTGAAAAGATTAAGTGAGTGACAACATATTCACTCTTTACAGGGCAGGCTGCATTCCAACACAACACTAGGGGAATTGATGCCCTTCGACTTAAGTGGGTCGGCCAGAATGCCGTACAACTAGGTAAGGACCGCTTCTCGAATCTTATTGGAATTGATAGGACTGCGGCAAGTTGTAGCACGCAAACGGAGGACTAATTTCTGATATCACCTCATTTCAGAGCCCACCCGCCCTCCATGAACCCTATTACGGATAGCAGCCACCAAATAACAAGTAAGCGTTAGCTTCTTTTCTTTTAAAGGTATGATGAGAGCCCCAATGGGAAAGAATTAGGTAGTGACTACCTACTTACTCTCCACAGGAAAGGCTGCACCCGTGTCCTACAGTCTACCTCGGTGATCTTGATCACAAGTAAGTTTACTGGCCAAATCAACACAAAAACGACTCCAAAACACAAAATACTTGGTCTGATTGGTTCTTTGTTCACACAGATTTATGGTTCCATTGGATGTGTTTTTGTCCCGTCGGGTTAATTTATAAACCCCAGTCAGCTTTAAAATCTTTAGAGGTAAGAGAAGGAAGCTTGAGTGATGGAGGTTGGAGTAAGGTTACCATCATTTCTGCCATATCCCTAAAGAAAGGTTTTGCTCTTCTTTTTCTCTTACAGCTTTTTATCCTGATGAGAACTCCCCCACTCGTGTGAGTTCGAAACGTGTAGACATTTTATGCCATCAAAAACAAAAGGAGTAATCAAAAACTTTCTCTCAACAAAAAATGTATTGATAGAAAAGTATTTTGTATGGCTTACTGTGAATATTTCAATTCTAGTGTGTATGTATATGTATTAAGATATGAATGGCTGTGTATGTATGAGGGTGTGATTGTCTCTGAATGTAAGAAATCTATATATTTTTGTAATGTACAAAGGTTTGTTTGTAAATATTGTGTAAATTCATATGTTGTGTATAGGAGGTCTTGTATTGTATAACGAATTGGTGAAATAATAACCAAATGTCTTTTTTGAGAAAGAAAATTTAAAAATAAAACAAAAGATTCATTTAGACATATCTGTGTCAATGTACCATAGTGTATACTCCATATGGTTTCTATGATCTAAAGAAAATAATGAGACAGTATTGGCATCTCTTTGCTCACTAGGCAAGGACATGAAAGGACCCACGCGTCACTGTCAGTACAGATTGCGCTCCAATGGATCAATGATGCATTCCACTTCATGGAGCATTTCCGAATTGCAGAGAAATCACACTTACTTTGCGTTCGCCAAGCCCAGGAGTTAGGATCATTTGTCCTTTACAGAAGTGGAGCTTCAGCTGGAGCACCTGCTATATTATAATTGTATGTGCTTCCTGTTGAGGTTTAATTTCTGTCACATGAGCATCAGGGCCAGGTCTGGACCCGGGGATCCCATCCCCTGGGGCCCAGCCAAAACTTAATAGGGTAAGTAAGCAGCACTGCCCCATTCCCTGGGCCTATTTAGACCCTGGGTACCCCATCCCCTGGGGCCAGGCTGAAATTCAATTAGGGAGGTGGGCTGGGCTGCCCCCCTATCTGGGCCGATTTCATCCTCGGGTACCCCATTCCCCAGTGCCCAGCCAAGTCTCCCAGGGGTGGTCTGGCCACAACAGTGTGCATGTTGTTGACCAAGGGGGGCCTCAAGGACCCTGCAGTCCCAGCCAGCTGGCTAAAATGGTAAATCACTTCTTTTTTCACACACTAGTCTAAACATTTGTCTTGTGAATGCCTATTTAAAATACTTGACTTGCCAGACCTTAGCTAACTGAGCCCGTGGACTGCCAAATTTCGTGCATATCCAGAGCCTTTGGTCAGAAACTGCACTCAACTCTCCATAGGTGGCCACCACCAACAACACACAGCCTTTGGTCATGCACAACTGGGGTTGGCCAGAAGGCCTGGCCTCTAGCCAAGCCTTGGGCCCAACACTCTACTGGTTCTTTACCTCCTGTTACGCATCCTCTTCAACCTCTGGCCAACCTATGTGTACAACACTCCATATCTGTCCAACCACAGCTGTGCACATGCTTCAGTAGTGTGCAGCAGGGGTCTACCACTAGATGTGGCCTCCAGACAGGCACACCCATCTGGGGGCAGCCAATACCCACAACACATAGCTTTTTGTCATACACAGCCTGGTTTGTCACAGGTTATTGCCTCCAGCCAGGCTCTGTGCCCAACCAACTCCAGGCTGCCAAACTTGGATGCACACATCTTCCAGCTGTCTGCCGTCAGGGTGAATTTCAGTGGTTTTGTTAGATTAAAAAAGTATGTTATAGGTGGCATTTTCACCTAACTAGAACGTCACAATATTTTGTAAATTACTATATACAATTTTTTTTTTTACATAAAGTAAGATGTCCATCACTGTGCATGCGTGGCTTTGAGCACGGCTGGCTTGGTCATGCAACAATATAAAGGTTGTCATTTTAAGTAAGGCAGGCCTACTGGCTTTTTCAAAGGGTTAAAAGACTAAATACTAATGTACAAAAAGACGGCAGGACTACTGGCTTTATCAAGGGGTCAACACATCAACATATATAAAGCAGACCTACTTGCTTTGTTAAAAAATCACTAATAACTATAATCAAATGCATATCTTCAGAAGGTCACACATTGCAATGTTTTATGATACTGAGTGTCACAACATATTTCCAGTAAAACATTACTTCAAAAAAAATCATTAAACAGGAGTCTTTTTTTTCTCAAAGTTTTTCTGTAGACAAAGTGCAGCCAGAGAGCACTCCAGCTAATGAGCATACAGCTCCAGCTCGGAGTACTTAAAAAAGAAAAAAAAAGTGTACCAGGTCACTAATTCCAAGAGCCCAGGAGAGCTTACGATATGTTTTTTTTAAGTTGATAAGGGGCTGCTGCACTTCCTGCAGTCATCCAGAACATAAAAAGTGGTTGGTGGTGCCCCGGCCCCTTCTGGTGCACCATCAGCATTTTAAAAATATTTAATTAAAATGAGGCACTCTCCAGCTGGAGCAGTAAATGTGAAATGAGAGGCTACTCCGCTCATTTCATATTTGCATCTTTTTTGGGAGGGGGTTAGTCGAGTGTACGGCCCTCTTCCTTATGCCTTCTAAGGGAACTCCATTCCCTGGGCCCGATCTGTTTTTTTTTTTTTTCTTTTTTAACATGGAGCGGGGCATGCAGCCTTACTCTCAGAGCCACGTAAGGGCCCCAGGAGCCCTAGTGCAGATCATATTATTATTATTTTTTTTTTAATTTTTGAAACCTTTATTGCACATTAGCAGCAAAACAAATACGGGCCTACAACCATCCGGCCGGCCACGACAACATGTTGAAGCAAGTCAGCAAGCAAAGTGACATCTCGATAGTATCTGAACATAGAATAGCAATCAGACTGGGTAACACTGGGCATCTTCGCACTACCGAGATACAGGAGAATTGAAGGTTAAATTTTAAAGTTTTAGTGTATTCCAACATATAGACAAAGGAAGGATCAGAGTTCCAACAGTCCACCACTAACATAAGAGGGCAACGTCAACCAGAAGAAATCCGAGCAACAAAGAGCATAATCAGCCTAGCGGCATGAGAAGAATATGACAGGATAGTAAGTACAAAACACGTTGCATGCCAGTCGCCGCCCCCCTCGCTCCGGACCACCCCACTGACCCAAGAAAGAAACAGAAGAGAAAAAGAAAACCAGAAGTAAGAGAAAAAGAAGGCCCATAGAAACTGAAACGGACAAAATAAAAACCCCGCCCCCCTACCCCCACCCTACACGCATGCAGAGGCTACGGCCTACCCCCCCCCCCCAGCAGTGTGTCTGTCACCCCAAAAAAGTACCCGAAATACAGATAAAGGAAAAAGGGAAGAAAAAGAAAATGTATCACATAAGATCGGAGGAGGGCCATTCACGTAAACTCAAAACAGTCAGCATGTAAATCCTCGGCCGCCCATCCCCGGATCCCCGAACCCAAGGAAACAATATTCAACTCCACCGTCTATCCCCTGCAGCCCCAGCAGTATACGCTACCGCAGTCAATGATAGGGGGAACGTCCTCAACCCTGGCCCCTGCGATCGGGGGTATCGACGTGGCCCAGCTGCACAGTAGCCATCTTGAATGGAACAGGCAAACGGAGTGACCCCAGCAGAGTAGGACGCCTTCCAACAAGTTCTGTCCATCCCAAAGCCGTGCGTGCAACAACGATGGAGGGGGAGACAACGCACTGCAACAGTCCATCAAAATCAGCCGGCCAAAGTAGCATCCGCTTCAGGAGAAAGCCATATGTGTCACCAATAGAAGACAAAGGAATAGCCAAACATGGCGTCCCTGGACGACTCTCCAGCCATTTCCCAGACCCGCCGTCCTCAGACCACTTCGCCACCTTTTCAATCAACACTGAAGTGTCATCAGGCTCACGCACCCTCAATGCCCCTGAGCACGCCCGGGTAGACACTCCACCGCAATCGGGGATAGGATGTGGCACAGTGTCCTGCAATCGAGAGACAACCCATCCCACCGGGGGCATGTAGGAGGAAATAGCGTCCAGCCGGTCCCCCTAAGTCCCGGGCAGTATCTTGTAGAGCAGACCTCAAAGTACCCAAGGCGCACAGGATGTCTACAATCTTCAGTGGTGCAGTAGAGGGAAGAGGGGCAGCGGGTCCCTGCACGCGGGGCTCACGGAGGTGTTGTAATCCTCGAGGCTGGTCTCCACCATCACCGCCACAAAGCTGGTCTCCCAATCCGGGTTCCGCGTAACACGACATGACTGGGGGCACTGGGGCAGCACAAACCATGCCGACCCCATGCACAGTGCCAGAGCAATGTGGGCAATTGAACACCATCACCGGCAGCAGCCCGGAGTAAGCACAGCAGCCGGGGGCACAGTCGTCAACATGGCATCACCCGTTACGCTGGAAAGAAAAAGCGATCAATCAGTGCCTTCTGTAAGTCGGAGCGCCGACACAATGTTGCACTCCAAACTCGAAATACCCCAAGCCCGGAAATGAGCAGAGCGAAGCAAATCCACGCGGCGGTGAACGCAGCTGGTCCCGCCGGTCTCCTCTGCCCCGCTTCAGTGTCCGATGAGAGTGCAAACATGGCCGGCCATCTTCAAGACAAAGACCCGATCTGCTTCAGCCAGCACCGGAATGGGGACGAGGGCGCCCCGGCACTTCTACCGCTGGGGCTGCGCGAAGAAACACACCGCTGGAATCAGAATCGCCTCCCGGTCCCGAGGGTGCAGGTCAGAAACAGGATCGGTAGCAGGAGAAGGTGCGGGCCGGGAGGAAGACGGAAGGATCGGCGGAGCCGAGGGATCACGCGGCCATCACGGATGCAGGCTAGGCTCCTCCCCCCAGATCATATTTTTTAATTTTTAGGGAGGGGGCATGCTACCTCGCTCCCTGAGGCTTCTAAATGCCCAGAGAAACCCAACCCCATTGGCCAATTTTTGGGGGGCAGAGCCGTGGGGCCCCACCTCCACAATCTTCAAAACGGCCTGGGACTTCATCCCCCAGGGTCGAATTTGTTTTCTTAAGGAGGGGGCATGGGCCTTGCCTCCCCAAGCAAGCCAATTATCCCAGGTATTCCATTCACTAGGGTTCAATAGCAGCAGTGTCCTGAGGACCATATCCCCTGGAGAGCTTATATATTAAAAGGGCAGTAAACCCACATTTTTCTTTCATTTAATGGGACCATGGATCCATGATCCCATTAAATAATAAATATATATGTTTTTGGCACCATCCCTCTGACTCACTCGCTGCCAGCAGGCCTAGAGGGCAGGTTATCCCTACTCTGCACCCCCCCCCCCTCCCCCCTATATGGTTTCTGTACTCTTTTTCCAGGACAGGCGACTGAGAACCTGAGTCCTAAAATGGCTGCAGCCACATCTTTGTTGATGTGGTGGCAATCAATCAGATCTCATTTTAAGATCTGTTGGATCTGCGGATCCTCTGCGGCGTGGTGATTTATAGATTTTGATCCTTAAGTTCTCAGTAACTACTGCATGTATTTACACCAGATCACAAAAAAACACGCTTTCTGGGCCAAGATCTTGCTTTCTCTTAAATTTGGTGTAATTCTGTTCTGCCGTATTTTCCTGCATTGCTGTTACTATGGAAACTTAGATGGAGAAAACACATTTTGGGACACCCTCCCAACTTTGACACATCACCCCAAACCTTTCCAGGAAGGAGCTGCGGTGGATGAGAGTTTTGGGGAAAATTTCGAGAAGATTTATCAAATGGTGCCAAAGTTATAAGCAAACCCAAAATTACTCTTCCATTGAAAACATGGTCACTGCCTCTTGGTTATGGATATATTCTGTTTATTTAATCTTATTCCTATTTATTTAATTTTTTTACTGTGTCTAGTATATACTTTATATATATTTCTATTTTTAGATATTATTTATGATATATTTTAAAATAACTCTTTATTCATTTTATTTTTGTTTATAGACATGAGTTTCTCACCTGTTTAGTGTCTGACTCCTCTCTAGGTACGTTTGCGCTTTCTAGGATAAAGACAAAGTGTCAGGGTACCATTTTATGTTTTAATGCTGGAATGAAGTTAATCTTTTTTATGCTTGTGGTGTCTACTTACCTGCTGAAATTCTAAGCCCTGAAAATCTGCAGGTCCTTATATACTATTTAACTTTTTAGCTAAATGTCCTCTGAAGTTTTGAATAAAATTACTAAATTGTTAGATTGCGTGAGCTAACACACAGAGAGGAAACGCAGAAAAATCATCAGGTTGTTGAAGGCATTCATATTTTGCAACAGTTTGCGTGGATTTCAAGGAGGAACAATACTATTTCTCTAACTCAAATACTTCGATTTCCTTACTTGAGCAGAATATAACTGTAAAAACAAAATTAGGGCAAAAAGAACTCAAAAAGATTGAAGGAATACACTTAATTCAACTAAAACTTGATAAACGACCTCAGAGTGCTATACAGGGTGGAAGATAAGCATCAAGTCAGGAGTGCTCGTTAAAAAGGGAAGTCTTCAAATCTTTGCTATATTGGAGCAGTGCTGTGGAGGTCCTGCTGGATATGGGAATACATATATATATATACACACACATATATATATATATATATATATATATATATATATATATATATATATATATATATACATATATATATATATACACACACATATATATATATATATATATATACACACACACACATATATATATATATATATATATATATATATATATATATATATATATATATGTATGTGTGTATATGTATACATATATATATTTACATATTAAGCACTAAAGATTACACATATCTGGAGTAGCAAGCGAAACGATGTGATTACTGAGCTGAAGGGGTCGAGGTTTAGTTTAAACTAAAACATTATCTCAGATACAAGTTTCCCTTTATTATGTACCTGTCATTAGCCTCTTTCACAGGGTTAACTTGTGTTTCCTTTTATGGTTCATTTATATTGGGGAAATAATTGTTTCCAACTTACTAAGAGAGTTAATTTATGAATCTGAAAGTCTTGACTCGATTGGTTAAAATGTGCCCAAGGCTTTCCTTGAAGTTTCGCTTCTCCTGGAGTCCTGGCTAAGAAGCAGCCTGCTCCTGCGGGTTGCCAGTGCTCAGAAAGAAGTCCTGTGTTTGTGCTCCTGAAGGTACAGTGCCCGACTGAAAACGAATCTGTTTTTCATGAGCCAGGTAACGATTCCAGATCTTCAAGTGGTCGAGCTTATGCAACCAGAGTTTACCTAGGCAGAAAATTTCTAATAAAACGCAAACCACTAACTATTTGCATCTCGAACAAGCCATAATCTAATGCGGCTGCTTGTTTGGAGGCCACCATCGCTGGCTCTAGCCATGGCGGCGAGGCGGTCAGACTGAAAAAAAGAAAACAAGAGTGGAGCTTAACCTTCCCAAATGTATCTTTCCATCTACAGAGGGATTGGATGTTAATGCAAATAGCAGCTAGCTTGGAATCCAAGAACACACCTCAACAAATCACCACACAGCCTATTTTTGGAGACGTTATGTCCCTGTGGTGTTGCGGGAAGACGCAATGAATTTTGGGTTGCTTTTTCTCTATGGTGTAACAGTCTGCTGCAAAACCGGCTATTAAGAAACACGACTGCTTCTTCCAATGGCTGAAATTACCTTTTAATGAAAAATAAAGGGCACACGGCGCAATATATAAAAGAAGCAATGATAGATCTGAGGAACAGGTCCACGCTGCCAAAGTGTAACACTGAAGATGGCATGGCGGCCTGGCATTCGTCCTTACTACAGCGGTTCTGTATTATGAAACATCATGAAATGAGAGGGAACACGAAAGCTGTGGCTTTCAAAGGAAACCTGCAACTAGGCCCTAAGATGACCAGCGGCGTTTTAGAGTCACTCGTAGCAACATAGAGGTTAGGCAATAATGCTTCAAGTCCATTGCCTTATTGTTAACTGTACTTTTATGGATGTTTTTATTCCGAATAAAGATCTTTTGACTTGACTTGACTTGTTAACTGTGCAACAACAAATACATACCACCCATATGCCAGTCAGTCTCACAAAAGGGGCAATGCAGCCTGAAATAGCATGCAACGTCCCCTCCAAGAATACAAACTATCCCAGTCATGGTTCTGCTTTGTTGAGAATGAGTGAGGCGCTATTTATGTCCTACGGTAGAGACGTGCACCCATGTCTGGACCTGGCCGTTGCACCTAAGAGTGTCAGGTCGAGAAAAAAACAAGCATTTGCAATGCAATAGGTCTCGCATTAGGAAAGTTTGAGCTATTGGTATTGTAAATGACACATTTTTTATTTATGTTTTGTTTTTGAAAATAGCGAAATTAATATCTTTGTCATTTACAATGTCAATAGTTATAATTTTCGTAAATGTGACACCTATAGCATTTGTAATGCAATATGTGTTGTATTTACGTGACTTACATGTATTGATATTACAAATAACAATGGCTTTTATTTTTTTTAATAATTAATACTTAAATAAAAGTTATTGTAATTTATAATGGCAATAGCTTAAACTTTTGTAAATAACTTTTGTGAAGATTATGTTCAGTGTATTTTATTGTGACGAAAATCCAACAACAGAAGTGAAATATTAACATCTTTTTGTTACATTTGTAATAAAGCTTGAAACATTGAGAGAACATATTTGAAGCAGTTGTTGTTGAATGGTTGCACAGATTGATGCTGTGGTGGCGCTGAGTGATGTTGTGATGGCGAACGAGTGATGCTGTGGCAGCGCATAGTGACGTTGTGGTGCCCCTGAGTGATGCTGTGCTGGTGCCGAGTGATGCTGTATGCTATGCTATGTTTTGTTTTGCTATCCTATGTTTTGTTTTATTATGCTATGTTTTGCTATCCTATGTTTTGATTTGTTATGTTATGCTGTGTTTTGTTATGCTATGCTATGTTTTGTTATGTTATGCTTTGTTTTTCTATGCTATGTTTTGTTATGATATGCTATGTTTTGTTGTGTTATATTATGCTATGTTTTGTTATGCTATGCTATCCTTTGTTGTGTTTGGTATGCTATGCTATGTTTTGCTATGTTATTATATGTTTTGTTTTGCTATGCTATGTTTTGTTGTGTTTTGTTAAACTATGCTATGTTTTGTTGTGTTTTGATATGTTTTGTTATGCTATGTGTTGTGTTTTGTTATGCTATGTGTTGTTGTGTTTTGTTATGCTATGCTATTTTTTGCTATCCTATGCTTTGTTTTATTATGCTATGTTTAGTTTTGCTATCCTATGCTTTGTTTTGTTATGCTATGCTATGTTTTGTTGTGTTTTGTTATGTTATGCTATGTTTTGTTGTGTTGAGTTTTGCTATGCTATGCTTTGTTATGGTATGCTATGTTTTGTTATGCTATGCTATGTTTTGTTGTGTTTTGCTATGCTAGGTTTTGTTATGCTATGTGACGTTATGCTATGCTAGGCTTTGTCATACTATGTTGTGTTTTGTTATGCTATGTTTTGTTGTGTTTTGCTATGCTATGCTATGTTTTGTTGTGTTTTGCTGTTTTGTTATGCTATGTTTTGTTATTCTATGCTTTGCTTTGTTGTGCTACGTTTTGTATGTTATGCTATGTTTTGTTCTGCTATGTTTTGTTGTGTTTTGTTATGCTATGTTTTGTTATACTATGCTATGTTTTGTTTTGCTATGCTTTGTTATGTTATGCTATGCTTTGTTTTGTTATGCTATGTTTTGATATGCTATGTTATGTTTTGTTATACTATGCTATGTTTTGTTTTGCTATGCTTTGTTTTGTTATGTTTTGTTTTGCTATCCTATGCTTTGTTATGCTATGCTATGTTTTGCTATCCTATGCTTTTTTGTTATGCTATGCTATGCTATGCTGTGTTTTGTTGTGCTATGTTTTGTTATGGTATGCTGGTGAGGGTGTGTGAGGATGAGTGACTGTGTGTGAGGGTGTGTGAGGGTGAGGGGTTGTGAGGGTAAGTGAGGGTGTGTGAGGGTGAGGGTGTGAGGATGTGTGAGTGACGTTGAGGGTGTGAGGGTTAGGGGATGTGAGGGGGTGAGGGTGTGAGTTAGGGTGGGTGAGGGGGGTGAAGGAGGGTGAGTGAGGGTGAGAGGGTGTGTGAGGGTGAAGGAGGGTGAGTGAGGGTGAGAGGGTTGCGAGGGTGAGAGGGTTGTGAGGGTGAGGGGTATGAGGGTGAGGGGGTGAGGGGGGTGAGGGGTATGAGGGTGAGGGTGAGGGGTATGAGGGTGAGTGAGGGGGTGTGAGGGTGAGTGAGGGGGGGGTGAGGGTGAGTGAGGGGGTGTGAGGGTGAGTGAGGGGGTGTGAGGGGGTGTGAGGGTGAGTGAGGGTGTGTGAGGATGAGGGGGTGTGGGGGTGAGGTGGTGGGTGAGGGTGTGTGAGGGGGGTGAGGGTGTGTGAGGGTGTGTGAGGGTGAGGGAGAGTGAGGGTGGGCGAGGGTGTGTGAGGGTGAGGGTGTGTGAGGGTGAAGGGGTGTGGGGGTGAGGGGGTGTGGGGGTGAGGGGGTGTGGGGGTGTGTGAGGGTGAGGGGAGGTGAGGGGGTGTGAGGGTGAGGGGTGTGAGGGGGAGGGGGTTGATGGTGAGAGGGTGTGAGGGGTGTATGAGGGGTGTGGGGATGAGGGGGTGTGAGGGGGTTGTGAGGGTGAGGTTGAGGGTGTGAGGGTGTGAGGGTGAGGGGGCGCGAGGGTGACAGGGTGAGGGTGACAGGGTGAGGGTGACAGGGGTGAGGGAGGGTGAGGGGGTGTGAGGGGGGGTGTGGGGGTGAGGGTGATAGGGTGTGAGGGTGTGAGAGGGTGTGAGGGTGTGTGAGGGTGAGAGGGTTGGTGAGGGTGTGTGAGGGTGAGATGGTGGGTGAGGGTGAGAGGGTGGGTGAGGGTGAGAGGGTGTGTGAGGGTGAGAGTGTGTGATAGGGGAGTGAGGGTGAGTGAGAGGGGAGTGAGGGTGAGTGAGAGGGGAGTGAGGGTGAGTGAGAGGGGAGTGAGGGTGAGTGAGAGGGGAGTGAGGGTGAGTGAGGGTGGGTGAGGGGGTGTGAGATTGAGGGGGTTTGAGAGTGAGGGTGTGTTTGAGGGTGTGTGTGAGGTTGAGTGTGAGGTTGAGGGTGTGTGTGAGGGGGTGTGTGAGGGTGAGGGGGTGTGAGTATGGGGGAGAGGGTGAGTGAGGGTGAGGGTGTGTGAGGGTGAGAGGGTGTGTGAGGGTGAGAGGGTGTGTGAGGGTGAGAGGGTGTGAGGGTGAGGGGGTGCGAGGGTGAGGGGTGCGAGGGTTAGGGGTGCAAGGGTGGGTGAGGGGTGTGAGGGTGGGTGAGGGGTGTGAGGGTGGGTGAGGGGGTGAGGGTGTGTAAGGGTGAGGGTGTGTAAGGGTGAGGGTGTGAGGGTGAGGGTGTGAGGGTGAGGGGGTGTGAGGGTGAGGGGGTGAGGGTGGGGGTGAGGGTGTGAGGAAGGGTGAGTGGGTGAGTGAGGGTGAGAGGGTGTGTGAGGGTGTGAGGGTGAGAGGGTGTGAGGGTGAGAGGGTGTGAGGGTGAGAGGGTGTGAGGGTGAGGGGGTGAGGGGGTCTGAGGGGGGGTGAGGGTGAGGGGGTGTGAGGGTGAGGGGGTGTGAAGGTGAGGGGGTGTGAAGGTGAGGGGATGCGAGGGTGAGGGGTGCGAGGGTGAGGGGTGCGAGGGTAAGGGGTGCAAGGGTGAGGGGTGCAAGGGTGGGTGAGGGGTGTGAGGGTGGGTGAGGGGTGTGAGGATGGGTGAGGGGGTGAGGGTGTGTAAGGGTGAGGGTGTGTAAGGGTGAGGGTGTGTAAGGGTGAGGGTGTGAGGGTGAGGGGGTGTGAGGGTGAGGGGGTGTGAGGGTGAGGGTGTGAGGAAGGGTGAGGGGATGTGAGGGGATGTGAGAGTGAGGGGATGGGGGTGTGAGAGTGAGGGGGTGTGAGAGTGAGGGGTGTGAGGGTGGGGGTGGGTGAGGGGGTGTGAGGGTGGGTGAGGGTGGGGGTGGGTGAGGGTGGGGATGTGAGGGTGGGGTTGGGTGAGGGTGGGGGTGGGTGAGGGTGGGTGTGTGAGGGTGGGGGTGGGTGGGGGTGTGAGATGGGGGTGGGTGAGGGTGGGGGTGTGTGAGGGTGGGTGAGAGAGGGTGAGGGTGAGTGAGGGTGTGTGAGGGGTGTGAGGGTTTGTGAGGGTGAGGGTGTATGCGGGTGTGTGAGAGTGAGGGGGTGTGAGGGTGAGGGTGGGTGAGGGGGTGTGAGGGAGTGAGGGTGAGGGAGTGAGGGTGGGTGAGGGTGTGAGGGTGTGAGGGTGTGAGGGTATGTGAGGGTGAGGAGGTGTGAGGGTCCAAAGTAAATGGTGGCAGTGCAGGCATCATAAGACGGAGAGAAACACAAATGTTAAGATAACAGTGCTTGAAGGGGTTGTGAGAAGGTGGAAATGGGATTAAAGGAGAAAGGATGAAAAGTTAAGTAGTAAAGAGGCCAGAAAGGAGATACAAAGGAGTGGAGTGTGTGGCGGAAACAGGGAAAAGCAGAAATTGCTGTGGCAGGGGCGGGGGAGCGCATTCCTTTGAAGTCCGATGGGGGAGGCAGGGGGCGGATCCCTTTGAAGTCTGATGCCGAGGCTTGTGGTGTGCTTTGTGCACGCGCCTGGCTCACATGAACTGTACCTAATCCGCAGCAGTTTGGGTAGACTTTTGAAAGCCTCACTATAATCTCGACACAAACAAGCATTGCTAAAGCAATGCTGTAGGTCGAGACCTAAAAAGGTGATCGAATTCTTGAATTGATGACTGCCAGTGGTAAATTCGCTGGGCCACTACCCAGTCCATCATTCTTTTTGCTCATTATGCCAATTCAGACAGGAACCAACCAAATACAGATGACTGAATCAGGATTTGTATAGCGCAGCCGCTTCACCCTTGAGGGTCTCGAGGCGCTGTGGGGTCCTGCTGCTGTATTCCGCTGCCCATTCCTGTTGGTTGAACATCCAGGTCTTGACGTCCTTCCTGAACTGACGGAGCTGCTCTGGGGATCAATCTCGACCCCATTACAAAAGGGCAGTCTAGTCCAAACTCTAGGTGACGCCCCTGGGCCCAAGTAGCACAAGCACCAGCAGGAATTTTTCGATCTCGGTGGGAATCACCAGGGAGATGCAGCTGGAGTCTTACAGCAAAATGTAAGTAGATCCTAGTTTGCAGAAGATGCTATTTCTAGGCACCAATCCGCACCCCTGTCCTGAGGTGCTGCACCGAGACATCCTCTCTTAGACATAGTTAAATAGCAACATGAATGTGGACAAACAATCCTAACCCATAAATATGCAGATGATTCTTATTTTAAATTATAATTTTTACAGGCAATTCAAGTTGTCAATGAAAATGAATGTTACATAATTATACACACAAGTCTCCATCCTGCCAGATCTGAACGAACCCAACAACAATATAATAGACTAAAGAGGTAGTCAAAGTGGGAAAAGGCAGTTAGGACAAGAAACCTACACAGATTGAAACACACAGAGCAAGGAAGGTACAATATATAGGCAAAGGTTTGGGTACACGGGTGATGACAAAGAAGGGAGGAGAGGGTAAGGATAAGGAAAGAGCATGGTGACTCTAAATAGAAGTTGAGGCCCTCAGTGTGATTTGACTGTAGGATAACAGAAGACTCATCTTCATATACGTCAGTAGCAGCATCGCCAAGCAACAGTTGGTGGCTCAATGGAAAGCCATGGATGAAACACTGTACATTGAAAGGGTAGGACAGGTTAGGACTACAGCCATATATCCTATTTACCAACAGGTACACTGATGGATATTAATAAAGAAATAAGGATAGGGGAGATGGGAGGGCTACAGGAAGACGAAGAAATAGAACAGAAGAGAGAGCAGAAGGGAGGCATAGAGATAATGCATTACTGTAGAATCATTGTGACAAATAAGCCGTACAATTAAAGTGTACTTGAGTACCTCCTGATTCAACCTAAACTATTGCACAAGTCTATTAGAGCAACTAAAATCTAAACCAGAATAACAAGAACATCTCTATTCATTACAAAAACTATTATTGTATGTTGACAGCAGGCGGGACGCATTACGGTAGTAACCATTACACATTGTGATTGCAAGTGGTAACCCTCTATGTTCGTCTACGGGGGATTCTACTGGCGTAGCTCGTTCTCATACCTACCTGGGGGTATCATCTGGGGCCGACGTCAGCAGTACCTTGAGCTGGCGAACTGAGCAGTGAGCTCTTGTTGAAACTACCCTCTTGTAAAACTAAAGTACATGGCTTAATTTGTACAAAAAAAGAAAAAAGAAAATGTGCCTGGGCCCGCGTCAGGAGGCAACTGCAGCTTGTGACACCTATTGGACCTGCCAGCGCTGTCGAATGTAACAACTAACCATCACACTACTACAAGGGTGAGTATTCAGACTCTCCCCAATGCTATAAGAACAGCTTGTGTGGCAAGAATTAGTCATTTTCACTGTACATTGAACAAATAAACAACTGTTGTGATCCTCATTTCTAAATTAGATTTACAGCGCCACCATGTGACAGACTGTCATAAGTCCTGGTGTTGATAATTAAGTGCTGAGCACTGGAAAGCACCAGCTCAAATTAGGCACTACAGAGTCCATCCTGTCCCATTCTTCCTCAATCTGACTTCCCCCGATTATCAGCCACTTCACTGGATAAATACCAAACACTCCATTCACATATCAGAACCCAGACCTGATCTTGCAAGAACAAGCCACTAATTTCCAAATATCAGTTCTTTATTCATTTGATTATAGTGATGGCATCCTAGCTCACATTTCCAGATAAAGTTTGCCCTACTTTGCAGCAAGTCTTGTTTTAGTGGCTGTGAAATCCTTTCACAACACTCTTCTTTCATTGTATCCAATGCTTCCTCTCTAAGGCAAGTATCACTTTTGACCTTTCTTGCATCAGCACCAAGGCTTTTACACTCTGCCAATCCGTCAATCATCATAGACCTTTCATCGCAAGGCGGTGATTCGTCCACGAGGACACAGTGGACATCCCCCTGACACAAAATACCCTCTTCTCAACCAAGCTTAGAATCGATGCGGAAGCAGTTAACTTTCCTCACTCACTAACTTGCTTTCACTACGCTCTGAAAACACAACTCATCCAAATACACCCAACGTTGGTCTTTTAGCTTCATGGTAGGTCATCTTTCTTAGTGGTCTGTACTGACTGTGCGGTTTTATTTCTAGCTCTCCATCCTCCAGTTAACACGCGTATTTATAATAAAATCCTAAATGAACAATCTATTTGACGAGACGGTGAACATTGAAAATGTAAAAAGACAACACATCACATACAAGAAAATGGAGCGAGAGTCACGCCTTAACTGCCGGATAGAACTAGATGTTTACGGTCAGCTGTCTCAAACAACACACACCAAAGATCTTTAAACCAGTTATCTCTTGCGAACATTGTCTCTGGAAAATCGATTCCAAGAAATATGACATTAGATATAATGCAATTCTGTTCTCAGCACAATGGTTGAAAAGGGAACGTGGGATTCAGAATAGAACACAGATAGGACAGAAAAGAAACCGGCATTACTGCTGCAAAAAGCATGGGTAAGTGTACTTTCCAAAAATTAAGTGTTCCCTTTATTCTAACAGATGGATGGGGGAAATATGTTTGAAACAAGCGGAGTAACCGGTTAGCATGAGTGTACCTACAAGCACCAATACGGAAATGTTTGTGCCTGCAAGGCCCCAGCAGGCATTACAGGAGACAAGCTCATTTGAGGCGACGCGGGCCGGAGCTCATGAACGGACACATTTTTAGGTCTCGCCTTTACCATTCCACGGGAATGGGAAATGGGGAGAATTCAAGTCGGCAAAATCCTCTTCAAACCACGGGCTTTCAGCCGCGGTTTTCTTTATGTTCACGTGAATCACGTGATTAAACATGCATGCGCATCGGCAGCATTTCTCCTGCAGGCTCGCAAAAGGCTCTCCTCCCTCCCCACATCAAAGGCATCAATCACCCTCCCACAGGCTTCCCCAGCGCTGCTCCGCCCCCTGCTTCACAGCCAGGCCATCTGTTCCCTGCCAGACCTCTCACACCTCCGTCACAGCATGCCTGTGTACTTCAAAGGCTTATCACTTCACACGGCCGGCCGCAGGCCCTGCAACCAGAGCACTTCAGTTGGTGTGCAGCCCCCCTCCCAGCATTGCCTTGTTACTCTCGGCAGCCGTGAGTCCCGAAACACTTTTTATATTTAATTAGCAGCAGCAGCATTTCTCCTGCGCCAGGCCACATCAAAGGCTCTGTGCCACTTTCACCCACACAGCACCACTTACAGACACGCAACGCCACTCACACCCACGCAAGCCCACTATCATCTACGCAACACCACACTCACCCACGCAACGCCACTCACTCACTCACGCAAAGCCACTCACACCCACGCAGTGCCACTTTCACCCACACAGCACCACTTTCAGACACGCAACGCCACTCACACCCACGCAAGCCCACTATCACCCACGCAATGCCACACTCACCCAAGCAACGCCACTCACCCAAGCAACACCACTCACACACGCAACGCCACTCACACACGCAACGCCACTCATCCACGCAACGCCACTCATCCATGCAATGCCACTCATCCACGCAACGCCACTCATCCACGCAACGCCACTCATCCACGCAACGCCACTCATCCACGCAACGCCACTCATCCCCGCAACGCCACTCACCCACGCAACGCCACTCACACACGCAACGCCACTCACACACGCAACGCCACTCACACACGCAACACCACTCACCCACGCAACGCCACTCACCCACGCAACGCCACTCACCCACGCAATGCCACTCACCCACGCAACGCCACTCACACACGCAACGCCACTCACACACGCAACGCCACTCACACACGCAAATCCACTCTCGCACGCAAATCCACTCACACCCACGCAGTGCCACTTTTACCCACACAGCACCACTTTCAGACACACAACGCCACTCACACCCACGCAACGCCACTCACACCCAAGCAAGCCCACTCTCACACACGCAACGCCACTCTCACCCATGCAACGCCACTCACACATGCAACGCCACTCACACACGCAACGCCACTCACACACGCAACGCCACTCACACATGCAACGCCACTCACCCACACAACGCCACTCACACACGCAACGCCACTCACACATGCAACGCCACTCACCCACGCAACGCCACTCACCCACGCAACGCCACTCACCCACGCAATGCCACTCACACACGCAACGCCACTCACACACGCAACGCCACTCACACACGCTACGCCACTCACACACGCTACGCCACTTACACACGCAACGTAACTTACACACGCAACGCCACTCACCCACCCAACGCCACTCACCCACGCAACGCCACTCACCCACGCAACGCCACTCATCCACGCAACGCCACTCACCCACGCAACGCCACTCACACATGCAAAGCCACTCACACACGCAACACCACTCACACACGCAAATCCACTCTCACACGCAAATCCACTCTCACACGCAAATCCACTCACACGCAAATCCACTCTCACACGCAAATTCACTCTCACACGCAAATCCACTCTCACACGCAAATCCACTCTCACACGCAACGCCACTCACACACGCAAATCCACTCACACCCACGCAGTGCCACTTTTACCCACACAGCACCACTTTCAGACACACAACGCCACGCAAGCCTACTCTCACACACGCAACGCCACTCTCACCCATGCAATGCCACTCACCCACGCAACGTTACTCACCCACGCAACGCCACTCACCCACGCAACGCCACTCACCCACGCAACAACACTCACACATGCAACGCCACTCACCCACGCAACGCAACTCACTCAAAGCCACTCACACACACGCAGTGCCACTTTCACCCACACTGTGCAGTGCACAATAGGTCTCGCAGTAAGAAAGTTGGAGCTATTGGTTTTGTAAATGACAAAGCCCTTTATGTTTTTAAAATGAAAACAAAAATAAAAGGCATTGTTATTTGCAATTGTAATAGCTCCAACTTTCCTACTGCGAGACCTATTGGCAACGCCAGTGCTTGTTTTTAACGTGTTTATCGAGATCAAAGAAATTAACAAGGCATAGCAATGACATAGAATGAAATTCGCATTATGGCGGAGCATGCACTTTCTGAAGAGACCAAAGCAGTATCAATAGACCCGCACAAACAATAACAATGCAAATCATCCCAAACAAACATTATTATTTATTTATATACTAACAACAAACAAGCAGCAGTAGAGAGTGGGGTGGTAGTAGTATAGGACCCAGCGTTAAGAGTACCCTTCCAGTCATGTACCAGGAACCTTCATGATTGGGGGGAAAAGCGGGAGGAAAGCAGAAGCGGATGACCAATAGGGGGGGGGGGGGAGGGGGGGTTGGGGCGCACCTGTGCTTAATTTGAGCCGGTGATTTCAGGTGCTCCGCACCAGCACTTAAATGTCAACACCAGCACTTATGACAGATGCCACATGGTGGTGATGTTTATCTAAATCAGGGTTGAGCAGAACAGCAATTGTTTATTAATGCAGTATGCATTAACCAACCAATACCCTAATACCTGCCGCCCAAGATATATTTTATAGATTTGGGGACCTGGAATTGGCTGAATTGTCACACTTGTAGGAGTGTGCTGGTTAGTAGGTGTGTAGGCACCGTCATAGGCAACGCAGGCAGTGGCAATGGGTCGTGCAAGGGGCAGCGGCCTCCTGACTAGAGCCCTGGCACTTATTCTTTTTACAAATTAAGCACTGGCCAGGACACTGGGGGTGTGTGGGGCTAGGGACCACCCCACACCATAAAGACAATCATGAATGAACACTTCCCTTTAGACGGCTGAGTTGCAGAATTTAATTTGGTATTCCAGTAAAGATCCAGCCGAGTCCAGCTTCAGCTTAAATCAGCTTGTATATAAATCACGGTCTGGACCAATCACTTGATAGAAATGCAGCTCTCATTTCATGCTAAATTAAAAAAAGTTTTCACCAGCTGCCCTGCAGCTTTTTGTTCTTCTTTTAACTTCTCTCCATTGCATTTGACAATAAAATAATATGTCTAATCATAAACCTACAAATACACCACTGGAAGCTAATTATTCGGCCTCTCTCTCTTTCTTATTTCGTGAAACAGTATTTGATGAGGCTGTGCATCATTTTTGGGTTTTAGTAAGTTATTTGACATAATATGAAATATTATCACTCTACATATTCCGGCAGCATTAGAGTACTCTGAAGTAACCGTAAAGAGAGATGTAGAATTTTATAAAACTCCGACATAAATAACAAAAATAAATGACTAAATAAGTTTAGGAAAATCAAAATGTTTGACATTTACAATTTTTATAAAAATGAAAAGATTGTTTCTATTTATTGGTATTGATAGTTTAACATTATTTTTACTGGGAACAGCAAAAACGATTAAATATTAACTCTGTGTTCATCTGTGAGGTTACAACTTGCCATTGATGCACGTATTTTATTCCAAATGAATACTTTTTTGTATTAGGGATCGATTATCAGTACAGTAGGACGAAAGCAGTTACTTGTGATGTCACTCACACAGCCGCAGGAAGGATCGAAGTACGTTATGAGTTGTTTGTGTGTAAGTGACCTCTAAAAACAATGGTCTTGGGGTAATAAACACGAAAAGTGCAAAAACACTGTAAAATAAAATTGTAAGTGGGTGGGTAAACGTAATCACCAATTTTTAAATATGAAAGGTTGAGCTGAAAAGTAATTAAGTGGAAAGGGTAGTGTTAAAGGCAGGGGTGGGGTGCTGTGGGGTCTCCCGCATACATTAACCTAACAATTAATTAAGTTTATCCTCACAATTCCTGAGACAACTGCACGAAGTATTTGTCAAAACAAGTAAACAAAATATGTAAATATGTATCTGGAACTAAACTAATTTATGATTCTGAAATAAAACATGGAACCACTTAGTTCTGGAAATATTAATTCTTTATTAGATCTAATCGGACCCAAGCCGAGAGACCTTCCTAGCAAATCCTCGCTCACCAGATCCCTGAAGGGGGATATAGACGGAAGGATTTAATAGGGATCATGGGACTTTTATGGTCTGCTGGGTGGTAATGGGGTGTCAAGTGTGAAAGGTCACCTGTAGCTTAACCTGTTGTGCTCTATGAAGGATGCATACTGTTGTCAATTACATTCACTATTCTCGTGAAACCAGTGAGGGATTTAAGGCCTGGCTTCATGAGTTAGTTGCAGCCTGGGCCCAGCCGAGAGCTAGCAGCATGCAAGCTCTAATGGGGTGAAGTATCATCCAGTGAAAACCACAACTGGGAAAAGGTAAAGGGGGGGGTTTAGGCTAGTGTTAGCTAACAGGCCCAGCTCCATTTGTCTCTGCAGGTCACCCTGTTAAACCTGCATGGACAACTGAACCATGCAGTTCAGGATGCAGTAGTGAGAGGACTTGTCGATTCTGAACTGAAAACAGAAATACTGCCCACGTCTGTTTTCGGAAGAATGGTGCCAGCTCCTATATAGTTCTGGTTAGTCACCAATATATATTGCTATGAATTTTGCGGTTTTGTGCTTTGCTTTTACTGTAATACTGCCATTTTGTATATGGATATTCAAGCAGAATATTGAGCTATACCAATAACGTTATAAAAATACTGGCTTGGCGGTGACTATTTTTCTTCCAATTATGCACTAAAATGCTATTTTGTAACAAATAACGGCTAATTTTACGATTAGGGAAAAATCCGATAAATATTTTAATGAAAATATATGTATCTTGATTTATTTAACTGTCTACACCCCTATTAACCCCAATTATTGTAAAGAAATGCACTTAGGAATGTCATAATGCTTGCATTAGTAAGGAGGGCGCTTTGTGCCTGATTTATATAAGGGGTTTTCTCAAGCTTACGTCGCCAGCAAGCCCTATGCCAAGTGGGGCCCTGCTGGATGTTTTCACAGAGTGTACTTGAGCCCAATTTGGAGGTGAGGCACCATTCAAAACCGCGCTGTCGTTACTATAATGATTTTATAAATGCTGCATGCTTTTCAGCAAGGAAATGGGCATTCTGAGGCAAAATACAGGGGTTACAAGCCCTGGAAAGATGAAGTATTGAAGAGATATTATTACACGCTTGGAGCCGCGTGGTAAAGTGCCAAACCATAGTCCAAGAACCATTAACCACACAAGAAGCGCAACAAACCTACCAACTCTACGGTGCGGAGGCTTCCCATTATGACTGCAACACGACTAAAAGGAGGAGAAATTCGACTTACCTGCAAAGATGCAGCAAATACTAAAAATATTTTAGTTACCATTAGAAATGGAACATGCACTGGCTCTAAAATGCTCCTGGCAACTAGTTGTATGAGTCAGGTCAACAGATAAAAGAGCGGTAACCAGTCATGCAGATGGCACAACATTCATCCTGAATTTTGTAGCCACTTCATAATTTGCGTGTCGTTTACACACTGCTATCGATACGGCTTTAAGATTCCTGTTGTGCGAATCTCTATTCAAATATACTCTTGGTTACAGGACATCAGTGCTGTATGTGGTAAAAGAACAGAGTGGTATAGCACACCAGAAGGATTGTGAGACTGTCAGTGCTGAAAGGGGGTTTAGTTGAAGGGGGAGTACAGTAAGGAAGTGGAAGGAAGGGAATGAGTTCTTTATTGGTAGCTCGGTAAGTTCAGTTGAGGGCAGTGGCGGCCGCCACTAACAACGGGTGGTAGGGCGGGTGGGCGGAGCGCCAGAGGGGGATGGAGGGGAGCATGGGGGGTGGAGGGAGCACGCAGGGGGTGTGTGTTATTAATAATTTTTAAAAAACGCACCTGAAGCCGCCGGTCACCTCCCATGTCGCGTCACTCATGCTTGCCTGTTCCTGGTCCCAGCAGCCCCTGGGACAGACTCTCATCCAATCCCAGTGCTGCAGCAGTGCGGGGATTGGCTTTAGCGGGCTGGAAAGACACTCCGTTCAGGTCATGGAGTCTGTGAGGTTTCTCCAGCCCAGCTGCTGAATGCAACCGGGCTGGAGGAACCTAAGTGCACATGTGTGTTTTGGTCGGCCTGAGACTGCCGGCCAAACACATATGCGCACATAGGTAGTGCACAAGCACTCCTCCTCCCCCTCCCATGCTCTGCCCCTCCCTGCATAAGCTGGCTTAGAGCCGGCAAACGAAAAATGCAACGATGCTAGAACATAGTTTTATTTTTCATTTGCTGGCTCTGAGCCAGACAGTAGGGCGACGCTCCTCCACCATTGTCGGTAGAGCCGCCGCTGATTGAGTGACTGGTTCTGGGGTAGACAAACCAAGCCAATGGCTTTGGATGGCTAGACAGATGGCCCGAGGTAACATTCCTCTGCGTAGTATGCTGACCCGATAACAAGGAAGATGTGACCAGATAAAGAACCAATACCTGGTATATCTGTAATAGAAGTAGTCTCAGGTGCAACAAGGCTGGCTACTTCCCCCACATTCCTCCCACAGTAGTCGTTAATTGCTAGCCGGGCATGGAATGTTACGTTCAGTAGATAGCCACTCTAATAGTGAACGGTTCCCAGGATGCACCGGGCTCTACCTTGCTTTATTTATTAGAATGCCCTCTCCCAGCCTTCTCCCATTGGATTTATTGGGGCCATTACATTGTACATGGGACTCCAGTTATGAGCAGAATTTTTTTTTTATTGTTGTGGTCTAAGGAAATCTAGGCTGCACTTTACTCATCCTGCTTCTTGCACTCTTGAGCTCTCCCCAGTTCTGTCTGAATCATTCAGTCTCGTTCTGGTCATAGTTCAGCTCAGGATTTCCCATCTTCAGGATTAGTTCTCATGATGCAGGCATTCATGTTCATCGAAGCAGACTGCCGCTGGAATTTTCCTATGGTTTCTCGCCTGGACATAATGAAGTAAGAGTGGCAGATGTTATCAGCCTTGATACGTTAGGCATACACTCAGAGCTGCTCTTCTTTGGGCTTGGTTTGAAGGTTTGGGGCAAGCTTGCTTGGTTCTCTCTCACTCAACAGCAATAAATGTCTCATCTACCTCCCCACTTCTTCCTTGTGGTATTTGAAACTCAGGCAGCGTAGCAAGGATTGGTTCTTAGGTTTAGTCCTGAGTCCACCATTTTGCATGCTCAATCCAGAATACCGCACAATCACAATACTGCACAACAATGCAGTGCAATGGACATCCGCTTACTGACTCTGGGTGGTGGGTTGCCACTCTGGGAATGATTACAATGTCGGCCGGCGTTGCAGATTGAAAACCGCCCGACCATAGGTCGGCGGTTCTGACAGCACAATTTGGATGCGGTAAGATAAATTTTTCAACGGCAGCTTGAAAAAATTAGAAACATACATTTTTCAATGGCAGCTTGGGCAGCAGACGGAACAGGCCTGCAGCACAAACTGCCATTAAAAGATGGATGTTTCTAAATATCCCTCCACTGTGTGGCAGGCACCGTGTGGTCTCTGCCATATGGTGCAGGGAGCAACATAGGTGCCCCTTAGGTCCCATAGCGGAGGGCCAGGGGGAAAAGGGAGCCCTGCTAGGGTCCCCCAAAGTCCCTTTCTGACAGCCTTTCAATGTTGGAAAGGCCGACATGCAAAGGCTGTTGGAAAGTAACATAATCCTAACGGTAGAGCCGAGGCTGGCTCTGCCGTCATTGTGGTGTTGTGATTCTTTCCAATGCTCCGACGGGCTACTTGAGCCCGTCGGCACAGCAAAGGACGGTCCCTCCGCTCGATGCCTCCAAATGCTGCATTGTAATGCGGCGGGTGGACCGCAGGGGTATATGTTGGGCAGACCGCAACTGACAGTTGGTTGGTTGTGGTTTACCAGACATCCTAATCGGGCCAAGTGTAGTTACAATAAGAACAGGGTTTCCAGAAAGGGGGAGGGGGGGCAGGGGCGGAGAAAAAGGGGGCGGTCCCAAAACACATTTTCCACATGCAATTTCAAATAGGAATACTGAACAGCACTACAACCAAAACGGCTGAACAGAATTATACCAAACTGGCAAAAAGCTGAACCTTTACCCAGAAACAATGCCTTTTGTGATTTAGTGGAAATCCATTCACTAATTTTGGAGACATTAAGGTTTAAAGTGTATAAATATAACATGCTGTTGTAGTATAGTGGGCTGGCAGATCAAAAGATAAGATCTGATTGGGTACCTCCCATCAGCAAAGGTGTTTGGCAGCCATTTTAGGACTCAGGGTCTTACTCGCCAGGCCCCTAAATGGCCACAGGGATCCTATCCTCCGGTGCCACAGTAAATGCAATTATTTTTAAAGGGGGCGGGGGGGACATGTGCCTGCCCAACCCGAGTCTTTGAATGACCACAGGGCCCATTGAAATATTTATTTCATAAGGCCCCCATTCCTGAGCCATAAAATGGCCGCATCCTTCTTCAAAAGGAGGTCGATTGAAAATGATCAAATATGTTTTGATGCCCATGTATCAAACGATTTGCTCCAATTATTTCATAATAGTTTATTAATTTTATTCTTCCTTTGGTCAAAAAAAACCTTCAATCAAAACACCAAAACATAGTCAACATGTTTTTCGAGCTTCAGGCGTCTCTTTCAAGGCTGTAACCAACATATATACACATAATACATTTTAAATCACAATTAACATCCTTAAAATATATAAATCAGCGAAAGTAGTTCAATTCATTCATGTTACTTCTCAAATGTAATTTCTATAGTGTACACATATTATTATTAAGTGGACTGAGAAACCAAACAACTAAGAAACCACACTGACAAAACAACACAGTAACAACTGGTAACCTGATGGTCATATGTCCATCTCACATTTGAGACCCTTCGACCTTTCTTAATTTGAGCCCAAATCATATCTCAGAACATAAAATATCCTAGTCATATTGTAACCCACTTTCTAAGTTTAACTTTTAGTTTTCTCTTTATGATCAAATAAATATCACATTTCCTGGGAAGAAAACATGTATAATCTGTCATCCATCCACCTGTGACGCAGAGATGAACGTGGGACTCATCGTATGCTATTATTAATAGCATAATTATTTGATCAAGCTCAGTAATGTGAGAAAGTGGCCAGGCATATGACGTCCACTATTCTACTGGGCACCTTGCACCAGTCCAACCGACCCTTATTGATGGTAGGTTTAGACAACCTTTATAGAAAGCTATCCTAGTGGTAGCTGTGGAGAGCAGGGTTCAGTCTAAGTCTTGAAGGAATGTAATGCAGCTTGTTTTACCAGTCTATAATCTCTTGAATGACCAAATGAAAGCAGACCCACACCAGGTATATATATAAAATATATGTATTTATTCTAAACACACTCCTCTAGTCTCTTTATGAGGCTAGAAGCAAAAGTACAATACAAAAACTTAAATAGCACACAGTAAATTAGCACAGTATATGTTTTGCCCTAGGGGCCTCACAAACCATATACTAAGAAAGTGGTATAAGCACCGCTCTCAATATAGAGACAAGGCCTAGGCCCTGTAGAACCGCTAGGGCAACCAGGAAGCCAAGGTAGGGACGCAGGAGACCCACGGGGAACGTGTGCAGTGTCTAAACACAGCCGCAAACCACAATTGACTTCTATAGAGGAAGTTACAGTTAGAATTTTAAAGAATAAGGACAATTAGGAGTGGACTACGGCAAAACCCTTTCAGTACTGGACACTTAGAGAGTCAAGACCCACGGGAGCACCAAAGTACTCGTATTCCCTCACCCAGGGAAGCCGGGTGCATAGGTGTCTTTTTTGTGTCGGGTTTCGTCGTCGTTTCAAATGGAGAGCTGCAAAGAAGTGCGGCAAGCGTCCGGAAGAAGAGTGTCCGGATGTATCCAAGGGTGGATTGGAGATCTGAAGAACCTGAAAGCAGATGGGACAGAGTCTGGGTTCTTAGCCAGTGACCAGGAAGTCGACAAGAAGATGCCAGCCGATGTCCGGTGATGTAGGTGAAGCTTGACTCTTCAGCCAAGAAGTCCAGGAGGCGTCGACGACAACGAGGAGCTGGATACGAGCTGTCCCACGTCGGATCTTGAGTGCTGCGGCGTCGGTATCCGGATTGGACCCAAAAAGCCTTGGCAACAGCAACCCACGCAAGATGTCAAGATTGGCTTTGGTGCAGACCAGCAAGGTATGAGGGACTCACCATTTGGAGGGGAGTCAGAACACGTCTGGCGCAACCAGGGAAGCCCAAGAAACAAAGAAGATTACTTTGTGGGGACCCACAAGTCGACGGTTCAGGGGTCGTGAAGGGGCCTCGAGCAGAAATGCAGGAAGCGGGCCCACGGATCACTCGTGGAGTGTAGGCCCACAAACTTCAGTGCAAAAGGTGCTCAGGGCTTGGACTACAAGTAGCCCAATGCACAACTTCGGGAAAGCTCGGGAAGTCGATGCACTAGCAAATGGGCATGGACCAAAACCAACATCAGGCCTTGGTGCTCCTTGATCTCTCCGCCGCTTTCGACACGGAGGACCATTCCATCTTGCTGTCACGTGTCGGAGCGGCGGGAGTCGGGGGCTCGGCCCTGGTCTGGCTTTCATCCTTCCTGAGGGACCGCACCCAGGCGGTTCGGTTGGGGGACTTCTCGGCCGCCCCATTGAGGGTTACGTGTGGTGTTCCCCAGGGTTCTTCTCTTTCCCCTCTTCTGTTTAATCTCTATATCTATCCTTTGATTCTTGCTCTCCAGCAGCTGGAGGTCACCCTTTATAACTATGCGGATGACCTCCAGCTCATCTTTAATCTTTCTTCTTCTTCTCATTCTATTTCCAATTTCCAGTCTGTTATGATTTTTATCAGGGACTGGATGAACTTCAACCACCTGAAGCTGAACCCTGACAAGACCGAGCTGGTTCTCACTGGTGGTTGTTCCAGTCCCTGGAACTCTTTGTTTTGGCCTTCTTCTTTTGGCCCCCCCCCCACTCCTTCTTCCTCAGTTAAGACTTTAGGTATCAAGCTTAATAATCATCTCACCCTTCACTCACAGATTAGTTCTGTTGTTTCTTCCTGCTTCCTCACCCTTCGTACTATCCGCACTGTCTCCCGCTTTTTTTCTCCCCTGGCACTTAAGCTGATCATGTCCGCCTTGGTGATACACCGGCTGGATTACGCGAATGCCCTCTACAACTCCGGCATTCCGGCGTACAGTCTGCGGAAACTCCAGCTGGTCCAAAACCAGGCGGCTCGATTAGTTTATGGCCTATCACGTTCCCACCACTCAACCCCTTTATTGAAGGCGCTTCGTTGGCTGCCTGTTAGGGAGCGAGCCCTATTTAAAATAGGTTGTATGGTCTTCCAGGCACAATGGGGCTCGGCTCCCGCCTTCATCTCCTCCTTGATCAGGGAGTACACCCCCACCAGAGAGCTGCGCTCTTCGTCACAGTCACTCCTGCTGGTACCTCGCTATAAGCGCAAAAAGTGGGGAGGGGCCAATTTTTCTACCTTGGCACCCACCTTCTGGAACTCTCTCCCCGACCATCTAAGATCGGCCACACATTATCTTCCCGTCCGGAAAGACCTTAAAACTTTTATTTTTAAACAGGCTTACTCTCTGTAAAACTGCTTCCACCTTCTTGAGTTTGTGGTTGTCATCTTTCTCCTCTGGTACCCTCCCTTCACAGCGCCAAGAAACCGCCAGGTGAATGTTGCGCTCTATAAATATTTTAAATTCAAATTCAATTCATGTCCAGGAGTTCGGATTCCATGTCTCCCGTGATGGCTACAGGTCTAAGCTTTGCTGGGAACTCGTGTCGGCCTCTGAGATGTCTGGAAGTCAGTGTCCTGTGTCGCAGATTCTTCGGGATCTGGCGGGAGCCTTGAAAATGCAGACCAGCAAGATGCTTCTTGGTGCCTCTTTGAACAGGGTGGACACTCCTAGACCCCAAGGGAGATTTCGTCCATCTTCCAGTCGCTATGGAATGTCGAAGGTCCAAGATTTATGTTTCAGAGTTTTGTCCAGGGTAATCTAAAGTCCTAGGGACTGGGGTCCTATACTTATGCTAAGTTTAGGGGATGGACTAACTCTAAGGTCCTACCTATGGGAGGACCTGGGGAGGGGTGGTTACTCCCTTCCTCTTTGTCTAGTTTCGCGCCAGAGCGGGGGCTGAGTGCCTCATCAACCGGTTTGAACTGGGAAATGCACGAGGACATCTTGTGTGCACCAGGTACTGTCTAGAAAGCCTTCCCTGAATACAACCCGCCCTGCCCCAAAAACACTAAAGTCTGTCTGGGTAGGTGCTGGCACCTCCCTGGGCAGGAAACCTATTGTCCAAGCCTCCCCTGCCGGAGTGTCGTCCAGCAGCAGGAGGTCAGACTCGTGTCTGTGGCAGCAGCATCCATTTTGTGATGCTGTGGCTCTGTTGAACTTCTACCGGGTTTACCAGTGTGTACATGTCTTCTCCCTCTAGAAGGGTGGAATGCTACCCCGCTGCCAGAACTGGCAGGGGGGTAGTATTCCAAAGTGTTTGACACCAAACCCGACATGTTTTGATGTAGCCATTCTAAAGTTGGCATTAACCGCGAATGTTATAATGCACTTAAGAGTATATGGTATGGCTGTATCATAGAACAGCTATAAGGAAGGGATTCCGAAAGCTGCAGAGGGGCTCAGCTCATGCTTGGCCACCCTCTCACACAAAACCAAGAATTCTGCCTTCAGGATTGTCAAGGCCTGCCATAGGAGTGACTTATAGGTTTATATGTGTCTATATATATATAAGTAGATATAGGTATACTATATCTAAGTAAGGGGTGCTTACACCACCTTACCCAGGCTGAAAGAGCAGACCTGTGGTGCCATTTTGGAAGGCTTCCCAGGGGTGGCATAATACATGCTTCAGCCCCTGGTAGGCCTCTGGGGTACCTATGCCCTTGGTACCTAAGGTACCATATACTAGGGACTCACAAGGGTAACCCAGTAACCAATTTGGAGTGCACCTAATGTACAGTCAATCAGTTTAGAGAGGAATCAGCTAGGCTGGGGTCCTGGTTAGCAGGGCCACAGCCAGACTAAAGTCGATAAATCAGTGAAACACAGCAAAAAGTGGGGGTAACTATAATGAGCAGATCCTACTCTCCTACAAGTAAGTTCTTACCCACTAGGAAATTGATGTGAAATATGGGAGAATGCAATCCTTGTAAATAATCCTTTGGTGAGTGAATTCTTCATAGTGACCGTATAGATGTTCTAAGTGACATACTCTTTTTTTATATTTGTTTAAAAAAATGTATATATTTTTTCGATATAGATTGTTGAATGTTGGTGCCAATATATATTTTTCCAGATTACAGCTATTCTTTAGATGCAAAATACGGGGCTATAAAATGTTCTGTGAAATATGGGGGACTTGTCCCACAACCTAAATTGTATGACTGTCCTAGTGGAAAGGAACTTAGGTTAAAGGGATGCTACGTATCGTATCGTATCGTATCGTAAGGGGTGCTTATATAGCGCACTGACACCATGGGTTTCCTGGCGCTGGTTGGAAGTAGAGGGGACAGAAAGACTAACCAGAATGAGGGAAAAGCCAAGTTTTTAGAGATTTGCGAAAAAGAATAAGAGAATTAGAAGTTTTAAGAGAAAGAGGGAGAGAGTTCCAGAACTTGGGGACCAGGTAAGCAAATCTCCGGCCTCCAGATCTGCAGAGCTTGTAAGAGGGGACGGTTAAGAGATGAAGATAGGAGGATCTCAAGTTGCGGGACGGGCAGTAGGGTAGAATAAGAGATTTTACAAAGATGGGACAGGAGCCAGCCAGGGATTTGAAGATGAGGCAGCCGATCTTAAAGGCTGCCCTAGAGGCGACAGGGAGCCAGTGGAGTTTGACGAGGAGGGGCCTGGCAGATTGCCACTTCGGGATCCCTAAGGCCAATCTCGCCGCCTGATTTTGGACCACCTGTAGTCTGCCCATCGATGTTTTGGGCAGACCATGGTAGATCGAGTTGGAGAAATCTAGGCGAGAGAGGACGAGGGCCATGATGACCTGCAGGAGGGCTTCAGGTGTAAGGAGGTATGCTACTTTCCTGATCCTGCGCAGTTGGTAAGTGCAGGATGAGACCACGGTCCCCACCTGCGGCCCTAGGGATAGAGCAGAGTCAATAGTGACCCCTAAGCTCTTCACCGAGGCCACGGGAGTGGGAGACGGGCCCAGTTCCGCCGGCCAGAAGTGTGGCCCCCAGAAGGTGGGGCTCCTTCCAGGAAGGAGGAGCTCCGTCTTACCGGGGTTCAGTTTTAGCTGGTTATGGCCCATCCACTGGAGAATGTGGGACATGGCTGACTGAAAGTTAGGAATAGCAGAAGGGGAATTAAGAGAGAAGATGAGCTGCAGGTCGTCCGCGTAATTGAACACGGTGACGTCCCACAGCCTCAGAGAAAGTAGAAGAGGGCGGAGGTAAAGATTGAAGAGAAGAGGGGACAGAGAAGAACCCTGGGGGACCCCACAGAGCGACTGCTCTCTAGGGGCCCTGAAGGTACCCAGGCTAAGGGTCTGGGACCTGCCCGTCAGGAAGGATCTGACCCAGGCCAGAGCCGGGCCCTGGATGCCAGCCTGCTCGACACGGCGGAGAAGGATGTTATGATCCACCGTGTCGAAAGCGGCTGACAGATCTAATAATACCAGGGCCTGGGGGGTACCTTTGTCAACACCGTCTCTCAGGGCATCCAGCACGGCCAAGATCACTGTCTCCGTTGAATGGCCGGGTCTAAAGCCAGCTTGGTTGCCCTCGAGAAAGTTGGAGCTCTCGATAAACTGTGAGAGACAGGTGGTGACGTGGGCTTCCAGGATTTTTGAGAAGAAAGGTAAGAGAGAGATGGGGCGGTAGTTAGCCGGGACGGCGGGGTCAGCCCCCGGTTTCTTCAAAAGAGGTACCAACACGGCCTCCTTGAAGGGGGCCGGCACCGTCCCAGAAGAAAGAGAAGAATTTAGCAGAGGGAGAATACAGTCGGGTAGAGTGTGGCAGATGTCCCTAAGAATGGAAGGGGGGCAGCAGTCCTCTGGAGAACCCGACTTAATGCGGGTGGCAAGAGTAGCCAAAGAGGAGGAGTCAAGAAGAGGGAATTGTGTGAAAGAAGAAGTGTTGTGGGGAGGGGAGACAGGTCCAGCGCCAGGAAATGTAGTAGGAATGGTGTTCTTGATCGATACGATTTTTTCAATGAAGAAAGTGCTAAGGGCGTTGCATGCTTCCTGTGTAGGGGCCTGAGTAGGGAGCGTCCTGGGGTCGGAAGTAAATTCATTAAGAACTTTAAAAATTTCCTTAGTCTGGCAAGGGGCAGATAAAATTTTCCCAGAGGCATAGGTTTTTTTGGCAGCCAGAATAGCGAGTTTATACCCATTGCGGGCAGCCACGTATGCGTCTCTGCTTGCAGGGCTGTAGTCTCTCCTCCACTTCCGCTCAGACTGGCGGAGTTCTAAATGTAGAACTTTTAGGTGGGGGGTAAACCATTTGTGGGAATTATTGTGCCGGGATTGAGGGAACTTAGTAAAGGGAGCAAAGATGTCACTGGCTGTAGTAAGCCAGTCTGCCACACAACCGTGGAGCTCGTCGGTACCGGTGTCGTTGGGTACCGGGGAGTAGGTTTGGGACAGATGAGCCAGAAATTTAGGGGGATCGACAGCCTTCCACTTGCGAGCCGTGCCCCCCTCCCGTAAGGGGGCCCTGATGTGGCCGACCGCTGAGAAGGTGGTATCGATCAGACAATGGTCCGACCACAAACAAGGTGTTATTAATGGGCAGGAGGACGTGACTCCGTGGATCCAAACGTGGTCGAGGATGTGGCCGCCCTTGTGGGTGGCAGACCTAACTAGTTGGGTAAAGTTAAGGCTTGAGAGACCCTCGAACAGTTCGGAAGCATGTGGGCCAGCGTCCTCATGTAGGAACCAGTAGTTAAAGTCCCCGATGATGATAATGCGGGGGGAGCAGGTAGCAATGTTGGTAAGCTGATCGATAAAGGATGAGGGGAAGGATGGCATGGAGTGGGGAGGGCGGTATAGTAGCACAAGAGTAACTGCACCAACCTCGGTCCCTAGGCTAAGGACCAGGGTGTCTGCATCCGGTAAAGTCATGGGCGCAGAAGCAATGATCTTCAGGTCCTTGCGTATTACATCCGCCACCCCCCCCCCCCCAGTACGGCCCCCTGCTCGGTTGTTGTTCAGCAGAAAATAGTCAGGGGGTAGCGTGGCCAAAATGTCTGGGAGAGAGTCATCGGTAAGCCAGGTCTCTGATAGTAATAAGACGTCAGGGCTTTCAGACATGAGGAGGTGCAGAATGTCAACTTGGTGCTTAACCATTGAGCGGGTGTTTAAGTATAGGACCCGGATGGACGACTTCGGGGGAACCGGAGCGGTAACAGGTGGTGTCGGCGCAAGATTAGGGGTTGAAATACCTGCAATGCCGAGTGAGGTAATGCGGGTCCAGATGTCAGAAGAGAGAGGACAGGCCGAGGCGTGTAAGTGCCTAAGGGCAGAGGTTGAGTAAGATAAAGGAGTGGCAGCGTCCCTAGCCCCTGGGCCCGTCCGGCCGCGGACGGGCGCAGACGGGCTGGACTTAGGCGCGACTTCGGCGCGCTGACGGCGTGCCCGCTGCGCCCGTCCGCTGCGCTCCCTGTAGGGATGCGCCATTTTATGGGCTGAGGTCGTGAGTGGCCGAGCGCTGCACCGCTCGCCTCCTCAGCGTCCTCACCCAATATGGCGGCCAAACAGCGCGACCCGGCGGAATCGATCTCCTGCAAGGGTGGCTGACCGGAATGAAGATGGTAACAACCTGCACAACAAAAGGGGGTTAGTTAGCTGGTGGCGGCGCAATTAAAAATTAGATTTTTAAAATGAAGGATTAAACATGCGCGAGTAGCGCTAAAATGCAGCGTGAGCAGCGCGAGTGAAATGCGCCCAGGGCAAGTAAGGTGAGTGGCTGAGTCCCACTGGCCGTCTCGTGGCTTCCAACCAGTAATGGAGGCAACCCAATGGCTTTTATGGGCTGAGGTCGTGAGTGGCCGAGCGCTGCACCGCTCGCCTCCTCAGCGTCCTCACCCAATATGGCGGCCAAACAGCGCGACCCGGCGGGAATCGATCTCCTGCAAGGGTGGCTGACCGGAATGAAGATGGTAACAACCTGCACAACAAAAGGGGGTTAGTTGGCTGGTGGCGGCGCAATTAAAAATTAGATTTTTAAAATGAAGGATTAAACATGCGCGAGTAGCGCTAAAATGCAGCGTGAGCAGCGCGAGTGAAATGCGCCCAGGGCAAGTAAGGTGAGTGGCTGAGTCCCACTGGCCGTCTCGTGGCTTCCAACCAGTAATGGAGGCAACCCAATGGCTTTTATGGGCTGAGGTCGTGAGTGGCCGAGCGCTGCACCGCTCGCCTCCCCAGCGTCCTCACCCAATATGGCGGCCAAACAGCGCGACCCGGCGGGAATCGATCTCCTGCAAGGGTGGCTGACCGGAATGAAGATGGTAACAACCTGCACAACAAAAGGGGGTTAGTTGGCTGGTGGCGGCGCAATTAAAAATTAGATTTTTAAAATGAAGGATTAAACATGCGCGAGTAGCGCTAAAATGCAGCGTGAGCAGCGCGAGTGAAATGCGCCCAGGGCAAGTAAGGTGAGTGGCTGAGTCCCACTGGCCGTCTCGTGGCTTCCAACCAGTAATGGAGGCAACCCAATGGCTTTTATGGGCTGAGGTCGTGAGTGGCCGAGCGCTGCACCGCTCGCCTCCTCAGCGTCCTCACCCAATATGGCGGCCAAACAGCGCGACCCGGCGGGAATCGATCTCCTGCAAGGGTGGCTGACCGGAATGAAGATGGTAACAACCTGCACAACAAAAGGGGGTTAGTTGGCTGGTGGCGGCGCAATTAAAAATTAGATTTTTAAAATGAAGGATTAAACATGCGCGAGTAGCGCTAAAATGCAGCGTGAGCAGCGCGAGTGAAATGCGCCCAGGGCAAGTAAGGTGAGTGGCTGAGTCCCACTGGCCGTCTCGTGGCTTCCAACGTATGGAGCCTGGGGCTAAAATCCTGGCAGGGTCCAGGGGACCCCATCCTCCAGGCCACCATGCCCAGGAGAGCGTGGGCAGATAACAGGAATGTAACTCCTTGCCTGCACTCTCCTGGTCAGGGAATATAGGTTTGCTCCCGCCCAGCTGGTAGCAGAAAGAAAAGATGCTCCCTCTAGGCAGAAGCAAACCATTGGTCCCCAAGATGAGTGATGGGAAGGGAGCCAGTGAAGCCCTCCACAGCCACCAAAGGCTGTCAGTGTGGTGGGTGCTCCGGGTAGGAAAAAAAAAAAAGATTGCCAGCGCACAGGATGGTTGCTGGCTGGGGGGTGGAGAGCCCCCGGGGGCCATGGGCCTCACCTCACAACCCCCAATAATTTAAAAAATGTTCTTGAGACCGGGGCACCAAAAAAGAAATAAATAAATAAAAGCAAAAAATGAAAAGTAGTATTCACTTCTCCTGCCGGGGCTATTAAAAATGTAAATCCAGTATTTGTAAAGCGCAATTACCTGAGGACGTCAAGGTGCTGGGGGCCGTCGGGAAGATTAAGCGAGCTATTGCCCAGAGTCACATGGTGCTGGGCTGACCTGCCGACGGCACAGGGGATCGAACCGTGAGCCCCTGTGTTCCGGAGTCAGCCGCCCTGGCCGCTACGCCACACCTATTCCCTCTTCCCAAAATCCCTGATCGTATGCATTTTAGCCTTGTGGTGCCCCTAGAAGTTGCTGTAAGTCTTCTTGGTCATTGAATATATGACCCAATGAGAGCTCAGCATCTTTTTAAAGCACTCTGAACTCGAGCTGTATGCTCTTCAGCTAGAGTGCAGGGACACCTTGTGGTTGGTCCTATGGCTTCATTTTGTTGCCAGGAGAGTATTAAGGAAAGACTCATCATGTTTATGGTTGTTTTGAATAAAAACGCTTTATTTAAAATATTTTTATGACAGTAAATATTATTGATTGCCCCGTATGTACATGCAAATATTTGGGATTATAGATATTGATAAATTATTGTGAATACTGACAATGCAGAAAGGTCTGCTTTATATATGCCAACCCCCTAATAAAGCCAATGGAACTGCATTTTAGTCTAACTCTTTGATAAAGCCATTAGGTCTACCTTATTTAAAATGACACTCTTTATATTATTACTTTACATTAAAAAAGAAAGCCTCAGAAATTTACTGGGGAAAATTCAATGGTTTAAGTGATGTTATTGTTAGACAATGGTAATAATATCCATTTACATTTTTTTTTAAACTTCAGGAAGTCACCAAAAAACAAAGGTTAAAGTGACACTATAATTAGGGGAAAATGTAAGTTAAACCATTACATTTTAAGCTAAAACAAACACTGACATTTACCAGTTATAGTTAACTGAAGTAACTACAACTCACGTCCTCACCATACACTGCTTGTTACCTCACATACTACATGGTTCATGACACATGTTCTATGACATCATTGATAACAGCACTGCAACATCTGAAATCACGTCATTGATGACAACACTGTGCATGGCAGGGACGCAACATATAGTTACTTCAGTTTACTATAATTGGTGAATGTCAGTGTTTGTTGTGGTGTAAAATGTAACGTTTTAGCAGAACTTGTCACCTAACTATAATGTCACCTTACCTTTGTTTATTTCAATGAATTTCTGAGAGCCTGTAAATGAAAAGTAAGATTTTATTCCCATAACCTAACTATACCGTCACTTCAACAGTTGTTTTTTTCAGCTGGAAAAAAATATATATATATGATATAGCCGTACATGAACAAGCAAATGATTTCAGGTGTGTGGTGTGTGTGTTGTGAGTGAGAATGAATTAAGATACCATCTTTTTATGGAATGTGAAAAAGGTAACGTTAGTCTGCCGCCAGTCTTCGGGAAAATGTGATTTTAGGAGATCTGAACCCTAAGACCAGAAAAGGGAGTTCTGTAAAGTAAACACATATCCAAGCGTTGATGAATTCCTGAAGCACAGTGCCACTTATTTCTGCAGCACTACAAGTGAAAGTTTTCCATGTAGCTAGCGAGAGGGCGAAAAGGCCAGCTTCCTCTGCACACCTCCAGCAATTTACTAGGCAAACGCCCACTTAAAAATAAGTGTGTATGCATAGGTGGGTGGGTGGGTGGGGAGGAGTGGCAGCAAGCACACCACCAATAACAACAAAAAAAGTTAATTTTATTTGTCTATGCCCCTTTCCAAAAGGAATCGCTAGACAGAACACAGTTTTCAGAAGGACTCCTTGCCATTCTAAAAATACTGCCCCACAGCTGTTTAAAATTTATTTTTTAGACCATGGCAACACTGTTTGGTTGTTTCCAATTTCTAAAACCACAAATAGTAAAAGTGTACTCAGTCTACTGCAAACATAAATAGCAAATGCACGCTTCAGCACTTTTAAAAGGATATGGAAATTGGCAACAAAAATGCAGCTCATGTTCAAAATTTATGAGGGCCTTGCCATATTTCTACAGAAATACAATCAGGTAAAAATTAAGAAGATCGCGGCCATCTGGGTGGCATTTTTGTATTTTTCTACTTATATTTTTGAAGCTGAAAGACGCTCATTATATGGCTTCTGGCACCTGATAAAATGGAGCAATGGCACCTTTGCGAAAAACCACAATTTCTTTGATTATGTTCAATGTTACACAAACTTCTTTCACCTTGGATATTCCCCTGAATAAGTAATTACTCTCAGAGATTCCAAGATGTTCCACAGTAGTCCTAGCAAAATTATTTTATTCATAAACTATTAACCGTGTCCATACAAGCGCTGTATATTTTGTACAGATTTTTGCTTCCTTATCTAACACCGAGATAAGAGAAGCTTTTCTTCGTTGAGATTCATGTTTACCAACACAACAGAACCATAAAAAGCATTGTTTTTTTTACTAATATTATAGACCCCGATTAACTAGCACCCCAAACTGAATTGCGTGATTGTGTTTACATTTCATGTGTTCTGATGTATTTCAGTGGCTCACATTTTATCGGCCTCAGAATGATAAAAGGCGCAGTCAGCCGGCCCACATGGGAATCAAAACTGTGACCTGGAGTTAAAAGGCAAAGCTCCCAGAAGCTGTGAAACCACTCGATCTTTTTGGACACGTTAAGAACCCAATAATGCATCGTAAAAATATTTTACTTTAATAGCGGCTGTCATTCTTTTAGCACTAATGAGGAAATACATTATTTTAACGAGGACTGTGAGAAACCCATTCTTTAGAAGAACGCCCGATATGACCATATTAAAATACAGATTCAAAAAAATATTTTGAACAATTGTACTAACAACAGGTCCTGCAAGTTGTATATTTAATTTTTAATACTAAAATGTAAATTAATTTTGGGGGAGATATAAATGATGTGAACATTTTGAAGACATATATATATATATATATATATATATATATATATATATATATATATATATGTATATTTTACAGTAGTCCTCTACGACTCTAAGTACAGTCCCATCAAAATGCAGAATAATAGTCGCTGCTTTTGTCCAGCCTGGTACTGCAAAGTTAGAGCACGATTTATTAAATTAGACATAATTTACGACTGTAGTAAGTTTAACATGCTAGAGTTATTTTCCACATTCCCCTAACAAAGTAGGCATAAAATATGACTTAGGCAAGGAAAAGGGCGGGTACTTGCAATTTACATAAAACAAACAAATGCAGCTCGTTTTCTTGGTCAGACCCCTCTCTCTGTATTTGATGCACTGTGTAAAGTATTCACGTTTTTGGAAAGTAAATAAAGCTAATTTTAAACTAACTTGAGAAATTCTTTCTTCTCTTACAACGTATCCATACTGCCTGTGAAAAGTAGGTTGTTTTTTCCCCTCGCCCTCATCAGTTACTGTTGTAAACTGCTGGGCGTTGGCTAGTATGTGTAAATTCATTTCCCATTACATATTGCACACCTAAGTTACACAGGATTGGTTGTTCATTACATGTGTATACACAATTTCCCTGCTCATTCTTTTGACACATTCCTAGAAAAGCCCTAAATAAAACTTACAAAAAATACCTGTGAGTGTGCAAGTTCCAAATAGTTCCTTTGTCGTATGCCATTCACTTACACTAGTCCTTGAACCATACAACATTCTACAGAGTTTACTCTCCGATAAGGTGTGCCTATTTAGACACATAAGAAAGGCTTGATTATAGAAATCTCCCCAATAACCCGGCTTTCATAGGATGCCAAAAAGACTGCTTTAATGTCATGGAGTCTATGTGTAAGTAAGTGCTGGGCACATTGGAGTAGAAGGTTGGAGCAGGGTGATGGGAGTCTCCTTAGAAATCAATTCTTTAGGCGGTATGATTGATACAGCTTTTGGGGTGGGGAAGGGGAAATCACGTTTATTGCTGGGAAGTGGCATTCTCGACTTACGCTGCTGACAGGAGCGTTGCTTGGTTGGTAAGATTGGGGGTTGGTGAGATTCAGATGTTACAACAATCACGGTGGCAAATCATGATAAAATAAATTATATGAGAAGCAGGACATGAGGGGGGACTAAGGGGCAGTAGAAAAAGAGAGGAGTGGGGATTGTTAGGGGTACTTAAAACTCATTATTTTGTTAAATAGCCAACATGTTTAAAGATCTTCAAAACAGAGACAGGAGTGTGTGTGTGCGGCTGTACTTTCGTCTGTTTGAAAACCCCAGTTGAAATCTAACAGACACCTCACCATACCCAACTGAAATCACCTGTACACAACTATTATTAGAGAATCTGTTCATCAGGGGGGTGTAACACCCCAAACAGCCCTCTGAAGCTACGCCCCAGCCTGCTGACCATCCCAGTCATAATGGACATCTGACAATAGAAAGGGTACCACTGAGATACAGGGTGAGCAGTGATTTAGATTCATGAGCCGGTAAGGCTTGCTAGGGTTGGTCCTATTGGCTTTAGGGAAACCTCAGTGGTAGTGTCAGGTGCATCTGTGTAGCGCGTTCCCATAATCTGAATGGTCCCTTAGTACTTTCAGAATCTGGGTTCGCTTCATGGCTTTGGGACTCGTTGACTGGAGTCAAACTGATCTGCGGACTTTGTAATTGGTTGTTTTGTGTTCCTTAGAAGTAAACTACACTGGATCGTGGCTGGTATACGGGCGAGTGTGTTATTTAGTGATAGACTGCTTAGAACAGATGTTGTATTGATGTTGATCTGTGTGGAGTAATATGTACATGATATGTTTGCGGAAGGACTTTGCTATTTGTTTCGTTTTGCTGGAGTTCTCATTTCCAATTAATCACCTTCGGGGTAGTTATGTTATGAGGTGTCTTTGTCAATTATGGGTCTTTGATGCAATGTCCTGTGCACATACCAAATTCAAGCTTCCTTGTACTGGACAGTCCTGAAGATTGGTAAGATGAAATAAATATGTGTTTGAGGTGGTCAATGATTCACCAACTATATGGCTACAGGATATGCTGCGTGGATGATGGTGCTAGGAGTTGATGCTTTAAGTTATCAAATTGAAAAAAGAACTTAGCGTATTATAGCAATCAATCAATGTTCGCCCTACGTATATGTCCAAGTAACTAAAAAATATAAAGAAATTGAGCTAGCTCTTGCTCGTTCCTCGTTTACATGGAAAGTCAATGAAGACACCCTTGGATCAGTTTCTATGGTGAGGACAATGAAGGAAGGGGTCGTTTACTGGTGGAATTGGGGAGGGCAATGAAGGGGTGATCTGCTGACCATTTTCAGTCGGTGGATTACACTAGTTTAGTTCAGTTGCGTATCACAGGATCACCACATGTCACACAGAGGAAGGCTTGTATATCAGCTGCTTTCTAAAGAGAAGATAGTTTGGGTCTGCTGTCAGGGACGATCTGAGCTTGTTCCAGAAAGTATGGTTCCAAAATTGTAGATCAACTCCAAAATATCTACTGGTTGAGGTGAGTAAATTTGGAGTTAGAACAGCAAATCTACCCTGACGACATAGTGCAAGTCAATATTTTAGGATATATATTTTTGCAGGTTGATATTTTGACTTACAACTGTGCCAGAGTTCAGGGCCCTGCGCCCCAAGGAACCGGCCACCACATCCTTTCAGATTCTACTTCTTTTGGAGCAATGATCTTCGAGCTGGCAAAATGAAGTGTTCCTCGTGGCGCGTAAGAAGAAAGAACCAGACTTAGGTCAGAGCACCCGTAGAAAGAACCCAAGGAACGCGGAACACCAAGGGTAGAATTTCTAAGAGGGAACCAAGGGCAACCCCTTAGTGTAAGAAGACAACGCGCTGCTCTGAAAGAGATACACAGTGTTCAATCTACCCATCAAAACCCAGAAATAGGATAGTAGCACAAATGCACATAAACACTCATGATTTGCAGCTACCGAAAAACCATGTGTTTTTGATTGGCCTTTAACCCCTACCGCGCGGATGACAAAGCTAGCTCGTCATGGGCGTTACCTGCGCTGAGCGAATGACGAGCTGGCTTTGTCACGTAATGCGGGATTTTTAAAAATACAGCGCACAGCGGGAAAACGCGGTAGCGCGGAAGAGGTTCAGTACTACAATTTTTCAAAATGTTCCCTTCAAAACTGCCTGTGAAAGCAATGGCGTTTTGATCAATGTACCAGGCCCTGTATTAAAAAAAAGCTGTTGTATTGAAAGTTTTTGTTCTTTATGTTCCATTATGCATGCAGTGCATGCACTAGGCCTCTGTTTAAAATATATTTCAGGGTGCCAGGGTTTCTCTTCATCCTCCACTGAGTGTCTGCTCACTTGCTGCACTCCGATAGCCCAGTATGGGGCTGGTATTAAATAGTTTTGCACCCAAAACAAAATGTGAGGGCATGGGACGGATTAATGGTTTGGCACTCTATGGGCACGGCGGGCCCGGCTGCTGGTTTGAATTTAGCTCAGGTGCGGCCGACCACTGAAAACAAGGGCCTGGTTTCGGTTTAGTCCAAATTAGGCTGGTGACCACAAACTAGCAGACACAATTAAACAGGCATTCTCCACGGTAATCTCAGCAGAGGTGCTATGGATTGAAGAGATCACACCCCTTGACAGCTCACACAGGAGTAAAGAGCTGTGGTACCTGAGATAAGCAAAGCAGTAAAAGAAATAACTATTTTGAAGTAATATTCATTTGTACAACATATACAGCCCAATAAGAATTAAAACACACTGTAATAAACCATCTGTTTAAATAAAGCCTCGAATCGAGATCTCAGGATTTTGTGGCTACAGAACTGAACGTTACCTGAAATTAGTATATATATATATATATAAAATTTCCTGAAGTTATTGAATCTGTGAATTGGTTACAAACACACACTGGCTTCTTTAATTGTAAATCATGGAAAGCATGTCAGCAGGGTGAAAATAAAACAACATATTTCACCCCGTTTGACCAAAAAGAACACAAAATCGGCAAACTGCTCACATATAAAACAGAGTATGCTGTTTATGTACTGTCATGCCCTTGCAATTTACTCTATGTGGGGAGAACTAAGCTCCAAGTACATAACAGAATATTGCAACATCTAAGGGCGATAAACAACCAAGATAACACCTACCCAGTGGCGAGGCATTTTAAGTCTAAGCATGAGTCTAGAAGCCGTGATCTGAGATATTTTGTCATCGATTCTGTTCCGGCTAGTAGGAGAGGTGGGAACAGAGAGGAAAAATTGCAGCAGCTTGAGACCAGATATATCCTAGAATTAAATACTAAGCAACCATCTGGTCTCAACATTACCGAAGATCTGTTCACATGCCTTTATTTGGTTATATTGGAACTTCTTGACAGCCAACCTGAACTTGAGATCTACCCAGAATTCTCTCCTTTTTTGAATAATTTATGCGTCACTCCAAGCCTATATATATATATATAAAAAATCACAAATAGATATTTATGTTTGACAACTGAACAGAGGCTGAAACGCCTTCGAAAATAAGTACACTGCCGCACAAGGGCCTGAATCACGAAGTAAGCAAGCATGCAATTAAAAAAGTTAGAGATGGAAAAAGCATACCAACTGACTCCATAATGAACAGCTTCTCGGACTATCGCATCCTAAATATAGCAGTTCCTAGGGAAATGAAAACAGAGTTACAAAGCAAAGTAAAATGTCTATTAAAAAAATAACAGCAAGGGCCACAGTGGAATAGGGAAATGTGCCCAAAATCCCAAACGCTCCTGGCAAGAAAGACCACCTCGATGAAGGCAGAAGATAGGTTTCTCTGCCAGGAGAGCCCATTCATATAAAAGAATGAGGCAGTTGTCTATCGCGCCAAGTTAAGCAGGGAACAAAATTAGAAGAGAAAAAAGCAAACTAAAAATATGAAAAAAATCAAATAAAAAGTTTTAAACCGTGAGTGCAGATTTTATATTTTGGCTAGGGCACCAGATGCTGCCATTTACTCAAAAGCCACCCCTTTCCTCTCATCTTCATTTGAAAAAACTTACTGCACTCCAAACTGCAGCTATTCAATTGGTAGGCAAATCTAAGAAAAGCAAACCAAGCTTTCCCTCCGACTGCTACACCCAGCTTGCACAGAAGTAGCCTTCTTTCCACTGGGTATGATAAATAAAGGTGAGGCCTCGTCACTATCTAGAAAATATAGTTCTCAGATATAATAACTGTAAGAAAATAATTTCCAATGCCCTTGTGCATTTATGAGGGCAAAGTTCCTCCTTTGTCAGTAGGCTCTCCTCAAAGCATGGGCTTCCTGAATAAGGGATACAATACCATGAACAGCGAGTGACCCATTTTACAAACCATGGTGGATTCAAGCCCTTTAATTCCAGACCTCAACAGGTTACTGCGCACACTGAATCACCATCATGAAGAAGGCCTCTGTATATCATCCAGTCCCCGGGAAAGTGGTTGAAACGTATCAATGTTCAAAAGCGGAGGAGCAAAATTTATTTTACTAAGCATAATTGGTACATGACTTTTTTGATGAAATGATATGACAAGTGAAGAATTGAAACAACTCTTCTTGTCCAACAGGATTTAATACAAGATATATATATATATATATATATATATATATATATATATATATATATATATATATGGAGAAGTAGACTCACAGTAAGTTTCAATAAGAAGATGTATTTGGTACATTTATTTTCAAATGCGCACAATGTATATGTGCTCCAGTGGACCACAACCCAATGCCACCTTCATTCCAAAATAACTTGTTGGATAAAAGACTTAATTTAAAAGGAAGCAAAACAAGAAATAAATGTTTTAACACGAATGTGTGTGAAACGGAATATAGGTGCCACACAGTGTTTCTATTATCAATATAAAAAAAGTTAACTGCATAAGGTTTAAAATGTTTTTTGTGCAGCCTACACAAAGAAGTGTATAGATAAATAGGTGATAAAGTGAGATGTTCTCAGTATTTCAGCAGTTTATACACATACATTTTAGATTAAAGAGAAGTTTACAAAAAGCAAAAAAATGGATGGGACGACTGCTTGATCATGACCCCAAAATCGGAAATAGCATCCCTCCCATTGGCAGACATGGTCACAGCTCCTACGTACAGATCCTAACGTATATGGGAAACCCAAACTCTTCAAGAAGGACCTCACCAAAAACTGGTAAAGCTCCTTCACCCTCTCAGGATCAATAGCCCCAAGTGGTGCCAATTCCCACGCTGCAATGCTTGATTCGAAATCATTCCCTATTTTCAGCCTAGTACAGCATTTCTTCGTATGTCTACCGTCTATTAAACCGTATCTACACATACCACCATACATAGTATTGTGGTTGGAGTGTTCAAATTTCAAACACAGATTGTTGTTGTAGTCAAGTGTTTCGGCGACTCTGACAGCAAACTGCATAGACTGTTGTGGTGGTCCACTGCTGGTTTCTGAATGTTACTGCGTGCATAGACCTTCAGGGGCATAGTACAAGAAAAGTGTCGGCCTTCATTGCTATGCTGCGGGGGGGGTTGCTCACTGCTGGCGTCAGCGATAGACTTGATGGCCACATGGTTACACTCCATAGTCTAAAAGGACTGTGTAGCTGAACCCTAAATGAAAGAATACATAGAAGAATAACCGGCATAATGACACTGCTCTCCTCTTATGCATCAGCAGCAGAAGCTACTACCCTCACCTCAGGGTAATGCCCATCTGAAACGACAGCAAAATAAAAACCAGGACATTAAAATATCTGCATGCCACACCTGGCGGACTGAGCATCCATTATCATAGTACAAGCATTAACGTTAACGTCCTACGGATTAGTCAAGTAGCCAAATGATCTATAAGAATAGGAGGACTCAGTCATTCAGAAAAAATTGATTTATATGTGACAACTGTACAATAAACGTGATGAACCAATTAAATGTGCCGCCTCCTCGGGATCAATTTCCTCATTCCCCAATTCTGAGCTTGGACCTTTTTACAGCTTGACGATGGAAAACAGACCCATATTTTTAACAATAACCTGTATTTTTAAAATTGTAAAATACCAATGAGCCTGCTGGTCAAGCCAACCAGTGCAACAGAAATATATATATCATTACATATTTAGTCACATATAAATTTGTATCGTTTAAAAAAATATATTTTTATAAATCATGCCCAGGCTTATTAAAATTGTACTGGAAAGGTTTGCGTGGTTGATTGAGATCGAAAAAATAAATAAATAAAAAGAAGCCAAGTTACTTTTACAGTTTCTCCCTCATTAATAGAAAATATTTGAAGTCAGCATCACTACAGCAATATTCTTTTCAGCATCCACCACGCGCTGCGCTTTGCTTTGCTTTTGATCACCTCACAGTTCCCAATTTCCAATCCCAATAAGGGGTAGGGTTTGTAATCTGATGCGACAAACGGCATGCTTTCCTAAATCAACGAAAACGACCCATGTGCGAGCTATTAAAAAATGTTCCGACGCGATAAAATGTTGTCCAAACAGAACTTTTTACTTTTCTGAACTGTTCTGAGAAAAAAAGCCTTTTATGAAATTCTCATTTATCTGCTGGTGAGGAAAGATGTGTGGTCTTCCTCGGGCTCTTCAAAGGGACTGGGAACTACTGTCAGATAATATTGAGTGCTGTCCTCCAACATGCAGTTTATCTTGGCTTTACAAGTAGTTATTAGGCAACCTGTCATAATATCTACGAGGTCAATATCTTTAAATAAACCCCACAGTTACACAACCATTCTTTTGTGGTTTGGAAATTTCTTTAATGTTCTCCTCTTCGACATATGTTTAATTATTTGGGAGTTATGTAGTGAATCTGTTTTACTTCATCCCTCTGCATATTTTTTTTGTATTAAAAATACATTTTATTCGAAAGCAAAGAAGCGTTTGGCAAAAACCTATTTACAACGCACTCATTTTAAATGTCAAATCATATTAAATATTTTCTGCCTTTTTAGACTCTTAACAAATATTTCGAGTTATGACTTTTTCATGTGTTGCTTAAAAGCATGTCTGGCAATGGCAAGTAGACAAAAATAAGACTCGAGAAAATGGAATATAAGGTCCTGCGATATAGAAACATGTATAAACCGCTCAACAATCAAACAAGAAATCTAAATATGCCTGATCCAGAGACTCCGATATAATCATTGGTTGTTTTGAGAAAACGATAGACGGCATCATTTGATGGGATCCAACATCCTTTACAGTGTTAAATTCAATTTGCTAGATCACCGAGAGTGATTGCAAATTGTGGCATGTGGCTCTTACGCCAAGCACTTTAAAATTGGTCATTATAACTGAAAACAAATGTGTGATTATAGTCAAGTTGTGCGACCCAGTGACCCTCCTTATGCAACTGTGGCACAAGCACCGAATAGAAGCAAAATAAAAACAGACCTGCAAGAGCAGAAATCCCACCCAGACACAGCAGATATATAAAAGTGAGCTACGTAATAGTGTCAGCATTTTTCAAGGGATCTGTACAGCAGCGGGCCAAATAGTCATCCCCTGCCACTTCCATTGTGCTACTTAACTGTAGAAAAATGTGACACTCATATGAATAATGGTGGTTGCATGTCTCCTTGAATTAACTTGTGTATTTACCAAATTCAAATGTAGCTGTTCTGACATTTGTAATTAAAGTGTAATTAACTTTAGGCACACGTGTATAATGTCCTACGAACCAGTGTTTTTTGTAACTCTTATTAAAATACTGGAATATTTAACAACAAAAGTCCCATTAAAGTCTACAGTAGGAATGTACACACATGAAAAAGAAAGGTGCATGCAGGTATGTGCTTGAAAAGAAATGTTAGAAATTGGTTTCTGGTCGACAGAAACATGACGGCTCCCGGCCGCCATGTGTCACGGTGGGCGTGTGCTGATGACGGCCGGGAGCCGTCATGAGCACCCCAGCGATTGGAATCTTCAGCACTGCGGCGGAATTCACGCCGCAGCGATGAGGTGAATAAATAAAAGCGGACCAAAATGTCAAAAATTCAATCAGTAGAAACAGAGATGTTTATTTTTAATGTTTAGAGTGAAAAATAGCACAGGGAGAGTGTCACCAGTCCAGGTCGACCGTGATGGAGGCCAGGCTGGCTGCAGGAACCCAGTTAGGCCCACTGAACAAAGTACCTTGAATCCTGGTTGCGGAGCATTTTGTGGATCCGCATCAAAGATGTGTTGCACTGGCGAGGCATCTGTCTCGAGATGCGGCGAGATCCTGATGTGTTGGTGTAGAGGATCTTGTCGATGGGGCTTACAAAATGAAGTCTGGTGTCGAAGATGCACGGTGCAGCCGAGGCGATGCATCGGCTCCGGTAAGCAGTGAAGCTGCAATGCAGAATTTTGGCTTAGTTGTCGAGACTGCTGTCAACGAGGGATGCAAGGAGCTTGCCCCAGAAAAGTACCACGCAGCGGCGGGCCTAGAGGCGATGCGTTGGTTCCGAGGTGCGGGAGGCTGCAGCGATGCAAGTCATTTGGAATGGATCTAATCCACCAGTAGCAGCGATGTATCCGTTCCGCTCGAGGAAGCACCTTTCAGCCGAGGGGATGAGTCAGTTCCACTTGGGAACACGTCACTCAGCAGAGAAGATGTGTATGTTCCACTGTCAAGCACCTTAGGCCCACTTCCAATGGTCCAGAACTGGGACGGCACCACGTGAAAGGGTAGACTCACAAATGGCAGAGTCCAGGTGAAAGGGTTGGAAACCTGTTATGTCCCTGAAGCTTCAGATCAGGAGGTCAGCCAACTAGCCCCCGGCTTATTGCAGGTCATGCCCAAGCCCCTATACAGGAGCATCTTCATGTAGCACAATCATGATCAAAAATGCCACAGTGAAATATCGCCATCGGATTGGACAAGAAGTTCACAGCATCGGCAAAGAAGTTTCAGACAGAACATATGGGTTTCTCACACTTATCTGGTCTCACCTCCATATATAGAAGCAGATATCTGACCAATCGCTCACAACTTTCATGTAATCAAACAGTGCTGGTTTACACATGGTTTGTCACTGCTTCATTCTTAATAGCCATCATTCTCATATTCACCCATTTTTCTTATAAGGAAGATGCTCCACAATGGGGTGACACTGCCCCTCCAGGTCTTGGACAATGTGGAGTTTAGCTAACCAATCCAAAAGCCAGGACCCAAGCTAAGAGTGAAACATTTTTTAGCCAGTAGGAGCCCACGCAGACGGAGTCTGTTATTTAAGTAGTTTCAATTTCAAGAACTGAAATATGTGCATCAATTCTAGGGGTGGAAGATAAGTTATACTCCGCTGGCGGAGTTGCTCGAGTTCTGGCCAAGTTACGATAACTTCTCGCATGGGGCTCATCAAGGCTATGTTGGTGAGTGCAAGAGAGAGATTTGGCATACTCTAGTACGATTTTCGGTCGCTAGGAGGGTACTCAAGGAGATTTCCCAAACACGGGCAGGCGCGACCATTCAGTCAGAAAGCTGCGGCTTGAGTAGAAATCTACTTGAGGTGCAGCATAATCGACTCGAGAAACAGCGCCCCCTGGCGCTGCTGGTTGTGCTGATTTTTCAGTGCGGAACGAGCTCCCGGTGCTAAAAATCAGCGCGCGTAGCTAAACGTGCCTAATTCTGCTACTTTTTATCTCACAGAGTTTTCATGTAATTTCGCGGATTGAAATCCCGCAAGTTCCGGCCACCCCTAATCATCACTAGATCCCAAAATCACATTCCTACTACACATGCCATAAGTCCGCCCCTTCATCTAAACATGAGCAACATTCAAAGGTATATCTAGGGTTCATTCCACAGCCCCTGTGAAGAGTTACGTAAGCTTCCATAGGTATTTGTACTGAATATCCTTACACCTGCTGATCCAGGAAACATGTTTGGTATGTTAATATGCATTTGCTCTGCATCAGCCAGCTGTATTCCCAAATTTATTTCCTACCAGTCACACATCTTGCATGTTGCATCAAAGGTGCAGGGTTATGTTAAGAAATAAGTGAAATTGTATTTGTATAGAACTTCCAAGGCACCAAAGCACATTATCAGACAGGTAGCATGCTATAGTGTGGGAAGTATCTTATAGTCATGAGTGAATAGTCAGAGGGGGCTCCTATTCTCCCTTGGGTGGCCGCACTAGGGAGTGTGATGGACGAAAGTGGGTGAGAGAGTGCACACAATTATTATTAACATGCCTCATGGAATTTTTGGTAGAGACAGATGAACCCTCAACCCACATCTAGTGGTACAGAGGTCAAGACAGAAGCTCTGCATAATTGCGGGGTCCTATTGAGGGCGAAGACATAGATCTGCAGGAATGCTTCGTTTCAAGAAACCCTGATTCAAGCCATATGTTTTTTTTAAACAGGTGCTCCAAGTCCCACAAAAAAATATAATAAAGGAGGCAGGATAGGAATACCTTGATCCCCTAGAAGTGTTGGTGGGGTCCTAGAGGGCCGGGGTTTAAGGTTTAAAAACATTATATTTTTTAAACTTGCTGCGAAATTGTGCGTGGGTCCAGTTAGGAGGGACCGCTGCTCCGTAAGCCACGTCCATGCTGCCTGTGGGGTGAAAAATGTTTTGTCCTGGAAAAACACCTTAAGGCGAGCCGGGAATCGGAGTCTGTATCGGAGGCCCATGGCCCTGAGTTTTTGCTTGACCTCGTCGTAAGACCGGCGTTGAGTCTGCACCTCTCTAGAGTAATCCGGGAGCACCATCATTTAAGAGTTTTGAAGTGTAGTGGAACCAGTGTCCTGGCGGCCTCCAGAATCGCATCTCTGTCCCAGAAGTTGAAGATTCAGAGGATAATGGGACGAGCGGGAGCCCCAGGAGGGGGTTTGGGAGCGAGGGAGCGGTGAGCCGGCTCCACCGCAAACCAGGGGGAGAGTTTCTCTTTAGGGATCCAGGATCGGACCCAGGCCTCGATAAAGGTGTCGGTGCGCCCCTTCTCCACTCCCTCCGGAAAACCCAGGAGGCGCAGGTTGTTTCTTCTGGCCCTATTTTCTGCATCCTCGGCCAGGCGATGCAGTTCCGAGGTCTGTGTCTAAAGGCGGGCCCACGTCATCCTCCATCGTGGAGATACGGGACTCCGCCTCTGTAATACGGGCTGTGGCATTACGGAGGTCTTATCGAATCAATGCCACGTCCACCCTCACCAATCTTGCTTTCCACCGAGGCCTGTGATGCGCCAATTGCCTGGAGGATAGTGGAGAGATCACTCCCGGCCGCCCCAGCCGCAGCCATAGACCCACCCGCTGGGTCACGATCGGGCTTGGTGAATTGGTCCATTTTAGTTTGGGTTGGGGGAATTGTGGCCTGAGTGGCGTGGTTTCTGCCCATTTTCTCAAAGAGTCAGGTGGAGGTGAACGAAGGGGGGGAACTGGGGAAAGCACCGGCGCCGCAGCCCCCGCCACCCGGTAGGGTTGCCGATCCCTCTCCCGCTCCCATACAGCGGAGGGAGGAGGCCGCCCTCTAGGGGAACTCAACTCTTCACGTCGGTGGCGGCCCTCAAGGCAGCTCCGGTGGGCCCAAGACCCCAGGGCCCCCTCCACAGGCCTCAGCAGAAAGGTCCCGGGCCTCCAGGGGAAGAGAAGGGGGGGGCAGGCACACACGTGCGCCACCCGACACAGTAGCCGATCTGCCCCACACAAAATCACATCACCCCTCACAGCCCGCAGATAGTGGGTAAAAACGGGCCCCCAGTTTGCAAGTCCGAGGTAGGCCAGGGAACCTGCCGGATCCTGGAAGTCAGGCACCACGCCTCTCCGGTATCAGGGCAGTCAAAGGAGGTGTCGCTCTTCACCGCGGACCAGGCAGCCTGCCCCAGGGGACACAGGACAATCTCGAATCAGCCACCCCTCTCCTCCGGCGGGCCCAGCAGCACACATCCCCACCCTGCACCCCAAGATGGCGGATGGCGCGAACAGTTGCAGCAGGCCAGAGGGGGGAAGGGGATGCCCCAGCGGGAGTCACACACGGGGTTACAGTGGGGCTCACTGGCGTCTCCAGCAGGCAATATACCGATCCCAGGCCCTAGGGGCGGCCCAGCCGGCCAGGCAGCACCGCAGTCCACAGTCCCTCTGTCCGCCTGACCCCGTATGGCTGCCAAAGAGTTTGGGGGGGGGGGGGGGGGGGGGAGGCGACGCACACAACGAACCCCCTGCCTCCTCACCTCACCGTAGGAAACTGAGTGTGGTGCAAACCATATTCCGCCCTCAACACCTGAAAGGATTTCAAAGCTCCCTGTTTCCGTAGGTCACCCAGTGCTGAAATACCTATGTCGTCACACCTTTTGAACCCTCTCAACTTATGTAGCTCCCATAGCCACGTACAGTGCAATATCGGGGTTTGTCTCGACAGTTTGTGCTGCCAACCAATCCTTCTTGTCGCCCTTTCCCACAGCTCTACAGTTACCCGTGTCGCGGATAGTAGCGTTTCTTTTCCCCTACCACTGTATATGTAGTGTAGACATGTGCGACGCTCCAATTTTCCCTGTTCCAGTCTATATGTCGGGTGATCAGCCGGGGCATGTAGCCAGTCATTTATCAGCGCCAGGTATTCCGCCCAATAGTATGCCTCAATATTGGGTAGGGAGATCCCCCTATTATATTGGTTCCTCTGTAGGGTCTCCAGGGCTATCCTAGGCTGTTTCCCCAGCCAAAGCAACGTTGGAAGCCCCTCGTTTATCTCTTTAAAAACCTGTAGAGGAAGAGGGAAGTACTCGTTTTGCAATGCATATAGGAACCGCGGCAGGGTAATCATTTTATACATTGCCGCCCGTCCTAGTATTGTGAGGGGTGAGGGCCTTCCACCTGAGCGCGTCCTCCGCATAATTTGTGAGAACTCAGTGGATATTTTTCGTATACGAGATATAGAGCAGTCCTTTGTCATATAGATCCCTAAGTATGTAAACCCTCTCAGTCGTCACCTGTAGCGCTGTGGGCAAGGCAGGACCCATGCTCTCACCCCTGGGGCTGTATAGGACCGACTTGTGCCAATTTATAGTATAACCTGAGCGTGACCCATACCGGCCCAGCAAAGTGAACAAGCGTGGTACCGAGACCTCCGGAGTTGTAATGTATAACAGGATGTCATCCGCGTACAGCGAAATTTTCTCTTCGTATTCATCACCGTGGTCAATTTTAAAACCTCTTATCCGTCTATCTTGCCGTATTTCACATGCCACCACTTCTATGGTGAGGGCGAACAATAGCGGTGACAGAGGGCACCCCTGACGGGTCCCTCTCCTTATAGGGAAATCCCTTGATAGCACTCCATTAACCTTGACCCTCGCTCGTAGATCTGTATAAAGAAGGTTAACCCATTTCCGAAACTTCGGGCCGAATCCAAACTTTAGCAATACTCCATCTAAAAAGGACCAGTGCACCGCGTCAAACGCCTTTTCAGCGTCAAGGGATAGAAATACGTGGGGCTCCCTGCGATCACAAACTTCCATCAGCCAGTTCTGGGTACTCCTCAAGTTGTGTCTAGTTGCCCTGTCTGGCAGGAAGCCCGTCTGATCCAGGTGTATCAGTTCTGTTATCACCTTTCCCCAGTGGCAATGCCAGAATCGTCGCTAGGAGTTTTACCTCTACATTCAACAGCAATATGGGGCGGTAAGACGCATACTCCCCTGGCGGCTTGCCCTTCTTATAGATAGGTACTATTGTGGCCATACGGAGATCTGGGGCGAGCGTTCCCCCCTTGAACAAAGCCAGTATGTGAGTAGTAAGGAGGTCCGCCGTTTAAAAAAAATATTTCGCGGGGAACCCATTGGGACCAGGAGACTTCCCCGGGCGCAGTTTAGCTATTGCTTTCCTCACCTCAGCTACTGAAATTTCTGCCTCTAGACTATCTCGAGCCTCCATCTCTAAACTGGGGGGTCTCGACCATGTCCAAGTACTGACCGATCTCGTCTGTCAAGCCTAGGTCCCTAGCCTCATAGAACCTCTCATAATAATCTGCGAATGTCTGTGCTATCTGTTCATCCGTCCTTCTAGTTCGGCCTTTAGCGTCCACCACCTGGTCTACCCACCTCGCCTCTTGCTCCCTACGACTCAGCCATGCCAAAAGTTTTCCAGATTTGTCCCCCACATCGTAAAGCCTGTGAAAGGGCGCCTACGCCTGCGTCTTGGTCTCGTTACTCGTCAGGGCCTTGTATTGCTGCTGGGCATCCAGCACTTGCCGTAGTGAACGTGCCCCCCATTCGTTACATGTCGCTGTTCGAGCTCCAAAATGCGAGCCTCAAGGTCATGCAGATCACCCTGCATTCTCCTCTTTTCTGACGCTAACCTATTCTGTACTTTATCTCGCATGACATCCTTCAGAGCTTCCCATATCGTCACCCCAGACTGTACTGATCCCAGATTGTCCGCCAGGTACACCTTCCCATCCGCCCTAAACCCCTGCAACAAGTCCTTATTCTGGAGATCCCAGGCAGCCAGTCTCCAGCTCTTACCCTTCGTCCCGAGTCTCGTCCCCACTGTCACCAACACCGGCGAATGGTCCGAGATGCCTCGTGCCAGGTATTCTGCCCGGCTAGCCACATCAAGCGCACGACGGGGTAAGAAGACATAGTCCAGTCTGGAATACACCTTGTGTGCCCCAGAAAAATAAGAGTACATCCTAGCATCCGGATGAAGCCATCTCCAAGCATCCGTCAGCCCCACCGTGTCGAGAAACCGAGCTAGAGGGGACTGTACCGAGGAGTCCGTCCGTACCCCAGACCTGTCCAGATGGGGATGTACAACATCATTAAAATCCCCTCCCACTACGTGTAGAGTGTCTGGCGTGTTCAGAATAATGTCAGCTACCCCTGCGAGGGTTCTAACCTTCAACCTAGGGGGTGTGTACACTGACAGAACTGAAATCTTCTGGAGTATCCATATCCCGGATACCCCAACGTATGTACCCTGTGAGTCCGTCCAAGTGTCTGTGACTGTGAAAGGGGGGACTTCCTAACTAGAATGGCCACCCCTCTAGAGCCTGATGTGTACCCCGCATGGGCCAGTACCTTATACGCCCCTCTAGCCAAAAAACCACACTCTGTCCCATGTAAATGTGTTTCTTGGAGCAGTACCATGTCTGGGGCCATCCTCTTAACAAAGGGCATAACCAATCCCCGTTTTATCTTAGTGCCCAAGCCGTTTACATTCCATGTAAGGATTTTGACGGTTCCAGTGTCTTGCGCCTCCATCCCAAGGCCACCCACCACTTCAGGGGACATCGAACTGAGTCAGGACATGCCTCGGCAGTGCCCCGGTGTAGGGTGTACAGGTGTAGTGAACAATTCTGTCTGCAACATGCTTGAAAAAGATAACCATAACCATGAACCCCCCGCAGCCTACAAGTACCAGTGCATAGTTAAGCTTATTTAATAATGATTGCTCTGACGTGCAGCTCTGATGCGCTACCAGTAACTGGTTCACAAATTCTTACTATTTTTGTAATACGGCTCATTATTTATTTTCAGTGTTATCCATTGTGCCATTCGATTCCTACATTTCTCAGCTCTTCTTTTTAGGTTAAGGAACAAGCGTTCTCTTAAATTAATAAACTTGATATGAAAATATGTTTAATAATTAAGTGGAGCAAGCATTTCCAAGGATCATGCCTGCTATTGCAAATGTAATGTCCAATAAACAGTGTTTGAACGTTTTAATGACTTCCATACTTGGGACAACACATAATATCTCATGGCTAATGAGACATCCATGGAATTACGCGCAACATCTTGTGGATGACGTAACAATAAATATTTTACTAAGTGTTGGGATGGAAAGCCACTTGCATAACTTTGTGGAGCTGTGCTGAGATGCCATTATCCCCCAATGAGTCTAACAATCACGTAAGCTCACAAAAAGTTCTCTCTGGTAAATGACTTGAGACCCTAAAGCTGTGGTCAGAAGTCAAGTGGGCACCAAACGTGTACCCCTGTTTAAGAAAGTGGTTACTGCTCTCTCTGTATGTGTACAGTATTTTTATAGCATGAACCTAGCCAAAGGGCAGAATGGTCAAAGGCAAGCTTAAAGTCAATGAGTAATAGTAGAGGAAGCTGAATTGTGCAGGGTCAATGCATGCCGGTGTAGTGTTCTTTATAGAGTTGAGTGTTCAACTCTTGACTATGTTTATTCGTCCAAGAAATGGACGGGCACGCTCCTGTGCTTACTTCTAGCTTTTCTGCATTGCCTGTAGTAAAAGTTTACTTGCCATGCACGTGATGGATTACTGTGGAGCCTAAACCGAAGATCCTCATCATCGTAGCATAATTTTGGAGACTGAAAGACTGGTTGCCAAGATGTTTGTTAATTCTCAGTATATTCTTCTATTTTCCCAAATTCTTCTGCAGTGTTATGAAAGTCAACATAGTAGCGGGATCAATCTGAATGTAACCACTCAAGACCAGAGTCTACCTCAGCATCCAAGAAACCTACATAGGCTAGAAAAGTAGGTCTCTGAGATCAGGTTCCTTAAGCGTTCACCGTCTTTTACAACATGCCTTCTTCTGCTGATGCAAACCCAGGCATTCGTCTTGATTCATTCCATCAGAAAATGTCCAGTACCCTCCTACAGGTCAAAAGCAGAAACCAGTGGAGACGACTATCAATAGGTGGTTCAACTCTTGCCATCTTGACATGAATATCCTCTTTCTTAACTGACAATTGAGAGATCCTTGCTCCTAGCACTAACGTATCCCTCACATGCCTGCTGCAAATCGAGACATTTCCCTGATGCTCATAGAAATGCCTTGTGTTAAGACCCGTGCTGAAGAAACCTTCCTTACCCCTGAGTAATGAGGTCAGCATCTGGCCTGTAGTAAACTCCATTTTCACAGCCAAGTTTATGGAAGTTTAATGTCACTACCCATTAGCAGTGGATTCTGAATGCTTTCCTCTACATTTAGTTTTTCACTCCACAGGCAACAGAAGCAGACAGGGACAAAGTGACCAATAAATAAACCGAGTGAATTCCAGCCATACCTGTCTCTATTAAAGTTTTTTTTCTGCTCCCATGCTGGATTACTGTTGCTTCACTGCAGACCTACACTCCTTTTTAGTAGGATCAGTAATGGTACCTGCAGGTGCCGCAGCAATGAAGGCTAGAGTCTTTCTAAGCTGCAGTGCCTGCAACCCAGTCATCTTGTAGAGAACAAATGAGCTCTCAAAGGCCCCTCTTCACACCCTATGTTCAGAGTGTGCAGGCTCATGAGATGGCCATGCCAAAACAGGCCTTTCGAGAGAAATCATGCCAAGTCAGCAGGAAGCTTCTCAGTTCACTCCTAGAATCAGCGCTGATAGGATCCTGTACACCCACAGGAGGAACCTAGCTGTTGACCCTCGGTTCAGCATCCAGGCCAGGGTTTCAGTGCATGACTGATCTATCGGTCTTAATTTCAGCAGTTGCTTCTTTGGGATGCTCATGAAGACATAGAGGGCAGTCTAGTACTTTTGGTTGATGGAACTTTTGTTTAGTGCTGTAGTTGTCTTATGTTGTATGTAATGTATACTAATGTTCTGTTTCTGATCAAGTGAGAGCCTTGGGTATGAGCTTTCATAAATAATCAGATGATGTGAAACTATCTCTATACCCATGTCTGGATAAAAGCGCTAAGAAAATACAGAGAGAAGTGATGCTGAAATCCGTTCAAGAAGAGACAAATGCCGGCAAGCTATTCGTGTTGAGCAATTGTACTTTGTAATACATGTATTACAGGCTCTTCAATGTATTTATTTATTTTATTTATTTAATGCGATTTTATATAGCGCGAACATTACCCGAAGGTGTCTGAGCGCATTACAAAAGAACAGTTGCGATACATAAGGACTTAGGATTACATGAGTTACATAAACAAGATACACAAAAGATACAAACAGGAAAAAAAATTGCAAATGTACAAGTTGTAAAATGTATGGATTATTTGCACAGAATTAGATTGTCACATTCCTTGAGGATCATATATTTTAAAAATAAATATGCCTCACGGGAAGATGCAAAAGAAGAAATATGCTACTTACCAGTATGCATCTGTTCTTGGCATAGAGGGCTACAGAGTGGTACATTATGAATAGATCGCCATCTGGTGGTGGGCTCGGATGATTGCACTTGTTTTTCTCTTGGAGAGTCTTTTGTAGCTTGGTGACTCCTCCTTTGGTTGCTAGTGCGCATGGGCATCGGCTCCATCCTTAGATTGTTTTGCCATAGTAGGGTTAGATGGAGTAGTATGATAGAATACAGATAGAAATGCCCATGTAAGTGTATCTAAATAAGATATTGTTGGAACAGACACAGGTTTCCGGGGAGGCTGGGAGGGCATGTACCACTCTGCAGCCCTCTATGCCAAGAACAGATGCATACTGGTAAGTAGCATATTCCGTTCGAGGCATATGGGCTGCAGATGGTACATTATGAATAGACTATACAGCAGTTCTCTCCCTAGCGGTGGTCGCCCGTGTCTGTTGCAACAGTCTGAAATAAAATCTTTAATACAGCTTGTCCCACTCTAGCTTGTTGTGTTGTGTGCACATCTACACAATAGTGCTTTGTGAAGGTATGCGGTGTAACCCAGGTAGCTGCTTTGCATATGTCATCTAGTGGAATGTTTCCCAAGAATGCCATAGATGCTCCTAGTTTACGTGTAGAGTGAGCTCTAGGAGGAACAGTTAATGTCCTCTTTGCTTTTAAGTAGCATATTTGTATACATTTTACAATCCATCTGGCAATGCCTGCTTTAGAGATGGGATTGCCCTTATGTGTAGGAGAAAACGCTACAAATAGCTGTTTTGTCTTTCTGAAAGTTTGTGTTCTTTCTATATAATACAATATTGCCCTTCTGACATCCAATGTATGTAGGGCCCTTTCCGCTACTGTTTGTGGTTTTGGAAAGAAGACAGGTAGTTCCACTGACTGGTTGATGTGGAATGCTGAAATTACTTTAGGCAAGATTTTTGGGTTTGTTCTAAGAACTACTTTGTTTTGGTGTAGCTGCATGAATGGTTCTTGAATTGTAAACGCTTGCAACTCACTTACTCTTCTGAGTGAAGTGATAGCTATAAGAAAGGCCACCTTCCATGTGAGGAATTGTATTTCACACCTATGCATAGGTTCAAAGGGTGGTCCCATTAGTCTGGTAAGTACTATGTTGAGATTCCAGACTGGGGAAGGTGGTAGTCTTGGTGGAATGACTCTTTTGAGTCCTTCCATGAAGGCTTTAATTGCTGGTACTTTAAACAGGGAAAGATGTTGTCTGTTTTGTAGGTACGCCGCTATAGCTGCGAGATGAACTCTGATAGAGGTATATGCTAAATTACATTGCTGCAAGTGTAGTAAATAGCAAATAATCTGTTTAGTGGATGCCTCCAGAGGGTTGATGTGATTACTGTTACAGTGCACAGCAAACCTTTTCCATTTTGCTGCATAGCATGCTCTGGTGGTAGGACGTCTTGCTTGTTTAATGATTTCCATACATTCTGGAGGTAAATCTAAATATCCAAACTCTATGACCTCAGGAGCCAGATCGCTAGGTTCAATTGTTTGGGATCTGGGTGCATTATTTCTCCATGGTTCTGTGTAAGGTGCATGGGTAATAATCGTAGCTTTTGATGTGGCACCTGTGATAGTTGCAGTAGTGTGGTGAACCACGGCTGTGTTGCCCACGTGGGTGCTACTAGTATCATGGTCATATCTTTGTTTCAAGAGGTTTTTTGAATTATGTGATTTCATATAATGCAACTGCTATGCCTATGAGTGACCATAATCCCGTGGGGTTGGAGCTTGTGAATAGCTCCTTCTTGTTAAAATCAGCTGTTTCCCACCGGTCTATATTGCCTGTAAAGGATAAGGATCAGGGGAGAAGAATTAAGTGGGATATGGTTGTACCGAACAATTTTTTCTTAACCCTATCCTCCTCAGTATCCGAAGAGCTAAATGTGTCTGCCAACCCGTTAACTGGGAGCAAGGAGGTTATATCTTCCTTTGAAGGTATCTGCCGGTTTGTGTCCATTTGCCTCACAGCTAAAGGTCAGGGGAGCAAACATAAATCGGTGAAAGGCTGGTTTGATAAAAATTGTAGCAAAGCTCACAACCGCCTTAAGAAAGCCCTCAATACTCGCCCAAGGGACAAAGCGTTAGTGGCGCGACTAAGAAAGGAGTTTACTACGGCCACTAACTTGCGTAAAAATGAACTAAAGAGCAAAGCCTGGGAAGATTTAATGGATAAAGCCACCCTAAAAAACAGCGCTGAATTCTGGTCAATTATTAACACCCCTTTACTTTCAGGCGACCAAAACTCGGTGCTGGAACTAAATATATCAGAGGAGGACTGGCTTCGCCATTTTGAAAAAATTTATGATAGTAATAGGGAGCTGGAACCTTTCACAATCCCTACTACTGAGATCCCCCTGGAGCCTGTGAGATTTGATACAATTGAGGTACTTAGAGCTATAGAGGATACAGCAGGACGCAAGGCCCCGGGCCCCGATGGAGTGCCAGCGGATATGTTTAGGGCTAACCCGCTGTTTTGGGCCTATATTTTAACGAAAGTTTTTAATGCCTCCGCCGCAGTGGGATTCCCTCAGACCTGGTCTCTAGCTACAATTGTGCCAATATTCAAAAAAGGGCAGAGAGGAGATCCTAAATGCTACAGACCAATATCGCTGCTGGACTCCTCGGTAAAAATCCTAGGAAAGGTTGTCCTAGCAAGAATATCCGCGTGGGTCAAGGGGAACAACATTCTGTCTGAGGCACAATATGGATTTAGGTCAGGGAGGAGTACTGAGGATCAATGCCTCAATCTCCACCTCATAATTTCTAAATATACCAGAGCAAAAGGGGGAAGTATCTTCCTTGGCTTCATGGACTTGTCCACAGCCTTTGATCTCGTTAATAGATCTAAGCTGTGGGCAATGCTCCTGAAGTTGGGCCTCGATAGTTCCTTGGTATACTTTCTGGCGGAGCTCCATAAAGACCTGAGGGCCCGCATCAGAATGACCACTGACGGAAAGTGTACCGAGAGTTTTAGATCAACTAGAGGGGTCCGTCAGGGATGTATACTGGCACCAATGCTGTTCACGTTATACGTGAACTCTTTGGAGGACGACCTAACGGCTGCCTCAAAGGATATCCCGAGCATGGGGGGTGCGCCAATTCCGGTGCTCCTCTATGCCGATGATGCGGTGCTAATAGCCAGGACCCCAGTTGCCCTGCAAAAATTACTCGACTCCTTCGGCAACTTTATGTCCAGTCTTGACCTGGTGGTTAACAAGAACAAATCACACACTATGTCAGTAGGATGTGGTAAACTTAAAGAAAAAACCTTTTTTTGCGATGGAGAGGTGATTACATGTGTGAAAGTTTTTACCTATCTGGGAGTGATTTTTGACCAAAGGGGAACCTGGACACCGCAGTTAACAGCTAAAGCGAATGCGGTAAGAAGATCATACTCTGCAATCCTGGGGTTTACTAAGCGATTGGGGGGGAAACCAATCGAGGCTGTCCTGGCGGTGTATAAAGCCAAGACAGCTGCGATCGCTAGGTACGGGGCTGCAGTCTGGGGTTACGTTAATTCTAAAAGCATACAGACAGAGGAAAACAATTTCTTCGTTCTCTGTTGGGACTACCCCAGTCAACTGCCACTTACTCTTTACATCTTGAGCTGGGTTTGGGTTATATTTTAGACATAATCAATCTAGCCCCACTCCTGATGTGGATCAAGCTCTGGCTTAACCCGAACCTCAGCCTTAATCACAGGATAATCAAAGACTGTCTTACATTAGATCACAGGAGGGATATTCAGTGGCTGTCATATATTGAATCCATGGCCGTAATTTTGGGACGCCCTGAAATCTTTAATAGCCCAGAATCCCTGTGCAAAGCTGATCTGTTATGGGTGAAGACAAATTTCACCAGATTACGTATGGCTGAGCGTGAAGCGGATGAGTTATGTAAACCCTCTGTGAGGGCTCATGTAATGATAACTCCATCTTCTGAGTTGGCTCCTTACCTGTCAGTGGTCACTAATTCCTTTCATAGGTGGTTACTGTCTAAATTTCGTTTTAATCAAATTTATTTGGTATTGTGGGACGAAAAAGACTGGTGTAAGCTCGAGGAGTCGTCCCCATGCAAATGTGATGGCTTCTCCTCTCAGGATAATGCCCATTTTCTGTTCTTCTGTTCTTTTTATCACGAACCTCGTACCGGATACTTAAAAACAATTCTGAAGGAGCTGGGTTTTACGCAGTACAAGCCTACGCTGTTATATTTACAGATGATGCATTCCCCTATAATTATGTATTGCACTGCTAGCTTTTTGGCCGCTTCTGTCAGATGTAAGAGATTAAGGTTAAGGTTGGAATCACAGTTAAGGACAGATACGTGAATTCATGTTTACTGTAGTGTTGAGTACAAACTGTAATGAATTGTGTGTAAATAACGCCTTTTTAACGTGTTTTTAAAAATCTACCTACTGTTTAATACTGTTTTAATTGTTTTTTAAGATATATGAATGTATGATAGTTGCTATAGAATACTTTTATGATTTTAATTAATCGAATAAAGTGGACTTTGACTGACTGACTGAGTGCTGTTGCAGTTTCCGAACCACTAATGGAATTAGTGGGAGAGGGGGAAAAGCGTAAGCAAATTTGTTGGACCAATTTATCCATAGTGCATTGCCTTGGGACCGGTGGTGTGGGTACCTGGATGCGAAGTTTTGGCATTTTGCGTTCTGATGATTGGCAAACAGATCTATCTCTGGTTGCGCCCATCTTTGGAAGAATGGCTGCAGTATCTGGTCGTGCAGCTCCCATTCGTGTACTTGTTCTGACTCTCTGCTTAGGATGTCTGCTATCTGATTTTGAACTCCTGGTAGTTGTTCTGCTAAGAGATATATCTTTTGAGGAATGGCCCATCTCCAAATGTCCTGTGCTAGTTTGGATAGTTGGAGAGAGTGTGTCCCCCTGTTTTTGAATGTAATACATTGCAGTCATGTAGTCTGTTCTGATCAGGACTGCCTTGTTGGTTATTTGCATTTGGAAAGCTTTCAATGCTAGAAATACTGCTAGTAGTTCCAAGTAGTTGATGTGCAGTTTCTTTTGCTGCACACTCCATTTCCCCTGCACTGTGTATTTGTCCATATGCGCTCCCCATCCGGAGAGCGATGAGTCTGCTTTCAGTATCAGTTGTGGAATCGGTTCTAGGAACGACCGTCCCTTGGAAATGTTTGTTGTGTTTCACCACTTCAGAGAGCGATGCGTACGGTCGTCTACCAACACCAGATCTGTAATCTGACCTTGAGCCTGATTCCACTGTGTCGCTAGACACTCCTGTAGTGGACGCATCTGTAGTCTGGCATGTGGTAACAGTAGTATGCAGGAGGACATCATGCCTAACAGCTGCATAAACACTCGTGCTGGTAGTGAGTGTTGTGGTTGAAATCTTTGTATCAACTTGACCATTGTTTGTATCCTGATTGGATTGGGGTATGCTTTGGCTCTTTCTGTGTCTATAGTAGCCCCCAGGTATTGTTGAATCCTGTTTGGTTGTAGGTGGGATTTCTTGTAGTTCACTGTAAACCCTAGGTGGTGCAGTAATTGAATGGTCTTCTGTGTGTTGTGAAGACATTATTCTTGTGACTTGGCCTTTATTAACCAATCGTCCAAGTAAGGGAAGACATGTATTTGTTGTCTTCTTAAGTGTGCTGCAACCACTGCTAGGCATTTTGTGAACACTCTTGGTGCCGTTGTGACCCCAAACGGAAGGACCTTGAACTGATAATGTTGTCCTTCCACTACAAACCTTAGGTATTTTCTGTGGGCTTTGTGAATTGGGATGTGAAAGTAAGCGTCTTTTAGATCCAGTGTAGAAAGAAAGTCCCCTTTCTTCAGTAAAGGAAGTACTTGTTGGAGTGTGACCATGTGGAAATGTTCCGAATTTATGTATGCATTGAGAGGTCTGAGGTCTAAAATTGGTCTTAGAGACTCGTCTTTTTTGGGGATTAGGAAGTATAGAGAGTATACTCCTGACCCTTGTTGATGTTTTGGAACCTTCTCTATGGCATGCTTTTGTAGCAGTGATAGTACTTCTTTTAACAATGTCAGATGGTCTTGACTCATTGGACGCTGTTTGGGGGGGATGTTTGGTGGGGTAGCTGTGAGTTCTAGGCAATAACCATGTTGGATAATTTGTCTCACCCACTTGTCTGATGTGATGTTTTCCCAGACAGGTAGGAACTGTGATAGACGTCCCCCGACCGGTGTTATGTGGTCTGGGGGGAGTTGTATTAAGTCACTGTTTTGGGGTTGGGGAGTTGCGGTTATTATTTCCGCGACCTCTACCCTTGTTGTTGTTACCTCTGTAACTGCCTCTTGAATTACCTCTTGGTGATCTTGGTGTAAAAGAGGTAGATTGCTGACTTGTTCCTGTACTTTTTGAGCCCCCTCTATAGGTGGATCTACGAAAGGAACCCCTTTGTGTTGGCTGTTGTAATGCTCCCATTGACTTAGCCGTTTCTGTGTCCTTTTTCATCTTTTCTAAAGTCTCATCTGTGCCTGAGCCGAAAAGTGTCTTCTGATCAAAAGGTTGGTTCTATTAAGATGTTTGTACTTCTTGTTTGAACCCTGAGACTCTAAGCCATGCATGTCTTCTTATCACGACACTGGTGTTGATGGATCTTGGTGCAGTGTCTGCTGCGTCCAGGGCGCATTTAATGGAAGTGTTAGTTATTATCTTTCCTTCCTGTATAAGCTGATCTGCCCTTTTCTGATGTTCTTTAGGGAGATGTGTGATGAGCTTTTCTAACTCATCATAGTGCGCCCTATCATAGCGTGCTAGTAGCGCTTGTGTATTGGCTATGCGCCAGCTGTTTGCCGCTTGTGATGCTACTCTTTTCCCTGATGCATCTATTAATTTTGACTCTTTATCAGGTGGAGGGGCTTCTCCCGTAGATAATGAGTTTGCCCTTTTGCGAGCGTTGGAAACCACAAGCGAGTCCAGAGGTACCTGACCCTTGATAAATATTGGGTCCTTTGGAGCTGCCTTATATTTTTTATCAATTCTTGGGTTTAACACCCTAGCCCTCACTGGGTCTTTAAATATGTCTGCTGTGTGACTGAGAAGACCCTTCAGCATAGGTAGAGTACCTGATGTTCTTTGTGCAGTAGGTAGTGTCTCTAATAGGAAATCCTCTACATGAGGTTCTGTATGTAGGTCTACCTTATGATATTTTGCTGCCCTATTAATGAGCTGTACAAAACCTGTGTTATCATCAGGTGGTGAAGGTTTTGAGGGATATAACTGTGGGTCGTTGTCCTCATCTGACCCTGCGTCATAATGCTCCCATGGGTCTTCCTCATCTGGGATAGATTCATCGTCCCCATGGGGTTCCCCCTCCCCTGTGTCACTGTCTACATCTGTGTGAGGTGTAGATGGTCTTGGTGTAGAAGGTAGAGGAATAGTTGGCATAGTGTGAGGAATAGGAGAAGAGGGTGTGACCTTAGGTTGAGGAGAAGTAGGAGTTGTATTTGTCCCCATTGTTCTCTTCTTAGAAGGAATAGCTTTGTCCTCTAGCTGTTCATTCTTCCTCTTCTTCGTCACCACTTTGCCAGTTTGTGGATCGATAAACAAAATCTTTTGTTTCGGATCTGTTTGTTGCTCCTGTGTCGGTACCGAAGCTTTTGGTTCCGAAAGGTGCCTTTGCTTCCGATCGTCAATGTTCGGTGTCTTCGGCACCGAGGATTTGCTAGAGTCCGATTTTTTCGGTGCCGAGTGAGTCTTCGACGTCGAAGCATGTTTCGGTTTCGACATGGAATGTTTCGATCCCGAGCTTTCCCTTGCGTGAAGCTTCCGTGTCGAAGTCGATGTCGACCGTTTCTCGGATCCGACATGGTGGGAGGCCGAGGGTTTCTGTTTCAGTTTCATTGCCGGGCCCGAAGGCGGGGCGTCGGAAACTTTTTTCAGCGGTTTGACCGGGCTCGAAGGCGGGGTCGTTACCGCACGGGGTCGGTTTTTTGGTAAGGGGACGTCGTCACTCACGGTTTGTTGAACGTCGAGTTCTTCGACCTCCGACTCAATCCCCTTCCGACCCGACTGTTCTTCATGATCCTCTTCTTCTTCGAGGTTCTGGTCTTCGAACAGCTCCGGGATCGCCTCCGACTGCATTCTGGAAACCTTGTGTCTTCGAGCTCGAGGGTTTCTAATCGTCGACTTGGAAGAAAATGCTGCGCAGGCTTCGCAGTCCCTGGATTCGTGTTCAGGCGAGAGGCAGAGGTTGCACACCTCGTGTAGGTCCTTGTGTGGGAACTTAGCACCACACGTTGGACATTTCTTAAATGGAGTCCTTTCCATGGATTCCGGGCTTGACCACGTCGAGAAGGCCTCCTGTTCGTCGACGTAGGATCAACGTTTTTCTTTGATGTTGGAATCGAAACGCGTCGGAATGGAAATGAAATCGCATTCGATAACAATACCGTCGAATTGGAAAGGGAATACGCGCCGAAAAGTCACTTCTTTCCGAAGTCGATCTGGAGCGCTTCAATCCTCATCCGAACCCGATGGCGGAAAAAAACAATCTAAGAATGGAGCCGATGCCCATGCGCACTAGCAACCAAAGGAGGAGTCACCAAGCTACAAAAGACTCTCCAAGAGAAAAACAAGTGCAATCATCCGAGCCCAACACCAGATGGCGATCTATTCATAATGTACCATCTGCAGCCCATATGCCTCGAACATTACTTTACCCACATCAGACAGTCTCTCAGCAACTGAAACTTTTTATTGTGGTGGCTATTACAGGATGGCAGGCACTGAAGTTTCTATCTTGATATAGAAGAAACAAAAAGTGACAATATTTAGCATAGAGGGAGCATCCCTCTGGCCCGAAAAAGGATATGTGTGTGTCTAAGAGGGGCACATTCTACCCCTAAAAGGTCCACAGATCCGATAAGTCATTGTAGAGCTGACAATTTTTTGAAAAATGAATTATCCTTTCTTTATTATTGAAAAGCTAGAAGAAAGTTTTAAAACAATATCCATGATGCAGCTATACCCCTCATATGCTTGGTGATCACTGTGGAACTGGAGGCCAGCTCGGGTCTTGCTGGTCTACATTCTTTCTGTTGAATCTTCAAAATGGAATACACCTGTGGAAGGGGGTCACTGGATAACATATATGGCCACTTCGGCCGGAATTGCACTAGTTGCCAGCTAAAGACTGTAGCTGTGCCAGTGAAGGGTACTAACATTTGTGTGGAAGGCACTTTGATGAATGATCTATATTCATCATAAAGTTGATGCGCCACCAAGTACAGAGGACTTTGCCTAATCCCATCAAAGTAAAGGACTCCAGTAAACCCCACTAGAGTTTGCAGTAGTAGCTTTGCTTTATAGTAGCACAAGGAACTTTACTTTTCTACAATGGCAATAGTGAGGGATATCCAGAATATGCTACTCACCTCCAGTTTTGCCTTTACTAATCAAATAGATATTCTACTCTCCATCAAAGGGAAAATACCCACCCTGGTCACTTCTCTAGTACAGCCATTTAGGAGGTGGATGCAATTGCATCTCTGGAAATACCTTGTTCAAAGAAGATTCATCACAGTGTTCTTCCTTGACATGTATGTGGGATGACACAGACTAATATGTTTGTGATTTAGCTGCCAGACACCCCTGGTTCCATTAAAAGTTGTCTTCCAAGTACAGAGTCAGGCTTCTTGGCAGTGGTGTATCCTTTTAGTCAAACTCCCTTGTCTTCCCGATGGACTTTTTTAAGCAGGAAATAGCGAATCAAAAATTGTCTCCTAGCACAGTTAAAATTATGAGGAAAATTTAGCCATCACCCCTTGCTCTGTGGCTAGAAAGAAACCTAATTAAAAATCACTGCAAGAGACTAGTTTTGACTCCTTTTAAAATTATTCTTGTGGCAATCCTATTAAATATGTAAGTTCACTAAAATAATTAAATTTTCCCTAATTAGTAAAATATTGCAAGTATGTATTTTTAGGGATCTTCTAGCTCGAACTGCACAAGTGGGCTATATAAATACCGGACAGGCTTTTCTAATAGAAAGCTTCCCCCAGCCTAGATAGTAACATATTTTTTTAAGTTCATATTAACCTTCATAGCAACTCATGTTTAAAAGTGATATTATGTCACTTGTCCTTGCAGCTTTATCCACGCCATGACTGATTTATCCATCTGTACCGGCCGTAATAACTCAGACCATCGATTGTACTCCAGGTCCCGTGACAGTGTATTCAAATTATCAAAACACCGGTTCTAGCTCCGTGACGCTTGTCCGTTTATACAGTTAAAGGTAAAATAATACTACCCGTGGACAATCATTATTAGTTTACTTATCGAGTTCACTTATTGTGTTTTAAAATATCCTTCTTGATATGAGCTAAGGTCCACGAGAGAGGGAGAGCCTTAAAGCAGACTTATTATTATTTTTAATATATCTACAGCCAACATGAGTTAGAATTTTCTTAGCTACATAGCCGGTGGTTGGGCATGTTTCATATTTGAAACTTCAGTTAGGATTAGGATGTTTTCATTAATTAATACAACGCTTGTCTCATATGGAGTCACTAACTAATAGAAAGTATGCTTCACAGAATGTTTCCCTATCCAGTAGTTGAATGATTCCCTATTTTGTATTTGGGTGGTCATAATGGGATAGTTCCCCGTAAAGGCAGATCCAATCTGAACTACTTTGTAGTCTCGAACAACTATGGTCCCACAACAGTCTCAATAACCAAGTGTATAAATCGGGAATCCCATATGTTATTTAGGGTCCACCTTTCACTCAGCTTTTAGCTAATAGCTTACTTTATTCCATCTTTTTCACAGAGACAACGTGGTCTTGATTCAGGACCCTTTTTTAATGTATCGAGTATTGTTGAGGACATAAAAGGAGAAGGATTATCGTTATAGAACAGCTTTTCAAGTAAGTCATATGACAAAACATGTTAACTAAAGTGGGCGCTTCCATTTGTTAGACTTATTAAACACCTCCCTAAACAATGTGATTTTGTGCTTTCCAGAATCATATTCATTGAAAATTACCTCTCTTCAGACAATATAGCAGAGCCATCCATGCCTTGCTGTGTTTCCATGTTTTAAGTAAGTTGTCTATTACAATACTATAAGAAGAGAATTAGTACATCTTGTATAGTACGATCCAGTACCTGACTTTTAAGTTTATTTTTGCACTCTTTTCAGCGTCTTACTTGTTTCTTCTTTCTTTTGGTGATGCAATGTTTTACTCAAAATAGACAGGCATATGTGTGGTTTATATAGGAAAACACATGGAGGTGCTCTTAAAAACGGGATTATGTCTTTATTATAATTATGTTTTAATGTATAGCAATATGGAAACATTAATTCCTATATAAAGAATATATTTTTAAGTAATTCATTAGACCATATGAATAGTTACTATGTTAGGAAATGCTATGTTTACATAAATGCTTGTTATTTTTCCTCATAATATCTTCATTTTATTGCAGGTGCGGTAATTTCCTGAAGAAGGCGTTTGTTACGCCGAAACGTGCGTCGATAATTACTACTGTATTTTGTTTTTTTAAACAAAGCATTTTTTAATGAAGATTTTAATGTATTGTTTAAGATAAATGGATTTGATGTTATGTTTTGATTCACTTTTTTATATTATGTAGTAGGTATGTAACATTTAATAAAATATACTGCATTTTTTAGACATTGACTTCCCTGGTTTTTGTTGAGTCCTCCATGTAATACTGTTATTATTATCCAATAATTGCCTAGGAAATATATTTTTCGCAGTGTTGTTTTCCCTGTCCTAGGAATTTTATGACTTAGAATTCAGGGGGCCTTTTATATTCACCAGCTAATTATGGTCACTAAGCAACCAAAAAAATGTACGTTAATCCACACTGGCGTACAGCTATTAAAGAGAGATAAAATCTTGGTTATCAGCCCAAATGTTTTATCTCCAAGAATCATAAGATCTATATGGTGGATGGAACGAGTAGCTAAGAAATCACTCCAATAAGGGAATGAGGGAAAATAATGCAAAAAGGAGGAACAAGAAACATAGGGGCGGTGGAAGTGGAGGAGATAATAAAGTGAACTACCAATTGAGGAAAAGGAGTGACAAGGTGTTTGGTCCAAAGAAAGTGTTTCATCCAGCCTTGAATAAGGAAGAATCTGTAAAGGGGAGAGAATACTAAATGGAAACTACATAAAGCAGGTCTTACTGGAGAAGTGTGGGAGAAGGAGCCAGGAGGAAGGACATGAACGTTTATCCTTCCTTTTAGGCAAGTTTGATACGAGAAGGAGGATGGAGAAAAGAGCACTTGGGGAGAATGAGACAGCAGGAAGGACCTGAGCTTCTGTTTTTTCTTTCAGATTTCTACTGGAAATGTTCAAGATGCTTGAGGGGACAGCACAATTTTAGGATACATTTTGGAAGTTGTGGAGGACTGAAACCCTATCAACTGGAAAATGAAGGTTTATGATAAAGTGTGATGTTAAAAGGATTTAACCGCATCGCTGCGGCGCATTTTCCCGCTGTGCGCTGAAAAATGCGAAATCCCGCGGTTCATGACGAGCTCAGCTCGTCATGAGCGCACGACCGGTAAACCTCATGACGAGCTGAGCTCGTCATCAGCGCCGAAGTGAATAAAGTAATATCCCCTAGAAAAATCCTACATGCGTTAAAGTCAACTTGTTAATATGGGCTAGTGTTATTTACACACCTCTCCTACTATGTAGCTCCAAGAACAGTATTCTACTGTCAGCTCCATTATTAGAACTGGCAGCTTCATCCTCTGTCGTACTCCGGGGACAGAAGATAATAGTGAACTGAAAAATATCAAACCTTTCTTGCAATCTAGTAAGATTGGGCCATTAACTCCTCCAGAATTGTCTGTCCATCTAATCGCAGGAAAACCGCTGCAAAAGATCCACAAATAGACTACACAAAGAATTCCCCCCAAATATATTTTTGTACAAGTAAAGGATGGAGGGACTTCCTCAATAAGTACCTAAATGCGAAGCACTCCCAGGAACACCATCGATCAATCTCAAATTGCAAGAGTCAGTATCTATCTGTAACAATGGCAACATTATAATTCAGTCTTTGGACAGTAACTTGAGAGCATTCAGTCTGAATTTGCTAATGTTCAGGAATGCAAAAAAAACGATAATCCTCAAATAAGCCCCCCCTCAATAATTCCAATATCACTTCAGTGATACTGAAGAAATAAAAACTTTCTAAGGGGTTCACGGATACACCTGGTCCTTCAAACCAACAAAGAAGAAATTGGCATGGAAGCTGGAATATAAAAACAATGCAATTATTAACCTCACATGAGGGAGATTGCGTCACACAGTACCCTCAGGCCACTGTAGGAGGCATTCTAAAGAGTACAGAGAACAGGAGCCTTATATATGTATAGGTTACATAGTCAGCATAAATCCAAGGGGAGGCCCTGGCACATACAAGCATGGTTTTTGGCTAAAATGGGTATTCAAAATGTGCTTGCTCAACAAAGTGGGAGGAGAGGCATTTCTCCTTACATCAGCAAGAATAGGCTGACAGTTACATACTAGGAGCAGGTGCATTCTTCCAGCTAGGCCTTTCTGAGCATGTGCAAGGCTCTGGAAGAGGGATAGAGCACATGGCTAACTAAGATGGCTGCCAAGAATAAAATGGCTTTCAGCTCATGCTAACAGCGTTTTCTGCAATCTTTAACAATACCTCCAAAGTCATTGTGATCTTCCCTAAACCTCTAAACCTGCCAAGCATTGACAAGTGCTGCCTCTAGTTCCAACACCCCAATTGCCTGTCCCTTTAACAATATCTATCATCTGCCAAGCGACACTACACAAGAGGCCACATTCAAATCCCATTACTCATTGACTAATGTCCCCTTTAATTCCATAACATCCATAAACCCCCTTAGACACTCCTCCTTTGTCACCATAACATTCCACATGCTTGCAAGCCCGCTACCACACCACTATCTCCTAAATCATCTAAAGATGTAACACCCTCTCCCATAAATGGAGCCACCTAACATCTGTCACAAAATTACTTTGAACGTGTTGTAGGCAAAGCCAATCATCACCTGATTAGTACCTCCTTCTTTAATATATCTCTTCCCTCTCTCACACAGAGGACTACCATCATGAATCCTAGACACCCTTACCAACATACTAACAATACATTTGTAAAGGACAGACTCCTAAAAGGTAGATGAACGTTTACCTCTGAATAGGTATATGAAATTAACTACTATAGAAAACCTTGCCAAGCGCTATTACAGGGAAGAATCTCCTCATCTCTTTTGTGTCACAGGGCTTAAAATCTAAAGTAACCAGTCTCCTTCCACCAACAATGCCTAGAAACAAAGAATTCTGCCCGAAGAAAGCCCATAGCTGTCACTCTAGGGTGATACAGATGTCAATTTAGACACCCCTGCTATGCCTTCACTAAACCCTTCTAACATCGAGGTAATAGAAGGTTGACCTTCCCCCAGTCAGAGAGAAGCCTTAATATTATCTAATGCAAGGTATGATAGACAGCCGCTTATTCCACTGAATGCATACAATCCAGCTTGAAGTGCATACTTCTTAACTGCAGATCGGCCGCAAAACAGAGATAGCGGAGACGACACAAACACCCTATTCCTCACTTAAACCAGAATTAACGAACACTCTGTCCATCTGCTTGACTTACCTCACTCACCAGATTTTGGTTATCAAACATCTAGACTGAGAAGGTCGCCCTAGAGTGGGGTTGTAGTCATCCTCCAGAACTTGATTCAAATCAAGGGTTTTTCGGAAAATACTAATTTAGATGCTTGGGAGTTTAACTCTGGGGTGCAGAATCGAAACCATAAAAAAATCCACATTATCCATCATCCTCCTAGTGACAAAGTTCTAATCGATTCAGCTTAAGGAGCTTGTTAGTCCTGTCAGCCTTATGGTGGTCTTCTCCAAACTTTTTGCTGAAATTCGTTTTTGCTGGCTTTATGACTCTAGCACTGATTAGCAGTGGTGAATTGCAACGTGCATGCGCTCTCTCTATTAAACATGGTAAAATTGGTTTACACCTTATTGGCATATTTAATTTACTTGTAAGTCCCTTGTAGATTGGTATACCATACACCCAGGGCCTATAAAATAAATGCTACTAATGGGCCTGCAACACTTATTGCGCTACCCTCTTAAGTAGCTCCTAGAAACATGTCCCAGGTCTGCCATTGCAGCCGGGGGCAGGCTGAGTGACGCTGGGAGAACCAAGCTGGAGCAAGGTAAGCAGAGTGAAACAGGTTTAAGCAGGCTGAAGTAAACATGCGGCTTCACGCAGCAAGTGCCAGAGGGGCTTCGCAGTTTAGAGGTGCACTAGCTCGCTCTCTCTAGAAGGAGATTGCCTGCTTAAGGCTGTAGCAGGTTGAAGTAAGCACATGCTTTAACGCAGCAAGTGCCAGAGGGGCTTTGCAGTTCAGAGGCGCACAAGCTAGCTCTCTCTAGGAGGAGATCGCCCGCCCTGCTTGATTTGCTGGCTAATCTGCCTGCCGCCTTGCTAGTTTGCCCACCCTGACAGTTCTCCTGTTCCAGGGCTGCTCCCTCTGCTTACCCCTCACTCAGCCTGCCATCATCCCACTGGTTGCACCACGAACCAGAGAAAGGAAGGTACTCCTGGTCAAGGGCAGGTCAGGACTGCACAGCAGTTGTCACCAAGTAGGGGAGTCTGCGAGAGGGAGAGGGGCCATGGTAGCAGAGGCAGCCAAGCTAGGCCTTGATGCGGCTTGCAGCCTCGCTATCCTACTCTAAAGTACCCCCTGCCTGTCTGGACCACTTACAACAGCTTATCACAGCCTGGCCTCACAGTTCCTCACAAGGGGATCTGCTTCTACAAGACATCAGTGCTCATGTCCCCCCTACCATCAAATCCCTACTTCCACAAGGGTTTGAGGGGTGGCACCATCCAACAAAAGGCTACTCTTTTAAACTGCAAACCCAGGGAAGGCTCTTCCCCCAACAAGGCGTGTGCGCTCGTGCCCCCCCCCCCTTTTGAAGATGCAACCAACAGGTGGGGTGGCCGTCCAACTAAAGGTTACCCTGCAAGACCTAAGTGCGAAGGAAGTGATCATAAGCTACAACCTCGGCGGATGCACTGACTCAAGATGAGGTCAGGACAAATAAAGGGGCCTCCCCCCACTAAATCTGGGGGGGGGGAGAGTGCAAAAGGAAGCCTCAATCAGCTCAAGTTCTCATGCAAACACAATCAAACTCCCCACTCATCGAAATGGAGTCTGAGAACGAGGACACAATAAGTAGCCGCGCAGGAGAGGGAAAGACGAAGCCAACAAGTGTCATCCAGCCTCTTTCAGTCAAAAATACACTCAACATTTTTCTTCTTCAAAGATGCAGGTGCGGTCCTCTTCTCAAGCAATGGTGGGATTCCTCTGCAGCCCTTAGAAGGGGATAGCCAATCCAAGGAAGGTAAACTTGGATATCTGAAGCAAAACCAGAAACCGGGCCAGTGGTCCGGTCGCTCTCTGCCATGGGATTAGTACCCCTTAGTCACACTTATTCAGCACTAAAGAAAACCGGGCCCACAGTCCGGATGGACATCATCGCAGTGCACCAGTATGACTAGGGAGGGGAGCAGGCTCACCCCACCTCTCAAACGGAAACACAGAAGCACTCAATGTGCTGGCCAGCGAGGCACCAGTACAAGGTGGCAGAGTTGCCTACTGAACGAGTCCCTAATCATATCCTTGGAAGATAACTCGATGTCGCTGAACAACGACCACAATCCTTCCAAGGTTCTCTAGTCTCAAGCTCTTCAAACGGCACTGCTTTCTCCAACCCCAAAACACGACAAGCCATGCCACTCACCTCTTATGCCCCAAATGGCCCGGGATAAGCTCAAGGTAATCCGTCAGAAGCACATAGACTGCTCTCGTATCTTGGCACACAAGAATGGGAGGATATGCTACCTGCTTATAAACAAGATACATATTCAGGCACCAACCCTGCAGCCATCACTCAGTGCAGCACAGTGGCCTCCAGCTCGTCTGGCGAGGTTAAAACCAACTCGGGTGTAAGTGTTCAATCAAATATAGACAGCGCATGGGCATCTCTCAAATACCATGTAACTCCAGGTGGAGGCTCTCCAATATCAATCAGATTAAATGGACATGCAGTTGACACTACTCAAAACCTTGGCGGGTTTTGTTGCGGGCATTGATGGGAAGCTAGGGTACTTGAATATACTTCTTAAATGGTCACAGGCTGGGTCATATGAAGCACAACTTTGTTGCGGGAGTGGTCTAGTAGTGGATAAATTATCCTCTATCCCCTCAAAAATTAGCAATCTGTGAATAGAACTCGAAAAAGTATGTCTGGGTAGCAGTGGCCCACTGCCCAAGAAGCAGTACCCTTTTGCTGAGCAAAAGCTTGTGTCGGAGAGTCTAATAAATGACCTGCATCGTGTCCTCAACAAGCCTCTGGTGAAACCATGTCTCAGCCCAAAACTAGACCACCCAACAGACACGGCCCAGCCAGATTACGAGGCCATTTCATGCCTTAGGGCTGAAAAAGTCATGCCTCTGGAGGATGTCCCAGGAACAAAAACAAATGCAAAGCAATGCAAATGCAAAGATGGACCCAAACGAGGCAAGGTCAGAACAGAAAGCAAGCTGTAAACTAGGCAGATATTTTACCCTCTTCAGGCCAACATCAAGTCAAAAATGTTTCACAAGCCCAGAGCAGGTTGGTCAATCACTGGAGTCCCTAGCTGTCTCTAGTCACCATTCCACTGCAGAAGCTCTTCAACAGGACATCTCTGGTCCTTCAAACATGGGGTCCACACCGTTCACCAGAGCTCCATCTCAGACTGAAAAGGAGGGAACCCCAAAAGCAGGAACGACATAAGCAATAAGAGGCATAAGGACAGGCGACTGGATGGTCAACAACTCACATACTCCGGGAAACCAACACCGGCCTGCAGGCACCTCCAGCCAGGGGCAGCAGGTTGACAGCCATGGCAACCCGGTGAGAGTAGTAGCTGGTCAGCAAGTAACAAGAACCCCACAGAACCACTGATAAGCTGGCGAAGGACAGACAAGGAGGCCCAAGCGCCGCCAGAAGGGCACAGATCCTGCACTCAGCTGGGAGCCATGGATCATTCGACTCAGGAGTCATTTAAACCCTCTGCCCTAACGGCCAATGGGCGGAGGTCTGGATGAGGGGCCCAAACGTTGCTAGAATTTCGAAGTCCAGCTAGCCGCCACTTAGGAGCCACAACATATCAGACCCAAGAGGTGACAAACCTACACTTTGACACAAACATTCTCATCTTTAGACCAGAATACAAATCCAGAGGAAACCATGAATAGAGGCAACATAATAAAGCTGCTGAAAAACATTCAATTCCTGGCAGGTTTATGCTCATCGGAAATGGTGTCAATAGAGTTCATCCGTTCTGAAACCACGTTGAGGGGAGAAGTCACCAAGACAACCTGGAAAACTCCCATCATTGCACAGAAAGTCTTTCTGGAAAGTTCTGTCTTTGGAAACAGGAGGATAAACATAATTCCCTTTCACGAACAAGGCTTCCCTGCACCTCTGCTCTCACCGGGCAGTGGCAAGGGTTCAGTAGGTTGGAATAACACCACCTGCTCTGCCTTCGCAAAAGAAGACGAAGGCCGCTCAGGAAGTTGAATGCGTAGTAAGAATATATCACTGTCCCACACTATCCATACAATGACCTCAGGTGTTTTTCAAGAACAATCAACAGTCAGCCTAGGTGTCCGTGACAAGAGCTGGGAAAAGAAGCAACCACCAAACTATACATTGATCAACTCAGTTTGTGTTCATGGAACATTCATGGGCTCGCCCACCAGACCGGGACTTTCTCCACTACTTAAACACCTTCAACATCATTGTGCTACAGGAAACCTGGCTGGCAGAACCACTGCATCTGTATGAATACTTGTGTTTTTCACACCAGCAGTAAGGGGGGCAAAATATGGCTATTTACAAGGTGGATTGGCAACTTGCTTCTCAATCACTTGCATAGCCTCGGCTCGCCCTCTTCACTCTGCCTCGCCAGCCATTAATGCAACAAAAATAACCACCACACTTCAGAACAGGACAACTGCAATTCTAATTATTAATGCCTACATTCACCCAAAGCATAAAGTCAAGGCGGCATAGCAACTGACATACCAGCTTGTGTTATACACAAGTGAGGGGGGAAACCGCGAAACCTGTCCTCACCGGAGATCTGAACTTACAACAGCTAAGTGCCTCTCCGGACGATGCTGTGACAACTCAAACTGTGCTCTGGGACATACCTACGCAAGGAAAAAATACACAGGGCCACTTGACTGAAACTGGATAATCTGGAGCAACTCAACTTAAGGGCTGTTAACAGCAGGCTTCTGGAAGACAACCATCCGGCGGCCACTTACGACTCTTCAATAACATGCACGACAATAGACTATACCTTTGTCTCCCTTTCACTGTCCCAACCTGTTGTTTCATTCTGCTTAAGAGACAAAGGCAATAGCGATCATCGTCCTCAAGAGATCTCCCTAAAAACAACTGCGGCCATCTTCGAGTGGTCACGGAGTCGTTCTTCACAGTTAATTACAGTTAATTACAAGAGGATCAAATTCACACAGTCATTAATAGGGCACCTATCATAGTCTGCAATGACCCTTTTTCAAGCACAAAGAAAATCATCAAGCAAAATAGGAAAATTGGAGTCCTTTACCAGCAGCTTGGCGGGGACCTTTGCCACACCACTTAAATCAAAACTGCTGCAAACTACCAACGAGGTGGGAAGAATCCTAAGGGTGCAGAGGACTAAAATTAAGCAAATCAAAAGAATGATAAACTGCACCCTATGGTCTCTCTGCCAAAACCCGGAGGACAATGCTCTGCTGACAATCTTATGGCAGCAAAAGGTCCAAGTGAAGAAGCTGAAGTGGGCTGCCAAGAGATCAAGAGAAGATGAGATCTGGATAAAGCTTTTCTCACGATATCAAGCACAATGACAGTGCCCAATTATGGGGGATGATTAAGAAGCTGACCAACACATCACAGAGGGGTGTTACCTCCCATTTATCCAAAGAGGCTTAGGCAAAGTATCTTGTGGACCATTTTCATCAGCACTGTGATGTACAAACCACAGGCCTAGATACCAACATGTCTCCAAGGAAAACCTTCAGGACATTTTACTAGCGGAAGGCAACCCTTCAGCACCTCTCTCACCAGAATTAAACGAAACACGCCACTTGCCACTATCAGCCCAGTTTCAATTAATTAGACATCAAATCGGCCAAGGTAGGAGAGAAGGGGCCCCAGGGCCCAATGGTATTCCCTCAGCAATTTTTAAACAGAATGTGGAATTTTGGGCAGACAAAACGTGTCTTTAATGTGGCATTAAAGGCATCCCTATGGGCACACCCTGTTTCCTCAGTGTGAAATGAGAATTCCAAACTTCAGTTCCTTTGAAGATTATTTTATTCTTTATTCCATGTGTATTCTTCAGATACTGTTTGTTTATCATATTTTTTCATTTGACGATTCAATCAATATTTATACAAGCGACAGAGTTATTTTTGACTCCAATGCATTTCGGGCGTGACTCAAAACGCCTTTCATCAGGAAATAAACACTACAAAAAGAAAATAGATACAAGAATGTAATGAGCAAAAGTCCTATGGGTGTCTTTTGTAACATGCAGTGTGCTATACAATGATCTAATGTGGCGTGGTTTATAATTACGAAAACCAGAAAACATGGGCAATCTTGTCCAGTGAGTTTACAATTGTGAACACCTTCTTTACCTTACAAACCCGTGGCTAGATGCTAAGGTACAACCATGCCTGTCTCACTTACGTGTCGCGTTTTATCAAGATAAACCTCCGTATTCAGAAAAAACTGTTAGAGGAAAACAGAGAATAAACGTGCTATTAGACTCAATTATCGGTATTACTCTTTTCTGACAAGCCATTGTCCATATATCCAAAAAACAATCCTTTCCATTCTGACCTGATTCCTTGTCTATTCCTGAGCCAATATCTTCTTTTCACCGGGCTTCCCGCCAAACTTCTAGTGCCCTGCGTTCCAACTATCCTCCTTTTAAAACGCCTCAACTCGCCGGATGCGCTTAACATCCCGGTCATGTGATGTATAGAACTAAAAGAAATACTCCGTGTCAGCACAACAAAGTCGTCAATATCCAAATACGTCCACGTAGTTAATTACTTATTATTATGCCAAAACTTCTCCCCACTGTGCAACAAACGAACAACTTCTCGTGAATATACGAAACTGAAAATTGAAAAAATAGAAATAATAATACGGTGGGGTTCGAACCATATTATCAAAAGTGTATGATAAATCACGATGACTACGGTGAGCTATCTCTCTCGGAACGAACGAGGACTGAAAAAAGTTGAAGCAATTGATAGAAGGGAGCTACTTAAACCGACCACCAAACAAGAAGAAACTCGGATTGTAGCCGTATCTAAATTCTCTACACAGAGTCAAAGGTTCAGGAAAATCATCACGAAACACTGGGCCATGCTTAGGTTAGAAACAGATTTCCCAAAATCTTTTGAGCACATACCTCTATTCGCCTATACTAGGACTCGTAATCTGGGAGAAATACTCAAATATCAACCACCAGAAACAAAGACATACAAAGGCACAAAACCATGTTTAAATTGCGGCAATTGCAATAGCATTATCAAAGGAAATAAAATAAATCATCCAATGAAAGGCCATGAGATCAAAGTCAAGGTCAATGCTACATGCGACACGGCTAATGTAATATATGCCTTGAAATGCCCGTGCGGAAAACTATATATAGGGAAAACTGAAAGACGCATAAAAACGAGACTTACAGAACATAAGTCAAACATTCTCATGAAGAATATCAATTCATCGGTAGCTACTCATTTCATGGAGGAACAGCACAATATCTCTCAATTAAAATATATGGTACTGGAGGTAGTTGAAAAAATTGAAGGGAGAGATAACACAAAATACATGTTACAACGAGAGAATTTTTGGATTCACAAACTTTCAAAGTCCGAATGGTCTCAATGAACGTATGGAACTGTCATGTTACTTGTAAATATCTACCGTTTTTCCTTGACCGGAAGGGGATCTTGCTTTTAGCATTTAATGTTTTGTTTTTGCATATGTTGATGTAAGGAGTAATTGTTTGGATACTGTCCTGATACACCATTACACATCACCACAACTAGTTCACCTTTTTTCAGTCCTCGTTCGTTCCGAGAGAGATAGCTCACCGTAGTCATTGTGATTTATCATACACTTTTGATAATATGGTTCGAACCCCACCGTATTATTATTTCTATTTTTTCAATTTTCAGTTTCGTATATTCACGAGAAGTTGTTCGTTTGTTGCACAGTGGGGAGAAGTTTTGGCATAATAATAAGTAATTAACTACGTGGACGTATTTGGATATTGACGACTTTGTTGTGCTGACACGGAGTATTTCTTTTAGTTCTATACATCACATGACCGGGATGTTAAGCGCATCCGGCGAGTTGAGGCGTTTTAAATGGAGGATAGTTGGAACGCAGGGCACTAGAAGTTTGGCGGGAAGCCCGGTGAAAAGAAGATATTGGCTCAGGAATAGACAAGGAATCAGGTCAGAATGGAAAGGATTGTTTTTTGGATATATGGACAATGGCTTGTCAGAAAAGAGTAATACCGATAATTGGGTCTAATAGCACGCTTATTCTCTGTTTTCCTCTAACAGTTTTTCCTGAATACGGAGGTTTATCTTGATAAAACGCGACACGTAAGTGATACAGGCATGGTTGTACCTTAGCATCTAGCCACGGGTTTGTAAGGTAAAGAAGGTGGTCACAATTGTAAACTCAGTGGACAAGATTGCTCATGTTTTCTGGTTTTCGTAATTATAAACCACGCCACATCAGATCATTGTATAGCACACTGCATGTTACAAAAGACACCCATAGGACATTTGCTCATTACATTCTCGTATCTATTTTCTTTTTGTAGTGTTTATTCCCTGATGAAGGGCGTTTTGAGTCACGCCCGAAATGCATTGGAGTCAAAAATAACTCTGTCACTTGTATAAATATTGATTGAATCGTCAAATGAAAAAATGTGATAAACAAACAGTATCTGAAGAATAAACATGGAATAAAGAATAAAATAATCTTCAAAGGAACTGAAGTTTGGAATTCTCATTTCACACTGAGGAAACAGGGTGTGCCCATAGGGATGCCTTTAATGCCCCATTAAAGACACGTTTTGTGAGTTAAGTTAGGCGTCCAGAGACGCGGTCGCCACCTATGGAGCACCTTTAAAAATCAAAAAACCTTTTGGATAATAATAGAGCTGTGCACTTACCTCAACCATAGTTCATGAATTTTGGGCAGAAGCATTAGAGCCACTCTTCTCGGAAATAAGGCAATTTGGTGTAATCCCGCCCTCTTGGAGAGGCTTGATAATCTCTCCCATATTCAAAAGTAGAGACAAGCCTTTGCCCAAAAACTACAGTCTAGTTGCCCTCAAAGACGAGGCAAAATATTTGGCAGGGACAATACTAGAGGAACTCTCGACGTGGACAACAGAGAGAGCCATAATACCACTCAATCAAACAGGGTTAGGAAAATCCTCCGATATAACAACAAACATTTTAGCCATGTCACTGCTTATTGATAAGGTGAAAGCATCAAAACTGCAGTTACATCTATGCTTTATTGATTTCTAAGCAGCTTTTGACCATGTGGAGCGAGGCAGTCTCTGAAGTAAACTGCCACTCTGGGGGATCCCTCATACTCATACTCTATTAGACCTGCAAATCAATCTTCACACCGACACATGGGTACAGGTAAAGCCTGGTGATGGCCCACTTCTCTCAAGAAGTATACGGACGAGCAAGAAGCTTAAGCTGGGGTGTGTCTTGGCTCCCACCCCATTCAACCTCTTTCTGGTTGATTTGACACAGGCATGTACTACCTGCAAATCTCATGCCCCAAGGCTAGGCCCGTTGTTGACCTTCCATACAACTCAACTATCCCAGCAGCATTGGACACTGTAAAGTAAAATATACTCCCTAGCCGCCTCTTCTCCATAGACATCAGAGATCAAGCTTTCACTCTACTTAAATCCTTTCTCACGGTCCGCGAACAATTAGTTGTTCTCGAAGAATTCAATTCATCCCCCTGTACATTACCTTGCAGATTTCCTCAGGGCTCTCCATTGAGCCCCACGCTTTTTAATATTTATGTCGCTCCTCTGGCTAGACAGATTAGGGCATTTGTATTCTCAGTGGTATCCTACGCCGCTGACACCCAAATCGTGGCTTCAGTAGCCAGAGAACCAGCAGAAACAGAGTCACGCTTTCCCAACTGCATTCTTTAAATTGGAAAATTAACATCTCACAACTGTCTGAAGCTTAAATCCAGTAAAACAGAGGTCTACACTTTGGAAGGAACAGGTACTTCGGGTCCCCATAGTGGTGGCCACAGGAGCTTGGAACACTGCCCACCCCAGTCACTAAGGTCAAAAACCTTCAATCAGGGAATTGTAAGCGCACTACTCACCCATGAGGCTCTCAAGGCGCTGAGGGGGCGGGGATTTGGGATCCACAGATCTGTTTAGCCGAAGAGCAAGGTCTTGAGGGTCTTCCTGAAAGTGTTCAGGGACGGGGCGTGTCTGAAGTCTGCCGGTAGCTCATTCCAGGTCTTGGCTGCAATGTGAGAGAGGGATCTTCCGTCTGCTCTGGCTCTGTGGACGCGTTGGGTTTCAGCCAGTGCTAGATTGGAAGATCGGAGGTTTCTTTTGGGTACGTGGAAGTTGATTCTGTCGTTGAGGTATTTGGGTCTGTTGTTGTGTAGGCATTTGTAGGAGCGAATGAGGATTTTGAAAGTGACTCTTTTCTCCACGGGGAGCCAGTGGAGACTTCGTAGTGTTGAATGATGTGTTCGTGTCTAGGGAGTCTGGTGGTGGTGCCCTGTATTGTCTAAAGTTTGCGGAGTAGGGACTTGTTGATGCCGGCGTAGAGTGCGTTTCCATAGTCCAGTCTGCTAGTGATGAGCGCATGGGTGACGGTCTTCTTTGACTCAGGGGGCATCCACTTGAAGGTCTTGCGGAGGATACGGAGGGTGTTGAAGCAGCTGGAGGTGACGGCGTAGACCTGTCGGTTCATGGTGAGGGATGAGTCGAGTACGATACCGAGGTTCTTGGCGTGGTCTGAGGGGGCAGGTAGGCTTCCAAGGGCGCTCAGCCACCATGCAGAAGGGGTGATACCGAGGACGAGGACTTCGGTCTTCTCGGTGTTGAGCTTTAGGCAGCTGTTGGTCATCCAGACTGCGACGTCTTGCATTTCTTTCTGGAAGTTGAGTTTGGCAGTGGTGGGGTCTTTGGCGAGGTAGAGGATGTGCTGGGTGTCGTCGGCGTAGGATATGAAGTTCCAGCCGTGTTGTCGTAAGATGGCTGCGAGGGCGGCCATTTAGATGTTGAAGAGGGTCGGGCTCAGGGAGGAACCCAGTGGGACTCCGCAGGTGATTTTCGTGGGGTCAGAGAGGAAGGGTGGGAGTCTGATCCTTTGGCTTCGTCCGGTGAGGAATGATCAGACCCAGTCCAAGGCTGATCCTTGTATGCCAGCATCGTGTAGTTTGGCATCTAGTGTGAGGTGGGAAATGGTGTTGAAGGCGGCTGATAGGTCCAGGGCTGCGGAGTGGCCTTGGTCCAGGAGGGTTCGGATGTCTTCTGTGGCGGTGAGTAGGACGGTCTCTGTGCTGTGGTTGCTTCGAAATCCGAATTGAGACGGGTCGAGGATGGCATTCTCTTCAATGAATCGTGTCAGTTTCCTGTTTACTTTTTTATAAGCAACTTTGGCTGCAAAGGGGAGGAGCAAGATGGGCTGATAGTTCTTGAGGTCGGTGGAGTCACCTGTGGGATTCTTGAGCAGAGGTCTGACTTCTGCGAGCTTCCAGTCGTCTGGGAAGGTCCGTTTTGAAGGTGGTGTTGATGGTGCGTTGCAGTTCGGGTGTGATGATGGCCGCGGCTCTGTGGTAGATGTGAGAGGGGCAGGGGTCGGTGGGGACCCACAAGTGGATTCTTTTCATGGTCGAGGCGGTGTCTTCGGCCGTGATCTGTGTTCAGTTAGAGAAGGTGAGTATGACCTTTGTCCAACCGGACAGGTTTTTTAATTTGAAGAGAGTTGAAAACATAAAAAGGATTTTTTACAAAGTGGGTACATCCAGTAACCCACAGGGGACAAGACAAAACAGGGGGGTAAAACTAACGCAAACAAGGGCAGTCTGTACTAGTAGTTCAGTGAACAGACAAAAATACATTTCAGAGCATCATTGTATACAATTTCTAATTACATTATACATATAACGCTGTTATGTCGACGACGTTTCGATGCCTATACAAGGATAAATGGCATCATCTTCAGGACAGAGAGTTAATGTGCTTGTCTTGAAAATTTTAAACAGTTTGTGTGGCCTACATATATAATACATACAATTATATTGGGGAAATAAAAAGGGAAAAAGAGACAAAAAAGAATAAAGGTAAGTCAGTAACAAGAGCTAGGCATGTAACATATCTGACCAATCGTGACAAAGTTAGGTTTTCATGTGTGCATTTCCATTTCATGAACTGTTTGTAACAGTTAACCATTCTATTCACGTGAGCATACATGTGATTTTCGGCGCAGTGGAGGGACTGTGGGGGACGGCATAAATTTAAGAACGAGTGATACGCTAAGTGTTGGGCCATGCGTAGTGTCAAAGCGATCCTGTGAAGTAGACTGAATTTAAAAACGGTTGAAGTGATCGGAAGATCGTGCTATTTAGTGCTGTAAGTGCCAGGCGAGCGTGTGGAACAATTTATCATACGAGATAGAAGAGGATTAAGATGCTACAGTAAAAGTGCACGGTTAACGTAGGCGCCCGACGAGCTGATTCTCTAGTGCATTTATCAAGTGAATCTTGCATGCGCCGCGTAGGTGAAAGGAGCATAAATTGCATATTAGAGATCACAATTACCAATCTTATGGTCCAGGCATTTGTCTGTTTACAGGGGCCGGTGCTCAGTATCAAAGCACACGGAGCGAAGTATTGAGTTGTACGAGCATATTACTCGATAGATATCCTGCCAAGAAAAGCGGGAAGAGAAAAGTGAATACGAGCGTTTATAGTGAAAAAGGGATTCAATTATGTGCTGCTCGTAAAATAATTACCAAACCAGGGCAAGGAAGCCTCTTCATAGGAGACCGGACCGGACGTGTCTCACTAGGGAAAGTGATTAAGATTGCAGTTACAATTCCAGAAGGGTTAGGTAACATGAGCCAGGGGCGGTTCAGGGTTCGGAAAGTACTTACTTACGGAGGGCTATTTTTGCCCCCAACCTAGCAATTCTATACATGGATAATTTGAGACCTCCTGTATACTCACCGAATCGAATCCTTTCCACAGTGGCATTGCCCTGTGGAAACGATATATCGATGACATTTTTATGATATGGAATGACTCATCTGAAGCACTAACACATTTACTACACTGGTTAAATAATAACAGTAATGGCCTGAAATACACACTGGCCACAAACAAAGATTCAATCCCCTTCTTGGATCTAGAAATCAAACACACAGAAGGCCGCCTTACCACCAGCCTCCACAGAAAACCGACTGAACGAAACACCTTGCTGAATTATAGCAGTCACCATCCTCGTGCCCTCAGAGACTCACTTCCCTTCTCACAATTTCTCCGTATTCGCAGAAACTGCTATTTCAAAGAGGACTATTTCTCTGAAGCCAAAACCCTCAGCAACAAGCTTAGAAATAGGGGATACCCTCGAAAACTAGTAAGGCGTTCTCTCAAAAGGGCTTGGTACTGCCCCAGACAAACCCTGCTAGAACCAAAACCAAAGAAAAATCAAGATAGATTGGTGTGTGTAACTACTTTTACCCCAGCTTCTAATGCCATAAGGAAAAGCATTCTAAAACACTGGCCTGTACTAAATGCCGGAACATTGAATCTGGAGCACCCAATTTTTGCGTTCAAAAGAGCGAAAAATGTAAAAGATCACTTGGTAAGGGCATCCCTACCACAGCCTAATCAAAAAACTACAATCAATGATGCTTGGGGGTAACCTGCACTAACGGGTCATGCAAAATGTGGCAGTTGTATAGTGTGTGACTTCACCATTGAGGGAAAAACATTCACCTTTGGTACCATCACTTTTGACAGAAAACACTTCACTAATTGCAATTCTTCCAATGTAGTGTATGCCATCTTTTGCCCCTGTATGTTGATATATGTCGGGCAAACCAGTCAGAAGGTAAAACTACGCATCGGACAACACCGAAGTAGAATCCGATGCAACACCCCAAATGCCCCCCTCGTCGAACATTTTAAAGCCAAAGGCCACACTGAAAATGACTTGACATGGACAATCATCAGTTTGGTAAAACCGCCACCTCGGGGAGCCGATGTATCGCAATTACTGAATAAGGAGGAACTTCACTGGATACTACGCACCAACAGTATCCACACAGGTCTTAATCGCCTCGAAGACTGGGCATCCCTCCTGTAACCAGTTGGACTTCAATGTATATCTTACTTCCCCCTAGGTTCTGCGATGTTTCATAATTTTTAACAAAGTTATTCTTGTAAATATGCAACTTTGTAAATATACCGGACATGTTTTATTTCTCATTTGTCACCACTCCCCTTCACTCCCACACTATTCCAACCCATTCCAGCATGGCCACCGTGCTCACTGCGTCGAGTCCCTCGTCGATTTCCAAACACTTCCTTATCTACCCCTCAGTCACGAGCACTTCAGCGATCCCCGCCCATCTGTATCCTGCATTGCCATCGAGCAACCAAACCAGGAAGTAAGTACTTTCCGAACCCTGAACCGCCCCTGGCTCATGTTACCTAACCCTTCTGGAATTGTAACTGCAATCTTAATTACTTTCCCTAGTGAGACACGTCCGGTCCGGTCTCCTATGAAGAGGCTTCCTTGCCCTGGTTTGGTAATTATTTTACGAGCAGCACATAATTGAATCCCTTTTTCACTATAAACGCTCGTATTCACTTTTCTCTTCCCGCTTTTCTTGGCAGGATATCTATCGAGTAATATGCTCGTACAACTCAATACTTCGCTCCGTGTGCTTTGATACTGAGCACCGGCCCCTGTAAACAGACAAATGTCTGGACCATAACATTGGTAATTGTGATCTCTAATATGCAATTTATGCTCCTTTCACCTACGCGGCGCATGCAAGATTCACTTGATAAATGCCCTGGAGAATCAGCTCGTCGGGCGCCTACGTTAACCGTGCACTTTTACTGTAGCATCTTAATCCTCTTCTATCTCGTATGATAAATTGTTCCACACGCTCGCCTGGCACTTACAGCACTAAATAGCACGATCTTCCGATCACTTCAACCGTTTTTAAATTCAGTCTACTTCACAGGATCGCTTTGACACTACGCATGGCCCAACACTTAGCGTATCACTCGTTCTTAAATTTATGCCGTCCCCCACAGTCCCTCCACTGCGCCGAAAATCACATGTATGCTCACGTGAATAGAATGGTTAACTGTTACAAACAGTTCATGAAATGGAAATGCACACATGAAAACCTAACTTTGTCACGATTGGTCAGATATGTTACATGCCTAGCTCTTGTTACTGACTTACCTTTATTCTTTTTTGTCTCTTTTTCCCTTTTTTAATTTCCCCAATATAATTGTATGTATTATATATGTAGGCCACACAAACTGTTTAAAATTTTCAAGACAAGCACATTAACTCTCTGTCCTGAAGATGATGCCATTTATCCTTGTATAGGCATCGAAACGTCATCGACATAACAGCGTCATATGTATAATGTAATTGGAAATTGTATACAATGATGCTCTGAAATGTATTTTTGTCTGTTCACTGAACTACTAGTACAGACTGCCCTTGTTTGCATTAGTTTTACCCCCTGTTTTGTCTTGTCCCCTGTGGGTTACTGGATGTACCCACTTTGTAAAAAATCCTTTTTATGTTTTCAATTCTCTTCAAATTAAAAAACTTGTCCGGCTGGACAAAGGTCATACTCTCACTATTTAGCGTATGTCTATTACTTTGCTAAAATCCCTGAACTGCTAGGGACCACTGTCTTTTGAAATACGTTACTGCCCAAGGTCCCTAGTGACATACCTTTGGGTTCCCTTGTTTTTTTCCACAAAAAAAAACAGTTAGAGAAGGTGGGCAGGCTGGTGTTTCTGGGGGGCAAGGGGCCTTCTGTGGCACCTGGTGGATGGTCGATGAAGTTGTCGTAGAGGTTTTTGATCTTGAACAAACACCGGACAGCTACGCAGCCCACATGAATGCCACCCGCAGACACTATCAGATCCGCCAAAAGGGCCTCCCTCAAAGACCGCCTAGACAACAACGCACACAACAGCAAAGAGCTCTTCAACATTGTGAAGGAACTCTCCAACACCAGATCCAACACCAACGACATCCCTCCTTCGCAAGACCTGTGTGACTCCCTTGCCACCTTCTTCCATCGCAAGATCGCAGACATCCATGACAGCTTCTACGCCACGCCTGCCCCGACAACCATTGAAGCCTCCGCCTCCACGACAACCATCCACACGACCCCGAGCTCTAATGGACCAACAAACGACGACGACACCATCAAAATCAGACCCATGCCCACACCACATCTCCAACAAAGCCAGCACCACCATCGCACCCCATCTCCGGAAAGCCATCAACATCTCCCTTGAGACAGCAACCATCCCGGAGAGCTGAAAGCACGCCAAGATCAACCCAAGGCTGACCCCAAGGACCTCAAGAACTTCCGGCCCATCTCCCTGATCAGGTCATCAGGAAGACTGTCCACAAACAACTGACCCGCTACCTCGAGGAGAACAGCATCCTGGACCCGTCTCAGTCCGGGTTCCGCAGCAACCACAGCACCGAAACTGCCCTTATCGCCGCCACCGATGACATCAGGGCCCTACTAGACAACGGAGAAACCGCAGCTCTCATCCTCCTGGACCTGTCAGCCGCCTTCGACACGGTCTGCCACTGCACCCTACGCACACGCCTCCATGACGCTGGGATCCAAGAGAAGGCCCTGGACTGGACCACCTCCTTCCTCTCCGGCAGAACCCAAAGTGTCCGCCTCCCCCTATCCGCTCCGAAGCCACCGAGATCAACTTCGGAGTACCCCAGGGCTCATCCCTCAGCCCAACGCAGTTTAACATCTACATGGCACTGCTCGCACACGTTGCCCGACTGCATGACCTTAACATCATCTCCTATGCAGACGACACCCAGCTGATCCTCTCCCTCACCAAGAACCCCCACACCGCCAAAACCAACCTCCACGAAGGAATGAAAGCTGTCGCCGAGTGGAGGGTGCTCTTGTGGGCGATAGCGAGGCCCCCTCATGGGTGGTTGGGGCGGTCTTTCCTCTGGGTCTTGTATCCGTCTGGGATGGCGGTGCTGATGTCGAGGTGGAGGATATGTTGGTCCAGGTCTCTGTGAAGAAGTTGATGTCGGGCGAGAGAGAGTTGAGTAGGTTCCAGACCTACCTTGGGGTCATAATTGACAACAAACTATCTTTTGAGGGTCACGTTTAATTCTATCACCTCAGCATCTTACTACTCAGTGAAATGTTTTAGGAAAATCTTCCCTTCTATCCCGTTGGAATTACTGAAAACTGTGATTTCTTCCCTCATTCTTTCAAAAATTGACTACGGCAATGCCCTGTTTGTCAACACTCAGAAAAAGTGCTTCAACAAAATTCAGATTCTGCAAAATGCAACTGCTTGATTACTTTTGGGAGCACCCAAACATCAGTCTACATCTTCTACGTTCATTCACCTCCTTTGGCTCCCCATCAAAAAGCGCATTTTAAGGCCGTCTGTATTGCTTTCAGGAAACTCCACGGCATGGCACAGCATTCTTCAGTGAAAGCTTCTTTTGGTACACTCCTTCACAATATCTGCATCAGCTGCAGTCCACTGCCCCCTGGATGTCCCTAAATTCAAAAATTCTTACTACGGTGGAAGGAGTTTTGTGAGAGGCACAACCAGACTCTGGAACTCCCTCTCACTGGAACTTTTAAAAAAACTAAACGATCTGCTAGCCTTTAGGAAAGCCCTCAAAGCCTGGCCTTTTAACCATTAGCCCAATTTATTTCCAAGTCAGTAGGTAACCTTCTTCTGAGTTCAGCGCCTAGACAACCCTTTCATGGAATTTTCAAAGGTGGCCCAGCATTGTCAATTTTTCTCTAGGCCGACCACGTAGTCTTGGTCAACCAAACACAGGTTGGCCTACAGCACCTTGTTTACCACAACATAGGAATACTCTGAGACAAACAGTCTAACCATCAATTTTGATAAGACCCGTACCTTGACGATAGGAAAAAACTACAGAAAACCACGTTTAGTTCTGGGGCAAGACGCACCTCCAGTCAGCAACAGAATATATACACCTAGGGGTGATTGTTGACAAAGAAGGTCAATTTGCTCACCAGAGGGAGACGATCAGAAGAGGACTAGCATAGGCAGTAGCACTTAAGAATCTTATTTCCAAATTGAAGAGACCAACACTATCTCCCCCTAATCCAAGTAATACAAGCCACACTTCAACCAACAATAGCATATGGCAGTGAACGCCATGAGAACAGGGATGCTAAAATTTTGGACAGCATCGTACTAAAAGCCTACAGAATCATCTTTAGCCTGCCAAACTATATCTCACCAGCGCAGATCACGCCAGAGTTCGGCCTGCAAAGGCAGACCTTGGCAAAAAGCTTTCATAATCAGTTGGATCACAATCTGGAAGGCTCCCCTTGGTACTCTTAATCACTACCTATGGCGCCAGCTGCAACAAAGAGATTCATCACCAGCCAGGACCTACCTTAAGGAAAGCCTGCATAAGACTGGGCGGTCTCTCAGCTTCTACCAGCCACACTGTGTTAAAAAAAAAACTAGTGTGGATATCAATAAAGTAATTGTCGCTGGTGAAAGATAAAGCAGCGCTGGCAAGTAGAGCCCATACTTGGATGACAATGAGCACTTCCAGCACACCTGGCCCCCAAAAATACTTAAGCTTAGGCTACTCAAGAACCATCAAGGAACACTTCCTAACATACTGTCTGGGGCTGTTGCCCTGCCCTCCGCACGTTCCCCACTGGCACAGGGACATGACAATGAAGGTCTGCTGCTCATGTGGCACGGACACGGAAGATCTGCCATACCTGCTTTGCACCTGTAAATAGCTTTTGGGAGAAACGAGCCAGTTGTTAAAAGCTTGTTTTAACCAAAGAGGGATTCATACACGGAGACAGACTGTGCTGGCCTGTTGTGCTCTCTCAGGACCCACAGCTGAACTGCTGTCTAGGATGATTCCTCATGCTAGTGGCCACAAAGATACCAAAATGTGACATTGAGACGTCCTGATCGAGATCCTTTTGGAGCAGGACTTGGCTATCTTGGGCACTTTCTCATTGAAAGGAGTTGAGAGCGTGGTTGCAGGGTTGGGGAACCTGTGCCTTTCTCATGGGAACCAGCCCTAGTAAGGCTCCTTATACTGGTGGCCAAGAAGTTGCCAAAATAAGACGACCTAATCAAGTCCCTCTTGGAGCAGTTCTTGGCCATCTTGTTCACTCTCTCATGGAAGTATTTCGGAGTCTGGTTGCAGGATGGGGCCGAGCGTGGCTTTCTTGCAGGAGACAGCCCTAAGGGCCAGTTGTCGGACCCAATTTCGAACTTGAACTGGGAATGCAGGCAAGGTGGCCTGTCCCAAATCGCATAACAATATTTATTTTAGTTTTTATAAACCTGACAGCCGATCAAACCTTGATCCCAGCGGGTGACGCCAAGGAGGTGTATTTTTGATGTATATTTGCATCACTGTATTTTGCATGTGTTAAAGGCTTTTACTGATTGTTTTTACTATTTTGCAATGGTTTTAAGTAACTATGCAAATAAATAAGCTTAATTGCTTACTCTATTTTTCTAAATTGGTGTGGGATTTTTCTTGTGTAGAATTTTCACTTCATTACTGTTTGTGTGCTGCATAAATACTTTCACAGTGTCTCTAACTTAAGCTCGACTGCTTTTGTGCCAAGCTACCAAAGGATTAATTTAGTGACTTTTGTGGTTCACCATAATGGGGACTGTGGCTGTTGCTTGAACAGGGGTCAACCCCCATTCAGCCAACAACCCTATTTCTCGCCGAGCTCATGGCAGAGTAAGCACTATCGTCTAAAGACAAAATCTTTATAAGTGACGACTATTTACATTGGAATGGCATTCCACTACCCAAATAGCTCAAATAAACACTTTCTTCAACATCAATAATCTTAAAATATGTAAAGAGGCTACCCACATAAAGAGAGCCACAAGCAAGATACCATCTTATTTGAATCCATTCAACTCGTCTGACAAATATCAAATTTTCTTCTCCTTGCGGTCAGTGAAAACCAAAACTAAAAGTCAAGCGGTCAGATCAAAATAATGCCTCAGCGACACAAGGCACATCTACACTCAGAAGTTGACTGGGGAAATCAAATCACGTCTTCGATTTCGCATCAACTCTCATGACGCATTACTAAAATGATGCCATGAGTAACCTAATGGAGTACTTGGCCACACTGAAAATGAGGAAGCATTAAACAAGATCTACTTCCAAAGGTTCAACAAGGAACTAAGTGAGGAAAGAAGACAAGTCAGATTAGCAGAATGTAGTTGGGGAAAAGATCCTTCATCAATAAATCTGTACACTCTTCAAAAGGATAACCTACCAAAAAAATGCCCCGTTGACATTGCACACAAATGAATTAAAAACCCTCGCAAATGCTTCATGAATAAAAGATAATGGATCAGACATCAAAATCAAAACAAAAAAAGCTAAATATTTAAAAACACATTTTTTTATTTTATATACACAGGAAATCTGATATGTACATGCCACAGATTACCTTATTCGTGCCCAAGAAGAAACTCACATTAACCCCATGGAACAGCTCTTTTAAAAAAAAACATAACACTTTAAAAACAAACAAGGGAATTAAGCTCGAGGGCATCCAGGTCTCAGCAGAAGGGAAACATCTTCCCTGTGTTGCTCGCTCTCAATAAGCAATTTGTAATGCCCTACAACGCTTTTAAACTGCTGACGTTTCAATCCCAATACTGTTATTTTACAGGACCATCCTCAGGACTTGATGAGGGTAAAATCCATCATGGTAGTGAAATAGCTACAAAACGATTCAGAATCCTCATCAGTTTTCTTCAGTCTAATCTATATACAGTCCATAGGAATCTTCAGAGGCAGCACTCTGTTCTGGTGATCTTGATCTCAACAGCGTTCTTGCGATTAGGTGATTGTTTCGATCCACATATGCAGAAAAAGACCAAAGTTGTGGTTCTACTCAAATTTAGTGCTGCAACCGATTAAAAAACTCAGCTAAGCCATTTGAATGCTGACAAGAGAAAACATGATCAAACTGCAACACTCAGCATTGTCTGCCTTTTTAAGGTAAGGCCACTGCTGCACAGCTAGGATAATAGGCTCAAGGCTCATTATACGGGAACTGGCAAGCATACACGTATACGGGCTGTACTCAAGATCCCGGTCATGCGCAGCCTGGTATCTGCACATGGCTACCCTCTCACAAAAGGGACTCTTCAAGGATTGGTGGTCACCTGTGGTAAGCCCTTATGATGTGAGTGGGCATCTATAGTGTAGGTTTGTAGTGCTTAATGAGGTCTGTGGTGTTTTCACTGAGTACACATTGAGGGCAAAATCTTCCAAGGCCTGTCACAACAGACAATGTACCAGTGTTGTGTAGTTTCTATATACCCTATACAGGATCTGCGTGTTTGGATAACATAACCTGTGGGATTGGTGGCAGACTGGTTCTGAGCACCCCCACCCGATATATTAGCCTGTCTGTATCAGCTAGCTCACAGTGCCACTATAATCTACTCTTATCGGGGAGAGAATAGTTTCTGCCAACCATAGAACATGACAACCCTGATCCCTCAGAATTGTGGAAACATTATACTACCTTTCGCCCAGTCACTAGTGCTCACTTACTTGGTCTCATAAATACACAGAATAACCAGGCTGGGCGTTTCAATAAGAATTTATTGAACAGTTGTTATTCTAGTGTAGAATAAATGAGTTGTAACAACCATTAGACAGTAGCAGAGCTATATGATTAGCAGTACTATAAAAGTAAAGGGATGGTACAGTTCTACCATTTTGCTACAATCATGAATACATACAAGTATGTAAAACACATGATAAAAAAGTGCGTACTCCTACGATGTCTCCCTAACTAGGTGTACCTAAATCTACCTATAATCTATGTAGGTATCCCTCTAGGATCTAGTCAACCCCATTACCTGAGAATGATGGAATATGGGACCCAGTCCTGGTCTCGAGTTGGACACCCCACAAGGGATGTTAGACCACTGCCAGCTGGAGTGTCTGCATGCAGGAACCTCAGCACCTGGTAAGGGTGTCGGCCGGGAAGTCACGGTCTCCTCTGTCCTTCTAAAGCAAGATGTGATGTATATATACCCACAGGTCTCCCCACGGCTCCTAACTTGCTGTGTTACTGTGTCGGACTAAAGGATGAACCCGGGCCTGAACTTTATACAGAGATATTATACAGGAGATGTTCGTCCGGCTGTGCTTCCAAGAAGCTTCATGAATAATGTATGAGGTTCGAACTAGGGAAAAACCCGCGTTCTGAACGCAGTGTCGTATCTGGGTAAAAGGTCAGTTCCTATGAACCTTTATGTATGTAATGTAGGGAAGGATATAGGTGAAAAGTTGCAGTGTTACCTGCGCCTATATAGGCTACCTAAATGGAATATAACACCAGGGGACTCCACCCCCATTCGTAATCCACTTGGCAGAAGGAATACTTGCTTCAGCTCCAACTCGCTAAGAACAGTTCAGGCACTAGAAGCACATAGCAAATGGCGTCTCCTGCCAAGTGCAGGAAGCCAGCTGGGGCTGCAGGGTTCTCCAGTGACTCCCAATAGAAATGAAGGCTGTGGGTGTCCTAGGAGTGACTGGGGCTCGCTAAAAATCCCAGAAAAAGACCATTGCAGGGCCGCAGCAGCAATAAAGAACAGCGGGAGAATCTGCTAATAAAATAGGCACACACTCCAGTGGGAGTTATGTTATTTATATTTAATATAGTTCAGAAAACATCCGGAGCATCTCAGCGCTGTCACAGAAACAAGTATCAGTGGAAGGGGAAAGGATTCAGAATAAATGAGATTTGAGTTGTTTTCTGAATTTACAGTAGTTTGAACAAGAGCGAATGTGGAGTGGAAGCCTATTCCAGTAAGAGGGAGCGAGGAAAGAGAAAGCCTTTCCACTGCTACGAATCAAGTGAATGCGAGGAATGCACGATCAGGCTTTATCACAAGATCTTAGGTTACGACCAGGTGTGTATGCTTTTATTTGTATATGCAGCTATAGTGGGCCTTTCCCTTTTAGGGCATTGTAGGTAAGGCAGCAATCTTAAGTGAAGTAGTGTGGCTCACTGGTTAGAGGCGGCAGACCCGAGAGCAGAGGACGGCCCGGGACCAGGGTTCGATTCCCGGCGCGGCAGGTTTCTGGACCAGGGTCAGCGGACTCGATAATTCTCTCGCCTCGGTGCCCACTCTGATCAGCGATCACACTCGGCAACTCTGGGCATTAGCTTGCCTCATCTTCACTAACGGCCCCACCAGACCGCCGGGGATGCCTGGTCTCACCCTGGAGATACCCATTAAGGGACCATCTCGCAGGGAAGCCAGGAAGGGTTTCGCAGCGGTCGAAGCGCCTTGGGACCCTACGGGTAAGTAGTGCGCTATATAAATGCCAATACATTTACATTTACAATACATTTACATCTTAAAACAAGATTGTTCCTTCACTGGCAGCCACTGCAGTTCCTTCAGCAAAAGGGCTGAAGGAGTACCAGAAGGGCAATTAAGAATGAGCCAGGCTGCAGTATTTTGGAAAATCTGGAGTTTGCCAACTAAAGTCTCATTAGCATCTGCCAAAAGGGCGTTGCCATGGTCTAGCCTGCTTATTACTAAGGGTTGGACAAGAGTTCTTCAGGCGGGCGTGGGTGGGTAGGGGAATATTCTGTGCAGAAGGTGCATGTTGTGGTAGCATACTCCAATGGTAGCCAAGATGTCCTCTTTTACAGATAAGGCTTGGTCTATTTTCATACCAAGATTCTTTACAGCGTGTTTGGGAACGGGAGTGGAACCCAGTTGGTGAAGCCACCAATCGTCGCTCCAGATAGAGGAGGCTTCTCCAAACAGCATGATCTCCGTTTTATCTGCATTCAATTGGAGATAGTTCTTATTCATCCAATTGGAGATGGCTAACATGCCCAGGGCAAAACGCTTTTTTCTCGCTGTCAGATCAGGGCCAAAAGTAAACATCAACTGGGTGTCATCTGCATATAAGATTATTTCAAAGGCAAAGCGCCCTGCGATCCCGGCAAGGAGAACAATGTAAATATTTTAAAAAGTGGGGCTCAGCAAGAGCCCTGCGGAACCCCCTTGTCTAGGGTTGTCTTGCAAGAGCAGTGTGGGTCCAGGATGACAGTTTGATTTCAATCAGTCAGAAAATGGTGGAGCCATTTGAGTGCAGGGTCTTGTATGCCGATCTCTTGCAGCCTTTCCAACATTCTCGTGTGAGAGATTGAATCAAAGGCTGCAGAGAGATCTAATAGCACAAGCATGACTGGGTTACCTGCATCCAACCTCAGGCGTTGGGAGTCTGTCACGGCCAGGAGCACCGTTTCCGTGCTATGGCCAGGGCGAAAACCAGATTGGGAGGGATCAAGAATTTGGTTGCATTCAAGGTAGGCTACTAGTTGTTTATTAATTAAGCTTTCGAGCTGTTTGCCCAAGAGAGGTAGCAAAGATATAGGACAGTAATTAGCAATATGTTTTTTAAGTGACCAAAATGAGTGAAGCAAAATGCCCTTCGAATAGGCTTAATTTGCATATGTCTTGGCTTGTGATGTCCCAGAAATGTGAGGGGGCACCACCAACAGGATTAATAAGTATCATGGGGTTACAGGTAGTGCAGCAGCCCCCAAGAAGTATTTAATAAAATAGAACTCCAAATCTACTTGGGCATAAAATTACTCCAGGAGAGTTTTGATTGTTTAGGCACTCCCATGGCTGTAGCTTTTGCTCTTCGGCTCTGGAATGCAGTAACTCCTTCTGGTTGTTCCTATGACTAAGGTGGTAGTCTAATGTTGATAAAAGAAAGACTCAGACACGTTTATTAATTGAAATACTTTATTGATAATGTTGGTTATGAACTTATACAATGTTTACCATTATCATAAATGTGGTTACTATTCTTATTGGTTTTAATGGTGATATAATATTGATAAGGTATAAGGTGGTTACTGTCATTAATGTAGTGATACCCTGACAAAACTAATAGGCCTGCTTATAAATACTAATACCCCTTTTAACCCCTTCGGTGCTCATGATGAGCTCAGCTCGTCATGAGGCACGGTGCTCGTGTGCTCATGACGAGCTGAGCTCGTCATGACCACACCCATCTTTATTGACTCCCAGCACAGGTGAGGAATATCGTGAGCAGCCAAGGTGATATTATGATGTTGCATCTGGTATTGGTGGGGGTATTGTGATTATGGGTTTCAGGGCTCACTGGGGTGTAATTTGATATGAAGATGTCACTAAAGGTATCTCCATCTACCTAAATGTATATATTTGTAAATCAATGCTTACTATTTAGAGTGTGTGAGTAATTAACGTTCTTTTCCATTTTAAAAGAAAAAGTACTAACTGGCCAACAATTTATTTAGTATTTTTATAGAGTACCAGCCGACTGGGGTTACTAGCTGACACTTCCTCTGTGAGAAGGCCTTGACTTGCTCGGCTTTGTTACCCAGAGAATCTCAACTGCTTCAATGGGGTACTTGTTTCTCAGTAAAAAGATAATTGCAAACTTATTACTTATAAAGGACTTGAATTCTCTGCAACTAATAACCCAATTTGTTACAACACAGTTGATGACATTCAGTCTGGCGTCAGAGCTGTCTGTATAGCAGAAACGGCCTAGCAACATATCGTGGACTCTCCACCTCCTTGATGAAGAAAATGCATGCCTACTAATACTTCCCGACTTAGCAGCAGCCTTCAACTTGGTCTATCACAATATCCTGCTACACAAACTCAGAGAAAGAAAGGATTTAAGTGGAACTGTCCTAAGCTGGTTCTACATTTTTGGGAACTATTCTTATCTGCACTGGACATCAGCCTGCTAACTGATCTAGATTCCGATAGACACGGGGTCTCACAAGAGTCAATACTATCCACAGCCATTTGCGACTTGTATGATGAACTTTTAACACACACTCTGAAACAGTCAAACCTGTTGTACCTTCTCTATGCTAATGATATACAATTATATCCGAAAGTGTTGTCTTCAGAGGACATACTCTCACTAGATCAAACTCTAAAGATATCCAAGCCTGGTTGTTTCTCAACCACCTAAATTTGAACCAACTGATGTTGGAATTTCTCCTCATCTTGCTGCAATAGCCTGTCTTCGGCACAAGATTATTTTATATAACTTGTACTTAGTCTCTTTTTTAGCATTTATTTTTAACTTAGCATCTTTTTCTAATGGTGCTTTGCACATGTTTTTACTAACACAAGAATGTGCCCCAAACGCATTTATTCCTGGTAGGCATTGTTACCCTCTTGTCATTTAGTTCCAGGGTTACACATATAAGAATGTTATGCTTTGTTTTATAATCTGTGCTCTTAGGAGACAATTCTTCTGCTTCAGACTAAGGTTATTGTTCGGTGCCTCTTGCACAATTTGATAAGGCCAGTATTTTATTATTTAAACAGCATCAGTTTTGATCTTGGGGAGAGGTGCCCCACTTCATGCCGGAGTCATCATGGAAGCTGTGGTAAGCTGTGACTGAGATGCCGCTCTGCAGTCCCGGACCTTCATCCTGAGAAGGAAGATAACTGCTCAATCAGACGGGGTAACTTTGCTAATGCATTGAGGCGACTTCCTGACACACTGTACCAGGTATGGGGTTAGATAATTTCAACAGGTCTGGCTGAGGGGTACCCTCTACAGACTCTTTAGTGTAGAGGTATTAAAGAAAGATAGGAATACCCTTGGTACCATTAGGAAAAATTAGCATGGTTGAATTGTTTGTGTTTTTCACCATTCTAACAACACTTATAACAATGATGTATTTCATCTGTCTAATAATCGCAGCTCCTGCATTATTTACAAGGATTGGAGATTTTCAATAAAAATGTCAAAATGCATTAGCACATCTTTTCTTTGTAACACCTTGGGCATGCAAAAGTGACAAACCAAAGTGTTAGATCTGTTTTTCACTTTCAAGATTACAGACAACATCTATAACTCTGCACGGGTTAGTAGTTTATATGTGGTACTGTGAGCTACCCCAAAAGACCAACATATTGTTGATTATATCAAATATTTTTCTAGGACCCCAAGAATCCATTTGATGATGAAATACCTATTGCACTAATGTCCATCTCTCGTGATTTGTTCCAAAAACCGGATATCAAGCTGTTCTGTTTCTCCTATATGATGCCTATCATTTTAATTAACCCCTCTTTGATTTTTCTGCTACTGCATTTCACAATGTCCACTGTAAAGCAGCCCAATATCCCCGGGTCTTTTTTGTTCAATATAAAACTATATATATATATAAAAGAAATATTTGTTAAGATGTGGGAGGGGAATCAGAGACCTTGAATGTAGAACCTGCAAACTGTAGCTGAAAAGTGACCTGGACAAAGGGGGCAGAGACACACTTATTTTAGTTAGCCTGTGTCTAATTGGTCAGAAATGTTGAAAATAACAAAATGAATGTCACTTCCAGCAACATCAAGACCTTTACAACAAGCTGTTGGAATTCTTCTATAATAAAATCACTTCCATGTAAGGCAATTTCAACATTCAACTAGACCCCTCACCGTCTCAACTAAAATTTCCGTCTTGGCCAAATAATTAAACCTCACCTTGTGGCCTGTCATCACCACAGTGAAAACCACCACTAAAATAAAGACCATCCACTCTGGCCCCCATCTGAACCTTGTCCTCACTACACCATCACCAAAGGACTCCTACTGATCAGTCATTGAAGCATTAACCCCATTCTCAAACACCTCCATCAACTCTGCCACATTCCTGGACACCTCAAAAGATGCCCCTGCTCAAGAAACATCTGCTGACCCTGCAGTGCTCTCCATAAAGACCATCCACTCTGGCCCCCATCTGAACCTTGTCCTCACTACACCATCACCAAAGGACTCCTACTGATCAGTCATTGAAGCATTAACCCCATTCTCAAACACCTCCATCAACTCTGCCACATTCCTGGACACCTCAAAAGATGCCCCTGCTCAAGAAACATCTGCTGACCCTGCAGTGCTCTCCATAAAGACCATCCACTCTGGCCCCCATCTGAACCTTGTCCTCACTACACCATCACCAAAGGACTCCTACTGATCAGTCATTGAAGCATTAACCCCATTCTCAAACACCTCCATCAACTCTGCCACATTCCTGGACACCTCAAAAGATGCCCCTGCTCAAGAAACATCTGCTGACCCTGCAGTGCTCTCCATAAAGACCATCCACTCTGGCCCCCATCTGAACCTTGTCCTCACTACACCATCACCAAAGGACTCCTACTGATCAGTCATTGAAGCATTAACCCCATTCTCAAACACCTCCATCAACTCTGCCACATTCCTGGACACCTCAAAAGATGCCCCTGCTCAAGAAACATCTGCTGACCCTGCAGTGCTCTCCAAGTACAAACCCATATCCCTCCTACTTTACTCGGCCAAGGTCTTAGAAAAACTAATCAACTGATGCCTCACTGAGCACCTGAGCAACCACCTGCTACTTGAGATCATGCAGTCTGGATTCAGGCCCAACCACAACAAAGAACCAGCACGCATCATGGCCACTGACTTCATCAGCATGATCATTGACACAGGAGCCCTCGTTTTCCTGGACCTCTTTAGAGCATTTGATAATAGTCTCACACCACATTCTCATCAGGTGATGTAGTGATCAAGCCATTTTTATGGATGATTGACTTGGATATTACCATTGCTCACTACCATCTCAGTATATTTTGTTCTAATATAGTGCTATGCAGGTCTGCATAATATAGATTAGCTGTAAATAGGACTCGATAATGTTCTCTCTATGTCTGACTATTTCTTGCTTGAAGGCAGGGCCTACCTATTGGCTTTGGCATACTCTAATGCCATCTTGCATACTAATTCGGGCTCTTTATGGGAATAGTGGCTTATGCTTGAGCGACTCCATTTTCTAAGCTGTCGCTATCGTCTAAGCCTTTCTGGGTGAGGAGTCATGTTTTACTTCTCACTTGTTTTTCGCGCTTCGAATACTAGTAGGAACCGTTTTTTGTCAGAGGAATGTGCACACTCTGCCTCGAAGTCATAACCGACGCCTAGGTAGCTGAAGCTTTGACCTTGGCGCGGGGTGGTACAGGAATCTGATGAGAACAGGGGGTGAGGCTTGCTAGAAGCTTCAACCAACGTTTTCACTTGTACTTAAAGGGGCGTTCGGGTCTCGATCTCTGGTAGTTCATCATGGTGCAGACGTGCAGCTGTGACAGTGGAGCAGAGAATCATAATTTGGCCAGAGAAACTGACTCCCCTCTGGTGAAGTGGAAGCGAGATGTGTAAAAACTTGGTGAGGTGTTCCACTAACTCTTATTTCCTAACTGTTCTTATCTAACTATCGTCTCCTATTTTCAGGTTATATGCTGACTTACATATGAGTTCTACATATGTGTATTCCAATTGCATTAGCAATTGCTAAGGGATTGATGTGAAGAAGGTCTATCGTGACATAGTAGTGATTTCTTTCTTTTGTCCTTCTATCATTGTGTAATAAAGAAACCCCAGAATAAACACCATTATTCGCCTGTATTCCTTGGGATGGGAGGTCGGGCCTTTCTGGTTCAAGTGCTGTAGCATCGGAAGGATGGTAAGTTTCCCTTCCTGCAGGTAGTAGTTGAAGGTTGGGTTCCGTTCTAATCCAGGGAAACCAAAACCGGTAAGTAATCCACCCCGAGGCATTGTTAGGAGGAGTATGCGTTGTTTTAGCTCCACCAGGGTGGGCTTTGTTTCGCATTGTTGCTCGCATTGTTGTTACCCTGTGGCTCTTGGTATTGTGTTGTGTTTTCGTACCCTGGGGTACGTTGTTACCTTGTGGCCCTTAGTTTCTTGCATTGTTTTATCGAGTGACGTTGTTTCCTGGGTTGTTGTTGTTGTATTGTCGTCGCTGGTATTGTTTCTGCATTGTTGTCGCCAATGGGCGTTGTTTTTCGAAAGCTCCCCAGCATATGCCATATATCTTTAGTTATTTGTTAGTATTATTCCTTTCTTAGGGAAGTGTTGTATCTTTTTGGGTCCTGAGAATGGATAAGGTAAGTATGCCCTGGTGATTGGCAGAATTATCAGGTCATTACAGGTGTCTGTACAATATTGTCATCCAAGTATCCACTGTTTGCAGTATCTACTCCTGTTTAACGGATAGAAAACAAGCGGTCAGCTTGGTACCTTACTTCTCAGAAGCACAGGAAACTCAACTGCGGAGTGCTCCAAGGTTCATCGCTCAGCCCCACCGTTTTTAATGATAAAGGATCTCTCTGGCGAACACTATCCCTGCACACATCAACATCCTCTCTTACACTAACACGTAACTCATATATTCTGTCTTGGACAAAACCCCCCAAAACAAGAAACGAGTTTACTGCCTGCATGAATGAAGTCGCTAACTGGATGAAAACCAACTGTCTCAAGCTCAACATTGATGAGACAAAAGTAGTGATCTTCGGCAAGAACATCTCACCACGAGACTCAAACTGGTGGCAGGCTGAATTTGAACACAAACACCCTGCACCCATGCAAGAAATCATCATCAACAGCAAACTAGACACAGCCACACGAGTCAATGCTGCCAATGCATCCTCTTTCCATACCATGAAGATGCTGAGGAAGATGCTGAGGAAGATGTTCAAATGGCTCACAAGCACCACCTGAAAAAAGTCACTCACACCTTAGTCACCAGCAAGTAGGACTATGGGAACACCGTCTATGTCGGGCTCAGCAAGCAACTCACCAGAAGTCTACAACCCATCCAGAACTCAGCAGCCAGACTCATCCTCAACCTCCCACACAGAACCCACTTCACATCACACCTCAGGGAGTTCCACTGGCTGCCAATACATAAACACTTTTATTTCAAACTCCTTACATACACATTTAAGACCCTGCACAATTTATGCTCCATTTATCTGAATATTTGCATCTCCTTCCACCAACCCCCTTAACACATCTGCTGTGCAGGACTCCCACTCGCACACATATACATAACTAGATCAGGAGGACAGGCGTGACATCAAAGCCTCTTCCTCTCTTTTGGAATTCCACAGTAAGCTGAATATCTGGCTATTCAATTAGCCAACCTTCCCTCTGCAGGGCTCGCCACGCACACCTGCTCAGCACCAGGATACCTTAACATGTGATAGTGCGGTTTAAAAATACACATAAAGATCAGATTTAATTTTTAAAGGAATAGAAGAAGAAGAGGCATCTTACTTACCTCTCTTCTACCCGTCCAACTTGAGCTTATGCCCTGTCCTATATCCGTATATTCCCTACTTATTCCTTGCTTCTTTTTCTCATCTTCTTTCTCCATTCTCTATTCTCTCCCCCCTTCCCTGCCTTCCCATCTTTCTCTCTCTTTCCTTCTCTCCTCTTCTTCTCTTCTTTTCTTTACCTTTTTTGCATTTTTCATCAATTACATTGCTTATTGTTTTAACTTACCATATGCATCTTCATTATTGTATTGTTTTACTTGTATTCTGTTAAAACGTAATAATAATCTATTTAACTGATTATTATTTTGGCTGTGGTCTTCTGATTTTTCACTCGTTGTCACAGATTCACAGAAATGTGAAAATGTTGCTGCAGAATTTCACATATTTTATCCATGGTTAGGTTGCCTCTAGTCGTTAGCTACTTCAGTAATAAATTCAAGTTTGGAGGGAAAAGGGTTAGGGATGGTAGTTTAAAGCTCGTAGATAATATGCTGAGTAAGTCAGCAGGTAGGGAATGTAGTGCCCTCTATCAGCGGTCAGCACAGATAAGCTTCCCTTCAGTGAATACACTCCACATTTCTGAGATCCAGTGTAGGTATTGTAGGAGACTTACACACTCCAAGCCTCCTTCTAGTTGATAAATAAACAGGTCCATAATGACCACAACTCTAATGTTAATGTAATGTGAGAGAGCTACAAACATCTACAATAATAACGGTCATGCTCTAAAAAACTGTGATAACTACAGAAGTCCTCCTTTGAACTACTTTGGGTACAAGTCAAGTCTCACTGAACGTCTAATAGTCTAGAGCCATCAGCAATGAGCTACCATGGTGCGGCAGCATCAGAACCTTGGAAAAAAGTACTTTTGAAGACAACCAGTATCAGATAGTGGATGGGTGGTTCTAGCGGACAACATTTGCATTAGTGAGACCGCCAAGAGTAAATAATATTATGACTACCTAATAATCTGGTGGCGACTGAATGTTGAAATGCAATCTAGGAATATCAACGTGGAGAACACGGGCATGCATCACTGCTCTGAAGCACAGGGGGGGCTTGCAGTAGCTGTGTGTGGTTTCCCATCAGAGACCAGTGGAAAAACCTGAGCAGCAGTCCGCCATCCCATTGGCACCAGCAGTAAAACTGTGAAACATTGCTGTGCTAATGCAGGCATTTTTCAGGGAGGCATTTTGGGATACCAAATGATGCACATCTAAAATGTACATAAGGGACATTAACGGGTCCTTTTTGCTCAAATGAGATGTTTTGTATAAGAGAGATGAGGTAACAAACTTGGGGCCTGGCTATAAAATCCACATGCCTTTCTACAAAATAAGACCTTGGTGCCCATGAACTTGTTGTTAGATAAAGAAGTCTGGGGAGAAGTAGTGACGGTAGAGACTTGTGAACTGGGGTTTTCCCTGTGGTATATTGGACGGTGTTAAAACTCAGGTAGCATCACTTAAACGGCTTGAGTCATAATCTGGAAAGAAAGACTGTGCGCATGCCTTTTTCAGTTAGCAATGCTTCATGTTAAGAAAACATGAGCTGCTAAAGTACTGTACTGCAGGAAGGAGACGGGCTGGAGCTAACGATTTACTGCTTCCAGTATCCGTATGCACCCTGTCACGAGAGCACAAAAAAGACATTAAAAGTTATAGCTTGCAAATTTACCACATTACACGGATTTCTGACCTACCACTGGGCATATGTTGCATAAAGGATATACAACCAGTAGAGGGTTATAGTATACATAATCGTTCTTCGCAGAGGTTTTTACGACTGGGTTATTGGAAATATAATTCACACATGCTGTTTCTTACTCAGAAGAAAATAGTGAGCATTATGTGGAAAACTTATGGCCAATTCTGCCTTCTGGTGCAGGATCCGCGGACGCCAATGTAATTGAGAGCCAGTCCCAACCAGATCACTTTAGACTCCATTTTCTTTTAAAATAATAGCTCTTCTGCTTCAGTTCCAACTCAAACATTAATGTTCGTCGACATTAAGCAAACTGCTGCCTTAAAATGAACATCCAGCAGATTACGAAATCCCTTGCTTTAATTTGCCAGGATGCAGTTTGTACAACATCAAAGTTGAGCACAAGCAGCAATTTTCACAATATTTACTTTGAACAGATTTCTTTCTCTTTAATCAAGCTTTTCAATTGGCAGACCAAGAAAAAAAGCACAGTAGCTGCATCCATGGTTGTAGGAAGACACTGACATTTTTGCTATTTGGTTTTCAAACTAGGGACTAATTTTATTTCATGCCGCAAAATAATTATGGACCGTGCAGCTTCTATAGGGTATGTGTCTGATGCTGTTCCTCACTGGTGGCTCGGTTTATTTCATTTAAAAACAAATCTTTACTTGTAGACTAAATTATTAGTTTGAGTGTAAATTTACACTTTTTTAAAATTCAAAGAGTTCTAAACGTTCTCCTGAAACACTCACAGCCTTCTAAAACGACCCTGTAAAATTTAAAATTCCCAATTGCGTTTTTTCGAGCATATTTGCGTCAATAACTGCACATAGGGCACAAATGTGCATCTGAGAAAACTTCCCAATATCGAAACTGCACTTTCCTTATTTCTTACCCCTGGAGATGATCCTTTCCTTACAATAATTTCGGAATACATCCCAGGCAGTCTCTTTTGAGGGTAGTAGTGGGTTGAGAGAACGGTTTTTCAACGTCCACAAGTACATTTGTGTATATTTCCACATTTAAAGGAGATTTCTGCCACGTAGGAGTTTCACACTTTCTGTACCCTAGTAGGAGGTGTAGGAGGAATGTGGTGTATAAGCTCACCTTGCACATGCAGATAGCTTTCAGATATTTTCACCCGAGTGGGCTGGGTATGCTCAGACGCGAGTCCCAGGCTCTCCACATCACTGGAGTCAAGCTATCCAGGCTGAAGAAGGCTGATAGCCAGAAACCAGTCCTTGGATGCTTGATTCCGGTCTAGGAAAGACATGGCTTGGTAGTTCGTGCTGGACTGTTCCCATGAGGTGCAGGATCAAGGCTGATATGCATATAGCCATTGTCTGACCTAGAGTGGTGTCGAGTGCAAAAAAACGATGGATTTAGGCCCAGATCTTTGTACTGGGGTGAATGTAAGACATTGTTCTGCATTCTGTCCATCAAGTGTGTTTTTTGCCACTTTCAGATATGGTCTGAACTGTAAAATACAGCAAGACCAGGGCCAGCATAAGAAGGCACACTGACATGGGCAAAATAAATATGTGCTGCCCCCTTTCTGGCATCGGGGACTCATTATTTGGAGTACCTATTTAGCACAACCTGATGGTAGGGCAGAAGCATATACATGCCTTATTACACAACTAGCTCGACATAAGAGAACCTGGGCAAGCACCTCAGTGTAACAGTGATTTTGATTGAGAAAGAGCCAATAAAAAAAACCCATTGCAAGAACAAAACAAAAAAGGGTAATGCAACCAAAAAAAACAACTTTTTTTGAAAATCCAGTTAAGACATGGTACAATGTAATTCAATTACAATTACAAAATAAACCCAGGGGAATGTTCAATGATACACTCCTATCCTGAAAATAAAGCCAAGATTTAAACTGTTAAACTGGAAGGTGCTTACTTTAAGGCACCTACTGTAAAGCTTCAGATATTCCCAAAAAGATTGATACCTGGATGTAAACAAAGGATTGTGTCACAACCCACAAAAGGCAGAACTCTGCGGCTATTCAGATGCTGTGCCAATGGATTTCAACATCCAAATTCATGCATGTGTTGTTAGTGGTAGATCAAGGTGGAGAAATAGTATACATTGGAATTGAATGTATCTAAACCAGGGGTGGCTCCTCTGTGTGAGGGGAGGAGCATCACCCACTAATTAAAATGCTCCCCATGCCCCACCCAGAGAAGAAAAATAAAATGCTAAGAAAGTTAGTTTATTACCATTTTATTTTTCATCCGCCCATCACGAACAGAGCGCCAGCGCAGGGCGAGGCCTGCTGAATGACAGTAGCAGGGAAGAGGGTGGGCTGACTGGGCACAGAGCACTTCATTTCAAAGTGCGCATGTCCCTTCGGCCGTCTGTCTTGCGACGGCCAGCCAGACAGGCACTTTAAAACCTCTAACCCACCTGTATTAAGACAGGTGGGTTGGAACAAGCCCATTCCTCCAGTGTCCTCAGGAGCAGCAAGAGAGGCTGCTCCCTCCAATTCTGGCATTACTCTAAGTATCAGAGTAGCGCTAGGATTGGTTAGGAGAGTTGTTGAGGGTCCCGTGTGAAGAAGAAAACCAGAGTGAATAGGTCGTTCATTCAGGTAAGTGAGTATTTATTTATTTTCTTTAATGTTTCACCCACCCACCACCAATTTGCCCACCCCATCACTTTCTAGTGCTGCCAGCCGCGACTGATCTCAATGCCTCTTTTGTATTCAAGTGTCAGAAGAGATTTAATCACATGGAAAATCCACTGATTTAGGATAAGGAAGACGCTTTCAAAACTACAATTTTCACAGATTTCATGCACAAATATAAGGTTTATGTGACTTCATAAAATGTGCACATATATATATATGTGTCCTGTGGTAAGTCCAGAACAGTAAGCACCATTCTGGTTTAAAATTTAGATTAATAGTGCCCGATTCACAGAAAAAGTTGGAGATTTACTTCTCCATATTTTTTCTGAAAGTAGGAGTAAATTTCAGACTTTTTTGCCAAGGAGTAGGCTTGTGGATCCGAGACAATAAGCTACAATAATAGGTAACTCTCAAGAAAGCATATTTGCTTCGAATAATTGTGTATCTGAGTAAATATATATGCCTTGATGTAACACGATAATACAACTGCAATTCAAGACTGATTTTCCTTTTTTTATCGCAGGGAATGTCACCACAGGGAAAGAAAGTATTTTCCCTGTGGGAAAAAAACCTTCTCCGGCACCCACGCCAATTTTGAAGGTATTCCCTCAATAACACCAGCCTGTAACCAGCTCTAAATCCACCCTTGACAGGAGTACATCTGTAGCAATGTCCAGGATGGGAATAAGCCCTGAAGAGATTTGTTAATACCGTCAATCGCGTACCTTTGTGGGTGGGCATGAACATAACAAGGGATCCCCAAACCTGCGGGAGAAATTCACTCAATTTATGGTTTTTTGGGGGGGCTGGAATGACAGGAGCACCAAAAGAATTCCAATAATCACACGCTCTACACCATGTTTGGGACTCTGTGTCTTGATGTTTTGACAAAAATGCAAAAAAATATCAGCACTACACCAAGAAGAAAAAAGACAAAGGAAAAAGTCCACTATTACATGAAGAATAAAAAACACCTTTTATCACAACACTACACCAAGAAGAAAAAGCCAAAAGTAAAAGGAAAAATACAGCTATTACATGAAGAATAAAATACATCTTAAATCACAACACTACACCAAAAAGAACAAGCATTGGTATAGCCAATAGGTCTCGCCTTTGGAACCTTATAAGTATTTAGTTATGCAGTACAATATCCTTGGTGCAACAACATCAGCTGTTGCATGGCTAAACACTTATAAGGTCCCAAAGGCGAGACCTATTGGTTATGCGAATGCTTGTTCTTCATCAGACTTTGACCCAGAGCAAGGGAAAGGAAGGTAGAAAAGGGAGAAAGGAGGAGAACGATACAGATCGTAAAAGACCGGCAAAGGAAGAAATTAAAAAGAACCTGCAAGAGTGAGATAAAGAGACAAGGAACTGTTGAGAAGTGGAAGAAAGAGACTGTGCTGGAATTAAGACTGCACAGCATTTATATTTGGCAGCCTCAGCATACTGGCCCCTATACTTTGTTTTTTGGACAAGAGCAAGCAATGGAATAAACATTTGGACATTAAGCAGATTCCAGAGGCACCAAGTAAGCATTCTGTAGCTCTTAGGATGTTTTTGCACATGGTCTAGAAGAAACTATGACATATCGGACCCTAAAGAAGACCGATTAAGGAGTTGCATGTGTTTGGCATAAACCAAAAGAATTAGATGACACTTCTGGCGTCCTCGAAGCACTTTAGTTTGAAATGCCTGCTTGAATTCTGGACCAGGAACGCCAAGCGGCTTACAAAGCCGAGTTTTTCTCAACTACGAACAAAGACAAATTTCTTTATATGGAAAGACAAATTTCTTTATATGGAATATGGTGTAACAATAACTGGGATGATTTATGTGTACTTCAATTTACTTCACTAAGTAGCTGTTCCCGTTTTCTTTTGATAACCGTACCCTGCTGCCAATAAACCAGTTGGGGGAGGGCGGGGATGACTCGGGGGTTTTAAATACACGCCTCAGTGGGGTACACAACGCATTTCAATCGATGCCGTAGTTCGCAGGGAGGGCGATCTTTGGGCCTGCTTTGAATGCATCTTGAGGCAGTAAAGAAAATAAGAGTCAGCAGTACTATTAAGGAAGAAAGGGCGTGGCTGGAGCCGAAACAGGGCATTCCAGATCTCGAAGCAAACGAGAAGACACTAGTATGATGCCAAAATCAACATTTATTTAATTTATTTACGCCTTTCACAGCGCTGGTGTGGAGAACAGATAAGGAAATAGAAGAAGGACTGAGCAAACGACGAAACTGAAGAGTCTTAATTACCAGTCGCTGTGCCTGGCGCCTCAGAAAAACACAGACAATGTCGATACACTCTAAAAGCGCTTCAGAGAAGCGGAAACAATGTTAGGAACAATCGCGCGCGCCTCGCACTGGAGAAGTGTAGGATGCAGCGGGAGAGAGAGGCAGAGGGGTGCACCCATGAGTCGTGGGCACGAGCTGGAGAGGGCAGTCTGCTCTTTTTCTAAGCACATACTTGTGCTTGTGGTGCGCCCTTGCAAGGTGTATGTTGTTACAAGCACGAGTATGTGCTTCGAAAAAAAGCTGAACGGCGGCTAACGGTCTCCCAAAAAAAAGGCGTGCAGGCTGCAGCAGGAGAGAGAGGCGGAGGGATGCACCCACGAGTGGTGCGCGCGCTGGGAAGAGCAGTCTTCTCTTTTTCGAAGCACATACTTGTGCTTGTGGCGTGCCCCTGCGCACTCCTGCAAGGTGTATGCCGCCACAAGCACGAGTATGTAGTTCGAAAAAGAGCTGCACGACGGCTAAAGGTCTTCTATGCAGCGCATGCGCGCTACGTAGGTGAAACCTAAAGAAGGAAAAAGACCATTATTACATAAAGAATAAAATAAACCTTTTTATCGCAACACAACACTAAGAAGAAAAATGAGAAGAAAAAGGCCACTATTACAGGATGTATTATAAACGCATTTTATCGCAATACTAAACCAAGAAAAAAAAAGAACAAGCATTGGCATAGCCAATAGGTCTCGACTTTGGGACCTTATAAGATAAATTAAAAGCATTGTTTTTTAAATAAATAAAATGAATAAACCTCAATTACCCATTAATCAGAAAAAATGCCCTGCATACTAAGCTTTACTACTTTGCAGTGCAATGTGTTAAAACATGAAATGCACAAAAACCTGGATTGTTTTTTCTGCAAGACATTATGTTACTTTGCAGTTTCCACTGCTAAATGGTTAAAGTGCATGAGCTGAACATGAACACGCACTAACTTGAGAAGTTAGATGGACGGAGCGTTGACAATACAAGCACTCACCCCCAGTCAACTGATCTGGGTTTAATCCATCACTGTTCTTTAGCCCACTCTGCCACCCCAGTTCAGACATGGCCATATGCACATCAGTCTGACCCTATGCCTCATGGGAACAGTCCAGCCCGAACTGCCAAGCCATGCCTTCCCTGGACCGGAAACAAGCTACCGAGGACCGGTTTCTGGCATTCCAGCCGTCTTCAGCCCGGCTTGCTTGAATCCAGTGGCAAAGTGAGCAAGGGACTCACGTCTGAGCATACCCTGCCAACTTATGGCGAACAAAGAAAAACCAAAGGAAATGATGGACGGAGCGTTGACAATACAAGCACTCACCCCCAGTCAACAGATCTGGGTTTAATCCATCAACGTTCTTTAGCCCACTCTGTCACGGGTGCTTCCTCGGCACCCGGTGAGAGGCGCAATTATATTTCAAACACTGGTCCTCTGTTCGACAACCACTTCAATCGAGTGCACACAAAAATCCATCCAAGGGGGTTTAAGGCAATATTCAAAATGTAATTCGCGCTTCTGCAGCAAGTTGACAAACACGTTTGGATTGCTTTTTGTGTGCACTCAATTGAAGTGGTTGTCGAACAGAGGACCAGGGTTTGAGATATAGATATATATATATATATATATATATATATATATTTTTTTTTTTTTTTAAAGGCAGAGTTCCCAATTTTTCCCTCAGATTCTGCTGCTGCTGGATGCCAGTGTGTGTCAGACACCAAGGCTGCCTAGTCTTCATTCCCTCCCATGCCACTTCCTTCCACCATTATGCACTACCATTGATCTCCACCCTACTGGTACGTTTTGATCCTGGTGGTCTCCCCATGTAACTATTTGAAATATTTCTTATCCTCCTTCTGCACCCTTTCTGCATTCCTTTCTCTTGCTCTGGGTCAAAGTCTGTTGATGAAAATTAAGTCATGGGCCCAAAAAAGAGCGCTGGTGCCCCCACCAAAAACCTCCTGCACAGTTTAAGCAATGGAATGTAAACTAGAAGTTGAGGAGCGCTATACCAGGTGAGCAGAAGACAATGGAGGCAGAGTATAGTGGCTGTGTGACAACACTCCCCAGCTAGCTGTAGTAGTATTCTCATGACAACATGGACCCATTTTATTGCCACCACTTATCAAGAAGGGTTAATTTCTGTAATATTCTGCTGGCTTGCGTTTTCTCCAGTTGTTCCACTATTTCTCCAGTGTTTCGCCTTGGTTCCAATATGGATAGCAGTGTCTGTCATAGGTTTATTACGGCCAGGTCGTACAGGGGTGCTGCAATGAAGGCAATAATGCATGACAGCCACAACTGTCAATCAGTATGTAGGGCAAAAGGGTTCCTGCAGGATTATCATGGCATGGAATACCTCACAATCCTGAGTGAAGTTGACCTTACTATGAGAGCACTCTTTCAGAAATGAAGATCCTGGGATATTGATGTCCCTTTGCAAGTCACCTGAAGAAAATGCTAGACCCCCCCCCCCCCATGAGTTAGATAAAGGACCAAAGTGGTTAGCAAATAGGAACAACATATCAATCTCACTGTCATGACAAGACACATATTGCAGTTTTCCAAAGAAACTTTGCCATCCATCAAATAGGAGACCATGGCTAACACATTGCCATAGGGCTGAGAGATCACATGAAACCAGATTGGAGATCACCCAACTCAAAGATAGAGACTTTGGCTCATAAACCTTTAGGAAAACTTACTACGTGAATCTACACAATTCGACATTACTAATCCTTTGAAAATTACTTCCATTGTCTCTGGCTATCCTGACAATGTATGCATGCGGAGAAAAAGTAATGGGGCCTGCACTTGGGTCATACTAGAAATTATATGAAGGCTATAAGAGTAAGAATACCACCCGTCTTGGGCGGTTTTTATTAGCTATGTCCTTCATTTTACTGCTGTATCTAAGGATTAGACAGGGTTTATAATTAACACCCGAAGGGTTTAAAATCCGTCTACAATTTAAGTTTTCCAACTGTTCTTCACTACAATAAACAACAGCATCTACTATTTCAATCTTTTTCCCTTCATTTTGTTTCTTTGCTGAAAGAAGAACTACAGCTACTGCCTCTTTCCCCATCCAATTCGATGTAGCTTTGAACTAGTCATCATCAGCAAACAATAGGGAACCGGGCTCTAAACATAATCCCGTTTGAAGTGCATCCTGTTAAAAATGGCACAAAGTATTGAGGAAAATTCAAGGACCACAAGCACTTCCTACTTCAAAATCAATATGTAGAGATGATAGTTCGCACCTTGAATGCGTCCATTCAGACAAATTGCTAACTGAAAGATTTTATTAATTTTAAGTTTTCTATATTTGTTAAGATTCTTTTACTTCCTGGGGTGCTATGTTGTCCAGGAAATAAATTTAGCTTCTGACCTCTCGCTACCTGTATAATTACGCCTCCCTCGGCCACATGCTCACGCTGCAATTCTGATGCATTATGGTAAACACATACTAAAGGGACAAACATAACATATCTTTTCAAGTCGCTACAACCAGGATAGTGGGCATAAGGTATTGGGGTGAGCGAGCACTGTACTACATTCAATATTTTGGCCAAAGAAAACCACCTATAAATATTTAAGAAACTAAATCACCTCAGCAATATCATGGCATCCATAATGTATCAACTTAGACGCACCACAAGTAACCCTGGCTGAAACCGCCTGCTATTCTTTTGAACTGGTGGAACAGCATGTTTGACTTCTGTTGACTAATTAGAATTATGTGGAATGACTTGAATACCTGCATGCACAGAAATTGTTTGATCCCCAGTGTGCAAAAGAGAAATGCATAACTTGTGTAGATCAACCAGTTACTCTGTAAAATAAACTACATTGAGGATGTATTCACAGAATTGTATGTAATTCCGCACAATAATATGGGGTGATTCTCCAGAGCCTCAATCACTGTCATAACAAAATTAACACACTGTTTAAGGTGTTGTAGTTTGGACAGGAAATAAAGTACACTGTTTGCACTATGGGATGTATTTAACTAGATCATGTATATATGCACACAGGGATTTCATTTGAAAGTACTAGACCTACGATAGAAGGATGATTTCTCATTAGAGCAAGGTAGCACAGTACTACAAGAGAAAGGGAAACAAGCATTGGAAATGCAATAGGTCTCGCAGCATTAGAGTTAGTGCTTTTAGAATTGTTTATGGGTTTTTTTTGTAAATCTTTAGCATTTTTGTTTCCTGTAGCCAATGCTAAAGAATTACAAATAAAAAAAGCCATAAACAATTCTAAAAGCTCTAACTCAAATGCTCCGAGACCTATTGCACTGTGTGAGGGTGAGGGGTTGAGGGTGAGTGAGGGTGAGGGTGGATGATTAATGTACCCGGAACGTATCTGACAGGTACGTACGCGCACAGCAAAAACATTACTGAAATATGTTATTTAAAAACGTGGTGTAACTATTGCCTAAATCATTGGTACTTGTTGCGTCTGCCTAGGAAGGAGAAAAGAATGAGCCAACATGGGTGGCATAGTACTGGCCAGTGCTAGAAATGGCGAAATAGAAATAGAAGTGCAGGTAACAGCTTGTTTTTTGTAAAGTACAGGTACTCTACAATTAAAATTATTATGATTCTCATGAGAAGTGCAGCTACTCTTTCTCTGAAAATAAAAAAGTAACCGCACTCAGTACCAGACAGACAGTACCCTTTAAAGCAGTGGTACTGGCCACTTAATCTAGCTCAGTTGGTTATAATCCTGGGTGCAGCTGTGTTCACCATCTGAGCTGAACAGCAAGGTACACACGCGCCGCAGTTACAATGAAATAAACCGGCACAAACACGCTTCTCAGAAAATGTCCATTTTTTGCAACTGATTCGGGATTTCTAAAAAAGTAGGCTGAGGCAAGATAGACAAAACGTATGGAAGGAATTGTGTCTGGATTCGAGGAGTGTGTGGTGAAAATATGTTCGAGGTCCGTGCGAGTATTATTTAAATAGCTCCCATATTGGCTTGCACATATTGCTTTAAAGAATTAAAGGCCACCTCTTCTCCCCCGCCCCCCGGCCAGCATACAACTTTAAATACAACTTTAAATTCGGCATACACATTTAAATTAAGATTTCAACTTTAAATTCCTTTTCAATAGTTTGTGAGCATTGGTGATAGTAGTTAAACATGCTGAACGTACCTCCGTGGTGAGCAGAGCCCCGGATGTCCCTCTCTCTGCCTGCGTTACTCGACTGTGTGGCGCGAGCTCCACTGATGGGCTTTTAAGCTTGTTAGCAGGATGCTCAGAGCTGACATGTGGGTCAGTTTTCCCTTTTTAGCAGGACGGGTCATTATGATTCAGTGCTCGGCTTTTTTTCTTGCTTCTTTTTTTAAGTCATTGACATTTTTCTTTTACGAGGCTCTCAGTCGAGTCTAGTTAAGACTCCCTATTTTGAGGTGAATTTATTTGCCTATTGTTGCCAGAAAGCATAACGAAAAAAACGAAAGAGAAAGCAGGGTAACCTGACCCAGGAGGGGGGAGGAGGGAGGAGAAATGCGTCTCGGCCGGAGCAGGGGGCGGAGCAGGGAGAGCGGGCTTTGGAATGTAATTCACATGGCCGGCCGGTCGTGAAACTGAAAGCATGGCCGGCCGGCCGTGAAAGGCTTTGATGGGGCAGGGGAAATGCGAGACGGCGGGGAGGGGAGGGGGCGGAGCGGGTAAACCAAGACGGACGTGCACGCGCTTTTAAGCTCAATGCGCATGCGCATTGAGCTTAAAAGTCACGGGCATTTCAAGGAATCGCCACGATTCCTTGCAAGTTGGGGAAAGAGTGGATAAGTCCCAATACTCTCGCTTGCTCGATGCGCATGCGCATCGACAGGCGAGACCTAAAAAACAGAAAACATCAGGGTGCATCTACAATGGATGGTGAGCGGGAGAGACCATCTAGAGGTTGGTAAATAGTAATCACTGTTGATGTATCATTGAGAAGAGTTTGATGAATTTACCAAAAGACTGGAGAGACACTTTGAAAAATAATATGGTTCTCTAAAGAGAACAGGATTCATGAAAGGGGGCTAAGGCCACCCTGTCTCAAGTCTACGCTAGGGGTGTATTTAGGGAACCTGCAGAAGAAAGCAACTGTAGTCATCAAGTAATGAATGAAACAGTGTTAGAGTCATGTGGCATTGTGAAGGTGAGAAGGTGTGAGTTTCAGATTTGTTAAGGAGGAATACATTGATGATTTTACAATGTTTAGCAAAGTAAGCGAGCAGTGCTAAGTGGAGGATCAGGGCTGGGGGAGTATATCGAAAGTGCAAGGATTGTACCTTTGATTGGCCTGTAAAGTGATTGCATCGTTGAATGGAGCAACTAGCCAGAAATGGTTAACAAAATGGGGTTGCCGAACAAAGGAGGAATAGAAGGAGCATGAAATGAGGTACAAAACTAAGGGTCGAAAGTGGGATCTTGAGGTACGCACATAAAATGTAAGAGAGGAGATGAAAGAAAATATTGCAAGGCACAGCTCATGAGGGACAAGTTCTGCAGGGGGAAAGCCAGAGAAGCTGAAAAGAAAAAAGTTGTGTGGCTAATACACATGGATGCACAATAGGAGGTAAAAAAAGGCAAGAGTCTTGCAATCCATGCGGAAAAGAAATTTAAGGCAAGAGCAGATACGTATGAGTGATTCGAAACGTATGATCTGAGGAGAAAATTGACAAATTGCTCGTAGATCATTTTAATTCCTTTTCATAGTAAAGGACCGGCAGGGGAAATATATTTGATTTTATGTGAATCACTTACCAATATGGCATGAGTCTGTTAAGAATTGATGTCCAAGAATTTTGTCTAACATTTCAAACCATTGGCCCAGCTGATAATTACTGAATAGAGAAGTAAATAGAATATACACAAGTTTCCTACTGACATTTATATTTTGCAGTTACATTTACATTATTTGATTCGTCACTAGGCTCACAGATATGAGTAAACTTGATGCATTATTTTACTTTAATGATTCATTTATCCAATAGCAGCAGGACTAAGAGTTTGAGATTTTTAAATTAATTCTCAGACACTAATTCTTAGTTCTGGCATTTCAAGTAATTTATGGAAACTTAATTCACTAGGGACTTGGATTGTTGAACAATATGTTTAGGTTCCCACAGCTCGGTATTGCTGCTATTGGACTGCAGAAACTTCATTACACTAAACCGGCTGTCATATGTGGCCTAAACATGTCAAGCTGCACACTACAATATTATTGTGCATCTCTCATCAGAAGTGAAGTATTGGTAATAAAGCAAATCAACAGCTTTACAGACATTACAGCAGGCAATTGGTCATAAAGGTAGATTATCAACATTGTTGTTGTATGACCCCCATTTTCACATCACTTCTTTGTTATATTTCCTTCACCGTTTTCAGACTCCTTGCCCTCTTTCCACCTCCTTACGCCATTTCAATGGAATGCTCTATGGCCCGATATAATTTACTCCTCCATCCCCCCTCCCCCACACTTCCCCCGCCAAACACCTCAAGCTGCATTTAAAGGAGTATTGCTTGCTGTAATGTGCTCAATTCGTGTTTTTCAATATATCAAGTTTTAAATATCACCCAGCCATCACATTGTGCCCAGAATATTGACTACCACAATACTGCAACATAAAGTGTGTATAAGCAACTACAGATCCACTAATCATACGTTAAAGATTATATATATTTTGTAAAGGTACGCACATGTGACATTACATATAGTAAGTCTATATTTCCCTTCACAATATTGTGGTGGATGAAATTCTGGACACAATGTTATAGTATAACAATATTACTTCTCACTCTAGCCATTCTACTGTGTGTCTTTTTGACTGTTTTTAATGCACCCTTCTCCCTGATCACTAGTACAGCTGGCTGCATCTTTAATAACGTGCAATTTATAAACACTGAGCCATTAGGTTTAACAGGTCAATGAGTGAGTAACTTAACTAGTCTGCTAGTTATTGCATTATTGCTTGGGGGGTTTATTCTTTGGAATCATGCGCATTCTTCGGTCACAGCATTGGATTCCAACTCTATCCTGCACCTGCGCTGTGCTAGCTGCCATTTTATTGCATATGATTGGGGTTCCGCGAGACCGCCAGAGGCAGTACGTCATTGGTTCACTATAATGTATGCTTATGGTATGTTGTTGGCTGTTAGAGTTACATGGTCCTTCCCTTCGGGCTGTTCATGCGCGTGCATTTCTGTGGTATGCTATGCTGTGCGATCACTGTATAAAAACACGTTTTTAAAAAAATCACTTAACGAGTCCAGGAGTTTCCTATTCATTCTGGTACTTGTAGCCCTGGATTTTTAAATGGGGGTATCTTTTTAAGCTTACACTTAAAAAATATTTGAAGTCACAAAGATGTTTTTTGACCTTCATGAGGTCAACGGACGCTAATAGTAATTTGCATTACCCTTTTAAATGTATACTTTGGGAGTACTGTATTCATTGTAAAGTGATGCAGGTACCTTCTCTGAAGCCTCATTGCTGAAACATGCAACAAGGCTCGACATAGCTGCTAGTGAGATTGTGGAGGGAGCTAGAAGGGAGTCGTAAAATCCACAACAAGCTTAGTGAAGTTAACAGTGAGACTTGTAATATCTTATCCCAAGCACTTAGTGTCGTTCTTAGCGTACATCAGAAGTGCCTAAACTAAGAAAACAATGACTGGGGGGGTTATACAGTTATTGCTATCTCCAACTTATTTTTGTGGGATGAATAGAAGAACTACATTTATCAGAACGCAAAGAAATACCCTGAACTGGACATACTATTCGCACATGCACAAGGGATGCACAAGAGCTCTGTAAATACATATGTTCCATGTATGTATACATCATCCTCATGGTCTAAGTAGCCACCAGCACGAACGTGTCCTTATATATCGTTGGATGCGACTCAACATTTGTTGGCAGTCCTGTAAATACAAACACAAATGCAGTTGCAAAGGCATTAAAGTTTGCAAGGTGGTGCGGTATCCACTTGATTAGAATGAAACATGCATACTGTGCAAAATCACTTGCAGCATGTTGCATCTTGAAAAGATGCTTGGCAGCAACATGCCTTGCAAAAGGCTCATGTTAAATGGTAACACCTGCCATTTACAGGACTAGAAACTCCACGAATGCAGTAGTAAGCACTAAAATCAACCAGCTCATCTGGTCATTGTTATTAAACATATTGTGTTATCTGTCTGGAAGTCGCTGGGCAAACCACAGACTGCACTCAGTGAAAATTACTATCTTCAGTGCTGCAGCAAACGTTCACGGTCTCTCTCGCTCAGATAACATTATAAAACAATTTAAAACGATTTCGTCATAAGCACGAAGGGGTTATTGGGCTCTCATTAGTTCATGGTCTATGTCTTTGCTCGAGGAAAAAATAACATTAAAGTGAATTAATTACAAATCTAATAAACACTTAAAAATTGAATATTTCTCTACGAATAAAGCACCAATATATCAGCCAATTATGGATCTGAAAAACACGCATGAATAACCTTGATTAGCCTAAAAATTCTCCTGATTATGAGAACACGTTTAGAAAGCCATGAATTTTCAAATCAAACCATAATAAACAGCAACTTCAATGTGAAAAAAAGCACAGAGAACAATTCGAAAGTGCAGCCTCAAAAACATGTAAATGTTTGCCCAAAAATTAGGTTGGGCATCACTGCAATTAACCCAAAACATATATATTTTTTGCACACGCATATTAAAATCCATACACATAATAAAATCCTTACTCTGATGGTCCAAGGCACAAAAATGAAAGAATGTCTCCAAAGTTGGAAAACAAATAATACATAATAAGAGCAATTAACTCCAGGAAGAGGTTTTTTCAACAATAAAACTATATAGTCCACAAATGGCAAAGTATGGCTCACAGCTATAGTATCAAAATAATTAATGACCACCCAAGTACACTATACGCAGCTGAGAAGTAAGAAATGTGTTTCCTGCAGAAATGGCTCAAAATAAAAATAGATCCTGACCACACACAGCTCAGTGCTAAGGGGAACAGCCTCGCAATTTAAATGCGGTATGCAATCTAAAGGTGTTTTAAAAGCGTGCCATATCCTGACCGATAGCATTCAGGAAGGCCGAACTCAGCGCCCCCTGGCAGGGAGCCAGGGGCTGCAGAATCGAAAGTTTCAGAAAAACAATATTTCTTACAGAAATGTGTCGATGAAAATCTCTCGGTATGCTCCGAAATAGGCTTCCGTGGGCTGGAACAGAGGCTGCATTATTAGCCCCCATGCACAGCCCCCCCCATGCCTCCTTACCTGCAGAGACGGCCTAGGCTATTGCAAAGTGCACCATTTTTTCAAGTTTCTAAGAAGTTTTAGAAGACGCTGTATCTCGTTTTTCGGTTACTTAAATTGTGTATATTCATATATGTTCTTGAAATTTTTAAAATAAATTATATTACTCAAAGATGGTACAGCCGAACCGGGCATGGGGAGGAGTACGCACGTTTTCCATTAATCTTAAGGGATTCTTGACAGTTTACACTAACATGTATACTTCGGGGTGGTTCCTCTAACTCAATAAAAACACTTCTTGAAGAATATACATGGTTTGATTCCCGCCCACAATGTGAGATGTCTGCCTGAACGTAAACAGGCGGTACTTGACCGAGTCTCTGGATTGGTAGGAAACAAAAGAAAATTCAATTAGCTAAAATCTCGTGTCTCCATTTCGCTTACATCGTGTCAGATTCAAGCAACGTTTCAATTACTTTCCTGAGCTCTCATTTGGAAACATATCCTGGATTTGTTTTGTTTTTTGTGTCCACAGGCGTATTTTTTTTATTTTTAATTACAGATGTGTTATAGCAGCTACAAAGCAGGGAAACCACTAATAGGAAACAATGTATAGGTGTTTATTAGTGTATGAAGTAGCAGTCCTGTAGTATTACTTCAAGTACCATAAATGCATAATCAAGCTGAACAGAAAGGTGAAATTCGGCATCTGTCCTGTGTTGCAGTATATATGTCATAAAACGGAAAAGACATTTAAAAAAAAGTTTATTTAAAAAAACATAGAACTGGCTCTTGAATATTCCCATTTTATATGGTTTGGGGCCGATTCACAAAGGCTAACAAGCGTATGTAAAGGGTACTGTGGAAATACTGCTTCACATACTGATATGCCTTTGTGAGTTGGCCCATTAGTGCAAAATAAAACCTGAGTCACGAAATAAGGACTGAGAGAAATTTACTTGAGGAAATTGTTTCACTTGAAAGTTTAAAGTTAGAGGTAGGAATGAAAGTCTTTTTAAGTGAGGCATCCAGTAAAGGTAAACAGCGTAGTCTTAAGGACGGAGGATATTGACTTAGTTCTTCAAGGTGGATTTCCATCATGAAAACACTCTCAAATTTAAATTGTAAAGCACGAGTAAGTATCTTTCCAAAATGATAATGGAAGAAACCTCTCCATATTTAATGGTTTGTAGGGGAAGTAATTTATCCATGGTCAAAAACATTATCCATCAAGAGAAACAAATAAAAATATATATATATGCGAAAGCACATTTTATGCAAACAGAATGTTCCACCTACTGGGAAATCCATGAGCAGAAATGTTACAAATGTCAGATTTCCTTGAGTACTTCTGGATTCCAATGTAAATCATAGTTGAATGGTTGCTGCAAACATACGTTTAATGCTACAGGAGCTGAGTCCTGACTTTTAACCAAGCCATTTGTAAAACAGGTTTTTAAAAACATTCGATCCATTTCAGAGCAAAATGAATAAATCGGTGTTCAAATGCATGCCATTTTAACAGATTAGATTTTTTTTTTTTAAATGTACAAAAATCCTAAAATGGAGCCATGGAAAAAGATTTCTAGGTGTAATCCTAATTCATCTAAATCTTAGTACGATGGGTCATCCACAAGTGGGAAGTTCACAGGTTTATAGTTAGGGGGGATGTGCAGGCTTTTTCGGTATGTGGACCAGGGTTGTGAATTTATCTCACATTTCACCTCAGGTTAATTCTGTTTAAAACTCACCTCTTTAAAGTCTTCTCAATTTTGCATTATCTTGGACTGCAGCACTCCCCTCCTTCACCTTACATGCCTACATGTTTGTCACTTACCTACGTGTAGGGCTCTGCTCCTCTGTGGTGCCTCGTCTGCCTTTTACGAAGACCTCATTGTGAATTTACACATATTATACCACAGAAATATATAAAGCTTCAATTGAAAACAATAAAATGACAAGGGGCAATAATACCTGGTACAGACCTTCTGCTCCAACATTCCAATGTTTGTTTTTTTGTTTCTCCATATATATTTTGGAACTTTCTAACCCCAGTGCTGCTTAGTGGGTTCACATAGTATAATAGTCCTTCTGCTTTCGAGCCTTATTAAGACTCTGGTGGTTTATGGACTGCCAGACTCTCATGAGGGTGGGGGGAGGGGTTTACCCCATTAAGACCAGGGTGGTCGGGCCACCCTGGGACCACCTCAACCACCAGGAATCAGAGAACCCTGGCAGTGGCACGGCGGTCCGAGGCCACAATAAGCTTGGTGGGGCAGTTGCGGCCCGCCAAGCATATTATGAGTTTCCTCACTGCCCCACTTTTCATTGTGGTGCAACCTTGTGCCTCTGCACCATGGGGTGTATGGAGGGAGGCTGATGTGCTCCACTGTTTGCATGCCAAATAACTACCCGCCAGAGTAAAAATAAATCATACTCTAGTGGGCGGTCTTTAATGGCGGTCTTGGAGCAGGGCAACAGTGTGGCGGCCCGCTCCGAGACCTCCAAAGTCATAATAAAGCCTTTAGGCTCAAATTAGGATGTGATAGATCAGGATGGTGCTGCCGGATCAAGTACTCTTGCCAATGTGACCATGATCCTTGAAAAGACGCACAGAACCTTTGGTCAAAATTGAACTAACACTACTTTTGGATGTATTATCATTTTTGGGAAATATAGAAGTGGATCGTGGACAGCTCTAGAAGGACATATGGAATTGTGAAACATAAGTTAAAGGTCGTGATTAGTTTTTAGCTTGCTATAAATGAGGAATTGGATCGTGAGTTCTACTGCCCTGAAGAAGCCTGTGTTTGTAGGGCGAAATGCATTGGATGCATCATGTCCTCAAGTGTGATAAGTGAAAAAAAGAATAATAAAACAATACATTTATCTATTAACAATGAGAGTAGTGGATTGAACTGTATATCATTCTGATATTGAATTGATACCTTAATTATATCTTTTAGACGTGAGTTGCCTCTCATCCTGTTGAATTGCTTGCAACATCCCACTCATGATTGAACGGAGTGGAAATCCATACAGTAACTTCGCTCTGCTCAACTCATATTAAGGGCCTAAACATGCTTACAGAAAGGTGGCAAACTCAGAACCTTGCTGGAATCCAAACCCTGATATATCAGAGTTTTTATATAATGAGAATGCTGAAGAAATCCCTTCCCCCAGCGCCCTTTGGGCAACTTTCTCACTCGAACATATGCTTACTTCAGACTGTATTAGAACTAAATTTAGATAAATAGAAATTTGATTCGAGTGTGATCATTAATACCCTTAAAGATAAAATTGCGTTGGCATCCCCTTTTCCTCCACTGGGTCCTTAACCTTCCTAAACATATCACTGCGGAAAATGAATATCGCGTAGACTGTCCACAGTCCCAACTACACCGATATTTATACAGAGATTATAAGACTCAGCAAGGATCTTTAATTGATGTACACAGATTAAGCCTTTTTTCTCGCCCTAGTTTATGGATGTTCAAACAAGTCTATGATTGCGAGTCACATCATTTCATGTAAGAATAATGCAAGAACGTCTTTATCAGCGTGTATGTGTTCTACAGCGACAGGCATAGATTTTATTCAAGGAGTTGTCAAGAATTTCATGCCAGATTTACAAAGAACCTTTCCCGTAGTCTGAGATGCACATACGGACCATTGCAGACGTTTGTGGTCCAAACAACCCACTTTTTCTAATTGTCTAATGTAACCTTTAGTAAACGTAAGTACTGGGCTTCTGGGTGCTCCATTCATAACTACCTAAGTGCTATGCGCATGAAAGTTATTCAATGGCTGCAGTCACCCATATGGCAGCAGAGCCGCCACCCACAAATGGAATGTGATCGTACTTTAGGGGATGGACCTTTAAAGACCAGTCTTCCGAAATGTGTACAATATCCATCACCGACAAATAGTGAGAATGGAAAACTGTGTAACTACACTCATGAAGTGACTGACTAGATAGAACTACAAGGATTTTTTCTCGCCATGCTGGGGTCAGATATACCGTTTTCCTGCCCTGTGCTTTGGTCTGTGTGTGAACTGCATTTACCCAGACCAGGTCTAGTGGAAGGAATAGCTGTAGTAAAAAGCAGCATTCGACACAGTCCCGAGGGAGGCCCTATGGCAAAAAATGGCCACCTGGGAAATTCCACCAAAGCTGTTGCGGGCAATTGTGGGCAATTGTCAACCTATATTCATCCACCTGGGTAAGAATAAAATTAGGGACCCATGTTGGCCTCAAGCAAGGTTGTGTACTGGCACCAACGCTGTTTAACATCTTCACAGCGGACCTGGACACGAGCATCGCGGAGACAGAAAGCGACCCACCAAAGCTAGCCCAGCATAAAATCAGGAGCATACAGTACGCAGACGACATCGTACTGTGTAGTCAGACCCCGATGGGCCTTCAACGCTCCATCACAAAGCTACACGATTACATCTGCGCACAGGGCCTGCAAATCAATTTTAAGAAAACAAAGATCGTCTGTTTTGCCTCGCGATCAGGGAAGAAACGCTTCAAATGGCACATTGCGGGCAACACCATAGAGCAATCTGCCTAGTACAAATATCTGGGCAAAGTGGTCGACTCCAGATGGACTCTGAATGACCACCAATTGTACAGAAAGGCTCAGGCAAACAAATTACGTTTTGCACTAAACCTACTGAAAACAAAATTGAATTGCCCCTCCAACTCGCACTTGTTGAAGGTAATAGCCGCCAAGTTTCCACCATCTCTAACTTACGGGTGGGAATTGTACAGGTGTAAGGATGCAAACTTCTTGAACACGCAACAGTCAGAGCTGTTCAAACATATTTTCCACATACCGAGGTTCGTATCCCAATCGCAGATCCGCCTGGAATTCGGCCTAACAAATCAGCACCAAGTCAGACAAGCGGCTATTTTAAAAATATGTTGGAAACTAAGAGCAGCGCAAGAAGACACGCTCATGGGTTTGTGTTGGACGGAGATGAAGCACCAGAGAAATTAAAAAAATGACTGGAACACAGTATGCGCGAACGCCCTGTCAGAACTCAATCTGGAAAAGGCATGGAATACAAACCAAACCTTCGCAGCTTTTAAAAAAGTGACCAACGGAGTCGCAAAGCAAAGATCATGGCTATTAGATAAAGCAGCAATAGCGAACAAAAACCACGGGTGGACGGTGTTGGCCACGTATGGGAAAATGGAGCCTCAACCTTATTTAGTCAACCATATATCCATGGCCGCCCAAAAGACTCTTCTAAATCTACGGCTGGGCACCTCCACCTTAAAAGAACATACACCAGCATGGAAGCAAACATGGTCGACCACTGACTGCAGACTATGTGGACAAAAGGAAGAATCATTGTGGCACATACTTTGCATCTGCCCCTCTCTGAAAAACCTGAGACGCTACTTTCTCCTTCACTCATTCCGTTTTTTTAAAATTAGATCATGCCGCTCGGCTGCCATGCTAGCACTGAACAGCCAACAATTGCAGACAGCTTGTAGAGCCGCAAGATTCTGTCAAAAGTCATTGCAGATAATACAAAATACTGAGAAACACAATACTAAAGCTCTGAAGCCGGATGCGTGAATGTATAATGAACTAATTCACTGAACCCCCTCTCTCCTCTCACAAACATTCCAATTCCATGGATTATTAGGAAGTTTCCTTTTAACCATTTGAGACTTTGTACTCTTTTTAATTCATCTGTTTTATGTTACAACATTGTAAAGGTTTTAATTAACTAAATACAATAAAAAAATTTTGGGCTGTAGTAAGCACATTTGGCTAGGAGGCCCAGACAACTGAGCTGTCACGCTAAGTGATTTGCAGTCTGTGCAAAAGGGCAGATACTGCATCTGTGCACCTCTGAGGACAGCATAATCTAAGCACAACCAAGAGCACTCTGGGACATATTTTTTTCCACTTGAGCAGTGCAAACGCAAATCAGTATGGTTGGGGGGGTGGGCCGTCTGGGCCGTTTTCCTTCAAGTCTTGCATGCTTTGACTAGTAACCTGCAACATTTACAGCCTGGAGAGGGAATCTTTTGAATGGATATTATACGGCAACCAGAAAATCCACAATACAGCACATCATGCACAGTGCCGCTCTATGGTCACCTTGGTTCGAAATGCTCATAGCTCTTCAGCATTGCTCTTTAACAGTCTTCTCACTGAATTCTAATACACCTTCAGCCTCATATAGTTCAGGGCTACCCTCAAAACTCTATTCTCAAATGAGCCCGGTGCCCCCACATGAAATTATCACGCAACTTTCTGATCCGTGCAACCATTGAAGGAAACCTTGAGCCTCTGATGGAGGAGATCACACCATGACTTGGTGTAGCCAATAGCGCCTGCACAGAGGGACAATTCACCTTAATCGGCCTCCTTGTACCATGGTATCCAATGTTCAAACCTGGCCTATCACTTCTACAGAAAAGCAGGAACACTGTAACAATGAGCAGACTTCCTGGCACCACTGTGACCAGGATGCAGCCTTCCTCCACCACCAAGAAACATTTGGTCCACACTTTGCCAATAAATGAAACATAAGACACTTCATACAATGACGTGGATAGAGGTGGGCACGACAACACATTTTTGGGGAGAACAAAGCCAAGTGTCGGGCTTGGCTCTATGATCCCATGCATGAATTGAGCTACGAAAATCTTTGACATATTGTTATAAAGTCTCTACAAAATTCAGATAAGTGTATTTCTTTAACATGTGAAAGTGATTTATTTTATCACATCAGATTACATCACAACATTGAGAGGCATTTATTTAAAGTAATAGTTTTAAAACATGAACTTAAAAACATTCATGCTCCTACCCTGACGACAATGCCATTTGATAACTAAGAGGCAAGTAAGATGACATGTGCACCCTAAAAGAGGCAACAATTCTTACAGACATGGAGCAAGATTACAGTCTATTAAATCAAACGCAGCAGAGGATTTTATATAGCGCATGTCCTCTCTGTACACACTTCAAGATGCTCTCATATTTGACAATGAAGAAAAAGGAGCCGCAGTGAAATAAAATATTTCCCAAGGATCAAAAAATGTAAGTTATATGGGGAAGCCGGGACTGATCCAGGTGTTCAGGTTTCACAATATGCAACTTCGCCACTAGATGGATAGCGCTTTGTCTCACCTGCTTCACATAAAAAATTGTGTCTTTAACTCTAGGTGCATGAAGTTAGAGCGTATGTATCAAGCTAGAGCCACATGAAAACTTGGCTCGTTTTGGGCTTCAGTGTCCAAGAGGACCTCGAGCTGAGCCAGAGCCAGACATCTGGCTCAAGCATTCAGTGGTTCGCCAACAGAACATAGGAGTTGTCTGTTTTGACACCAGCCTACATGCATCCACTTGAAACTAAGTCCTGCTGCAGCGATTTGTCAAGGAGTACAAAACATATTAGCACTCCATCCATGGAAATCATTGGGAATTTCTACTCCACCCAAAAGAAAAACACATTTTATTTGTTAACAGGCATCCAGACTATGGCAGAAGGTCCTTAAACGGAGCAAAAGGCAATCAAACAGAGGTGTGAAATATACGTAATATCACCTGGTTCGTGCCTAGGTAAAAAACAGTCCCTCTAATGCCCAACAAAAGTGTATCTTCAAACTTCTGAAAAGCGATTCACATGAATCACTTCCACAATTACAAAAGGAAGGCGGCACATTCCAGCCTGCATGGTACCACTCTCCTCCAGCTCACTGACAGGAAAGATAAAACAGACACCTGCAGAACATTCCCATCTCTGCTTCAGCAGAGGATACATTGTGCCTTGTTGATGTGGCAAAGAAAAGAACGCAAAGCCTTCGAGGCGGATCGAAACTGTTGAAAACAAATTCAATGCTCTTACATAGTTTGCCCTCCTCCAGCATAAGTAGAACACACAGGTACAAGGACGTTGATGGAAGAGAAAGGTAAAAGGATGGAAGATAACAAATGACCAGACAACCTAGACTGCCTGTTTCCCACTCTTCTGATACACAAATTATTTCACTATTTTTTTTAGCTGCGTCTAGTCCTCTGTGCTAGGATTATTCCACCATGAATTTATTTATTTGTAAAGTTTTATATAGCGCTGGCTAGACCCGGAAGTATCAGAGCGCTTACATGAAGATCAGCGAGTTACAGGTTACATAGTTACAACAGTTTGAATCAAAGAAACAGAGGGAGGAGGAGGGGGCGGGAAGGAGAGACAAACAAGGAGACGAGAAAGACAATGCCACATGACCGGCAGGGTAGGTTGCGGCCATGGGGCCAGACTCCTCTATATATCTGCATAGGACAGCACCACCGGGCATCGGCCGCAGTAGGTATCTACATCAGTTGAATCAGTGAGTTACAGGATACATAGATACAAAAGTTAGAATCCAAACAGTCGCAGAGGAGGGAGGAGGGGGAGGAAAGGGGACCGAACGGGGAGACGAGTAAAACAATGTCAGATGTTATTCCACCATTTTTAAAACTCCTACCAGCCAGCTTTTAGTGGCCTGTAGGTGAATCCCAGGGGTGCAGCTTAGTCAGTGAGATTCGGAGAACGTTCAACTAAAGAAGTAGTGGCCACAGGGTGAACGTGTGAGGTGATCTTAGTTTACGCTGGACTGGATTTGCATTAGGTGGGCTTCTGGGGCCGTTTTAGAACTCGCAGGACAAGTACTCTGTGCAAAGGCAATGGAGTACACTGCCTGCTAAACTCAAGGTACACCCGGCAAGTTTTGACCCGTCTAAGAAAAGCCTATCTCCTCTTTCCTCATCATAGTGTCTTGTGAGTCCCCCCCTTCCTGTCTAGGAGATGCTACCAATATACAAATGTTGGCGGGTTAAAAGCAGTCTCTCACCCATCTTTTTCTCTGGTCCATTAGGTGGGCTTCTAAAATGTAACCTGCAAACCTGCATCACTTCTGCCTGGCACACTTGCACACGCACAATGCACAGGATGTCACATTCAGGATTCAAGATTCATTGTGACCTGTAGAACATTAAACGGTCTGGCTGATAGGTGTGTGCATTCATAACTCACAGGTAAAAAGCCTGTCATTATTACTCACCACCTCACTCCACGTATGAACACCGTGACAGTGATGGTAGCCCACTGCCACTACGAGGTTGTGCCCCTGCCGGTTCAGGACTAGGTCCATAACCTAGCATTGTCAAACACAGGGCCTAGATCCATGCACTCACATGGGATTAGATTGTAGCATGACTGAAAAAGTTAAAAAACCAATATCACTGGTATGCAGATCGGTCATCCAGGGCAGGTGACACAACTATACATCACACAGTTGACATTCCCATACCAACTATTTTTTTGTAGTAGTTTTTGTAAAACTTTATCATAAAAACTATACATAAACGGCCGCCTGTTCATGCCTATGAACGTAAGCATTTTTTTAAAGCACTGAAAGACAACGCCCTACATGTTTATTATCTGAGAACAAACCCCTGAAGACGGATACCCTTTTTCATGCACAGGTGGCCATATCTGAATTGGTTTTAAAGTCCATTCAAAGATGGCCACCAGTGCATGTGCCTACAGAAACATGGCCATCTCTGAATGGTTTTAAAGCCCACTCATAGATAACCACAGTTTGCTGTACCCACATGGAATGGAGGTGCACTAGAGAAAGCAGTGAGGGCCCATTAGCAGTGCCAGGGGAACTTCAGGGCCCTCGCCAATCTAAAAGAAACATTGGGACAGATGTCCCTGAAATGAAGCACAATGGCATCACCCACACATAAGGGAGCCAGTGACTGAAGTGTCTCACTCATTGCCCTATTCTGCATTGAATAGAAGAAAAATGTGAATGGCGCCACAACAAACCAGTATGGGATTTGGTCCCTGGTCAGGGACCAGAAACCAAACCATTTTATGCCAAATGAATGATATCCATGCAAATCTAGTCCAGTAGTTCCTGACCACATGACATATGGATCGGCCCATTACTGAGACAAGCTTTTTTTTTTCTTTCAATTTCCAAGAGATCTTTTTGTAGAGGAAGACAAAACCTTTTGTGTAGGCTAGAAATCTTCTCTTTGTTCAAGGAGTTAATCTCCACTTTATTACCCGCACTACACGATTCGGCAGAGAAGGAAGATCTAAAGGGCTTTCCATTACCATCCAACTGTAAATCAGGCCCAAAGTAAAGTTTTTGTGTTACAACCAGGTAAGACAATGGTCAACTAGTTAGGCCCCAAGGTCGATATTTTCTGTGCATAGCCACATTTCTAGGAGTCTCTACTCTGCAGGATTACCAAAGAACGTGGAGAAAAATGAGTAGCACATTTGCCTGGCTGAGTCAACGATTCAACCACAAGGTAAATTGCAGCAGGAATCCCCACTAGTTCCTTTTTTACTCCCACCACAAAGACAGCAGCAATGAAACCAGGGAGCGAACAAAATCATTGACATTACTGAAGTCTCTTTTCCCTTCGGAACTGATGTCTTAATAGCACTGTGCATTATGGGTATGAGTGTGCAATTTCTTTGGGAATTTTTCAAACTTTCTAGTTTTTGCCATTTGTGAAGTTTATTTTTAAAACCTCTTTTTATTAAGTTGATACATGAGACAAACAACTACAAACAAATTCGTTAGGCATACCGGTAACCCCAACCATCACCACAGTCCATGTATCTGTGTCCCAGAGATAGATGGATATGCACACTTCCGACCCTACGAGATGCGAGTGGTGTCCTCCTACTGAGGCACTGCCTCAGTGTACACCACCCTTCCTTGGGCCCCTTCACAAGACCCCTATTTTAGGGTTCTGTGTCCTCCCCGTCCCTAAAATCCCAAGATTTTCTCAAATTTCCACAAGGAGCCCCCAGCCCAACAAACCTTTCTCACCCATTTTGCACCAGTCTATATTGGAGTCTCAGGTGCGGACCAATGGGGGTCCACACTAGCCCCACATTCTGATCACATCCTGTCTGGCCACCAAGAGAAAAACATTACAGAACAGGAGTGCATTCCAGTCCAGTGTTTGCTCTCCCCAAATAAACCAGTTTAATCAACTGCGTGGTGAGCTCCAAAGTGAAAGTCAAGATCACAGACAGCCTGTAGACTTTTTTCTGCCACTAGTCTTGAATCTTGGGTTATTCAGAGTGTGTGTGAAGCAGGCTATGCTCTGCCCACACCCCCACAAACACAGATCTGAGTAAACTCGTCCCATGCGGAACAGCCTAGCTCTGGTGTAGTATGCTCTATGGAGTATCTTTAGTTGGATTAACCTACACTCTACTTGATGTCCACCATGCGCGAATGTCAAGTCGCTACCCCAATCATCGTTATCTACCCTGCCCAGGTCTTGTTCCCATTTGTCCCTTAGTTTGTCCAGCAGAGGCATGCTGTTGAGTAAGATGGAGGAGTACAGCCGAGACATGGAGTGACTGGTCAAGAGAACCCCTGGTACTCGTACTCCAAGGGCGTTATATTGGGAGCCTCCTTCAACAGATGTCTTTGGAGTGGCAGGAGATGGCACAGTTGCTGATATCAGAGATATTGGCCCACTGTCAACTCGTATTGCTCCTGTAGTTCGGAGAATAGTATAATCTCTGCTCCTCACCAGACATCCTCTACCTTTGAAGTACCCAGCAAATCTCGTTTTTTTGCAGCCCTCCATTGCACGGAGACCCTGTTGTATCTCAGAATCTCACAGTGGGATTTTCATCCTCAATTTCCCCTACCATTCCAGGGTCTGAGTCGCTGTATGTGAAGTCTTGATCACCACTACCAAGGCAGTCGGGAAGACTGTCCTGCCCCACTATCCATAGACTCTACACGTGTACCCCTCTAGGTCCAATGCATGCATGTCAGACTTACCGCCGAGGGCTACTGCTGTGAGGACGGAGAAAGCTCAGTCATTGATCACATGCAGCTGTGTCACACAATAATACAGTCTCAAGTTAGGGAGGGCAATACCACCGCCCAGGGGCTTTCTTGTGAGGGTGGTCATGGCTATCAGCAGTGCCCTGATGCCCAACAACAACGTACACGTCGCGACAGCCACCGCATGAAAGAAACTATCTGGGAACTGAAAGTGGGTATTTTGTAACACATATTGGAACTTGGGTAGGTAAATAATTTTATAGAGAGCTGCCTTGCTTGTCAAAGAGATTGAGAACCTGCCATTTGTGAAGTTTTTATGCAAATTGAGAGATACTTTAATGCATTGTAGGAAACTTTTAAATCTAAACAAGTAGATTCAAGAGGATGTGCATGCAGATCTTTTTTGAGAAAGTTTACTTTTCACAGTATTGTTCAATATTCAATGAACTTAATAAGAAGGGTACGAAGTTCCTAGGTGATGTAATAGTCACCGGTAGAATGCAATAGCTATTCAAGTCTGACAAAATACTACAGGAGGTTAAGGAGGGGAATTCCTCCTTTTGGAACTAGCGCTCTCACAGCAAGCTAGGTGTCATGCTTCATCATTTGAGCCTGCTGCTCGTCGGGCCGGCGCTGCAATGCCCGACAGGCACCCTGAAAGGGGCTCTTTATCGGAGATCTTTTGTTCCTTGCCGTAAGGGTGCAGTGTGAGGGGCCTAGATGAGTATAGATGTGTGTTGTGGTGTTAAAACAGGTAAGGGAGTCCTCCTCCTGAAGAATCGCCGATGATCACTCCATGACAAGTTTAGGGCGAGAAACATGTCGACCATCTGGAAGTAGAGTATGCAATTAGTCACATTAAGAACAAAATAAGCTACCCCCTCCCCACTTATTTTATTCAGGCAGGGTCCCTCACAGATTAAAGCCTTATCAAAGAGGACTTCCTTACCTGTTTTAACACAACACACATCTAGACTCATCTAGGCCCCTCACAATTACTACACCCTTAGGGCAAGGAACAATAAAGAGCCCTTTAAAGGTGCCCGTCAGGCATTGCAGCGCCGGCCCGACGAGGAGCAGGCTCAAATGATGAAGCATGACACCTAGCTTGCTGGGTGTGTGAGAGCCCTAGTTCCGAAAGGAGGAATCCCCTCCTTAACCTCCTGTAGTATTTTGTCAGACTTGAATAGCTATTGCATTCTACTGGCGACTATTACATCACCTAGGAGCTTCGTACCCTTCTTATTGTTAAGTGCATTTAAGGGCTTGTACGTTGGACCTACCAAAGCCCAGAAAAACGTCCCTCCCTTTTGTTGAATGTTAATATTCAATGGCAAATTTATGCAAGCTTAACTTTTGACACACTACTTCAAAAATCACAATTTCCATGCAGATGTGGGAAAAGCGTAAAACTTTGCATCTTTGTGAACAAGCCCACTTATTAGGATACAATCGACAAGAATGACTATGGATTGAAGCCAACAACCAGTCACTGTTGGGTTGGACAACTGTTGGGAAGACTAGGGTGGTCCAAGAATGAGAATCTCACAAGCACATCAATCTGTTTTAGACGTATTTGGTTCTGAATACTCTTTTCATATAGTGTCAGATGTACATGTGCATATAGCATAATTTATGAGTGCAAAACAACCTTTCTAATAAAGTTGCTTTCTATCCAAAATTAATGTACTCACACCAAGGTTTTCATGTCACTATATGTAAAACCAAGAGTCAGAAGTGGGGTGGATAGTGGGCCTTACAGGATGGGAATGTCTTGTTAGTTTCTGAACCTCCACAACATTAAACAATTCCTGGATATTCACTAACTCATCTGCACTATCAAAAATGTAGAAATCAACTCTCATCAAGGACAGTAGTGAACTCCCCTAAAGAGTGGGATGAGAAACTGAAAGCTCTAAAACATTAGTACAGGTACAATGGTTTCATCAAAGAGAAAATATTTTTCCATAGGTTGTACACTATGTACAAAAGTGCATGCTGAATTGCTTCCACATGTGGAAGAGCTTCATGAATTCCAAAAATGAGTACATTTACACCCATACACGGTAGTAAACCTTTGGGTGTAGATCTACTCATTGTTTTACGATCTGGGCGCACGAAATGCAATAATATAAAGTCCTGAAAGGTCAAGTATGATGTGTGCATTACATTCCTAGAGAATGGTATGAACTTCAAAACCGTGAAAATGAAGATAAAGAGGACAAATAGTGTTAGACGAGATTTCCAATATAATGACAATAGTGATGGTACATTTGAGGTCCACACATCTGTGTCTTGTCCAGCATAAAACATGCAAAGCCCTTGTGTATTATGGTAACCCATTATTTTGTTTGTTGCTCTCTAATTTACACCATGCCACTTTATTAACAGGCACATTAAAGATCTTGGCCAAACCCAATTTACTTAGCATTTCTGGGAGGCAATGTATAAGTATAGGTAACAAATCATGCCACCTTGCTAGGAGGTATCTACCTATCTAGTCATCAGCGTGTGTAGACACGGGCTAAATCAACTAGCACATTTGTTTCTTTCTGCTTCTCAGTCTTTAAATCACACACTTATTGTGGTATTTCATCCAAACAGTTTTTAACTCCATTCGGTGGATAAACGTCTCCATAGTTATCATCCAAGGTCCCCATTATGCATAGTCGAGCATTGGGCGTGTGCGCCTCCATAGTACTATGATATTACAGAAGGGGTTGCAGACCCCTGTGTGGATCCATCTGTAATACTGATAACGTTGGCTCATATGTGTCAGCAGCAGAGCTATCTCTAGAAGGCTGGCCTTGCCCACATGCAAATGAGTGAATCCCTTTGGCTCGGCACCCGCACCTTCTGATGAACATGGGTGTAGATACAAATAGGCCCCTCAGGAGGCGCTCCGAGTGCACCATTAAAAGGTAGTGCACTTCACATAACTAATTCAGTGATTCATTAGTCCACAATTGAATCAATCAAAACAATAGATAGAACAAGATTGCAAATCCAAACCTTTTTAGGGTTTATCCAAGTATTTATATGAATTAATTGCATTCATGAATACCCTATTTTAAATATTAACAAATTGAGTACATTATGAAACGGCGCGTCAAGTGAGAAGAAAGTGATATTCAGTGCTCAGTGACATACTGTGCAAAGGTGAAATATAAATTAGTGACTTATGGTACATTAATTTGCACTCAAATCTATATAGCTATTTGCATGTGTTCCCCATGAGGTGTGTTTCTTGTATTAGGACTATGTCTGGGGAGTGTCTTTGGACATATTGCATCACCATTGTGCGTTTGATTTTGTTCCCCAAACCGTTTACATTCCATGTCATGATCACTAAATTGCTTCCCATGGGGTTATGTCTAGGGTACAATATCAGTGGGCTTGTGTCAGGGGCTTGCGAGGACATTCAAGTTTTTGGGTGGAATTCGTACATGGGCTGCTGTTATTGCGATAATGTTACTTTGAGTGGTAGTATCAAAGTCCCCCCGTTCCCTCCCATCTTCTCTCTTGCTATGCTTAGAGTCTACACCTCGTTTATGCTGAAAAATAGACATAGAAACTTTTAACCCCCTATTATATAAAACTCCCTTCCCTGCTACCCTGTGCGGTGGGCACTGAACCTCCCACCACCCCAACTTACAGACCACCTGACGCCCTAAAACTAAGTTATCAAACATTGGGTGGGATAAGGCCCTATGCCTAGCGCCTATAAGCCAGCCCCGACCCCCTTAGCAGGATTATCCGGCTGTTTTGTTCGTGTTACGCAGGTGTGTACACTGAGTCCTACATAGAAACTACATCCTTAGTAGTACCTACAAATATAGATTATGTGCTTATCTGTATCACCAGCATCCACTTATAGATCCATTTTCTGAACTTCAATTGTTCACCGATTCTATGAACACCCAGATGCTGAGTCAGGTGTCCCAGGTATTAGATGATGTTCCTTTCATTGACGTTAGTCGTCTGGGCCTGTCTGGGAATCGACATGTCTTGGGGAATGTCGCCCCAGGCTGAGCGGCACCTGCGTCTCCAGAGTATCTCCCTGTTGTTTATGTGCATTTGTCCTTGCCTTCCTATTGATCGCCACCCATCAAGGCATTCCCAGGCTTCCTCTAGGGTGGAGAATCTCTAGACCTTGCCCTCATCCGTTACTCAGACAGTCGATGGATAGATCAGAGTATTTATTCTCCTTAGTCCTCAAAAGCTTTTTTAACGTCGAGGAAAGTTCATTGTGCCTGTTGCACCTTTCTGGTGAAGTCTGGGAAGGTGGTGATAGTTGCATTGTCTATTTTGATTAGTGGTGCACAGCGAGAGACCTGCAGGATTACGCCTCCGCCCCAGTAATTGGAAATACGGGCAATGATGGGACGCTTTGGGGGCCCCAGGCCTCGGGTGAAAGCCCGGCACTCTGTGAGCCCTCTCCACCGAGAACTCGGTGGAAGATCCCTTAGGATTGAGTGACTGAAGTATGAGGTCTTCAACGTACAGATCACCTGCCAGCTCTTCTGTTTTCTGTGGGACCCCAATGATGCAGACGTTATTACGGCAGGAGCGGCCCTCCTGGTCTTCCAGCTTCGTCTCCAGGACTCTAGTTGTGGCCGTGATGTCTTGTATTTTCCTTTGTAGCACTTTCATGTCAGCTGCTAGTGTTTTTGTAACATCCTCTACTTCTTTTACTCAGGCGCTCATGTTTCTTAGATCCGTTCTGATCAAGGTGACCTCTATAGTCACTGTATCAATTTTACCAACCAGGTCTGACCTCACTCCCGTATTGCTGACTTAATGTAGTGCAATATAGGTTCTACCACAACTGCAGGGTGTGGCAAAGTTAACCTGGTCTGTCTCTGATGCCTGGCTGCCCACCAACTCCTTGCCCAGTCTGTACTTGTCCAAGTTTGTTTTGTGTCCACCTCGAGCTCTTTTCCACCAGTCATGGTGCCGTCTCTGGCAGCTCAGGTGAGGTCTTCAAACAGATATATGGGGGGTGGGGGGAGCCATTCCGGAGCCCTGCCGGCAGTACTCTCTGCCACCTACCCAGGTCAATCCACGTTCCTGGTGGCCTATCAGGGTCCCCACCATCTGTCCCCGTGCCTCTCCCCCACTCAGTTCGATCTTGTTGTGCTGTCCTGCATCGATACACGTCTCTAACCCAGTGTTTTGATGGGGACCCCCGGTCTGGCTGAGGGCTGTGCACTATGTCCGCTCTTCTGCAGGAGAGCTGGGGACCGTTAAACTTCCGTCTGCCCCTCCACCCCCGCAGATTCTTGCCGGTTTTGCTCTCCTCCAGCCATTTTTTTACCTTGTGACTCTGGGGTGATGTCTGACAGCCTTCAATGAGCCCCAGGTCTGGGCTCCAGCGGGTGGTTGGTCTCAGTTCCCTTAGGCCCTGCAGCATCCGGGTCTCCAATGCACCCTAATCAGCTCCTTGGGGCAGGATTGCTTCTATCATGTGGTGCCCAATTACTTTGCAGAGTGTCTCTTTCAACAGCATTCACTACGGATCGGCTACAGCCGCATCCTGCTGATCTTCGCTAGGCGCCTCCGCTCTGGTCACGCCGGCCCGCCCCTCAGCATCCGAGCATGACGCTGAGGATCGTCACTGGAATCCAAGGCTTCAGGCCTATTTTTGTCGGAGCCGCTACACCCACAACGCCAGCCGGACGCAGCTTCTTCTTGGGGTCGCTAGGTGCCAGTGACCAACATGGTCCTCCTCCTACCATTTGTGGCTTTCGGTCGGATTGTGTCCAGATTTATAGGGGAATTACGGTTCTGGCTCGGCAGGGCTTATCACATTGTGGCTATCTTGCTTCCCGGCTAGCCACGCTCCCCTATTCAAGTATTTTCAACCTGCTTAGCACAGACTAACCAAAGATTTCACTACCTTGAGACATGTCCATGCAAATGATGCTTCTAACCTAGACAGTTGCGTAACTTGTCTTAATTCCTACATCTCGCACATGATCCTGCATCTGAGGGTCTGGCTCTGAACATGGCCCTCTTGCCCATCGTAAGGCGTACACTTATGATAGTACCTTTTCTCATTTTCTGGATCTCAGGCATTGAACTGTAGCCTCTGGAAGTTCTGATGGTTCAGATGTTCATCCTAACCCTAGAGTTCTTCCACCTTCCCTTGATGTCCTACCAGAAAATGTACTGACACCCACGTTTTGTGGGAATGACTGCGATTTCGATGCTGAAATATTTAGCTGGGAGCCCTGTTCTCATAGCTGACCCAGCAGCCACCTACTGATGCTTGTGAACTTCACTGACAACTGTAAAATATATCATATGCCAACTACACAAAGCTGCAAGAAACAAACTTTTACATCATAAGTGGGTATTATAGTGATTTATATTAGATACATTTTCAAGAGAACTCCATGCACAAACACAACGGCACACTAACAATAGCTGGTTCTTTTATCCTGAAAGTTTAAGCACAAAATAATAATAGATTAAACTATTATATAACGAAATTGCTGCTGATTTTCTCATCCATGTTAGGTTTATAATTCTGGAATTGGAACCCGTTATTTTGAAGAACAACACATTTCTGCAATCGATCCATTAGTACAGGGAACAAACTTAAAGACTTTGACCTTTTCAAACAGAAAGAGCTAAAAACAATGAGAAATTATCAAAAACAGCGACAAAGGAATGCAAGGTATTTTGCATAAATGGTGCTCTATTACGAGCATATCCTCTCTAAACACATTAACATTTCTAGACGGGGTGGGGAATGTGTAAAGTCCTGAACAATAGATTGTGCAAGAGGTTCTGATTATAGACTTTTCATTAATGTCTAGAAGGGTGCAAAGTTGTAAACTTGCAGGGTTTAAGCTCAATTAAGACAGATGATTACATGAGCATATCTATCAAAGATGCGTGTCGCCCAGAGGGAACACCTTACAAGCACTCTATCAACGTGTGTTTAAACAATACTATACCAGAGCTGCTTCTCTAGACAGAACCCGACCACAAACTATTCAACTTGTGCAATTACTCATGGTATTGCTAATAATCGTGTCTGCATAGCTGGTGCATAAACCTGTAATTACAAAGGCAGGATATCCCCAAGGCATGGGAAACAGTATAACTCGAAAATAAGAGTTTTACAAGCTGAAACTCATGCAAGATTGAAAATTATTTTTAACGAAAGGGTAAACTTGCCAATTAGAACCTGGACCAGTGATACAACACAAACCTGTCTGCAGAGCAGGAGGTTAACCAATGGAGCTGGCAAAGCCAGTAGGTCTCGCCTTTGCGACCTATTGGCTTTTCCAATGGTTGTTAACCACGACGCAAAGCATCTCTGATGCTGTGCAAAACAGGTTAAACTAAAACAACATTTTTTACACAGCTGCCCACGTCATTTTGTAGGAATGCACAGCATGCATGTGCAGGCCTACAAAATTATGCGGATGCTTTTTTTTTGTTCTTACTGATCCAAGTCAGATTGGTAACTGTTGGACTTGGACCTGCTTGCAGTATCATCCCGGAACTTTTTGCCTTCCCCCTAGCCTTTTTGCTGTATGGTATTGGTGGGTTTCAGGGTTCTGGACAATTTTGCGCTGGTCAGAAGTGCAAAGTGCGAGTGTTGTCTGCCTTCCATAGGCTTATATTAGGAGCCCCCCTTAGGGGATATCTCCCCCATGGTAGAAGATGTAGGCCATGTGTGGTGTGAGATGAAAATGATGAATGCTGCGCAGCGGTGTACGCAGGTTTATTTTCAATGCTTTAGAAATGTCACTTTTAGAAGTCACCATTTCTGTCTGCTTTGTGCCTGCCTGCCTGAAGTGGGTTGCGGGTCTAGTGCTCGAAGTGACCAAGGCTGGCCCCGCCCCCTTGGGTGTGTCCATCTCACACACCCCCAGCTTCTGGAGGGAAGCCTGGCTGGCAGGGTGTCCTACACCTCCCACAAAACCAGTTGGGACCGGTTTCCCCAGGGAGTCTTCTAGAAGCTTCTGTCCTTTTCCAGTAGGTGGGGTGAGGGGAGTATATATAGAGGAGCTGAGACTCCATGTGGGGTGCTGTACTTGGACTTTGACTTGGAGGGGACACTCTGCCAGGAAGTACCGCCGCAAGGGTCTGCGTGCTGGCCCCTGAGCCCACCTGTACCCCTCTGCTGTCCACAGGGCCAGGGAGAAAACTTTACTGGAGTGAAGGCTGCTGTGCCAGGAGGAGTGCCCCATTATGGGGGTTGACTGTTCCAAGGAGCTGCTGTCCTGTGATGACGAGTTACCCCCTGTCTGCTGATCTTGCCCAGCCTTGACTGTGTTCTCCTGCTTCCCTAAACCCAGCACCCAGTGAGCACCATAACTTTATTCCAGCTCTGCCTGCTTTACAGCACCCTGTGAGCACTTTGTCTGCCCTGGGGTGAGGAGCTGATGCCTGCAGCGCTGAGCTGCCAAGGCGCTACTTTATTCTGTGGTACCCTGGAACTGTGAGCCATCTAGTGCCTCGTGAGAGCTTCCTCCAACACCTGCCCAGAATAGAGAGGATCTGGATCCTGCAGCGAGGTGCTGCCAAGGCGCTACAACTGTGCTCAGGGGAAGAGAAAGGAGCTGGTGTCCGGCAGAGTGCTACTGATGAATCGACCGCCTGAGGGAATTCCCGGGGTATGGGATCACCCCCTGCCTGCTTGCCTTTGCGGGAGCCCACCCAGCATGCTGCCAGGGAAGAGCTGTTTAGTGGGAAAGTACAGCGGGAGCCTACCCCGCTGATTGCAGTCTGCCGCGGGTGCACACCCCACGTTTATGCTTTTAAAAATAGCGGGAGCCCACCCCGCATTATAGCCTGCTTTTTAAGCCAGGAGCGGGTGCCCACCCCGCTCTCTGAAATCACCGGGAAAAATCACCGCTGTGACTCGAGATTCCGTCAAGGGCCGCAGTTTCCGGCCGCGGCGACCCAGATGGAGACGGGAGCCTACCCCGTATTGCTGGCCGCCGCGGGTGCCCACCCCGCGGGATATCACTTTTAAACCAAAGGCGGGCACCTACACCGCACTTCGGTAGCTGGAGAGAGGAGCGCCAAAGGAAAGATGACGAAAGAAAGGCGCCACGTCACACGTTGGGCAGGGCCAGCCCGGAAGCTGTCCGGAGCCTCGTAGGTAGCATGTCAAGAGGAAGGCGGGGATCCCGGGATCCGGAGAGAGAACCCTGCAGCGCCAGCCCAGCCGAGAGCGAGAGCCACCCTGAGGGAGTCTGCCGGAGGGGCCCGGACTGCCGGTGAGTGGGGAAGTCGCTGATGCCTTCGCCTCTGCCCAGAGGAATCGGCTGCCCCACAAGAGAGGCCCCGGAATGCCCAGTCAGTGGGGAGCCGGGAGGAGAGCGGTATTGGGGCCGAAAGCTGCGCGATGAGTTGCCGTGTTCATCTCTGTGCACAGCGGCGCCGCAGTTGCGAGCCGCTGCAATGATTGGGCAGTGTTGTTTTTAAAGTCTTGGAGTGGGACCCTCCCGGGCCGAGGTGGTGAAGGGCCACAGTTCTGACTTTGGGCATCTGGTCGCTTTAGAGCTCCAGAGTGGGGCCCACACCTACGGACAGTGGTGCAAGTACTCTTTTTGGGGGCATTTCTTCACTTCCAGAGGCCCCGCATGGGGCGCCCTTACCCTGTGTTTTTGTGACTGCACAGCGGTGCCGCAGTTGCGGGCCGCTGTACCAAGTTGGGAATCTTCACTTTCAGAGTCCCAGAGGGGGGCTCCAACGTGACAGTACTGGTTGTACCCTGCACAGCTGCCCGCAGGACAGTGGGCAGCTACAACAAAGGGCCGTGTTACGTGCATAATGTGGTTTAGGCTGATGATGTTTTCCCCCAAAGGCTTACCCTGATGGTTTGGTGCATAGTGCGTCTGATGCCTAATACTAAGGCCAGGATGTATGCTAATGTGATGAGAAGTGCATTTACGTTGCATAAGGGGTTTCTATGCGTAAGTACGGGTTGTGTAAAGTGCACTCATGCCAATGTTTTCCTGCCTACCCATGAGGATGCCTACATGCCCATATGATTATGCCTTCATGCGGATGGTCTGCACACCGTGTTTTCATGCCCTAGGAGATGCTGTGATCCAGCCTACCTGTTTTTTCCCCAACGCTTACCAAGTTGGTGTTCTGCATAGTGTGCTATGCCCCATGCATATGTTTAGGCCTACCCCGATTTATGCAAATGAGATTATGCCCACAGGTCCCTGCCGAATGCCATGATAGAATGCTTTATGTACCTGCCACATACTAATGTCTTTATGCCCAATGTGGCATATGCTGATATGATTCAGAATGTGTTTTTAGGCCTAAGGTTATGCCTAATGTTTTTCCCCTAATGCTTACCTTGTTTGTGTTCTGCATAATGTGCTAGGCCTCATGCTGCTAATGAGGTTTATGCGTATCATTGTGGCTAATGCCCTTTTACGCCTAAGGAGATGCCACCTGCACATGATTAGGCCGCCTCTGATTTATGCTAATGTGACTTATGCTCATGGTTTAAGCCTCATCTGAATATGGTTATGCATAATGTCTTTTTCGGCCTAATGGGTTGCTCATGCTTTTAACTCGATTGTGATGATGCTTTATTTTTATGCTTCTTGCCATGATGCTAAGCTCATGATCATGCCAGAGGTTACTGGCTGATATACATTCATTATTGCTGGTCTGCCATTGATCCTAACTGTACCTGTGATGGTTCTGGCAGCTGCCCGATTGGCCCTGCCCTGTAAATAATTCCCCCTGTAAATGACTACCTGGTGCCAGTTGGCACAGTGTTATATGTAACTGTGATTACGAGGCTAATGTGTTTTCTTAATATAAAAAGCTACTTTTACACAACCTGGTGTAGAGTCTCTTTTGTAGTGTGCCTAGTGTGTCGCCTGTGAGTGTGCGCTGCGCAGATGCTTTACACAATCCTCTGGAGTTTAGCCTACCCGCTCCGCACCACGCTACCCCGTTTCTAACAGCAACTAAAAACAAAACATGTACACACATTTTTTTTTTCTTTTAACAGGAATGGGGGATGGGGGTCAGCCGAAGCAAAAGAAGGTGGAAGTAGCACTGGGCGAAACAACAGGGAGGGGACCAGAAGCAACACACAGAACGGCAGGAGTCACAGAAGCAATACTCGGAGGGCAGGGGGACAAGACAGCAACACTGGGAGGGTGGGGGAGACGGAAGCAACACGATGGAGGGCAGGGGCGGAGGCAAGAGGAGGGGGCCGGGAGGGGCACAACAGGACAAGCAGCAGCATGAGGGGGGGTAATACACAAGGGAGATTGCTCGAAAACATGCGCACCCTCTGTGAGTGTTTACACAAAAAGACAAAAGTAGTTCCTGGAAATTGAGCACAGACACACACATGCTAAACAGGCAATGCTCCATGGTTGGGACAAACACAAGACTGACAGGCTCGGATACAATAAGAAGCGGGCAAATAAGTGTGACAAGTAAAGCCAACCAATGGTAAGCAATGGGCGGCTTCAATTCCCTCTATGTTCATGGTAAGCCACAAAAACCCTTGCAACCTACAGCACATGCGCTGACTAGTAGGCTCCACTAAAAAAAGATAGCATGCAGGAAGACCTGCACATTTTATTTTCTGTACTATATATAATCTTAGCACTTGCAACACATCATGAAGACAGCTATCACCAACGCACAGCCTCCACTGGTAACTATACTCTTACTGAATTCTGCAGAAAAGTTATTCCAAATTAAAGGCTGCAAAACAAACATCTGGCAAAACGAGTTTTTTTCGTAGCTTAATGCGTGGGACTAACATGAAAAACAGGGCTGAATGTAAACAGGATTTAAGTGAAGGAGTCTCCCATGTCATCATAATAGCATGATTGTCTTTCTCGGTGGAGACAAATTCAAATTAGGAGGTTTTTTGTCCACATCTCATCTTTTTGAAGACTGAAAACAAAATATTTCACTTGCCAATGAATTTAATTTAACCCTTTGATGTTTTTGAAGGCATTTGTAACTGGCTATATGATTTAGCAGTCTTCTCACACTGCAGAACAGGAAGAGGTATGTACGCCTTTCATTTGTATAAGTACTGGTAGGAAAGGCAAGAGTGAGATAGGACAAGTGGTGAAAAATGCTTAAGCCCTGTGAACAATTATCAACTGCAGGCCAAATGTGAAAAAGTATTTTGCAACTGCGAACCATGTGATTCACAAAAATCACTGAGTTTTGTAACCAGAAAATGCCTATTTCTTATGTAAAAAACCCCATTTTAAGAGTCTGAAACGTTTTCGCACTCGTAAAAAGTATTTTGTGACCCATACCAATCGGTGTTTGGAAGGGGCTTACAAGAAGCATTCCTTTCAGTATGAGATTCGGTATGCAATTTATCAATGGTTTCCTACCGAAGGTCTGATCGAGAACTATTGTACAGTTACTGGCACATCAAAGTAAGTGGTAACTGATTCGCAAAGGGGATATGGTCCCCTTGGGACCGTTCTCTGTCTGGATATCATGTTAGCATCCTTGGAAGAGTAACCAGTGGTCCACTCGATGATTCTGAATTTTTTTTTTTTTTTAAAACAAAAGAAAGCAACTTTCCATTTTGTCAGGCAAACACATGGATGATGGATGGTCAGTTTTCCTTTACAGCCCATCATCTGCGTGTTTGCAGCCAATAACAGGGTGGTCACAAATTGTAACCCATCTAATTAATATTGTTCAGAAGCCGTAAGAACACACATAACATGTCTCTCTAAATTCATTTTCCCAGTTGTCTCACATTATGTGCCATTTTAACCCCTTTCATGCTCATGAGTCACGGTGGGCGTGTGCGCACGACGTCCGGGGGCCGTCTGAGCCACACCCGCGATTGGAATGTCCAGCACTGCAGCGGAATTCGCACTGCAGCCAAGGTGTTAAAGTCATGCCTTCTTGCTGTTTACTTTCACTGTGTCACATGCCTCACAAGCGCCTTTCACTTTTTCACGAGCATTATGTGTGAACGTTTTTGCAGATTACACTCACGAGTAGTATTGATATTGCTGTCCAAATGTATCTCTGTGCCCATTATTGAATACAGACCACAATAGTCAACTTTAGTGTTTCTCGTATTTCTCTACGTTCACTTTTTTTTATTTTACAGTGTATAATTTGTCCTTATAATACTTCCTGTTGATTATAAAAATAAGTATGGCTGCCTGATATTGGAAAACCTGCATTCTGCGTAGCTGGTGTTTGGGGAGACCAAGATGCAAAGAATTGGCATAGTTGAACCAAGAAGTAATTAGAGCAGTGACCACCAGAATTAAGACCTCATAAGGGAGGTACCTAGCAATCCTTTTTATTTTCCTCAAAGTCAGTAAACAGGTTGGGATCAGTGAGCCTTTGGGATCACAGAGCCTTCGCGTTCTTCCAGTGTGGAAGGAACAGATCCATTTGAGAGTGGATCCTTGTATGCCCATCTCATAGAGTCTTCTGATGATTGTGCTATGGGAGACAATGTTGAAGGTCGCAGAGAGGTTGAGCTTGATGAGGACCACTGTTTCTCCTCGGTCCAGGATGATTAGAATATAGTTGTTGGCTGCAATGAGTGCTGTTTCGATGCTGTGGTTCTTTCGGAATCCTGATGAAGTGTTGTCTAGAAGACGGTGAAGTCAGAGGTGGGTTGTTGCATCAGAACTGATATAGGGGCAGACAGAAAGATGCGCCTCACTAAATCGTAACAGTTCTGTTGTTGGTATAAGGGTACAGTGTGACAAAGGCTTTGAGGAGTGGTAAAGTGGGGGGGGGACACATGTATTGCTCTCATCCAAGCATTTACGGTTATTGACGTTGGGCAGGTTGTCAGCTAAATAAGCACTGCACACACTGGGGTGGTGGGTAGTTTTAGGCTTTCAGTGTGATCAGTGCTGTGTAGGAGGCATTTTTGCACAATTGGGAGATATTTAACCCCATAATAAACTGAATTGTCATAGAATGTTAGTCGCTTAAGTAATAGAAATTAATCATGGTTTAGTTTTGATTTCTAACATAATGGTATATTGGTATTGTTACGAGAAATGCATTTGCTAGACAACAAGTGGCATTTTATTGGAAGGACCAAATAACAAACTTATCACACATGCAGGTTTTACGAGGGGGTTGAGGTGATGGTGACATGGTGAGTGGCCTTTGGGGTCAGAACAAAATCACTACATTGTGTGTATATGCTCTTCCTGAGCTGCAATCAGAAACCCTCAAGAGAGTGGGTGTTCCTAGCGGACATATCGGACTCCTGTGTTGTGTTGACTACTATTGATTTCTCAATCACTGCCACCAAGTAAGAATACCTTGGACATAAGAATGTAGGGGTAGTTTAGAAATGTACCATCTGAAAACTCAGTAACTTGGAATTGTTGGTTCATTTGAGACAAGTGACCGGTAAAGACGCTGTAAGTTTGTGCAAGCATAATTCCCCAGACAAGGCATTCCCATCATATGATCATAAACTTGATAGGCTAAGGAATAAGTATAGGGAATAGGCTAAGAATGCCACTAAGATATACTATTTTCAAAAGCTGAATAAGATATATGATTATGGTAACAAGATCAATAAAATAATAGAATGGGTGAGGAAGGCAATAGATGGATTGAGACAATAGTGAACTCAGGAAGGTTGAAGGTCAGGTAGGAAGGAAGTAGTAATCACGTTGTGTGTGAACTATTCTTCTGTGACTGTGCTGATAGGGAGATTTGAGATAGACAAGATAAAAGTGGCATGGCCTTGCTTGTGGTCAAGAGAGTGGCTCGCAATTGAGCACTGGCGAGCCTCCAGTGTCTTCAGCATTACAGCCATGCTGATGCCTTCAAGATAAAGAAGGTGCCATCAATATAGATCTAAAATATGCCTTCAAGATAAAGAAAGTGTTCGGGACTCGGAGGAAGTTGTCTCTAGCACTCGGGCCCACCACCAAGCCCCAATGCTGTGGCCCAGTGAGCAAGCAGAACAGACAATTGCACCCAATACGGTGGCCGCATCTGGAGCATTGGGAAATCTGATCACTTCAGGGCTTTGGTAGTGGACGTTTTCAAGACGGCACCCTCCAATTCAATGGGACAGGAGCAAAGAAAGTACCTGGGCACCTCACCTAAATTATTGTGGCGTCCTATAACCTATTACATGGACCATTTTAAGTAAGGTAGACAATCACTATAATACAAAAGGGGGTGGGAGAGCCGCGAACATGCCCTTGCCGGATTACCCCATTGCCTCATGGTCATTGAGAACTTTGAACTAAAACGAAGAACACTGAACTACAATGACCATGAGGCAATGGGGTAATCCGGCAAGGACATGTTCGCGGCTCTCCCACCCCCTTTTGTATTATATAAAATGGCTCCCGTGAGCCATGAGCTGACGAGCTCTGGGAGACGCCCGTGCACACCGGGAGTGGTAATAGTCCGGAGGAGATGACGGTGGCATGTCAAGCAACCTCTGAAAATATTTTTCCCTACTGATGAAGGTATTTAACCAGAAACACGTGTCTAGGGATATGATTTGAGAATATACGGGCACGGGCCACGAACTTTTGAACATTTTGAGAACTTTGAACTAAAACGAAGAACACTGAACTACAATGACCATGAGGCAATGGGGTAATCCGGCAAGGACATGTTCGCGGCTCTCCCACCCCCTTTTGTATTATATAAAATGGCTCCCGTGAGCCATGAGCTGACGAGCTCTGGGAGACGCCCGTGCACACTGGGAGCGGTAATAGTCCTGAGGAGATGACGGTGGCATGTCAAGTAACCTCTGAAAATATTTTTCCCTACTGATGAAGGCATTTAACCAGACACACGTGTCTAGGTATATGATTTGAGAATATACGGGCACTGGCCACAAACTTTTGAAAATTTTGAGAACTTTGAACTAAAACGAAGAACACTGAACTACAATGACCATGAGGCAATGGGGTAATCCGGCAAGGACATGTACGCGGCTCTCCCACCCCCTTTTGCATTATATAAAATGGCTCCCGTGAGCCATAAGCTGACGAGCTCTGGGAGACGCCCGTGCACACCGGGAGTGGTAATAGTCCTGAGGAGATGAATTGGCATGGCAAGCAACCTCTGAAAATATTTTTCCCTACTGATGAAGGCATTTAACCAGAAACACGTGTCTAGGGATATGATTTGAGAATATACGGGCACTGGCCACGAACTTTTGAACATTTTGAGAACTTTGAACTAAAACGAAGAACACTGAACTACAATGACCATGAGGCAATGGGGTAATCCGGCAAGGACATGTTTGCAGCTCTCCCACCCCTTTTTGTAGTAGACTATCACTATAAGTAGTTCGTAAGCTAAGTTGTCCTTCAAAATATATCAAAGTAACATACCTACATGATCAATGATTGTACCTGTCTGTAACATTGGGGGACAAGCACAAGCCGATTTGAGTTCAATAGTGGTACTAAGTATCAAACCTCAACCCAATGAGTTACCCAGGGAGTGGTCTGCAGCCATCTGAGATTCAAATTTATTGTCGAAGAAGGTAGAAAGTTCCACCGGATCCATGAAGATTCTTGTTTGACCTTTGAATGCGATTTTACATTTCGAGGGGCAAGCAAATCAATATGGGATTGTCATTTCTGTGACTTTTTTTCATAGAGCTAGCAATACTTTCTGCCGGATGACCGTTTCTGTAACATAATCTTGAAATATGGAGATTCTATAGCCTTGCCAGTTTATCACTCTGATTCTCCTCATGAGCACTAGAATTAGTTTAGAGGGTTGGTGTCGCTGTGGTATAAATATCATTGGTCGTGGAGCTGATGCATTTTTGGGCTTGTACGTTGGGACCAAGCGTGTTCTTTCTATCTCGAATTTCCTAGTGAAAGATTTGTAGGGTATCAGGAATCCAACCGTTGATGTGGTCTCGTTCTCTGCCCACTCCTGCAACCCAAAAATACACAGGTTTCTCCTCCTATTTCAGTCTTCAGGTCAGTTATCTCACGAATAAGACTAGACACGGAACACTCCAGACTCTGCAGGCATTTGGCTTGAACGTTGTAGTTTTCAACTGAGCTAATTCTTGATTTGTCATTTGCTATTCTTATTGTTAGATCCGTAAGGTCCTTGTAGACGCCTGCAACCTCAATCTGTAGGAGATCAGTGTTTGTTTTTGCATGGTCATATCTTTTCTTTCATGTTGGTGTCCTTCGAGTCATACATGATGGTGGTTTCGTGAAGCAGTGTTTTTCTCCAAAGTGTAGGGCTTTCTAATTAGTAGTGGTTTACAGTCTCAGTTTCTGAAGATCCAAAAATTAGGAAAGATTCGGTGATTAATGCGGAGTATGACACCGCTAATAACAATGTGGGACAGCTAGAGTCTCTCGTACCCCAAGAGCATGGATTAGAGCGCGGGGAGATTGGATGCGCAGATAATATGGCACCTGTTTAGACTGGCGCACTGATGCGAGGCCCAGCAGTGTATAGTGAGCTAGTCACCGGCCATTTCACTAGTTGACTGAGTGGGTTGCGTGACTATCTACGCTCTCTGCTACTTCTCATTGCAGGCAGGCGTTAGTTGAGAAGAGTAAGGTGCAGAGGAAGAAAGGTGGGCATCACATTTGTCCCCGTGGTATTCCTGAAGAATGTATTGAGCTGGCTGAGCTGGCTGAGCTCATGGACCCTCTATTCGGGGGGGATTCACCCTCTGGTGTGCGTGTTCGGTGCTCTCTAGGTGGGCATCGTCATCTCAAAAATAGCTCAGGGAACATGATTGTCCTAGGCCCGTGGTCCTCACAAACTAGTCTACGTCTCAACACCCATGACATGGCACTACTTTTACTGACCATCACCACCAAGATTATCCTCATGGAATGAAAATCGTTCAACACCATATCGTATCACACTTGGTGGGCATGGATAGTGTACCTCAGAAGCACCTTCAGCTCCCAGGAGGCTCTGCCTAATACCCGCAAGATATCACAGAAAATAGGGTAGAGAATAGATATATTTACGGAACAGAACAATATTTCTCCTCCCCCATGACTACCTGTCGACTCCGACAACCATCACATACAGATCATATCTACCAAGACCAGGGGTGTGGAATTAAATAAAACACTCAGATGTTCGCATAATCAAACCTACACATGCACAATTGCTCATGCTAAAATGCAGTTCATAAATATTTCTTGGCCTACTTCTGTAGGTTTTTGTGAATTCAAGAAAGTTGTATATCTGTACTTAACGCAAGGGCATATACCATGGGTGAACTTTTGAGACTTTCTTTAATAATTGGGCCCCTAATTAGCACGGGCATTAACCATGACCTTTTATGTTTGTGAAAATTATGTCTCTGTCTCTCTGTCTTTCGGCTGTCTTTACTGTGAGTGACAGCATTCAGCTTTTTCTCATGGAGCATTACACCACACAAAGAAGTTTGGTTCAGTGCCAGGAAATACTGTGATAATGTGAGCTTTATTAGGCCAAAAACAATGTTTGTTATAATGGTGAAGGCCCAGCAGCTCCCACACTAATAACGTTTTACAAACACCATGCCAAAACAAGTCACACAGACAAAAACAAAACACTGACCATTAATTTCAGACCTGCTGGCTTTGCCAATGCTTGTTTTTTTATGTTTTAGCGCCTTGAGACCCTCCGGGTAAGTAGTGCGCTATATAAATGTCTGTGATTGATTGATTGATGTTTTCCACAATCTTATAGAAACTGGTTACATTGATTTTCAACTATGAATATCTTTGGGAAATGCTAGCATACATCAACACATTTTACTAAATGATGTTGCAAAGAAGTGGTAGTTAAACTTTTACAGTAATTTAGCCAAATATTTTTCCGACATATATTTTTTTGTTAAAAACATTTTTTATGCAAAGACTCCTCAAGCTTGCTTTCAAGCTTCTGAAAATCTTTGCATCTAATCACAGAGCATTCTGGGAGCATTATACATAGCCTCATCTTGCTAAACTTTGAAAACGTGCGTACACATTTTTATACTAGAACCACTGTCAGTAGTGAAGTCCGATCTTCCAACATTTACTTACTTAGGGCACTCACCTTAATAATAAAGGCTTTGCATTAATAAACCATAAATTCAAGTTTGAACAGCATTAACACATGGACCGAAATATTAACTTCAGACAATGCTCTTCCCTTATCCATAATGTGTTACTGTAAACTGGCAGCCAAAGAGTTTGTGCTGTAGGGGGCTGGGCCTACTTGTCCCAAGGACAAAATACACATTAAAGCTTGTTGCCCTTGACCCCAAACAATATGTCCTGGGCGTTGGGCTATAGGAATTCCACATCCTTACAAGACCCCCTTGAAATTACACCCACTGACCCCCCTCCCCTTTCTCACCCCATTGTTGGATATTACTTGAAATACCCATTAGGATTTGGAATAGGTGCTAGTTTCTGTATATATTTGAAGGATTTTGTGTAATAGTTGGGGATTTGTACCCAACCACTGCTTCTCTTAATTACGTTTTGTATTTGTTGCTGCATGAACCTTATCCTAGGTCCAATCAACCCAACTATGATGCTATTGTCTATGATCATACTCTTGTTTGCCTATATAGACTTAAATGCAACTTATGTATGAAATGTAGTGCCCATAATGGTACCTATACTTTCCTTTTGTATGTTACAATAAAACTCAAGAAATATTTATGGAAATAAAAAGATAAGTCAAAGTGGAGGTTTGGTCCATATCCAAACCAAGTTTAGGCAAGGCAATACAAGTTTTATAAAGCTAGAATAAACAAACATTTTATTAGTTGATAAAAAGTTTCTTAACACAAAAACGCCCCAAAAACAAAGCACACAGCTAGTCAAGTGTATTTAATGAGGGAAGTTGTCAATGGATGAAGAAACAACAAATTGAGTCACCTCAAATCACCAGTTCAATTCAGTAGGTCATTGTTTGAGCTAGTCAATATAGGCTCAGAAAGATCACTCTGCTTCCAGCGAGTCACAGACTTATCTATCCCAGAACGTGAATCTAGAGATTACCTTGTACATCCCTGAAAGGTTGTACTACTTTACTTCAAGGTCTCGTTAAGGAGCAGTGTCCCTGGCAGCGGTATGCTCCCAAAATGTCCATACCAGAACACCCCTTCTGATACTCAGCAATGACATGGATCTTGCACTGGCAAACCATCTTACGGCTAGAAAACGCCCAGGGTCCTTTAAGGAATCTTTACACTTCATTGCTATCAATTGCCAAACAAGTCTATTAGCGTGACCTTCAGTAAGAATGGTGCTAGCAGGAAAGGCAGCACCTACTGTGAACAGTAAACAAAACACTTACTGGCCTCACCCCCTCTTTCCTTGACAGTTTCTTAACTGGGTCTTTCTGTGAGGTGGGCAGATGGTCCACTTTGAGTAGGTTAGGTTAGGTTAATGACATTTATTAAGCGCATGGTTGCACAGAGAACAGTGCGTCCCCGCGCTGACAGCCCTATCTGCAGCTCATCAGCTGGATCACAGAAGGAGTGTCTGGCCTCCTATACTGAAGTTAGCTGGGGAAAAGGTGGGTTGTTTAATTAATCTCTCCATTTGCAGAGCACGAGTGCAAACAGCTGTTGGGAAAGAAATGTGAATATTCTCTTTGTTCACATGGGAGAAAATCAAATAGGGGTAATATTTGAGGCCATTAAGTAGAATGTCTTTACCCCACCATGTAGGATTTTCTAAGCACAAAGATCTCTGGGTGCTATTCACTTACAAGTCACTCAACTAGAGTCGGGAGGATATCCTTTCACAGTAAAAGAGGGTGTGCTGCAGTGTGTGAATTTTGAACTAACTTGGAGGAAATTGCCTATAAAAAGTTCACTGTCATGATTGGATAAGATCATCTTACTGCTTCCTACAAAGGCAGAGGGGTCTGTACCAAGAAAGAGGTGTGATATGGTGTGGCTGCCAACTACCTACAAAAAGCCTGAATCCTGTATGGCTTCCAGAGATGACTGACCCGGAGGTTCTCTCTTTCTTTTCAGACTCTTTTCCTCTTGTGGTGGAGAAAGCATCCTTGAGGAGTACTATGAAAGTGTTTACCAAATGGCCAGCATCCTGTTGCGACAGGCCTGAAAATTTACTAGAGCTTGAAATGATCTTTCAATAAGAAGAAATACCACACCCACACACATCCATCTCCCCCCCCCACTCAGATAGAGTGTGAGGCTTTGTGAAACTGTTTGTCTGATGTTCTAGTCTAAGTAAAGAAATCACACGCCAAGGTACGCTGCCAGGTGCTGTTCTGAGTGTTTTCACGAGGAACTAACGTAAAGACGACTTTGTAACAATTTCAATGGCAGAAGATTTCTTAAACGGCCGGGAGGCCCCAGCAACCCGGATTTTCCAAAAATTAACAAGCACAGCAGAAAATGCAGCAAGTAGCTCCACAGCGAATGACTCAGAGACAACCAATATAAAACAAAAAAGTCTCCTTTTGGAAAGATTAAGGAAGAAAGAAGTAAGCGGATGGGGGGGGGGCGCAACTTCAATGCAAAATTATTTGGAAGTTGACCGTATCCCACGTGGTCTGAGAATCTTCATCATTCCAACTTTATCTAGCCCTAAGCCTCAAGTATTGAAAGAATGGATGGACAATACAAACACGTGCCCCAAAACAATGCTACAGATACTCATGCGCAGCACGTGGGAAGAACACAAGGACCTGATGGCACAGATCACCAAAGTTATTGATGAATTAAAAATAGAAAAAGACGGAGGGGCGTGTTTTAGACGCCCGCGAAGATGGCGGCCTGAGCCCGTGTCTCTTCCCGAGAGAACGCCAGAAATTTATATTTCTTACTTAACTGCATGGATCATGCTCATACACGTTAACTGATCTGCATCGGAACGCTGCCGACACACAATGAGACTGGTTTGAGTGTACCAGAGACCAGCGAAGACTGCTTTTTTGCCTCCGACCTCCGCTGATAGGCAATGGGCGGCCTCGCATCGGGCGGAATCGGACGGCATCACGCTAATACTGGATGCCACATGTGAATGCTACACAATGAGGAGGAGCGGTCCTTGCAACATACCGTGACGGCAACCCCAGCAACCAACAACCAGCATGACCGCGACTCAGTAAGGGCTGCAGTGTGAATGTGCTCTAAACTACGCGCTAGAGTAAAATGGTGGCTGTGCCCGTGAACCGAGGCAGTGCCTACAAATGCTCTCATGAGTGTACACCTGCACCAAGCATGTTCCGAGAGCTTCTTTAATGCTCCTATTCTCTACCTGGCTGCACCCTGACTTTAGGATCGATATAATTGCATAATTGCTTAGAGGAGCAAGAATCACAAAATGGCGGCCAAAAACAGCAAGGGAACTGGCGCGCAACCACTTAATTAATTTGAAAGTCACTCGAGGTCTAAGCGCATTATGCCATTTCCAGATGCTCTGTGCCAGATGGGACAGCTGTGTAGAGTGCGTTCCTCCCTGTTTCTGGATATAGTACATTGCGGTCATGTTGTCCGTCCAGACTCTTTGTCTGGGGGAGGTGCCTCCCCGGTTGTTTGGGAGTTGGCTCTTTTACGTGCGTTGGCCACTACCAGTGAATTAAGTGGTAACTGCCCTTTGAATGTAAGTAGGGTCTGTAGGGGCTGCCCTATACTTTTTTTCTATTCTGGGGTTGATTACCCGTGCCCTGGCTGTGTCCTTAAATATGTCAGATGCATGTTTCAGAACTCCCTTTAACATGGGGAGTGTTTTGACACTTTTGTCTGATGTAGGGAAGGTGTCAAACAAGAAGTCTTCTTCAACAGGGTCGTTATGCATATCCACATTGTGGAACTGTGCAGCCCTGTCTATGAGCTGATTAAAAACTACATTGTCATCAATAGGAGACGGCCTAGTAGGATAAGAGGACATGTCAGGGATGGGATGGGTGTTGTAAGGGTCAGTAGGCTCTTCCCATGGTTCCTGTGGTTCAGGGTCCTGTGAGAAGTCATATTGAGGCTGTGGCTCATCCCCTGTGTTACCCTCGTCATTCCAGTGATGAGAGGGAGAGTAAGGAATATAAGGATTGAAAGGAGTAGTAGGCATGATAGGTTGAAAAGGAATGAAGGGTCTAGAAGGAGAAGTTCCAAAGTCCTTTTTCTTTAGTGGAATAGGGGACTGAGGTTCAAAGTCCAAAGGCCTCTTTTTCCTATGCAGGATGGTAACTTTACCAGTCTGTGGGTCAATAAAAATGTGTGCTTGGTCGTCAGAGGGATCTGGGTGGAAGAGTTCTTCCTCAACAGTCCTGGGTTGAGTCTTAGGCTTTGGTTTGTAGACTTTTTTTTTAAACACTTTCTTTTTATTGTGATGAAGTGACAAACATTGGAATAAACCAGAGCAGAAGTTATCCTTGATCCAAGGACCTGAACGTCAGCCAATAGAACACAGCCATTCAGCCCACATCCCGCGGGCCGGGCGGCAGTATGAAGTAAAAGGATGGGCTCCGTAGCCCGTATAAAACGACAGATGCGCCTTGGAGACCGCCAGGTAAAAGTACATCATCACTTTTTTATATTTATTTTTTTCCCACTAGGAATTGAACACTGCAATGTAATGCAAACCCCCTCCCCCCTCCCACAATACCACCCCCCCCACAACCAACATTGTAGACGACTAGGTTTAGGAACCGACTTTTTCGGCTCGGGCCTTTTTTCGGGTCGACGCGTTTTTTGTGCTCCGTTGGCTTCTTCGGAGAAGTGTTGTCTCCCGAGTCGATGTCTTTGTTGGGATCGACTGGAGTCTTGTTTTTTCGGCTGAGGGTCCTTTCCGGAGTCGATTGTCTTTTTTGGATCGACTGGTGTCTTCGGATCCGGTGTTTTCGGTCCGAGAGGACGTTCTGGCTTGGACGTGTGTTTCGGTACAGCGCCTTTTGTCAGGTCGACGTTTCTCGGTGCCGAAGGCTTGTTTGGGTAGGCGACCTTCTTTGGGTCGGCGCCCTAGGGTTGTGTGGCCTTGTTCGGGTCGACAACCGGTTTTGGGTCGACAAGTTTGGGCTGCACGGCCTTCTTGGGGTTGACAGTCTTTTTCTGCTCGACGCTCTTTGGCTGTATGGCTGCTTTCGGGTTGGCGACATTCTTTGGCTCTGGAACCTTCTTTGGGACGATGTTACTGGGCCCTGGGGATTCTGAAGGTTTCGGTTTCGGTTTCAGAGCCGAGCCGGATGGCGGGGCAGTCGAAACTTTTTTATGATCTTGGCTAAGGCCTTTTGGCGATGCCTTGACCGGAGCCGTTGTTATTGGGGTAGATGGTGTTGGGGGCAGGGTACTCACGATTTGCCCCGGTGGGATCTTGTCATCGGAGTCCGAGTAGCCCTCCACAGTGACGATCTCTAGGTCCGAGTCTGGCGCTCCTTGTAGTTCTTGTTCGTCATCGAGGATGTTGTCCGGGTCTGGTGCCCGTCGCTGCATTTCTTGCCTGGCTGCACGTCGGTTCCGAATAGTTTTCTTGGATCGAAACTGTGCACAGGCTGGACAGCTTTCCTCTTTATGGTCTTGGGAAAGGCACTTGTTGCATACTGAGGGCTTATCAGAATGTGGGAACTTGGCGTGGCATTGCAGGCACCTTTTAAACGGGCTTCTTTCATCGACGGTCGGCTCATGTGGCGTCGAAAAGGCCCAACGGCCCGCCTCGACGCCGCTTGGAGATGGAAGGCTGGATCGAGTAGAGAGGTACCGATCGAGAACAATACCGTCGAATCGAAGGCCTTTTGGCCTTTAGAAAAGTTTTTTTTTCGCTTCCAAAATTGGAGTATAGGAGTTTGCATCCGAACCCAATGGCGGAAAAAAACAATCTGAGGATGGAGAGGATGCCCATGCGCACTGTAGTCCAGGGGAGGAGTCACCTATCTTGTGATACTTCGAAGACTCTTCCAAGACAACAAGTGCAATCATCCGGACCCAACACTAGGCGGCGATCTATGCACAAGATATGAATTCAGCAGCCCACATGCCCCGAACACATAGCTCATGTGAACTTAGCCATGAGGAGAGATTTTTCTAGTGTTAAGTTGAGCGATTTGATGTCTTCTATTGAGAGGATCTTTAATATAGTTTGTGTATCATCTGCATACATATGATACTGTACATTTGAGAAGCTAAGCATTTCAGTGAGTGGTTCCAAGAATAAATTGAAAAGTGTAGGCGAGAGGGATGATCCCTGTGGAAATCCTAAAGTGACTGGGACAGGTTTGGACAGGCCTTGATTTACTTTGAATCGTTGTGATCTGTTTTGAAGGAATGAGGTGAAGCACTTTAGAAACAGTCCAGATAGTTCCATTCTGTTTTTCAGTAGGTTTAGCAAGTTGTTGTGTTTGACTGTGTCAAAAGCCGAAGATAGGTCGAGCAAGATTAGCAAACAGGCTTCGTTTTGGTCAAGGATTTGTAGTGCATCATCCATTATGTGGGTCATGGCTGATTCCATACTGTGCACTGCCCGGAAGCCGGACTGGTATTGACTGTAAAGATTGAAATGGTCTATGTGATTGCCAAGCTGAATGTGTACACATTTTTCTAAGAGTTTGGCCAGGGTAGGGATGTTGGATATTGGGCGCTAATTATTTAAGTCCATGGGGTCAGCCATTGTCTTCTTTACGATGGGGGATACCTGGCCGGATTTAAGGATTTCACGGATGAGTCCTTGGTGGAGAGAAGTATTTATAATCGTGGTCCACAGTGGCAGTAGCAGTGGAATGAAGACTTTAATGCAATTTCCGGGCAGAGGGTCTGTGAAGTGAATGGTGGGATTCAGAGTTATGAGTATTTTGAGTATAGCTTCTTCACTGTAAGTATTGAAGGAGGACCAAGAGGCGTTATATTTTAGGTCAAACTTTGGTGAACATCGGGGTGGGACTCCAGGAAGCGATGATGAAGTATCAAGGTGTGTGTCGGAATACGTTCTGAAGTTATTGAGTAGGTCCTTTTTTATGGTTTTCGGTCTTCAGAGTGAAGGAGGAGGCAAATGCTTTGCAATTGGGGTGCGAGCCAGAATTGGCGTGGGACGAGTGAGGTGCAGCCTTAGATTGTGTTTTGATTCGATCGAAAAAAAATTGGGACGATTCCTGGCTTGGACTAATTGATTACTGAAAAAGTCTGCTTTAGATCGTCTGATCTTTCTGTAGTAGATGTTTCTCCTCGTTCTTAGCAACTTGAGGTGGTTGGCGGATGGTGCACATCTCCATCTTCGTTCAATTAGTCTAAGGGATGGTCTGTCCTCATGGAGTCTTCCATCGTACCAGGGTTTAAAGTTTTTTATGGAGACTCTCTTCCATTGTAAGGGAGTAACCTTATCCAGAACCATGTTCATTGTGTGGAAGTAATGGTTGGTAAGATCTTGAACATCCGGTAGTCCTACTGGGGGGAAGAAGGATATTGGAACTGGAGGTTGCGATTATGTTTGTAACAATATTTTTCAGATCCCTCTTCCATATTTTAGTTCTCATGGGTTGAGCAGAGTTAAGTTTTACTGTTTCTTTGATGAAGAAGGTGATGATGTGCTGGTCAGACCAATCACATGGTAGGATCGTATTGAGCTGGGTGGATTCGGCCTTAGAGATGACTAAGTCAAGGATTGAGCCTTTATCATGTGCGGGGCTATTACAGATTTGGGTGAAGTCCAGGTCAGAGAGGAAGGTTTTGAGGCTATTGACCGCGGAGTCATTAGGGTCGTTCCAGTGGAGATTGACGTCTCCGAGAAATATTTGGGAGTTTTGTTGTCCGCCATTAGTAGAAACAATGTCCATGAGATGTTTGATGAATGGGAGGTTAATACCTGGTGGATGATAGAGAGCAAATTGGTTTGTTATTACTAGTGACGTCTAAGCATAGTTGTTCACAAGAGGGGAATATTGGAGATTGGGAGCGGGTCACCGAGAGGTTGTTCCTGTGAAGGCAAGCAATGCCACTTCCTGGCCTGTCAGTTCTGTCTAGTCTGAAGACATCATGGCTTGGGGGTACCAGTATGTCGAGTGTGTGAGTAGGAGATTCATTTAACCAGATTTCGGTCAGAATTAGTAGATCAGGTGCATGTGTAAGTAGGAAGTCAGCTAGATCAGCTGCATGTCTTGATGCAGATCTACAGCTTAGGAGTATGCATTTGAGACGGGGCTTGTTATGGGTTGTGTTGGGTTCTTGGGTAAATAGTTCTCCATGCTTGCTGTTACTACATTGCGTGATCTTAAGTGATCACCAGTAATCGTGGGCATATCTGACAACCTTGATGGTGTTGCTCATCCTCTGTGACTACTGTCTTCATGTTATAAAAATTCACCTTAGGTACTAGCTCTACAAACTCTGCATTTGCATGCTGTTCGACATGTAGAAATTTTGCAGTCAGTCTCTAACAACAATTGTGGATGATTACCTAACTGAGCTTCAGCATTGCTGTGTGGAGCCCCGGAGTACTTTATCCTACACTCCCTTCATAATTAATGTTATATGAATGTCTTGCACATCCTGGATGATAGCTATTCTAGATGCTTAATTACCTCTTGAGTGTATGTTCGTTCTGAGCTTTGACTTTCTCGTTACCAGTGTTCTCTTGACTTCATCAACCCTGCCACCTATCCCAGCTAGACCCTCAACACTTCCCTCACGGGATGGTTGGTGCATTGGTGGTGGTATCAGTGGCGATTTTGGTGGTATTGATGGTGCTGGTGGTATTAATGTTGGTGGTAGATGGGATCGGTGGTGGCACTATTAGGGGTGGTATTGGTGTTATTTCTGGGGTTATCTATGATGGTATTAGTTGGTAGGTGCTGTAAAGAGCTGGGGAGTGGAGCAAGCCTAACGGCTAGGGCGGTCAACCTTGAATCTTGTGAACCGAGTTCAAGTCTCGGCAATGGCGATCAACATCCTGTGATTCTGGACAAAGCACTTAATCTCCCCATGCCTAAAAAAAATTAATGTGTCCTCGTGTAACGCAACTGGTGCTCGTGTAAAGCGCTCTGATACCAGATACCTTCGGGTCACGTTTCGCTATATAAAACAATGTAAAAAAAAAAAAGTAGGGTCTGTTGAAACATTTTGTGCGTTATGTTCATTTGAAGAGGCTGTAGCATTTACTTTGGGTTTAAAAGGTTGATTTGTGTAGCCATTGGTGCTGTGTTGGCTGGGTTCAAGTATGGTGTGTCTACTGTCTTTCGTCATGTTGATGACAGTGGGGTTCTGTAGTATGGTTATGTGGTATGTCTAATATTTTCAGTTGTGATGAGGCGACTACAGTTGTTTTGTGGTGTTTAAGGGTGACATCATTTATACGGCCGTTGCTGCAGTGTTTATTGTGTGACAGAGCGGTGTCTGCATTTCTCATTAGGTTTGTGGTGTTGCTGCAGATTTGGAACGCCTTCGTTATTACACCGTCAGTGTTCTTGCTTCTATAATATGAGCTGCGGATGCTGGGTGGTCTCCTTCATTCATTGTGGATCGCTCCCCAAACAGTTGCTCCTTTGAGCAAGATCTCTGAAACACTGCTACTCCTTTTCTTTTGTCAACAAACCCACATTCTGAACTTAATGTTCCATAACCTCTCGGATGAATGCTGGATGCCGCCTCTCCTGGCTCCTCCACAGACATGATCGCTATCACACTCCACAGCTCGCGCTCATGTTTGACTGCTCATCTGCCTAACCAATCCGCGCGACCCTTCTCTCCTCTGAAAAGGTGCCACCAGCCCCGCTACATCCTCATCCAACTCAAACAGCCTTTATTTATTGAATGTGTTTCCTAGGGTTGACTGAAACTGCTGTATGAACTGGCATGACTACGCGGATCCACAGCCAATTTGTAACAACCACAATCACACTCTGACTCCAAACACAATGTAACCTTGGTCCCAGTTTCCCTTTTAGTTATAATATTAAGTGTGATAACATTTGTGGGCAGGCAAGCCATGACTACTGTAGCTCCAGATCTCCAAAGAGCATTTTTTGCCTCCTGAGCAAATTTCAATTTCCATGCATATCCTTTTCAACAAAGCTCAACCTCTAATTAGAGCATTATGCATACCCTATAAACGTACCCCCAAACACAGCGGATTTGCACAAACTCATTCTAACAAAACAATAACCGAGTAACACATTGTACAGGCATATAAATAGATATGCATTGCCATATACGAATTATGCATGCAGTGGGGCTTTAATAGTGTATCAAGCTGTTTCTTTAACTTTCCAATCCTAATAAATACACCACTGTAAGAGAAAGTAAATAATAAATCAGATTAGTCTAAGTGTAAAAGGATGGAAAAGCGACAGTGTTTGCTTAAGCTTCAGAAAGCTTGCAAAGTAGTAATCTTTGGTAGATTCGAAGTTAAAATCCAAGAAATGTTGCAGCTGCAATACCACGAGCCCCAAGTCTATCTCTTCAATAAGGCATATGTCGCATATGTAATTCGGTCCAATCCCGTGGATGGCACCCTTTGCAAAACAGTTAGAAAATCTGTCAGTTTCCCCACCAGGAAGGCAAGTGTCAGCAGGCCCTTGTCACCCAAAAGGGCATAGCAAGCCCAATCAGTAAATAAAACATTAAGACGCTTAATCAACCGTAGAAGGCAAACTGCAGTATTAAAGAAATAAGGAATTAATATTACAACAGATCGGATGTCCATAAACAGGCTCATTACCTCGAGGACATATTATAATTGTGTATTAAGTAATAGAGGCTGCTGAGGTGAAACTCAAGAAAAAGAGTGACTTGCCAAAAACTTTAACCAGCTTTCGTCTTAAAATCCAAACACGTGTGATTTGGTAAGGTATACAGAGATGCCGCTAAAGCATTATACAAACGTTCAGAAAAAAAGTATAATAAAAGGGTATACGTTTTCTGCATCCAATAGGATAACAGAAAGCAGCTGCAACAGGATTTCTTCTTTCTTCCCGACTGCCTTTGTAGCAACGTTTTGGATACAATCACAACTTGCCTGTGAGGTTCCTAAGAGGCCTGTGCTTTCCCATACAACGATAAATGCCTTTCTGCTAGACCTCTTGTCACCTATCCCTTCCCTGACAATTCCATGCCAGGCAGCCGGAGCACAAGTAGGCGTAGTAGCACTAGTAGGTGTAGGTAGAGACGCAGGCAGGACACCACCACTGACAGAAAGAATGGCAATTGCTCTAGTGCACAGGGAAATGTATTGATTGTGGAGAACAGTATAAAGGAATAAAGAGCTGAAGAGACCAGCTATCCTGTCAGTGGGTTTCATCCAAACTATCAGGAAAGCAAATACAACTTTTCATAAAGAACCTTAAATTCGAAATTACAAATGTAAAGAACTAGATGCCAACATATGCCACAAACACCCAAAGAAGTACTTGTGAAAGAACACCTCACATGTATATAGTCGCCTATCACAATGCTCATAACAGCACCTGCCATCAGGATAGGCCACACAGAAAGATAATACAGAACACAGTAGACAGAATATATCACATACACTCACAACACATTGCTGGCTTCCATTGGGTTCCAAGGAACTCCCCCCAAACTATGCCACATACAGAGAGTAGAACACACTAAGTCTCTCAGTAACTAAAAGCTGGAGAACACGGAGAGAAAATGTCACATTCTTCTAACACATCACAGATTTGCCATTTAGAGGTCCTCACATCACTCCTTACTGCACTGGCCACTGACAGCAGCCACAAAAAAGCAAAATAACTGAGCATGTTTTACATATATCCATTGAACGCACAACACAGACACTAATCCCACCAACCACAAAGCAAATGCCTGCATCACTAAGAACACATTGGACTAAACATCACATGGAAACCTCTAACACAGATCAAAGGACCCATGTGGCCTGAAAAAACAGGTTCAGGCTATCTCAAACTACCAAGGGGCATGTAACTGAACTAAGAGATGTAAAAGTAAAGAATAACGTTCTCTGGCCTGATACCTAATCATATGTCCATCGATCAGTGGACAAAATATCGCTATTCAACGATCTGACATGCCGAGATTATCATTTTTTAAAGGAATGTAAGACCCAAATGGAATATTATGAAATACTTACACAGAGAGAGCAAGCACACAATACCCAAAACATATCATCACAGGACGTCCCAAGACAGTTTTGGCTCTGCAGAGGTAAGAACGGAAATATGTGGAAAAGCACACCTGAACAGTTGTCAACATTATGAGGGCATACTAATGGCAGCCTGTGCGCAATATAAAGATGAATAGCATTAAAGATTATATAAATACCACTAAATATCAGGCACTAATGAGAGATGTGTGTTGAAAATAAACCACTGAGTAACATGCTCAAACATGGTTCACCTATATACTTGAGGCCACCATGCATAGATATTTTCACTAGCAGCATTGCAAAACAAACTCAGACAATACAACTCTATCCTGTTCTGCATCATACCCAGTATACCAGCAGGCTAACATATACAGTGCTCCCAATCATTCACCTCTAGCTTGATGTACAGCATGCAGTAGTTTAACAGTGGTGATGTTTTTGAAGTGTCTCACAATTTGTTTCGCGCTAGTCATCTGGTGTTTTGATTTTGGAAGTAGGTGCATCCTGGCTGACATGAGCAAGCACATTTACTCTCTGTAAAAGAGAAGTGTTATTTTCTATACTGCCATAACTGTCACTTAGCTATGGCAGCTGTAAGTAAATATGTATGACAGTATTTGTGTATGCAGTGTTTATATAGCAGGAACCTATCTGTGCTGCGTGAACTACGACTTTGGCGTAGTTCTACAAGGTTTGCTTTCCCACCCACGGCTGATACAGGTGAACTTGGTTCAATGCGCCAAGGCTGAATGTGAAAGACAGGTTATTGGAAAGGTACAGAACCCCACCCAATACATTGTTGAAGTAGAGTTATTGCTTTTGAGTTATTAACAATCCCTGCAGTGGGATCAGGGACACTGTGGTAACAGAAACAAACCTAGTTCGGTATTCACAGTATCCCACACACACTTTACTAAAAAGAATAGACACTTAAATCAAAGCATTTATTACAAAAGAGCAAACCTGTTTTTCAGTGCGTCTAAAAAAACGGCACAGGGTATCATAAAACTGCAAGAAGCAACGTTGTGAACAACGAGAATAAAATGAACATTTCTAAAAGGATTATAAGGTCATCTGAAAATGAACTCCCTAAAACCGACTTATATGTGCTACATTAAGAGGGCATGGAGAGCAGAGCATTCAAATTGCAGTCTAGAGTTTTAGGGAGAAGAGACGCGCTGCATACTTTGTTGACAGCTAGAGCTGTTGTTGTCAGTGGAGATGTGAAGGCAGTGTTCCCTGCAAAGAGCAAACATGCTGCGGTAGAGTCCTTCCTCCGGGACTCGACTTTATCAGCATTAGGCAAGATGTAGTATCTTTGAAGTGCACTGACAGTAGGTGGGATGGTCTCTGGTACAATACTATGTGATAATCTGGGCAAAGGAACTCTGCTGACAAGGGGTCATGTGGCAGCTCTTACATATACTAAATCTTATCAGAGATTGGAATTTCTGACACAAGTTTAGCAATGTCTGACACAGATTATGTGCATCAAGGTGCACATCCCAGGCGCTTCCTTATGAACATATAAGGTGAAAGGACGTGAATTTGGACCACACAATTTTGGTTATATGTCTGTATTTGTTCTTATTTGACTTTGATATGGTGAGAAGTAAGCACTTGTCCTAGACTGATGTTCCATTAGTGTTATATCTATTTCAGTATCCGAATGACTTGACACTTTCACAGTTCTTAAAAAGATACAGTCAGATGCAATTTGCGTCAATCTGAGACATGACAATGATTCTGCAAACATCAGGAAAGATGGCAACTTACAGTACCTAAGAGGAAGTTGAGGCCTACTCAAAAATAGAGTCTTTACGTCAACTGAAATAGAGCAGAGCGCAGCACAGGGTCAAACAAAAGTATACAGTAAACATGTGATTGGAGGGTAACTATTTATGTGCAGGATCCTAGGACTGTTGCAAAAAGTAATGGTATAAAAAGTAGGCAGAAATATATTCACACCTACTTTTGCAACTTTAGGTTGCATGTTTTCTTAACCGCCTCTACTTCAGGACATATTTCCACTGCACAAAAAGTTATATTAACTTGAATATCTAAAGTGTTTTAGGAATGAGATCTTAAAACCAAATTTGCATCATACAGGTAGCATGGGCCGAAATGTCCAGCAGTGAAGTTAAATGTGTCATCCATGACTCGTCTAGTGGTTTTGAAATGTATTCTTCCTGAGTTCAACTAAAGTGCATTCTGATGATATTCACATTTCTGCCAAGATCACAATTCATTGGCACCTTTTACTGGCTCAGCCTATCGGCTGCCAATTTAAGGCAGTGGCAACATAAAGCCCATTATGGGAGAAGAAAGCCCTCGGGAGCTGCCAAGTTTGGCACTCCATCCCCATTCAGAGATGGGGGCCAGAAGACCATGGCTCTACAGGATGTCTGGACCAAGTGTCAACTCAGGGAAGGAGATTTCATCTAAAGCTAAAAAAAGATTAACTGCACTGGACATTTTCAACCCTCAGTTTCCGAGCCTAAAAGAAAAAAGAAATGAGTGGGACCCACCTCTAACTTCCAATTGACAGAGTTCAATCGTTGGTCAACCACATGGAGGACAGTGCCTTTTTTAGGTCTCGCCTAAGTGAAAGCTGCGCACTGCGCAGCTTTTCGCGCAGGCGAAAACCTAATGAGAATACTATGTGGCTTGGGAATCCGCCCTCTGTTCCATTGGCTAGCTCCATAAATGGAGGCTAGCCATTGGACCAGAGATCTGTCCGTCATGGCCGGACCAGATTCGTGGGCGTTCCCGCGATTTCTTCCCTCTCCACCGTTTTCTGAGCATCATTGCGGCGGTGGGTGTGTGCTATTTTTTTTTTTTCGTGTCGGCCTGTTTTGTTCTTTTTAGAAGTGTCTGTTGCTGGAGTTGGTTGCAAGATTTAAGTTCCCACGAAGCGATCAGGTAAGGAGCATTTTCTTTATAATGTGTTTTCCCTTTGTATGTTTACGTATTTTGACGTTTTCGTGTTTGGATCGATATTTAAAATTGATTGTTTTGACGAAAGTGCTATTGCTATGTACATCATTTGAATACGGCACGGTGGGGCACGCTTCTCCGGTAAGCTCATTTCAAATGGCAGTTGACGATGTATCAATGTAGTGTTATTAACGTAAATACCATGATGGAGTACTGGTATGTGTTGTGCTATGTGGATGGATATGGGGCGGGTGGATATGTGTGTGATTCGGGAGGCAGAAGATTGAGTTGAAGCGGGTTAAGGAGATGGAGAGACATGCATAGAGGTGCTGCTGTGTTTCGAGGGAGGGGAGTATGATGGAATGCTGGAAGGAAGCTCGCTTGATAGGAGTAAAGAGATCTGGGTGATAGGATGTAATAGAGTGAATTGTAAGGAGGGGTTGGTGGGGGGTATTTGGGTTACAGACGGTAATGAGGATTGTGTAGCGAGGGGATATGCATAAGGAGAAGTGGGAGTAAGATTGGATTTTGAAGGTGTAAGGTTGCCTAAACGAGAAAAGTAAAGACAGGCCTGGGTGATAGGATGTAGAAGACGGGTGTTGAGTGTCAGGAGGTGATACGATCTGGAGTGTAGAGGTACATTTGAGCTAAGCGCCACTGATCACTGCTCTTGGCTGTGTGACGGGGTGGAGCTGGTGAGCATCGGAGCAGAGCTCACGATGAAGAAGGAGGAACCCGATCCAGTGCACTCAGAAGCACACAGCTGCACGGAGCCACCCAGGGCTCCTCCAGCTCAGCTCCTTGGTAAAGCACGGGCACCCAGAGGCTTGGCTCGGGCCGGAGACTCCCGGGACCCCAATCTCTGGCATGAGAGAGCGTTCACTATCGCTGTGTATGAAGAGGCACGAAATGATTCCAGGCAACATGGGGGGTCCGGTCACCCCACTTCAGGAGCAGAGGCGGTGACCCAGAGGGCCACCCGGCTCAGGCGGTGGCACCTTCACTGGAAGAACTCTTAGTTTGTGCATCGCCCCCCTTCAGCTGTTTATGAATTAATCTAGAGGGACGCATGGACCGCAGGAGGCAGCAGGGCAGCCCTGCAGAGACAGGGAGGGCAATGACAGGCACGAGGTGCTGACACTGAGGAGGGGGCAGCAGAGAAGACACGAGGGCGCTGCTACCCCCGGCCGAGGCGGCATGGAGGCTCGTCCAGGTAAGGGCTCGCAGTACCTTTATTTACATTGAAGACGGTCGCAGTACTTTTATTTACAGTGAATCTACGGTCGAGTCAATCAGCTCTGGCCAAACCTAAACGAATCTACAAAGTCAGGGAAAGGGGGTTGCGCCTTTTTCTACCTGGCAGCTAAAAGGTGGAATGACCTACCTAACGACCTAAGACACACCACAAACTATCTTCAGTTTCGAAGAAAACTGAAAACACACCTCTTCCCTAAAACATAACCCTTCTGCACATGCCTTCAGTAGTCCCTTCGGTTCATAGCGCCGTGATATTCCCCGGGATGAGTGTCGCGCTCTATAAATACCGCAAATTGAAGAGAGCACATGGCATTAGTGGGCGTTGTTATTTACATCACGAGATTAAAAGGCATTAATGAGCACTGTGCTGGGATCTATGGGGGTCGTCTGGGATCCTGGACCATCTTCTCAGGAGGAAACTTGCCATTTTTAGAGCCTGGGGTACTTTTGAAGATCAAATGAATGGAACTTGAAGTTTCATATTGAGGACTGCTTTTGGGGTCATTGCGGTCTTCGGTAAAGCGTTAATGATACAGCAATGACAGTTCCCGCAAAAACTGCGTGAGATGGTGGATGTTCCTACCCCCAGGGAAGGGTGCAGTGTTTTTTTATTTTTATTTTATGCGTTTTTATATAGCGCGGACGTTACCTGAAGGTGTCAGAGCGCGTCACAATAGGAAGAGTAATGATACATGAGGAGAGTAGTTCCAGGACGGTGATACTCACCTCATCTTCTAATGCAGACAGGAACCTACAATAAACTGCGGGCACTTATAATGTCCCTAGCATCTTCAGGGATGACGGCAGACTATATAATAAAATATATCCAATGCCGAATATGTTCATACTGCAGAGGACCACGGACGCGCTTCGGTACAAGCGATTCCCATTCCCAGTCACGTTTTACACATAATTCAAAGAAGTTAGAAAAGACTATTTGTCAAAAGCAATACCAAAAGCTCAAACTTTAACAAAGGCGTAACCATTGCATTGTAAATGCTTGTTTCATATAATGTTGTATTTTCGAAGGATAGCTTTTAACACGCATTACAAACCTCTGTGTCTGTTTTTAACCTCAGATCCCTAGTTCTGATTCTCTTAATTGCTGTGGCATTTCTTTTAATAAATGTTTGGCTATCCTGGTGTAGTTAATATGTATGTATTTTCTTTTTGTCTTTCTTTTTGCCTTTCTTTTTTTAAAAATTTTTTTTTTTAAAACCTTTATTGAATTATCAAAGCATTACAAGCGCAGGCCTACAACCACAGGGGCCGGCCGCAAACTCAGGATATAGATTCAGGAAGCATGCAAATGTATACGACCGCGTAATATCAACGAGACAAGCATAGCTTATGATTGCATGTGCCATTAAGCAAAGGATATCAAAGGTTTCATTTTTTTGGTTATGAAGAAGCAGTAGTGGCTGCACGATCGATGGCGTCACACCATAGAATAGAATTAAGAAGAGATGGGGGGGACGCAACCCGCAATGTAATCAGAACCAGGTGATGAACATTACAGCCTTAAACATACTACGCCCGCTAAGGCAAACAAGGAGCCAAAATCAGTATAATAGCGAGCGATTCAGCTAGAGCATCATCCCGAAAAACCCACCCTCCAGAGAAGTAAGGCATAGGCAAGTATAGACGCCAGATAGAGAAAGAAGTGAGATAGAGAGAGAGACAGCCAACCTACTGAAGAGGAAGGAAAGCCCCACCTGAGAGAAAGAGAAAAGAAAGAGAAAGAGACCATAGAACAAAACAAACTAAAATAATAACCCCCCCCCCCAACACCCACCACCCTGCACCCCTGTAATGGCTACGGCCAACCCCACTAACAGCGTGCCTGTCGCCCCAGAACTGCCCTAAAGAAAGGAAAGAAAGCGGAGGAGGAGAGCAATAGACACACTCCCGGTCCTCATTACACCCCACCAGCAGCAGCCTCCCAAAATTCCATGTCGACTATTAAAGCAAGTATTGAACACGTACATGGGGAGAACTCCTATAAAAACCTCCCGTCTCCCAATAGCATACACGGTGCATATCCGGCATAAAACAGATAGAAAAGCTAACCCCGAATGTCAAAGACAACCTTGACCAGTTCGGTTCTTCAGGAAAGCCCATGTCGTCCAAGCCACGACAATCGCAAAGAAGGCGAAGCGTCCAAGACAGTTCAAAACAATGGCGACGGATCGAGGAGAGGAGACAAAATGGCGGCATCTGAAAATTCGACAATTGAGTATGAAGAAGGAAGGCAAACCTCTCCGAAAGTCACTGAAGAACTGTCCTTGGCGGTAAAAATCTTTAGCAACAATGTTCCGTCGAACAGGAATGGAGCAGGGAAAGCCAACGACGATCACAGGTGCACCCTCCATAAGACCAGAGTCATCAAAATAGGTTAAAACAGGCTTCCGTCCGGGGGTGTCTAAATGGTGCGGAGAATAATCCACGGGGTCCAAGGCATACTGACAGCTTGTCGGATTATCCGCTTCCGGTTCCAAGTGCGCGTTATCCAGCTTTACAGACATCCGTTGGCACAGGACGGCAAAGTGAGAGCGGAGCGCCCCAATGGCGGCCATTACGGACCTCAGTGTTGGTGTACCGTCAGTATCCCCCATCTCCTCCGGCATGAGACGAGGCAGGATTCGGATCCCTGAAACACCGTCCAGGAACCAGGCACACACGGGGCTAATGACAACAACGAGCGCTCACACAACAGGCAGGGTCGGTATTTCGCCACTCGCGGGGGCCAGCCCGACAACCCGGGCTCCCCAGGGGGTCACCGGGCATAAGACCCCCGACCGCGGTCACCGATATCACATGCGTCACTGTGCCGTGTCCTTGAATGAAGCCGATTACTCAGTTGCCAACTGGAATTAGAAGGTTTGGACCGAGGTCGGGAGACCGGAAGCAACCCTGGTCCCACAGCCGATGTTGATCACATCCAACTCGGATGGGTCAGAAATCGAGGTCCCGTTGGAAGCTCTGGAATAGGCCGAAAAGTAAATTTTACGTAACTTTGTCACCCGGTAAGTTGGAGGGTCCGGGTTTGCACCGCAGGATTCAGGAGCACTTCATACATGTGGGAGTCCGGCGTGCTGGAAGGATAAAGGGCAGGATATACGAGCTGCCGGTGGAGGTCGGCGGAGCCGGGAGCTTATGCGGCCATCTTGGATCGTAGCGTAGCTCCTCCTTTATTTTTTTAATGTATTATAATGTGTACATTTGTTACGTACATACCATATCCCAGTCCTCTGAGTAAGTGTTTGCTGCTGATAGTAAGCTACTGTATGTAAGACAGGAAATCCTCACAGAAACCCGTTTATGTTTGTTGATTAGACTGTTTGTGCTTTGTGAAAGCGTAGTCACGGCTCACATCAAGAGTGTTGTCTCTCTCTCTTGGCCTAATACTGGGATTCCCAGCAGCTGAGCTGTCCACAGAGCAATTACACTGCACATCTTTGTCTAGACAAAGATTTATCTACTACTACCACCACAGCATTCAAACACTCCTATGTGCCTCTAACATAATCTGCTACGTTGCACTGTTATTCCACTACTGCATTGATCAACCGGCATTAGTAGGAACATCCATTCAGCTCACGCAATCCGCTTCAGTTCAGACTTGCAATAGGGTGGGCATTGGCATCCTAGTAATGAGGACTCTACATGTCTACACATTACAACTCTCTAAAGGTAAGCAAGGTTCACTGCTAGGTCAGTACATATACTCTACTCAATACTGTTTCATTGCAAATTAAGGCATCTTCTTTTCTTGTCATTTTCACGTATGCCACACTAGAAGTAATGTGGCTTTAGATATTCTTTCTCTGCTTCCACCCCTGACTATCTGACAATAAAAAACAGGCCCCCAGTGTTAGTGATATAACATGAGGGATATCAATGGGCAATGAGCTGTTCTTATTCCCAATTGAAATACATTGTGCTTAATTGTTTTTTTTTCCAGAAACAAAAGAAGAAAATACATACAGAAAAGTTAAGTGCTGTTAGAAGTGAGGTCTCTAATTGGCAGAGGTTTGCACCCTGTCCAAATAGGGACCCACAATACTAGTCAGTGTAAGTGTAGGACACACTAAGTTTACCTCTGCTCACCCTCTGGTAACTTGGATCAGAGCAGTCAAGCTAAACTAAAGAGGCAATGTGTAAAGTATTTGTGTACACACACACAGTAACACAGTGAAAACACCACAAAAATACTCTACGCCAGTTTACAGAAATAGCCAAACTTTATCTAAGTAAAACAAGAACAAAACAACAAAAATCCAACATACACAAATCAAAATACTAATTCTCAAAGATTAAAAGCAGTTCTGGCACTTAGAAACACAATAGCTCCGGCTGGGGCTATTACGACTTGTTTGACTGAGTCAAATGTCAGAGTTCGGGGCCGACCGCAATGGAGCGTGGGCGGGATAGAAAGTAGACTGACCCCGGTTACAGTACCTTGGAAACAATGACGTTGTGAGGCGCCAGGGAAAGGAGGGTGGATACATCGCTGAGGCTAGTGCGTCGTTGGTTCCTTACTACTGGTGCAGGTTGTTGGCAGGTTCATGCTCAGGACGGGGTGTTGCACAACGGAGGTGAGGCATCACTGAAGCAAGTGAGGCGCCGGTTCATGGAGGCGGTGACGCCTGGGGACGTTGCAAGGAACAGGGGAGGTGATGCAGAGTTGGCAGCGAGGCATTGGTTCTGCTGGCGGTGTGAGGTTAATGAAGTGTCGAGGATTAAGTCACGAGGTGTTGACTTAGAGGTGTCAATGTCACACCACAATGCCACAGATGCTGTGGCGGAGTCGGAGTCGGGCGTAATGGACTTCGGTGATGCAGGCTTGAGACTTACACTGTGGCGGATCTTTGGAGGTGCTACAGTGGCGTCAGAGCCTGCGTTGCAAGTCGTGGTTGTTGCATTGAGCGGGGACCACGACGGCGGTGCTGGCAGCAACGTGATGTTGAAGAGCAGCTCCAACGTTACACTCGAAGTTGATGTGCTGGTTTCTTCTTGTTCAGCACAGCAGACTCGCTTCCAAGGGCCCAGAACTGGAATTGGCACCACTGCAGGTTAAGTTTTTGATGGCCCTGAGGCACCATCTTGATTCCTCTTGGAGGGGTGGAGCTTACTCACTTTGTGTAATACAGCCAGTCTAGGGATTACGCCATATCAGTTTAAGAAATTGAACAGCCTCCACGGTTCAGCCAATAAAATGTTAGGAAGTCTCTCTAGGATGCAACTTAGTTTAACTTTAAATGAGCTACCTCATCTACTGACGTAATCATCAGAAACTGTTTAATTCTTATTTCCAAGGCCCTTGATTAAAATGAATCCTCTTATATGTTTGCAGTCCTAGAAAAGATGGGTTTTGAGCCATACCTGATGTCCTAGTTCTGACTGCTAGATGAGGTCCCTGTGTAAGCGTGAAAAGTAATGGGGTCGTATTGGTTTCCTTTTTGTTTGGAGAGAAGCAGGAGACAGGTGAGCATCCTTGCTTCCACATAGTTTTTGGTTTTGACTTTCAAAACCTTTATTGAAAAAGAGGTTAAGGCATATAACAGGTTATCACTCCAAAAGTTAGCATGTTAATGGTTTCACTTACAGTTATAATCAGCAGTACAGAGCAGTTAATAGTTAAAAGCAAACATGGTACAGTAAATCAGGGTAGGACCGGGGATTCCTACACAATGGAGGGGGCGTGCGAGATCGAGTCTGTGGTAAGAATTGTGTCTAAGGGTTCATCGCTGGTCACCTGAACGTCAGTGGTGGAGGAGTCGGTAGTGAGGTCATTTGGGGTGCCCTGTGGGAGAAGGTAGGCAATAAGAGGGCCCCAGATAGCTGGAGGGCTACTAGCCGCAGGCATCAAATCCCAGAATTCGCCAAGGAGTGTATGGCAATGGGATGCATCATCCAACCAGCATTTGACATGGGGCGCCTGTTTATGGCCCCAGTGAATGGCCACCCGCCATTTAGCAAGCACCAGGAGCATTGCAATCAATTTGGGGTTAGCATCTGATACGAGCTTGACGTAGCCCAAGAGGCACAACAAGGGATCAGGGACAATGCGCTCAAATGTAATTTCGCTGATGGCGGTGCACACCTCCAGCCAGAACGAGGAAACTCAGGGAAACAACCAACCCAGGTGTGCGACATCCGCAGCAGGTGCAAAACTTCGAGCACATCTGTCGCTGTCCGGCAGGTCCATCTTGTGTAGTGATATCGGGGTGCTGTAGAGTCTATGGGCCTACCACAGGCCTATGTGCCTTTGGCCTACCACGGGCCTATGTTCCTGGGCCTACCCATGTCCTATGTTCCTCGGCATAACCAAGGCCTTTGTTCCTGGGGAAATACCCCAGGCCCATGTTCCTGGACATACTCCAGGCCTTTGTTCCTGGACCTACTCCAGGCCTATCTTCCGAGGCCTACCCCAGGCTCATGTTCCTAGGCATACCCCAGGCTTATGTTCCTAGGCATACCCCAGGCTTATGGTCCTAGGCATACCCCAGGCTTATGGTCCTAGGCATACCCCAGGCTTATGGTCCTAGGCATACCCCAGGCTTATGGTCCTAGGCATACCCCAGGCTTATGGTCCTAGGCATACCCCAGGCCTTTGTTCCTGGGGAAATACCCCAGGCATTTGTTCCTGGGCCTACCCCAGGCCTATATTCCTGAGCCTACCCCAGGCCTATATTCCTGAGCCTATCCCAGGCCTATATTCCTGAGCCTACCCCAGGCCTATATTCCTGAGCCTACCCCAGGCCTATATTCCTGAGCCTACCACAGTCCTATATTCCTGGGCCTACTCTAAACCTATGTCCCTGGGCCTACCCCAAGCCTGCTTTCCTGGGCATACCCGAGGCCTGTGTTCCTAGGCCTACCCCAGGCCTTTTTTTTGTCCTAGAAATACCCCAGTCCTTTTTTTCCTGGGCATACCCCAGGCCTTTTTTTCTGATCATACCCTAGGCCATTTTTCCTGGGCATACCTCTGTTACTAGGCATAATCCAGGCCTCTGTTCCTAGGCATACCCCAGGCATCTGTTCCTAGGCATACCCCAGGCCTGTGTTCCTAGGCATACCACCAGGCCTTTGTTCCTGGGGAAATACCCCAGGTTTTTGTTCCTGGGCATACTTCAGGCTTTTGTTCCAGGCATACTTCAGGCCTTTGTTCCTGGGCATACCCTATGCCTTTTTTTCCTGGGCATACCCCAGGCTTTTTTTCCTGGGCATATCCCAGGCCTTTTTTACCTGGGCATACCCCAGGCCTCTGTTCCTAGGCATACCCCAGGCCTCTGTTCCTAGGCATACCTCAGGCCTCTGTTCCTAGGCATACCCCAGGCCTCTGTTCCTAGGCATACCCCAGGCTTCTGTTCCTAGGCATACCCCAGGCCTCTGTTCCTAGGCATACCCCAGGCCTCTGTTCCTAGGCATACCCCAGGCCTCTGTTCCTAGGCATACCCCAGGCCTCTGTTCCTAGGCATGCCCCAGGTCTCTGGTCCTAGGCATGCCCCAGGCCTCTGGTCCTAGGCATACTCCAGGCCTCTGGTCCTAGGCATACCCCAGGTCTCTGGTCCTAGGCATGCCCCAGGCCTCTATTCCTAGGCATACCCCAGGCCTCTATTCCTAGGCATACCCCAGGACTTTGTTCCTAGGCATACCCCTGAACTTTGTTCCTAGGCATACCCCAGGACTTTGTTCCTAGGCATACCCCAGGACTTTGTTCCTAGGCATACCCCGGAACTTTGTTCCTGGGCATAATTCAGGCCTTTGTTCATGGGCATACACCAGGCCTTTTTTCCTAGGCATACCTCAGGCCTTTGTTCCTAGGTATACCCCAGGCCTTTGTTCTTGGGGAAATACCCCAGGCCCATGTTTCTGGGCATACCCCATGCTTTGTTCCTGGACATACCCCAGGTCTTTGTTCCAAGGTATACCCAGGCCTTTGTTCTAAGGCATACCCCAGGACGTTGTTCCTTGGCATACTTCAGGCCATGGTTTCTGGGCATACCTCAGGCCTTTTTCCTGGGCATACCTCAGACCTTTGTTCCTGGGCATATCTCAGGACTTTGTTCCTGGGCATACCCCAGGCATATGTCCCTGGGCATACCCCAGGCATATGTCCCTGGGCATACCCCAGGCCTATGTCCATGGGCTTCCCCCGGCCTATGTACCTGGGCCTACCCCCGGCCTATGTTCCTGGGCCTACCCCCGGCCTATGTTCCTGGGCCTACCCCCGGCCTATGTTCCTGGGCCTACCCCCGGCCTATGTTCCTGGGCCTACCCTAGGCCTATGTTAATGGGCATACCCCAGATCTATGTTACTGGGCATACCCCAGACCTATGTTATTGGGCACACCCCAGGCTTATGTTACTGGGCATACCCCAGGCATATATCCCTGGGCATACACCAGGCCTATGTTCCCGGGGAAACCCCAGGCCTATATTCCGGGGAAACCCCAGGCCTATATTCCGGGGCATACCCCAGGCCTATGGTCCTGGGGAAATACCCCAGGTATATGTTCCTGTGCATACTCCAGGCCTTTGCTCCTGGGTCTACTTCAGGCCTTTGTTCCAGGGCCTACCCCAGGCCTTTGTTCCTGGGCCTATCCCAGGCCTTTGTTCCTGGGCCTACCCCAGGCCTTTATTCCTGGGCCTACCCCAGGACTTTATTCCTGGGCCTATCCCAGGCCTTTATTCCTGGGGAAATACCCCAGGCCTTTGTTACTGAGCCTACTCCAGTCATATATTCCTGGGACTACACCAGGCCTTTGTTACTGGGCCTACTCTAAACCTATGTTCCTGGGCCTACTCTAAACCTATCTTCCTGGGCCTACCCCAGGCCTTTTCTCCAGGGGATACCCAAGGCCTATGCTCCTGCGCCTACCCCAAGCCTATGTTCCTTGGCCTACCCCCGGCCTATGTTCCTGGGCCTAACTCCGGCCTATGTTCCTGGGCCTACCCCCGGCCTATGTTCCTGGGCCTACCCCCGGCCTATGTTCCTGGGCCTACCCCAGACCTATGTTATTGGGCATACCCCAGGCTTATGATACTGGGCATACCCCAGGCCTATGTTACTGGGCATACTCCAGGCCTATGGTACTGGGCATATCCCAGGCCTTTGTTCCTGGGCATACATAAGGACTTTGTTCCTGGGCATCCTCGGGCCTTTGTTTCTAGGCATACCCCCGGGCCGTTGTTCCTGGGGAAATACCCCAGGCCTTTGTTCCTGGGGAAATAACCCAGGCCTTTGTTCCTGGGGAAATACCCCAGGCCTCTGTTCCTGGGGAAATAACCCAGGCCTTTGTTACTGGGGCAATAACCCAGGCCTTTGTTACTGGGGCAATAACCCAGGCCTTTGTTCCTGGGGCAATAACCCAGGCCTTTGTTCCTGCGGAAATAACCCAGGCCTTTGTTCCTGCGGAAATAACCCAGGCCTTTGTTTCTGGGGAAATACCACAGGCCTTTGTTCCTGGGGAAATACCACAGGCCTTTATTCCTGGGGAAATACCACAGGCCTTTGTTCCTGGGCATAGGTAAGGACTTTGTTCCTGCAGAAACGTAAGTACTTTGTTCCTGGGCATATCCCAGGCCTTGTTCCAAGGCATACCCCAGGCTTTTGTTCCTTGGCATTCTTCAGGCCATTTTTCCTGGGCATACCCCAGGCCTTTGTCGCTTGCCATACTCCAGGCCATTGTTCCTGGGCATACTTCAGGCCATTGTTCCTGGGCATACCCCAGGCTTTTTTTCCAGGGCATACCTCAAGCCTTTTTTCCAGGGCATACCTCAGGCCTTTTTTCCAGGGCATACCTCAGGCCTTTGTTCCTTGCCATACTTCAGGCCATTGTTCCTGGGCATACTTCAGGCCATTGTTCCTGGGCATATCTCAGGCCATTGTTCCTGGGCATACCTCAGGCCATTGTTCCTGGGCATTCCGCAGGCCTTTTTTCCAGGACATACCTCAGGCCTTTGTTCCTGGGCAGTCCCCTCCTTTCTCTCACTAGATCATTACCATTACCGGCATTAAGTCCTCTTATGGCTTTCCAGTAACATTCAAAATCATGTTACCTTCATTTTTTACTAAATATATGTCAAACAGCAAGTGACCAACTGCCTCAATTCTATATGGCACGTTACTCTGTCAAAACTTTAAATATTCTTGAGGTGCATCTGTGACCTATTCAAGCCTTCTTCAGGTCAGATTTCTATCTTAAACAACAAAGCTATTTAAATAAGCTGCAGCATGAGCAGCGCGACATCTCAGCCATACCCAAAAACTACATAGTTGAGGTCCTTATTGACAGCATACGGTTTATGCCCATGGAGAGAAGCACACCGATATCAATCACATGTCTCTGCTGTGTTTTTTCATTGTCCAACACAAAACAAGGAGACTATGGACGGAGCATTGAAACTTTTCAGACACTCACCTGCAGTCACAGATCTGGGTTGAATCCATCATCATTCTTTAGCTCACAGATCTGGGTTGAATCCATCATCATTTTTTAGCTCACTTCGCCACACCAGTGCAGACCCAGCCTCAGAAACAGAGTCAAGACTTATTTGCATATGGCTTTGTCTGAACTGTTGTGACGAAGTGAGCTAAAAAACGATGATGGATTCAACCCAGATCTGTGACTGGGGGTGAGTGTCTGAAAAGTTTCAGCACTCCCTCCATTATCTCCTTATGTTTGCTTTGTTCGCCCTAAATTGGCAGGGTATGCCCAGATGTGGGTCCCTTGCTCACTTTGCCGCTGGATTCATGTTAGCCTGGCTGATGAGGGGTGTTACCCCGAAACCAGTCCCAGGATGCTTGTTTCTAGGCCAGGGAACACCTGGCTCGGCAGTTCGGGCTGGACTGTTCCCATAAGGGACAGGGTCAAGACTGGTTCGCATATGGCTGGGTCTGAACTGGGGTGGTGAAGTGAGCTAAAGAACGATGATGGATTCAACCCAGATCTGGGGGTGAGTGTCTGAAAAGTTTCAGCACTCCGTCCATCCTCTCCTTGTGTTTGATTTTTTCACTGTCCATCTCATTCACCCAATACAGAAGCAGTAACACAGAAATTACCTTACGCTGAAGTACCCTTATTACATACAAGCGCTGGAACTATAGCCACTATATCACAGGGTTAATTTTGGTTGAATTATTAAGATGTAGGTATCTTGATTCCGAGGATAGACAGACATCCCCTTATAAGATAACGTTCATATCAGTGGAAAGAGGAAATACGTTCACCCCTTATTACATCTGAAACCTTATAACCTATTGGAGAAAAAATTGGTAGCATTATCTTTTAATAGCTTTTTTTAATTTAATTTTTTACAAAACTAGACTTTGTTGGATGGCACAAATTACTGTTAAAACGTTAACGAGAATTTGGAAAATAGTCAAGGGAGGTATTAAAAAAATAAAAAACAGATCACTGAACGACATGAAACAGCAAGGCTTGATAAACTGTTTATAAACATACATGCTCTTTCCAATCGACATGCTCAGAAGATGACCGACTGGTAGGAGCTCTTAGAAAGAGCTCCTAGTGCTTGGGATCCCCCTTCTGGTGATTATCCCTGTTAGCAGCAGTCATCGCTTGGAACCATTAATTTAATAGTAACTGGATTAATCCCATCTACTCCGCGTTTTATTTGCACACCCAGAGCTCTTACCTTTTCCCGGACATAGGAGCGGACTTCGTGCAACGGACCTCGGAGTTGTCTTCTTGTTGGACACCATCCTGGAAGCTATCATGCACAGAATGGCGGAAGAGACAGCCGGCTCGTCCTAAGCGCCCCTCCGCCCACCGACATCCACACAGGCTGGGGCTTGGCTTGCTCCGGCAGCAGAGCCTTGGGTCCCGTAGACCGCAAGCCGCTTCCTCTGGCCCACTCTGCCACAACAGCTGTGACCCCAGGACGAGACCCACGAGGGCACTGGAGGGTCCCTGGTGACCTGGCGGGGCTGCTGGGCGGGGGCATCGGTGATAGACCCAGGAGCTCAGCGGAGCAAATGCCAGGCACCTCGAGGACCGCAACAAGAGGCGGCGGAGCTCTTTCTCTCTTTTCTGGTCCGGCAGCAATGTGTCCCCGGTGACCACAGATCGGGGCAGAAAACGGCGGCTGAACTACCGGACCGCGGAAGCAGCAGACTCCAGATGAACTCTCCGTTTGCTACACAACTTGACTTCCATGCTGGCCGCTAATTAGCTCTTGTTTACCCCTGGAGCCCCCGATTGTGGAGACCGGAGGGGTCCTAGGTGGTGGGATCCCTCCCCGCAACGGGGGTGCCATCGCGATTGAAGTCCTCGGTTGATTGAGGACTGGGAGTGTCCGACGACGCTGGGAAGACATGGGAACAATCTCTCCACGCAGCCCGGCCCCCTCAGGAAAAGTTACACAATATCACATTCAATTTAACTGGGCCCTCACATCGGAACTAGTAATGCAAAGGATGATGCACACAGCACCCAGTGTCTGCAGCAGCACTTCCCTCTGCTTCCAATGGGACACATGATGTAACCTGCAACTATAGCTTTATGTATTTAAATCGACTACCGTGACGACATAGTGCTCTGCGCAAAAGTACCTTTGGTTTTATTTTCTGCCTCTCTTTATCCTGAACGTCTATTTTTCATATAACTAAACATTTTCCAGGAGGGCAGTGGCACAAAATGGCTGGGGTCATAAACTACAATGGCAAATTGCCTCCCCCAACCATTGACCGTTACTAAGCCCGGGTAATAGCAATGTCTTTGATCTGGGTTCATCAAAACTGAAATAGGACTCGACTCCTCATCCTCATGACCTAATCATCCAAATTGAAACAGGACTTATCTCCAAAGCCCCAGGATAGAAAGCGAAACAGGACAACACTATGTCATAATTCATGGAAACAGACAGAGGACTACATAACCATTCTTTAGCTCTCCTAAGGAGTCGGCCATTTTAGACTAGTCCCCAAATCATAGTTTTTTTCAGTTTTTTCGGCTACCGACCCCCCCTCCTGCACACATAAGATCAGAACCTCAGTGCATTCCCCCCCCCAATTTTGGCTTGACCTATCCCTGCTGGTATTTAAGAATGCCTGTATTTTAGACTGACTCAACCACTTCCACATCCCTAATACATTAGCCCTGACTCAACACTGACCCCAGCCAGCTATGATTTTCTAGCCCACACTACAACACACTCCCCTCACCTACACCACAGCTCACAACATGGAACTCACAGGCACCCACACCTACAAAATCATTTACCCTCCAAAGTCACTAAAAAATCTGCCAAACGCTTCAAACACAACTTTTTGAAATCTCACCCAGAAACGCCCATTGCTGACCCATATTTCTCACTACACAATGGGATCACTACCACAGATATCATTTTCTACACTAAACCTAGAGCTCAATGGAGGAAAGCCTTCTTAGCCTTACTCGCAATTTCCTCCACAAGGAAATCCGCACATGGTCTAGTGATCTACAGTGCACCATCACAACTCTTCCAAGCAACAGCAACCATCACCATTTACAACAACTGAACTATTCTCCCTCAGTCCAAGGACCGCATTCTGAACCTATTTGATAACATCTTCCCCATTATTAAAGAGTATGTCCTAATCCACCTACTTCCACCCAACTGGCCCATCTCACCTAGCACCCTAGACACCACAACTCCAACCCCTCATGCCACCCTCCCACCCCCTACCCCCCTGCCATCAAGCCGTTCTGAGCCTTACGCCTCCCCCAACCTTTCTACCCTACCCTCCAACACACGTCTCCTCTCTTCACCTAACTCTCAAATACTTCCAACTTGCATGACTGTAACAACAAACTCACCCCTTACTCAATCTGTTAGGTCCCCCGGAACGACCATAGCACCCCCCACCTCTAGTCCCTCCTCCTCCATCACTATCCCTCCCCCTACCTCCACCCTGCCTCACAACGACACCTTCTTCCTCCCCACCACAGTACTGAAACCACTCACGCCTGCACTATAGAAGTTGTTCCCTCACCGGTTCCAATCAGAGGTCACTCCCCCTCTAACAGCCCTCCCACCTTAACTCTCTTTTCCCCTGCACCTTCCCCATTCCACTTGGTCACCTTGAACTCTGAAACACCCCAGTGTTCACCATGTGGCGTATAAAAGGTCTCTCCACCACGACCACTCCATGAACGTCCCACCCCCTCTAATCCTCCTTTAGAACACATCCCACCCCCTATTACTCCTCCCACTTCCCCTCTCCTACCAAACGCACCCATTACCCAGTTAGCTGCAACTACAACTCTCCTAATCACACATGCTACACCCTCTCATACGTTTCCACCAGAGCATACTACACTCCTGGACACACTTACCACACCTCTTCACCCACCACCAACCACTCCAACTACCCATACATCCATGTCAACGACGTGCCCAACCGTCTACTCATCACCCCCCCTACTCCTCCCTCGCCTTCATCAGATTTCACACCGAACCGAGCCAAACCTCCTCAACTCATACCACGGTCTACCATCACTACCGTTCCAAACACCACTTTGGACAAGATTATGTCCACTCTTCTCCAAATTAAAGATGAACTTCATACTTTCAAAGAGTTGATCTCGAATCAACACAGGCACCTCACACCCCCTAGAACCCTTTCACCCAACAAGCCCCCCCCCACCCATACTCCACTTTTATACAAACATAATCCTCCTTACTGGACCTCAATTCCCTCCTGTAATTCTGCCACTCGCCCGCTGCGAAGCATCAAACCACTTTCGGCGTACGACATACGCTCCCTCCTGCACTCTTATGATCCCGCTCTCACGACCCACATAGCCCCCACACACCTTCCCATCCCTACTAGCCACCCCAACCCTCACAGGTCCTCCTGTCAAGTCAAGTCAAAGAATTTATATAGCGCGCTACATACCCAGAGGGTCTCAAGGCGCTTGAGGAGGGGTGGGGAATTACTTGTCAAATATCCACGTTTTAAGTTGCTTTCTGAATGCTAGGTGGTTCTGGGTAAGGCGAAGGTAAGTGGGAAGTGAGTTCCAGGTTTTAGCTGCCAGGTAGGAGAAGGATCTACCTCCCATGGTGGTTTTGTTGATGCGGGGAACAGTGGCAAGGGCTTGGTTGGATGATCGTAGCTGGCGGGAGGGGGTGTAGAAGGACAGTCGTGTGTTGAGGCATTCTAGTCCGATTTCGTAGAGTGCTTTGTGTGCGTGGGTTAGGAGCCGGAAAATGATCCTCTTATTGACGGGAAGCCAGTGGAGGTTTTTCAGGTGACCAGAGATATGTTCTTTACGCGGGATGTCTAATATGAGCCTGGCTGAGGCGTTTTGGATTCGTTGGAGTTTTTTCTGGAGTTTAGCGGTAGTACCGGCGTAGAGGGTGTTTCCATAGTCCAGTCGACTCGTGACCAGAGCGTGGGTGACCGTTTTCCTAGTTTCGGTGGGGATCCAACGAAATGTTTTTTTGAGCATGCGAAGAATGTTGAAGCAGGATGAAGAGACGGCGTTGACTTGTCTGTTCATTGAAAGTGAGGAATCCAGGATGATGCCCAGGTTCCGTGCGTGGTCTGTCGGAATGGGTGCTTTTCCAAGGGCTTCTGGCCACCAAGAGTCGTCCCATGCAGAGGGGGAGGTACCTAAGATCAGGACTTCTGTTTTATCTGAGTTCAGTTTCAGACGGCTGTGTTTCATCCATTCGGCTACTAATTTCATTCCTTCGTGTAGGTTAGTTTTGGCGGTGCTAGGGTCATTGGTGAGTGATAAGATCAGTTGAGTGTCATCCGCGTAGGAGATGATGTTGAGGTTGTGTTGGCGTGCGATGGCCGCGAGGGGGCTCATGTATACGTTGAAAAGGGTGGGGCTGAGTGAAGATCCTTGTGGCACGCCGCAGATGACTTCAGTGGCCTCTGACTTGAATGGTGGAAGGCGGACTCTCTGGGTTCTTCCGGTGAGGAACGAGGTGATCCATTCTAGTGCCTTTCCTTGGATTCCGATGTTTCTGAGGCGCTGTAGAAGGGTGCTATGGCAGACTGTGTCGAAGGCTGCGGAGAGGTCGAGGAAGATGAGGGCGACTGTGTCTCCATTGTCCAGTAGAGTTCGAATGTCGTCTGTTGCTGCGATGAGGGCGGTCTCCGTGCTGTGTTTTGCTCGGAAGCCGGACTGTGAGGAGTCGAGGGATTTGTTGGCTTCGAGGAAGGCGGCGAGCTGGTTGTTGACAGCTTTATCGATGACTTTGGCCGGGAATGGAAGGAGCGAGATGGGACGGTAGTTTTTGAGTTCAGTGGGGTCCGCTGTGGGTTTTTTCAGAAGGGCGCTGAGTTCAGCGTGTTTCCAGCTTTCCGGGAAGGTGGCGGAGTTGAGGGAGCAGTTGATGACGTCTCGGAGGTGCGGTGCTATGATGGAGTCTGCTTTGTTGAAGATGTGGTGAGGGCATGGGTCTGTGGGGGATCCTGAGTGGATGGAGTTCATCAGGCGGATGGTGTCCTCAGTGGAGATTGGGTTCCAGTCATTAAGGATGTTCGAGGGGGGTGAGGGTCCAGCAGATGGTTGGGTGGGTTGGTCTCCGGGTTGGTCTCCGTGTTGGTTGTCGAAGCTGTTGTGGATGTCTGCAATTTTGTTGTGGAAGAATGAGGCTAGGGAGTCGCAGAGGGCTTGAGAGGGGGTGATGTCGTTGGAGTTGGCCGAGGGATTGGTAAATTCCTTGACGATGTTGAAAAGTTCCTTGCTGTTGTGGGCGTTGCTATCTAGTCGGTCCTTGAAGGCGGTTTTCTTGGCCTTTCGGATCAGTTGGTGGTGTAAGCGGGTGGCGTTTTTGAAGGCGTCCTTGGTGCTGGTGGTTGGGTCTTTTTTCCAGGCCTTCTCAAGGGAGCGGCAGAGTTTCTTGGATTTCTTAAGATCATCGTTGAACCAGGAGGCCTTCTTGCTGCCAAGTTTGATTTGTCGTTTTTTCAGTGGTGCTAGGATGTCGGCGCTGTTGGATAACCATAGGGTGAGGTTGGTGGCGGCTTGGTCGGGGTTTGAGGAGTGGGCTGGGGGGTTTAGAAGAAGCGATGAGGAGATCTGGTCGATGGTGATTTTGTTCCAGTTTCTTTGTAGAGTTGGTTGGGGGTGGTTGTTGGGTTTGGGCTTGTTGTAGGTAAAGTGAACGCAGCTGTGGTCAGTCCAGAGGAGAGCCGTAGTGTGGCTGAAGGAGACATGATTGCTGGAGGTGAAGATAGGGTCGAGTGTGTGACCTGCGATGTGGGTGGGGGAAGTGACTAGTTGTTTCAGTCCGAGGTTGGCAAGGTTGTCCAAAAGGGTGGTGGAGTTGTGGTTGTTGTTCTTTTCAAGGTGAAAATTGAGGTCTCCCAGAAGGATGTAATCTTTGGAGGGGAGCGCGTGTGGAGTGATGAAGTCCGTGATGTCCTCACTAAATTGTGCGCGGGGTCCTGGAGGTCTGTAAAGGAGGGTGCCTCTGAGTGTGGTCTTGGGGTCGATGTGGATCTGGAAGTGAAGGTGTTCAGAGTTGGCGAGATTGACGTCAGAGCTGGTTGATATGTGAATGGATTTCTTATGGACGATAGCGATTCCTCCTCCTGTGTGGCCGGTACGGTCCTTGCGTATGATCTTATAATCTTCCGGGATGGCAATGGTGATGTCTGGGGCGGAAGAGGCGTTCATCCATGTTTCTGTTAGGAAGGCGACGTCCGGAGAGATGGTGTCTAGTAGATTCCATAGGTCAATGGCGTGCCTGTGGACCGATCGGGTGTTGAGCAAGATGCATTGTAGGTGGTTGGGGTCGGGAATCTGTGGTGTGATTGTAGCGGAGTTGTTGTTGTTGCCGATAAATTTGCAGGAGTTGCAGGAGAAAGGTCCATGGGTGTGTCCAGGAGCGGCTTGGACGCAGTTGGGGGAGCGGCCGGGGTTAAGGGCTAGGAGAGTGGTGGCCTCGTAGGTAATGCGGGAGGGCTGGGTAATGCGAGGGCCAGGGGGTCTGGCGCTGGGCGCGGGCGTTGGCGCGGACGGGCTTACCTTTGGCGCACCTTCGGCGCGGATTGGGCGCGAACGCTGCGCGTGTACGCTGCACGCATGGGCTACTGTCATATATGGATGGTGGGGAGGGGGAGGGGCGAGGGCGGCTCAGCTGGGAGGCGGGGCGGGCTCAGGTCAACGCACACGGAGCACAACAACAACAGAGACAAAATGGAGGGGGGAGTAGAGCAGGGCGCCGGTGGATATCGCGCAGTGAACTCAATTGCAAGACAGAAATGGTGCAAGCAAGCGAGGTAAATACAATTAATATCCAGTTGAAAATAATAATGGCACAGTCAATCACAATGCAGCGCAGTTCTACGATACCGCGTCTCGGTGGAGAGACAGGGGAGCGACCACTCAGGGCAGGAGCGATGAGGGATCACAGCGCTTCTGGGACCGGGAGCGCTGTAAATAGTTAGTGGGAGGGCGGCTCAGCTGGGAGGCGGGGCGGGCTCAGGTCAACGCACACGGAGCACAACAACAACAGAGACAATAGAGGTATCGTTGCAAATAATCTTTAAAAAGTCACACTCACTGGACACCTCCTCCTCCCTTGTCACTCCCAAGCTTAAATGCACACTCCTGAACTGTAGATCGGCCCCTAGACACGCATCAGACATAGCCAACCTCATTATCGCACATGACCTAGACCGGACCATACTCACCGAAACCTGGTTAACAGAATCTTCCTCGCCACTCATTGACATTCTAGTACCCCCTAATTACCACATCATCAGACTGGATAGGAGTGGCAAGACAGGGGGTGGAATTGCATGTATTCACCGGAGAAACCTCTCAGTAATTAGAGCCATATCCCCTATAATCTCCTCCTGTAAACACATCTAACTCGACATCAACAGCGAAGGCAATCCTGTATGCTCTCTACATATTATCTACCACCCACCAGGGGACATCACCACCTTTACTGAACACCTCATGGACATGGTCACAACGAACTCTGGAAGACAGAACACACAAATATTCCTTAGTGATTTCAACCTCCACTGGAACAATCACAACGACTCTGTGGTCAATAGTCTCAAAAACTTCCTCAGCGCTCTAGACCTCACCCAAATTTGCAACAGCCCTACTCACGATAAAGCCTGTATCCTGGATCTAATCATTTCCAAAGGCAACTCCATCCAACTTGAGTCAATCCAACCATGTGACTGTTCTGACCATCACATTATCACATTCTTCATCAATGAAAGCATGAAACTTAACCCGGGTCAATCCACCAAACCAAGGTCTGGAAGAGAGACCTGAAGAAACTCGGGCTGCTTAACGAAGACAGACGAGCTATGAGACTGGCGGAACGCAATTGGAGATCAGTCCCTTCAGCTATGCATCTCAAAATACTAAAGAAAAAAAGAAACACTTACTTTAGAAAAATCAAACCCTCGAAAGCAGATTTCTTTAGCCACCAGCTAGACCAAGCAAGAAACCGGTAAAAAAAAAACCTGTTTTAGTTAATCAAAACTCAATCCAAGGAAGAACCTCAAAGACTACAAAACACAACTAGCACACTACCAACCTGTGAAGAATTCTCTACTTTCTTTAATCTAAAGACAGATAACATCAGGAAATATCTCCTCACTGATCTAAGCCTATACTCTAGCCCCCACAGCAAAACACCCCTTGATCTAAAAAACAAGGCTCTGTGGTTGTCCTTCGAAACTTACACGGAAGAAACTATAGGCAAGATTCTCAGCACCCTGAAGCCCTCCAATCACCTCACTGACCCTCTACCCGCAAACGCTGTAAAGGACTTTATCCCATTGCTTCTCCCGCTCTGGACCAAAATCATTAACAGCTCACTTCAACAAGGATGCATCCCGGACTCCCTCAAAGTGGGGCAAGTATCGCCCATACTAAAGAAACCCACAGCAGACCCCACCGACCTGAACAACTATCGCCCAATCTCCAATATCCCTATCTTGGTCAAATTGTTAGAAAAATGTGTACACCTCCAACTGACATAACACATCGAGCACTTTGACCTCCTCAACTCACACCAATCAGGTTTCCGAGCAGGCCACAGCACGGAATCAGCCATGACACACATAATTGATGACGCGCTTCAAATTCTTGATCAAAACGGTACTTGCCTCCTCCTCCTTCTCAACCTCTCATCAGCCTTTTGATACGGTCAAACACGAGAACTTACTCGATCTTTTGAATCTCAGAATGGGTCTATCAGGGACAGTAGTCAAGTGGTTTACCTCCTTTCTTCATAACCGGACTCAGAAATTCAAGATTAACAATACTATGTCCACACCTGTTCCAGTAACACTAGGTGTCCCACAAGGATCCTCCCTATCCCCAACAATGTTCAATCTAGTCATGGAACCACTCACGCACTGTTTCAAGCATCTAATGTACAATTTCACATGTACGCAGACAATACCCAACTCTACCTTAAAATACACACCCCTTAAGACATCAAACTACTCAACATATTGTAGCGATTCTGAGAAAGAATACATACCCCTATAGAAACTCCTGTGTGCATGGACATTGTTGTATGAAAACCAGGAACCACCGCACTACAACTCCCATAATGCCATGGGATCCGGTGGTCAGGCAAAAGAAAATGGCCACCCGTAACTCCTACATAAGCACCTCCCTATGAATGGGAAGGTGTATGTCAATCGTTCCTGGCCATTTCCGGATCCGAAGAAGCCTTGCCTACCCTTCATTTGCATTTCGTCGGGACAGCGCGGACGCTTTCCTTCCCGCTTTTGGACCGAGCCGTTCCAGGGGTAACAGACTCGCAGAGCGGACGCTTTCCTTCCCGCTTTTGTACCAAGCCGTTCCAGGGGGGAAAAGACTCTCAGCATTCCTCATCCCCTGTGAAGAGTTTTCTTACAGGACTGCCGGATGAAGACTATTAATGAAAGGCGCGAAGTACTGTCATTAAACAGTACTTATTCATTGTGTGCACACCACGCTGAACCGTTGCTCTGAAGCTGTGATTACCAACAGCTTTAAACTGTACCTTAGAGGTTCTTCATACCGCCGCTGGACTCTATAAGCAGTTCAACAATGACATTGCTGGCCCCCTTGAAAGTGCGTTTAAGAATGGATCCTCTTCTGTGTGTATGTGTATTATGATGTTTTCCCTTTAAACCCCTTCTCGTTTATGTCTGTAGTTTCTTCTATGCCAAGAAGATACCAACGCCTTAGACCAGACCTATAACGTGTGCCATTCCGGCAGTGTCTTTATTATTTTGTCCCCTTCCCTTTTCCCCGGGGTGCTGCTTGCCTTAGTTGTGTTTACCTCACTGGGGCTGGTTGCATTTAAGGGAATTGGGAGGCTCCTCTTCAAGCCGTGGTCCCTGCTAGCTGATACACGAGAGGTTAGTGGCATATGTGTATCTGTCCTGGGCTACTAACAATTCTGGCAAATCAGACACATATTGGGATACAGGACAATGCTCTGAAATGGTTACAATCTTTTCTGAGTAAGAGAACATTCCAGGTTCAAGAAAACTCCACCCGTTCTGAAGTCATGAACCTAGAATGTGGGGTGCCCCAGGGATCGGCCCCAAGTCCGACCCTTTTTAATGTCTATATGGAACCCCTGGCAGACATTGTGCATGAGTTCGGCAGATCGATGACCTCTTACGCCGACGACACCCAATTAGTGATATCATTAGATCCAAGAAAGAGTGCAGATGGAGAGAAGCTCTCATCCTGTCTGCTAAAAGTCAAGGAGTGGATGACAAAAAGATGCCTAAAGCTAAATGGCGAAAAAACGGAGATCCTATACCTGGGAAACAAACTGACACCCAGCCCAAGGATAGCATTGCCTGAGAGACTAGGAAATCTACCTCTAGCAGCAGACACCATCAAAAGTCTAGGCTTCTGGTTAGAATACGACCTGTCTATGCGGACTCGAGCTACCAAAACAGCAGCCATCTGTTTTGGTCTATTAAGAAGTATCAGAAAAATCCTGGACAGCGTGCCAATGCACTTAAGGAAGACAGTGATCCACTCCCTTGTCACATCTCGTATGGACTATGGAAATTCACTGTTCCTTGGAGCTCCGAAAGATGTCATACGAAAATTGCAGACAGTACAACACGCCACAGCCAGATTACTAGGTAATATCCCTAATCAGGAGCCGGTTAAAAACCAATTAGCTAAGCTACACTGGCTCCCAATAGAGGCAAGAATTAAATACAAAACACTAATCACCACACATAGAGCCCTGCATGATAAAGGCCCAGGTAAAATCAAGAAACTCATTTGGCCATACATACCATCTAGACAGCTTTGGTCCAGCGCAGCAAATCACCTGACACAAACCAAGGTCAAGAGAGCAAGATGGGGGTGTAGAGCTTTCTCACATCTGGCTCCCAAACTTTGGAATTCCCTTCCGTCAGAATAAAGGAAAACTGACAATGAGCTGCAGTTCAGAAAGCAAATAAAGAACTGACTGTTCAAACTACATCTATGAGCCCCACACGCCTCGCTTGTAATTGATCACTAGCGCTGGGAAGCCCAAGGGCAGCCATGCGCTCTGTAAATCGTCATAATAATAATAATAATAATAACACAATGCTTAGGAACACACAGACTTGGCTGGCAGAGAATCATCTCAAACTTAACGCTCTAAAAACGGAATTCCTCCTAATAGCACCTCCCGCCAAAGTCCCCATCCCTCAGGCTTGGCTTAAAAATCTCACTGCACTCAACGTTCAACCTACCATCATGGACTCAGCGAAATCTTTAGGCATAACCCTCGACTGCAATCTCAATATGCAGCATCATATCAGCAATGCAATGAAGGGAGCTAATTTCCAAATCAATACATTGAGGAAGCTGAAACCCTTCCTTTCAGCCAATGACTTCAGTCCAAGCCCTAGTTATCCCTCGAGTAGATTATGGAAGTGTCGCCCTCTGTGGCCTCCCCATATCGACAACCGCACCCCTAAGAGCCTCTATTAATGCTGCAGCGAGACTCATCACTGGCTCAAAAAAATGCTCACACATCTCTCCTGACTTAAAATCCTTGAACTGGCTACCATACAAAGCTAGAATACACCTGAAAATCGCGTGCATGACACACAAGGCTATACACCACAACTCGCCCAGTTACCTCGCTCAGAAATTGACAATCTCGGGTGGCTCAAGAGCCACAAGAAGCGCAGAAAATCTTCTTTTGAAACCTCAAAGATTCCACAAGAAAAAACATAAACACTCCTTCTCAGGAATGGGGCCCAGGATCTGGAATGCCCTCCCTCCAGAAACCAGACATCTCTTCCACGGCATCCTTCAAAAAAGAAGTAAAATCGATCCTCTTAGCTAAATTCACATGAATAAAAACTAAGGAAATCTCGTGACTCATTATTTTTCCTTTTATGACTATGTCCAGCCAGACCACCTATGCATCTTTGCTACCTTGCCTGATTCTATTGATAACCATTTGCTCATCTTTGTATAAAATGCCTTGTTTAATTGTTATTATTTTGTCTTTTCATCCCATTGGTGTGTAAAGCGCTCTGATATCCGTAAGGATCTTGTTCGCGCTCTATAAAACTTTCAAAATAAAATAAAATAAATGCTCTTTAAATATACTGCCTTTGCTGCGAGCCTGTAAACTGATTAAAGATTTTTGTTGTCAAGCACTTTGCCTGAACGAAAACAAACAATGCCATTTACAAAGATTTCAAAAGAGAATAAATGAGCATCTATTTAATTACCTTTCACAACTAAATGCATACATCAAGGATGAGAAAGGAAGCAGTCTTCTGACTTGAGAACATTGAACTTGAGAAGAAAAAAAATGTAATGAAACCTTACAGTATAGCTTTCATGTGCATTAGTTTAATTGCCTGGATTTAAACAATTAAATGGCAGACAACTTGAAAGCTTAAAGTGTGGGTGTGTGATTAAATGTATCCATGAGAAAATAAAACAAACACAAAAAGGAACATTTTCAAACCATTACAATGGAAACTGAAGTAGTCAGTTTCCAAAACTGTCAAACAACCAAAATCCCAGTTCAAAAAAACCTATACACACTGAGCCAAAATTGCTAATCTCTCCAATTTAGACTTACTCTCTTATGTGTGGGTTGTGTTGCTGTGTCTGGTGCCATGGTCGCCGTAGTTTTTCACTTTCTGTAAGAGATGCGCTGAGCAGCCCATTCAGGGCTTTTCAGCTAGGGAACTGACTTCTCAACATGTATATTTTTATAGCAAAAATAACACTTTCAGCTTGAAAAAGTAAAACTGAGTTATTGGCAGAGAGTAGACGGAATTAAAGTCAGTAACCCAAAAGCTTTGACGACATGGGGTTTTGTCCTGCCTTTAAAATGACCTGTCACAGCAGTGTAGAGCTGTCAGGCGCCTGCATTCACAAAGCCATCACGATTTACAACAAAGATTCATATTTGCAGTTCAGTATTCATGAATACGTAGACTTGCAAATAAGTGGCAGCTCCGCCCACTGCTCTCAGAGCAGTGTAAAAGAAAAGAAAATGATAATAACATAAGTTCCTATCACTATATGTTTAGTATCCGCCAGGTTTTGGTGGGGCAAGGCTTGGCACCCATGACATTGGGGAGAAGTGGTTACAGCACTCTAAAGTGCGCATGACTGTTTGGCCGGCCGTCTTGGCCCGGCCAAACAGTCATGCACACTTTGCATGTTCTCCACCCAGGCTGCATTGCAGAATGGGTGGAGAACATGCCCAGGCCCCCATACCCCATCTGAGCGCCCAACCACGGTGCTCAGACCAATCACAACGCTGCATTGCTTAGGGGAGCCTGGGTGCTTCCTGGTTGAGGAGCGGAGGAGAGACGATGTGGGAGAGAAGGCGGTTCAGGTAAGTAAATGTAACATTTTTTTTATCCCTCCGCCACTCCCGTACTGTACCGGCCACCACTGTGTAAATCTCATTAAGTATGCAGGGATGGACACAAACCTTTTGATTAACCATTTCCTTCAGGTCTTATTGCCAGGCTTGCTCTTATCCCAGAGTCCCACCTATCGCCCCAAAAAGCGTGGTCTTTGAACCAACAAAACTCATTAAAAGGATTTTAACATTTATCAGAATCATTCTAGAACTAGAAACCTAAACTGGTTTCCACTATCAAGCTTCATCAATTCCAAGATCTGCTACATCGCTTACAAGATAGTCCATGAAAGAGATGCACTCCATCTGGAGCCCAAACTCAGAACACCCAGAGCAGAGAAAGCAAGCATTGGTATTGCATCGGTTTCGCCTATGTAATGAATAAAGAGCTGTTTTTATCAATCATCGTCCGGGAGACGGAAAGAGCTCCATGCGCGGAAAAAGAAAAAACTGGCGTCAGCATGCAGGGATGTCGTCGAAGTAGGCACGCGACGTCATCTCAGCGACCAGGACGCAGACGACGGACGCAGAGTCAACCGACGCCATCTACCGACATAGAGGGGTACTGCTAAGAAAAAATTCTCTGGATCCAGTCTGACGCCTGCGGGTAATTCTATGGTAAGGAATCTTTAACTGTCTCTTTCAGATTTGTCCAGAAGCATCGACAATACTTCATGAAGACAAAGGCCCGCCTGCCCAACCTCAAGATCTCCAACAACTTGCGATTCCCGGCTCCACTGAGTGTGACATACCAATCGCGCACGCTCTCCTTTGAATCCCCAGAAGAAGTGTTTGCATGGACAGATTAAGAGCGACATTTCTCATAAGCAGTCTAAATCCAAAGGAAAAAGGAGTCATCAGTCAAAATCATTGCGGCGATCAAGAGCCGACAGTGAAACCCTTTCAGGAACATCCGAGATCCAAAGAGACTAGGCAAACTCATTGATATATAAAACTGGGGCAACTGTCTTGAACTGACTCAGCATGATGGCACCACTGAAGAGCTAACCCCTTGAGAGATAATCTCTAAACTCTAGAGGTGATCATATGTTCATGACTAGTTTGATGGGGATCCATTGGAGGAGTTCAGTTTCCAGCGTCCGTTAGGGTAGTGACTATACCCCACCCCCGCAAGAAACTTCAACCGTTCTGAAATATTGGGAAGGGAGGGTGGGAAGTTACTTAGTGATTGTGTTATGTCTCTTATCTACACATCTGGAGCTCCTCGGGGGTGGTTTCACCCAGGCCCAGTCCTGCATATGCCAGTTACCCAATTACATGACAAATAGTACTGTCAATATCCCACGGAGTGGGTTCCGCAGAATTAGTTAGAATGTATGAGGCATCCTAGACAAGATTAAAAGAGGAGCTGTGCTCCGACAAGCTAAACATTATGAGGCGGGTATCTTACTGCTACAAGAAACTCACCTTTTAGGAACTAAAACACCATGTCTGTCCAAGTTAGGATATAAACAAAAATGGAGGGAGATGGAGGTAGACATTAGGTTCATCCTCCAGACTGTGTATAGTTATTAATGAATCTGTAAATGACAGATCAGACAACCTAACCAAAAGGAAGGGCTTCTGCTAAATGTGTGAAACAATGCCCCAAAACTAAGAAGAAAAATTCTCGTCTTGAATGTGTGAGCATCAAATTTAATACATACGGTTGAAATCAGACTCGTAGTATTTCTGTTTTGGCAACACTGTGCCTCATGGACTGCCAGGGTGGAGGGGCTTGTAGTAACCTTGGCTCATCACTCCTCCATCAATGACACCTACTCATACCCGGACGGACCGCATATTCAAATATTACTACAAGCCCCCCACCCTGGCAGTCCATGAGGCACAGCGTTGCCAAAACAGAAATACTACAAGTCTGATTTCAGCCGAATGTATTAAATTTGGTGCTCACACATTAGGTGTACATCTGTTCTTCATTATATTATTTCTTTAGTATAGGATAGTTTTTCTCACCGAGTGGTACGCATGGGGCTGGTCCCCATGTGGTCCTGAAGAAGAGGTTTAGGGGGCACCTCGAAACATGGGAAAGTATACACATAACATTTACACTTCCTCCCTACCATTAACCCCTTTTTATCCATACCAACTAGGAGTAGGAATAAATTAATCGCTCACTAGCTAGGTATTTTTAGCATCATCATCACCACTCCCCCAAACACTGCACGATACATTTTTTCACAAAAAGTGCTCCTACGTAGTTCCGCAAGTTGCAGCACGCCCCAAACAGTGGCTGTCTGGGATGGCCCCAATGATGAAGCATGTCACCTAGGGTCAACCCTTGGTGAGTGAGGGGACTCAAGAAAATAATTTTCTCTTCTTAGTTTTGGAGTGTTGTTTTGCACATTAGGCGGAAGCCTTTCCCTTTGGTTAGGTTCTCTGATCTGTCAGTTACAGATTTGTTAATAACCAGTTAGGATATATCCAGGTCTTCCATACGGGTTCACTAGAGATTCCCGGGGAGCGGCGGTCCTGATCCATCGTAGAGTCCCCTTCGAGCATTCTAGATCATGAATATGCACCAAGGGCAGGGGCGCTACTGTTACAGGAACACTACATGGCAAACACTAAGTCCTGGATAGCGTATACGCCACCCTGCCCCTTGCTTGGGCCCTAGTAGAAAGCTTAGCAACTATATGGACAGAGGTCTCTGATGGGTTGTCGGTAATAGAAGGAGACTGGAACGACGTACTACACCTGACCCTGGACAGGTGGCGAGCTACAGGGAGATCCACAGAGGCACAGGAATTGAGGTTGCGATCCATCATGGACGGAATGGGAGGAGAGAACACCTGGAGGAGACTTCACCTGACTGAACAAGGTTACACATACTATTCAAGTGTCCACGACTCATATTCTCGTCTTGACTACATGTGTGTGCCCTCTAGCTACCTCAGCTATAGAAATATTGCCCAGAGGTCTGTCAGATCACTCTCCGGTGGCACTTGGACAGAGACGGGCCCTTACCGCGCACCCTTTCACTGGTGTCTATCTACCTGGCATTAACATGACCATGGTGGCATCAGCCGAGAACTTGTGGGAGGCCATGAAGCCGACTCGCAGTGGTGTAGACATCTCTTTCTGTGCTGCAATGCATAAACAATGCTGCAAGAAGCTGACTCAGATCAAAGCACAAATTATAGACCTGGAGCAACGGGTCGGAAGGAAGATGGGGGAATCGGCACGTCTTCAATTACTTCTCACGCAACCGCTTTATAATGGTGAATTGCTGGATGTGGCCCGGTTGGCGTGGCAGGCCTCTCGTAGCAGGATATACCAATGGGGATATAAATCTAGCCCATTATTGTACCGTATATGCCAGCAGATGCTACGGTCTGTTCATATTCCCAGTATTTGTGACTCAGAAGACAACGTTCTCACCAACCCGTCTGGGACAGCGACCGGCTTTGCGGACTATTACAAGGAGCTTTATGCTTCACATGAGACTCTGCCAGAAGCCCTAATACAGTGCATCTTAGATGACTTACCGCCGAGAGCCCTGTCAGACGCGGCTGTAACACTATTAGATACTCCACTCACGACCGAAGAACCGGGCACAGTTTTGGCGGACCTACGCTCAGGCAAGACACCAGGCCCTAACAGCTTTCCTTGGGAGTTTTTTTAAATATACCAATCACAACTTGGAGCCCACTCCCTTGAGTTCATGCTGCAATAGTGACGTGGCAACTCCCTTCAAACTGGAGACATGCTGAAGTAGTAGTTTTCTTGAACAGGACCACCCTCCGCCCCATGCCACTCATCATAGCGCCCAATATCTCAATTAAATTTTGAAGCCAAAAACCTTGCTAAAGCCCTTTCCAACCGCCTTCTACCCTATATAACTGATTTAGTACATCCCGATCAGGCTGACTTCATGCCCTGCCGCGCCACTCACCACAATATTCATTGCGCTTACAATGCCATAGCAGTGGTGGACCATCTAAGATGCCCACTGCCCTTCTACTGGCTGACTTAGACAAAGCCACGGCTGATAGCCAGAAACTGGTCCTAGGATGCTTGATTCCGGTCCAAGGAAGACATGGCTTTGCAGTTCGGGCTGGAATGTTCCCATGAGGCACAGGGTCAAGACTGATTTGCATATGGCCATGTCTGAACTGGGGTGGCTTGGTGAGCAAAATAACGATGGATTAAACCCAGATCTGTGACTGGGTGTGGATGTTTTGCCATTGTGCAACATTCCGCCCATCATCTTGTGTGTTTTGCTGTTCACGCTATGTGGGAAGGGTATGCCCAGACGTGGGTCCCTTGCTCACTAAGCCACTAGAGTCAAGCTATCCTGGCTGAAGACGGCTGATAGCCAAAAACCGGTCCTTGGATGCTTGATTCCGGTCCAGGGAAGACATTGCTTGGCAGTTCGGGCTGGTCTGTTCCCATGAGGCACAGGGTCAAGACTAATTTGCATATGGCCATGTCTGAACTGGGGTGGCTTGGTGAGCAAAATAACGATGGATTAAACCCAGATCTGTGACTGGGGGTGGATGTTTTGCCATTGTGCAACATTCCGTCCATCATCTTGTGTGTTCAGCTGGACCGATCTGTTTGCGCTCCTGCGACAACCAAAAATATGCTCCATATTTGTATCATACACACATTTACTATATACAGATCTTACAGCCTTCGTGCGGGTGGTGGGCTTGGTCTCTCCTAAGTTTCCTATTCGGCGCAGCACCCATCAGGGATGTCTCCTGTCCTCATATCTGTTTGTTTTAGCCATGGAGCAGCAGGCATGGATCAGGGTGGATGCTTTAGTCCGGGGATTCGAATGGTCCTGGAAAGTCTCGGATTGCATAGACTTTATGCTGACTATGTCCTATTTTTTCTTACCGACCCCAACAGAACAGGCCCTAGACTGCTCAGAATCATACATATATTTGGGGAAATGTCCGGTTTATTCATGAATGCCTATAAGTCAATCCTGTGGTCGTTGCGGGGAGCGAGCAATCTGGGCACGTGGTGCAAGGACTTGACTATAGCCATAGAAGGGATAAAATACCTGGGTGTCTTTCGGTCAGCCTCCCAGCCCACATTGTGGGGACAAAGTCTTGCCCCGCTATAGGTACAAGTATAACCGGAGGTGAAGGATAGACTCATCTGCCCCTGTCGCTATTTGGATGTTCTGCTATCTTCAAGATGGTATTTCTCCCACGTATTCCATACCAGTTGCAGAATGATCCCGGCCGATATCGTCCACATGGTTCAGGCATATAAATGCAACATTGGGTCAATTCATGTGGGGTGGAGGCTCCGCCAGGGTGGCCCTGGGAACATGTATTAAATGTACATCCTGTTGGGGAATTGCAACGTCTGATATTCAATCATCTCATGAATCGTCCCATCTCCTAGTATTGAACGAGTGGTGGTACGGTGATAGGGGAGACCCGGCATACGCAGTGGAACGCTGGTTGATGGGCGAAACGACTCTCCATACATATTTACACACTGGTTTGGCGCTCCAGACCCTATCACCGGTGACAGGTGGGGTGTTCGGGGTCTGGAGGCAGTCACTGCGTCCTATGGGACGGTGGGGTCATCTGACAGGTACAATGGTCTCTTGCCTCAGCTAGCCATGCTGACCAGATTTCGGTGGTGGGATGCTATTGGTCATGGGTGGTCATGAGTGGTCGGTCTCTCAAATCTTTGCAAGAGCGCCAGAGAAAATTCGATATGCCACACACTCCGTTCTATAAATATCTCCAATTCCGACACGCTCTGTCCCAATGCTTTGTAAACCTTCAGACACTTCCAGAATTTAACCCATTAGAGGGCAAAGTATTAACGGTAGATCTAGGTGACCATAAAATCACCAAGATCTACCAATCTCTGGTCACTAATAGCTCTATCACGCTTGACACTCTCCGAGAGACCTGGCAGGATGATCTGGGCCTGTTGGAGGGTGACGACTGGGTCAAGGCCCTGGAGTACACATCAGGCGCAGCTATGCCTCACTACTGCGTCTCATTCAGTTCAAATACCTATATTGTGTATACTTTACCAGACATAAGCTTTGGAGGGCTGGCCTAATAGCATCCCCTACATGTCTATGCTGTGGTAACAGAGACTGTACATTTATACACGCAATCTGGCTGAGTGATGCACTCGCTAGGTTTTGGAGGGTGGTCATGACTTGCCTTTCCTGGATATTGAATTGGGATCTCCCCATGTCCCTACTGCACATCGCAGATGAGATTGGGGACAACAGGAACAAGCTTCACTTACTGTTTTTGAGCCTCACACAGGCGATACAAGATATTGCCAGACTATGGAAAGCTACTTCCCCTCCTTTGTTGGGAGTCTGGAAAAAGGGATTGGAGTTTTGTATGGGCATGGAAGTACCTACATTTAAAACTAGACGATGCCCACAGAAACACCCTACAATTTGGCATAGATGGGCGGACTACCATGGCCTTTACTTAGAGCCTCTGACCACAATGACCATAGCTATAGAGAAGGAAGTCAATAGCGATGTTGGTGAATGTAATGATTTAACAGCATTTGGGATGCTGGGATGCTGAGGTGCGGGAGGTTGAATAATGGGGAGCATAGCGAGGACATAGCACACTATTTTGTATTGTAGAATGTTATGCTAATTTTTCTTTCTCTTTCCTTTTCTCTTTTTTTTGTTTTAGAAAGAACAAATGTTGACACTACGGCTGTATATGTATAGGATGTTGTATGCACCAGTGATCTTGGCACAAATAAAATTTGTTTTTCAAAAAGAAAAAATAAGGAACTCCACTGACCCTCAAATTTACATGGTAAAGCGAAAGCTACTGGCTTTTTTAACGTTATGTTCTAAAATTAAAGTAATAAAATATTGTTTAAAAAAAATAGTTGATCGCAAAATCAAATATCTTTCAGCAACCAGCGGATTGATGATCGAGTGCAAAATGTATTGGATGCACAAGCAGACCTTTGTTGTTATTTCTCTAAAATTTACTTCAAAACGAACCAGCAACTTTTTGTAAAGCATTACTGATGTAGGAGCCATAGTGTTCTTACCATCTTAGCTCCCCTTCTGCGCGGATGCGTTTAGTTTCTCCTTTAAAACTCTATATTTACAGAGCCATTTATACTTCAGAACAGTGTGAATTCGCTGAATTGTGCTACAATACTGTGCTTCAAAGGATTTATCAAAAAAGTAGAGCATACAACGAACAATTAAAATGTATTTTATGATTCAACTGTCTGGCAAAAGAATGGTCCCAGATTATAACAAAACAAGAACAAGCTTCAAATACTACAACCCGAACAGACTCTTCAAAGACCCCTCAATTTGGAGCGAGTAGATTGCAGATGATCTCACCTCTAAATGGTAAATGAGCTCATCGTGCCAGTCAACCAACAAATTGGTTTCCAAAAGCCAATAACACCAGCTAACAAAGCAACAGCTGTTTTCTAATTCTCAACAATCAAAGGTTCTGGAGCGTCATGTAACCAGAACGCTCAGCACCTTCGTGGAGGAGAACAGGGTATTAGCCCCCCGGCAGGCTGGGTTCCGTCCCTCACACTCTACGGAGTCCATGGTATTATCGGTCCTTGACAACCTCAGAGAGGGTATGGACACTAGCCATCCCCAGGCCCTGGTCCTCCTCGATCTCTCCGCCGCTTTTGACACGGTAGATCATTCCATCTTACTGTCCCGTGTCAGAGCGGCGGGAATCGGAGGATCGGCCTTGGTCTGGCTGTCCTCCTTTCTGAGCGACCGCACCCAAGCAGTACGCTTGGGTGATTTTTCTGCAGACTTCCAGCCGGTTAAATGTGGGGTCCCCAAGGGTTCATCCCTTTCCCCGTTGTTATTTAACCTGTATATTGCTCCCCTTATTTTTGCCCTACAACAGCCGTTTACAACTACGCGGATGACCTACAGCTTATTTTTTCCCTATCCCCCTCCCCAGAGTCCATTTCTAACTTTCAGTCGGTCATGACTTTCCTCCGGGACTGGTTGAATCACTACCACCTGAAGCTCAACCCCGACAAAACTGAGTTGGTGCTGACAGGTGGTTGCTCCAGTCCCTGGTCCCCCTCCTTTTGGCCCCCCTCGTTGGGTCCTCCCCCAACTCCTTCCCCCTCTGTTAAAACTCTTGGTTTCAAACTGGATCACCAACTCTCACTCCACTCCCAAGTTAGCGCCGTGGTGTCCTCTTCTTTCCTTTCCCTTCGCACTATCCGCAAAGTCTCTCGGTTCTTTTCCTTTCCGGCCCTCAAACTTATAGTCTTGGCAATGGTGATCTCCCGCCTGGATTACGGCAATAATAATAATAATAATAAACCATTTATTAAGCGCCTGGTTACACAGAAGACAGTGTGTCCCCGCGCTAATTGCTGCTAGGATTTCAAGAGGCAGATGTTAGTAGAGCCATAGGAGGAAAAAGTTACATAATGGGGAACAGGAATGTCTTAAGCTTACCCCGGAATCTAGATTCCGAAGGTTCCATACGAAGATGTAACGGGAGTTCGTTCCACTGTTTGGGGGCCAAATACCTGAATGAGCGGCCACCCATCCTGGCCCTCTTGACTCGAGGGCAATGCCCTTTATTGTGGTATGCCCGTGTACAGCGTGCGACGCCTCCAGCTAGTCCAGAACCAGGCGGCCCGCCTGGTTTTCAATTTATCCAAGTCACATCATGTCATTCCCCTCCTCAAGACCTTACACTGGCTCCCCATTCGTGAACGAGCCCAGTTTAAACTAGGATGCATCATCTTCAACGCCCGGTCAGGCTCAGCCCCTGTCTTTATCATTTCTGAAATTCATTCTTATGTTCCTCCTAGGGAGCTACGCTCTTCCACCCAACAATTGCTCGTAGTCCCCCGTTTCAAACGTAAAAAGTGGGGAGGTTCCAAATTTTCCACACTCGCCCCTGCCTTTTGGAACTCCCTTCCGGCTCATCTGAGATCCTGTCCCCAGTATACACTCTTTCGCAAGGCAATGAAAACTTTTCTCTTCACACAAGCCTACTCCACTTAAACCTCCTTCTTATGCTCTTGTTTTCTGATTCCTCCGGAGTTCAGTACTGTACAGCGCCATGAAACTGCTAGGTGTACGTGCGCTTAAGAAATATTTTTAAACTCAAACTCAAACTCAAATGGTCCTTCAGAAAGCCTTGCTTTCTTGGATATTTACAACAGCTCTTTAAAGCAGTGCAGGCCATGCAGCATATATTGTGCTTAGGTCAATGTGACTAGTTTGTGGCTAGTAGAGAGTCTGAGCATGTACGATGATGATTATACCACATTCATAACACAAAATATAAGTCTGTTAAAATCTTAAGGTCATCTGAACAAATCAAAAAAAAGGCACTGCCTAACCGGTGTCCGTCTATTAGGTTTTAGAACTAGTATTGATGACAGTTCCTAGATCGGCAAATACTTTCTGTATTCATTGTGAACATTCCATAGCAAATTTGAGACCAACACAAAGACTTAATTATGAACTTGTAGTAAACTGTATATATTTTTATTGGTCTGCTACAGAGTTGAAACAAGCATTATCAAAGCCAATAAGTCTGGCGTTGGCTGCCAGCCATTTGATTTTGGTAATCCATTTTTTTAATGTGGGTTTTGCGAAACTATATTATTGAGGAAGCTCTCAGGCCTTCAATCAATCTAAAAATGCATTGTCTAAAACCAAATGATTTTTAGGGCCTCAAAAATATAAACTGCTTCAGTAGTTCCAGGCTTCTAAGGGAACTACTTTGTGTTTGGAGGTGCACCTTGTGAAAGGAAAAAATGAGGTCAATCACAGGAAAGTTGACTAATGGCTAAAGAAAGCTGCAAGGGGCGGGAGAAATGCTTGAATGACACCATAACACACCAATGGATAAAGTTTGATTAAAAACTTTTATAAGCAGAGCCACTGGAATTCGGTGATTCTGCGGCTAAGGCATTTTTTCCTCATAATTATGGATTTGCCGCGTTTGCCACATAATCCATCATCTGCTGCAGATTTTATTTAAAAAAATGATATCTAGCTCAAACATTACTAAAAATGCAGCAGAAGGCAATTCACAAAGGTCGACTGTCCACCTTTCAGTTGCATATTGCTTTATTTGGGCGCTAAACTAGTACTAATAAGGTGAAACCTTTGTCTAAACCTGGTTAATGTGTAAAAATGACAAAATAATGAACTGATACTATCACAAAATATGCTTCATTATGCTGTATAATTTAGAAAAACCTGACGCGTAAGTTGATACTCTCTCTACGCATAATTACAATGGTCCTGCCTATAACTATGAATATTAAAAATTGTGAATCTTTTCAGAGATTAGTTTTGAAAGGACATTTCAAACATGGCCAGGGAATTCTCAGTCACACATATTAGTAGACTTTGCTCTAGTCAACACATCCCTGATCAATGGAAGCATTCACTCCACATTAAAACAACCCTGGATCAAAAAGTCTACCTATGAATGGAAAGATCCACCCAACTATTGAGAGATTCTAATAAGGCTTGCTGTCTCCTTGCAAGTTCGCTTTCTGCAAGGACATCCATTGCATGCGTGGCTGATGTCACTTACATTGTCCACGACCCGGATTTGCCCAATTTCCTGTTCTCGTATGGTAAAATGATATGGTGAGAAAATGAACAGATTTGCAAGTATCTTTACCAATGTTAGATCCAAAGGGAGATATCCTGGAGTCTCTAGTAGGTGAGTGAAAGGGACTGGTCGAGGCTTCTAATGCTCGAAATATTTCAAAACATATTTCACAACACATTTACCGATTTTAGACAGAGAACCCTGAACGTGCACATTGCCCGTGTTCAATGAAGTGCAACAGCAGTTGAGACAAGTGAAGTAACAGCACCGGAAAAGCGTGTTTGCAAGTGTTAGGAAAAGAGAAATTCATTGGTAACTGACTATTTTCCAATCCTACCTGCAGTGGTGGGGAAGCCGTGAGGGGAACGGCCAAGTGAATCCTTCACTCGTCCAGCCGTGAGGGAAACGGCAAACGCGACGCTCAATCAGGGACGCTCCTGGTCATTTCGGGCATCAGGAACTGCATTACCCAGCAGCCCCGGGACCTGGCGCGCTCTTGACGCTCCCGCTGCGCCTGGAGGCGCTTCAAGAACGCGGAGCACCGAACGTGCCTGGGGGCATTTTCCAATCCTACCTGCAGTGGTGGGGAAGCCGGGAGGGGAATGGCCAAGTGAATCCTTCACTCGTCCAGCCGTGAGGGGCTCCTGGTCAATTCGGGCATCAGGAACTGCATTACCCAGCAGCCCCGGGACCTGGCGCACTCGTGACGCTCCCGCTGCGCCTGGAGGCGCTTCATGAACGCGGAGCGCCTCCCGCCCCGCAGGGCGCGCGCGGGAGGGTGCCGGGCTAAGCCCGGGCAAAGGGCGGGCCCTCTACGGCCCTCAGAGTCCAGAAGAGGACGGGACGGGCCACCCCACTTGACCTTTTCATTGGAGGAGGTATAGAGACGCTTCTTATTTATTGACTAACATTGCACTGCGTATTGCCGTTCTTTGGCGTTTTGTTTACTAATCATGTCCATTTGGGAGGAGCTCAACGCCTTGTGTGGCACTAAATATGTCCCGGATGTATCACTGCTCCCTATTATGGGCAGTAATTCTGATATTTCTAATGGCCCTCCGCGGGACCTATCTCTACCTTTAAATAAAGACCAAACGCAAGCCATTGTACTGCCCCAGGGTCTTAACATAAATAGGAATCATGACAGGGAAAACGTCTAGGATGACCAGCCTAAAATTCAAAAACTGTGCACCAGCCTTACATCATCCTCCTCTAACCCAACCACACCAATGGAGGATAAGGCTGTGGATAAAATAGACGACCCAGCATCGTCCCCTCAATTAACTTTACTGGCTCAGTTCGAGCAACTGTTACTATCTACCATATCACCTCTGGTTATAAAAATTAATGATCTGGGGGATAGGCTGACTAGCATTGAGGATACAATTAAAAAGAATTCTCTACCAACTAACAAAAAGGCAATAGCCATTCGCCCTAATCCTCCCACCACCCCTGAAAAGCTTAAGTCCGTTATGTGTAAGAATGGCGAAACTAAATTACGACCCTTAAATATACCTACCTCAACAGGCCCTAAAGTAACATCAACACCTGCGCTAACAACTCACACAGTGGCTAGAGCCGCTCTGGTAAGAATGCCATGTATTAATTTACCTCCCGAAGCCGCCCCATATGTGTCAGTCCTCTCTGGGGTCCCTGCACTTAGCCAGGGAAAACACGAATCACACCAGGACCTGCTAAACAAGGTTATTTTTTGGCTACAGAACAACAGACCTTTGCCACCGGATCTCGATGGTGGAATCCTGAGTTAGGAGGGTGGGGTGGTTAGGTACGCTGCCCAAAGACACTGCTGGGGACCTGGTGCTAATTAAATTTAAGAACAGGAATCTCGCCCCCTACCTATGACTCTGCCAGCCCAAAGAAGGGGATGGCCCCATTTGCATTTGGGACTTGCATGATTTTTACCCGAACTCCCAACATGTCCTGTCACAAAAATTTACGGCAAAGAAATACAACTCCTGGGGAAGGGGATCTTGTGCTCCTAGCGCCACTAACCTTCTAGCCTCTAACAGATTTGAACCTTTGTTTATAAATCGTATTTCTTAAGAATCAACTACAAAGAGGCCACCCATGAGTTTTAGCTTAAATGTCACGGTAGTATTGAAATGTTTCTATATTGATTGAAATGTTTCTATAATGATTAGCTGATTCGTTATATTTATTTAATTTTGTTTTAAATAGCTGATACTAATTTTGTTGCGAAATGTTATGGTATTTACTGATGTATTGTTGCTGCTTTTATGATTTTTAAACTAAAATCGAATAAAGCTAATCTGAACACTGGACTATAATGCTTAGTAATAGGTTTCCATAACAAGAATATTTTTGAAAATTATGTTTTATTATTCATTTACTAATGATTCTAATGATGCAGCTTAGCATTTCTATTGCCTTACATTGAAATGCATTGTGAAGAGATTGTGGTGCAATTATGAGACAAAATTAGTTCGGAAGCTGAAATTTACAAATGTGGTAGTGGAGAGAATAATGATCATAGAATACAAGAAACGATTTTATTAAAATGACTCTTCAAGAATAATTTACACGTGTTGAATGTTGAAAATTGGGGCAGTAGGCCAGAGTTAAGGTAAATCCATTTCGTGTAATAATACATTGGTGAAGCATTATTATTTTTCTTTCATTATGAAATTATGATTTAATGCATTGTATATGATTCGAATTGAGTTGAATTCATTTGAAGCTGACATATGCATTTTAAGGCTTTTTTCTTTTTTTTTTAATGATCAATTTTGTTGGTTTTTTACAAACATGATAAACCAAAAGACACAATAGTTCATTGTCGCCAAGCATGGCACATAAGTAATCATACTCCAGATGATCCACTGTTCGATGATTTTAATTGTCTAAATGTCTGAGACCCCCCCATGAGAATCCGAACCCCCCAACCTCTCTCGCGTTCATGAACCCAACAGGCGCAGCCATTTGCCCCAAACTCTCTTGTATCTAGTTTAATATCCTGGGCTTCATACACAGGTTGATCTTGCGCGGCACACCATTCAAGTCCTTTGTGCCATTAGGAGATTGAAGGGGGCGGGCATGTTTTTTCCATCTGGCCGCTATATCTCTTTTTAACCACCATGATGGCAGTACCCAGGAAAGACCGATCTGCTCTAGTGCAGCCTATACCCTCCATTATTCCTAGGAGCAGTGTGTGGGGAGAGAGTGGAACCTCCCAGCCCAGGATCTCACCTAGTTCTCTAATCACCTCTGTCCAGTATTTTTGTAGGACCTTGCAGGACCATGTCACGTGTCAAAAGTCTGCTGGCAAACTTGTGCATCGTGAACAACTTGGGCTCAGCAGGTGTACGGTATAGCCTGATCAGTGTGAGGTATGCACAGTGAAGATAAAACTGAATCAGTCTAAGCCTCACTGAGATGGTAATTATATCGGGGGGCCATGAGTGCGTCACTCCAGTCGTCGTCCTCCAGGGGGCCCACCAAACTCTCCCACCAGGACCGTAACTGGTCTAGAGTATAGGGGAGTTATTAACTAGGGACCGGTAAATCTGGGACACCCCTCCCTTGCCCAGGGCTCCCATGAGGATTTTGGCTTCGAAGGGGTTGAATTCTGGTAGTGTGTTGCCGTGGGGATGAGCAGAGTGATAGCATGTCGGAGCTGTAGGTATTTAGAAAACGGATTGGGATTGAGGGAATATAGGCCCTGCAGGTCTTCAAAGGGTTGGATATGCCCTCCCGACCAGATATCTCCTATTTGTGAGATGCCAGTAAGGTCCTATTTTTGAAACCTCTCCAATGTTCCTACATCCCCGGTCCATGTACTCCGCCACAGCGGTGTCTGGAGCGTGAATGTGGTGTCCCATCGAATATAATGCAGGGCAGACCGCCAAGCCAAGAGGACCGATCTTGTCACCATTGGGACACTTTGTGGGATTGGTGATCCGTAAAGCATAGCGTAAAGCTTTGAGAACCCCAGACTTTCCAGTTCCTGTTGGCATACCAGGTCTGACCACCTCCCATAGAACTAGTCATTGAATACTAGGAGACACTTTGCTATATATTAGATGAAGAGGTTGGTCATTCCAATTCCCCCATCATATGTAGCTTTCGGACAATGGGTCAATGCTACCATCGGTCTGGAATTGCCCCAAAGGAACGATGTTGCCAGTTTGTCAAGGGAGCGAAGCCGATGGAGTGGGAGGTTTTGCAGTACATAAAGGTAGTGCAGGAGTATCATCATTTTACATAAAGTCATTTACCCCATCGGGTTCAAAAGAAGGGATTGCCACTTCTGCAGATCAGTTTTGGCCTTTTTTTTTTACTCATCTGAGTCAGGTTGAGGGATCAGGTCAGTTCAGAGTTTAGTGCCAACCAGATCCCCAGGTATTGAACACTAAGACACCTAATAGGAATGTTCGATTGACAGTCTATGCATTCCCTTGAGGCGAGAACGGGAACCAGAGCAGATTTCTTTGGATTAATCTTCAGTCAAGACGCCTCTCCAAAGAGTTCCAGAATCCGTATACAGCAGGGGCCTGTGCGAGCAGGATCCGCCACGTACAGGAGGACATCATCCGCATAAAGGGCAATACGCTCTTCATGAGAAGTGCTCCAGCGCCATCCCTGGTTTCAGGCATTGCATCTAATAAGCTGCGCTAGCGGATCTATATCCAAAGCAAAGAGCAAGGGGGATAAGGGGCATCCCTGCCTCATCCCCCGGCGGATCGTAAACTCTTGTGTGAGAACTCGGTTGACCAAGACTCAAGCTGATGGGTTTGAGTATAGTACTTGGGTCAGCCTCCTGAAATATGTGCAAAAGCGTGTCCGGATGAGTACCTTGTCCATATATTGCCAATCTACTGCGTCAAAAGCCTTTTCAAAATCTATCAGGAGTAATGCAAGAAAAGGGGGAAGGAGCCGTCGATGTTCCAGTGCCACATGCAGGCGCCTTAGACAATGCCTTGTTCCACGAGGGGGCATGAATCCACATTGGTCAGAATGTATTCGAGTGGACAGTACATGTTTGAGGCGTGCAGCAAGGATTGTGGTATAAATTGTAACTTCCGTGTTGATAAGTGATATCGGACGATAGTCCGAGCAGGAAGTAGAAAGTGGGTTCCCCTTAGGTATGAGCACGACAACATCGATGCCGTGCGAAAATCCTCGTCGAACCACTGCTTCTTTATAGAAGGCCTGCAGGTGTGGTATCGGGATCACCTTAAATTTTGCCGGACATCCATCTGGACCCGGAGCTTTGTCAGCAGCCATCACCGATATGGCCTGATCTATTTCTATATTCAACTGTGGATTCGGGAAGCTCCTCTGGGTCACCCCCCGCTCAGTTCAGATTATTGCGACAACTCTTGCTGCCTTCTCTCCGCAGAGGATGCAAATTTGCTCTACACCAACAGTTCTGGTGATCTCAAGAGGCTTTGTCGGGTATTGCGTCCCCTTCAGGACCAGGTGCGCCGCCGCTGTTACTTCGGTGCGTTACTCCTTCCACTGCCGGTCTTGTCCTGTGCTGGGGACACTTCTGGTGCTTTGTTCAAGGATAAGGACCTTTCTTCTGTGGCCTATGTCCAGGCAGCTTCCGGGGTGTCAAAAAAATGGCGTTTATTGTTAAAGATTACCCTGAGACGGGCAGGGTACAAGAGCCGGGATAGGTTGAGAGCATGTAGCTTCTGCTTGACCACTGTGTAGGATCCTCTCTGCACCTGCACTTCTTTTGTGCAGTCTGGAAATATCAGCACTTTAGAGTTGGGGAAGAGTGTGCGCCTTCCGTAGGATAGCGTCTCTGTCCTTAAAGTGGAGGACACGTGTTAATATTGGTCTGTGTGGGGCTCCAGGCAGATGCTTGAACTTCAGGGTTCGGAGCGCCCGCTCCACCCCGAACCATGGCGAAAGGCGCTCTGGAGACATCCAGGTCTTAATCCAGTTCTCTATAGAGAGAGTGGCCTGAAAAGGCTCTGTTCCCTCCGGAATGCACACAAAGCGGAGGCTATTCCCACGGGAAAGATTTTCAACATCGTCTGCAGAGTTCTGCCATGTGGGATGAAAGTCGTCATATCTGGCCCTTTACTGTCGTCATTTCATCTTCAAGAGTAGACAAGCGGGACTCTGCCTCGGCCTCTGAGATCCTGGCTGTGGCATTACGGAGGTCCTCCTGGATGAGTGCCACATCCACTCGCACCTCCCCAATCTTGTTTTCCACAGAGTCCTAGGAGGCGCATATTGCCTGGAGAATAGTAGCGAGATCTCCCTCCAGGAGTGGCGCTTTGGCATGGGCTGCCCCACTGGCACCAGCATTGCCTGTAGTGTACTGTCCCATTCTAGTTTGGGAAAGGGACGGTTTTATTACTTTGTCTTTACCCATTCTTGTATTTCTGGCCCCTTCACCGTACTCTGGCGGTTGGGTGGCAGCCAAGCGGATCAGCAGCGATTCCTGCAGCAGGACTGCCCAAGATCCATTCACACTCCAGTCCTTTTGCTTACTGTCTTCTGTGAGATCTCTTTTACCCCCCGATCCGCTGGGGCTTTCTTTCAAGGAGTAGGAGCCAGGCACATGCCACCAGGTCCCTCTCTTTCTCCACCTCAAGATCCTGTCTGGGTCGACTCTGCCTCTCCACGCAGTATGGTGTCTCTCAAGGCTGAGATGCTGACCAGCCTAGCTGTTGACCATATTCTTTTCACGGAGTCTCTCGCCTCCGCTCTGGCTCTGTCTTTCCAGGTCAGGAGGCTCTGTGACTGCCACGCTTCGTCTGCCCACCTGGCCGCTCTTCTCTCCACGAGTCATCTTCGGTGCAGGCTTCCCAGAGTGCCCAGTCACTACATCCACAGAGGGACCGATTGCCTGGGTCAACCCACACCAGGTCAGCTCACCTCAGGCCAATACCGCTTCTCCTGCGACTCGGCCCGGCTCCAGAATGGTCAGTCCGCCCCAGGTCAGGTCCACTCACAGGGACCTTCGGGCGAGGGGTTGAGGCCCACACCCAGCTGGGCCCCAGATTGCGATCCCTTTGGACAGCCTTTACAGGGGTTGCGCCATTTTGTATGGGAATGGCTCCGCGACCCAACTCAGAAAGAATAGATAGGGCTCTTACAGCATAGAATTCAGCCACAGGATTACCACCCGTCAATCACTAGTAGCAACAGAAGCCGTCCATAGTTTCTGAATGTCCTGGGCTCAGCGAAGATTCGAGAAGATGGCAGAGGGGCCTGGAGCACTCTCCGAGCCATCTTGACGCTTGTAGCCATGCCCCCCTCTTTAAAGCTTTTTAAACATGTTTTCTCCTAAGCTGCATTTTTCCCTTTAGCCAAGTACAATGGTTTCTTGCCATTTATGCAAATCTTGCCTTATTTGTTCCGTACTTATATCATTTTACGACTAAAGGATATTCTTTTAGAGTTCACTGTAAAATAGTCAGGCGGGAAAGTGAACCATAATCTGATGTCTTGTATTGATACAATGTAAACTTCTTACCGTTGACAAACATGTGAGACCCGGAAAGCCAGTTCTTTCTCATGATCAGCCGGGGAAAGTATGCAGGAATAACTAAATTGTATTTGGTGTTTTAAACTAACCATGCAATGGGCTGATGTTTAGAGTGTTACTACATCACTAAAGCATCAAAAGAAGAAACCCCAAAGGAGGGGCAACACCATACTTTTTCTTTCCTATGTGGGGCAATGCCATTATTTTCCTTCGGAAGGCATATTCTACAGCATGCTTTTTCTTTCCTTTGAAAGAGTTACAGATTATTTATTTTGCCTACGCGAGAAGACTGAATGCTTTGCCTATGCTTTTATAAACCATCCTTGATCTTTTATTTTGAACTGCCCTTTGTCAACACTGCCTCCTTAAGGAGTTGAGCTGGAATCCTTCTTTGCTGAACTACTTGATTTGACCTTATTTCCACTTTTTGACCATGCTTACTGATGCGCCCTTAGTGGACTTTAATCTGATTCCTTTTACCCCTTTTTGCATTAGAATCTTTGGATTCTGTTAGAGAAATTAACCATCCTTCTGCCTTTATTGATAATCTGTAATCTTGTATTTGATGACTGTTTTAATCTATCTTCTTTGGATTTGCATCTCTGATTAAATGTGTAGTCTTGTGCTACATGCTGTAATATTCCTGGCTGAAATGCTTAAGAGATTGCTTATCTGTATTGATTTTAGATTATTAATACAATAACCAAACTATCTAAATTGTCTTAGACTATTATTGTATCCTGATGTTCTTTCGTTGAACTGTGTTATTTTCCATTTCATTTTAAATGCATTGTAGGGAGAATCAGCAAATCTTTTCAGAGAATCAAGTTCTGCTTCTTTTATTCGTGTTGCTGAAGTAGAGCACCTAATGTGCATAATTTTAGTTAGACTTAACTTCTTTAGGAGGTTGGGATTTCCCATTGCGATACTTTATTTCTATAGCATAGTCCTGAAAGTGGTGCATTTGATCCTGATCTCGACTTGTGAGTTAGTGACCAATTAATGGTCCCCATCCGTTTTGAACATCCTCGTTCTCACCCATCCCATCGGCAGAGAAAGATCCATTGAACCATTCGCCTCTGTGGTGAAGGTAATGCTGCGATCCGTCTAGTTGTAAAGGGCCCAGTATGTTTAGAGGGATAAATAAGTAAGTCACAGAAGTGAGAGATAACATTAAAACTCAATTTTAACTACTGGATCAGTTCCCTGCCACATTTCACTTCACTGGTCTTACAATTTGAGGCAAGGTTGCGCACACTTTATGCTCATTTGCCTAAGCAAAGGCAAGTTTGTATAAACATACTAAAAGAGTAAGTAACAAACAAAGCATTCCTATAGGAAAGAATCAAACTTCTTCAAAAATAAAGTTGGAGCAGATTTTATAAGGAGTAAAAATGAGAAGAACAGGTTGCCCAAGATGATAAATGTAAAGATAAAGCAGGCTAGATTCTGAACATGTAGTTAAAGATAGAAAGAACAATTTGCAACTTTTGGAGATTATGTATTTCCTGAAACCAGCAAACAAGCTTCTTTTTGTATATTTTTATTGACTTATTTTATTTACAGCATTTGTAATGGCTTCAAGTAAGAGGAAAAACAGAGATCCACAATGTAGTGGAGGTTGGAATAAACAGATTCTAGAGAGAGGATGGAATGTGGGTATCCAGTTCTGGAAATCTATCTTAGAAAGCTTTATCTTGAGGGCTTAATCTTGAGGGCTTTCCACGAAGCGATCAGCATAGGGAGTTTATTTCCAGAGGAAAGAGGCTCACTCCTGTGACAGCACATCTATGGTCAGTCCCTCCTGAGGGATGGAGAGCTCGGTGCCCTGTGAATAATGTAAAGAGATATTTTGTCAGGCACAGAGGGTGGCTTTGCAAGAGAGAGCACTACAGGTCAGATACATAATCTTGGAAAGAATGGGGATTTAGTGCCAAGAACCAAAAAAAACAAGTTGCATACATTTTAAAGTTGATTGAACTGATACTCAGGGACGTTGAGTTTTGAGTAGATTTAGGGGGTCACATACAGAAGAAATGGAGTGATGAAAGGAAGTATTTTTTTGGATGGCACAATAATGGCAAATCCATTTTTAGCAGGGTAATTTAAATTGTGAGTTTGACTAAATACTGAGGTTGCAGTCTGTACCACACATTTTTAACTCCACTTTGAAATTTGGTGTCACGGCCAAATATAGTGAAAAGACTGAGTGGCTGCTGGTGATTTGAGAAGGGGGTGTCATCGATAATGTCATAGAACATGTCTCGAGTGACGTCATAGAACATGTCACAAGTGGCCTCATAGAACATGTCACAAGTCATGTGTCATGTGTTAGGTCATAAGCAGTGCATAGAATGGGCACAAGTTCAAAACGTTAATATTGGCACTGACAAATTCACCTAATTATAACGTTACTTTAACCTTTTTTTTCCAGTAAATTTTAAAGTTTTTAAAAAGATATATTTTTTTAAATCAGATCATTTTATCACACTTAACTAGAATATTCCTTTAACCTTTGTTTTTTCAATGAATTTCTAGGTTTTTCTTTTAGCGTAAAGTAATACTTAATTACTACAGGCAAATCCAACCCTCCGCTTCACTCCCCCCATACAGTCAACCAAATGCCTTACACGAAGGCGGTGCGCAGTGGGGTTTGGCCATAGGGCCTCTTAAAAAAAAAATAAAGTGGAGGGGTCTGGTCAGGCCTCCTTCCCAAGCAGTTATCGTCCCTGGGGATACCAGGGACATTTATTTAAAAAAAGGGGAGGGTGCCGTGTGTCCCCACCCAAAGTCTGGGAACCACATCCCCCATGACCTCCTTTATACCCACCCCCAGGTGCCTGTCATGCTTGTTCTGGGAGGAGGGGGAACAAAGACCCTCCTGCCCAGGCTGATTTTGGGCCCGGAGGCCCCATACACGGGGACTAGAAGTACTTAATTGGGGAGAGGAGGCATGCGGCCACCATCCCCAGACTGATTTCGGTCTGGGAATCCCATCCCCCGAGCATGGTGCCATGTGGGCAGCACATTGCCACCTCCTCCCGGGCCTATTTATGCCCCGGGCACCCCATCCCTCAGAGCAAGCTGCAATTTATATGGGTTCCTTTTGGCCGCTGGAAAACCCTTCCCCCAGGTCAAGCAATATTTGTAGAGGGAAGGGGGCCCACAGCCACCTTCCCAGTCTGATTTTAGCCCTGAGGACAACAGCAGCCAGTACAAATTTTAAGGGGGGGCAGGAGCAACCCATACCCAGGACCTGGAATTATATTCAAGAGGGAGGAAGGCAATGGCCCCTCCCTTGGGAGATTGCGGCCCCCTGGGACACCATGCCCCGGCAGTGCCTTCATGGGGAAGGGGGCACACGTCTGCACTCCCTGGGCTGATTTCGGCCCCGGGGACTCAATCCCACGGGGCCCGGCAGTATTGTAAAGGGGTTAGTGGACCATGGCCCCACAGGCAGTTTTCAGCCACAGGTACCCCCATTCCCCAGGACCTGACTCAACTGTTACCCACCTAGGGCACCCACCACACAGTCCTTGGGGGCTGCCTAGGGAGGCCCAAGACCCAAGTGACCCCAGCCCGCTTCCAAAATCCAGCGGAGCCGACATTGCTCCCGCCCACAGAGAGCAGCAAATAATGCTGCTACCTGCGGACGGGAGCAATATTTAGATTTCTTTCACTTCCCGAATCACTGCAGGCAGGGGAACAGATCTAAAGTTTGCTCCCAGCAGGCAGGAGCATTTTTAAGTTTCCGCCAGCTGGGAGCCGATTTGGTGCTTGCTCCCGCTTGTCAGGAAATTTAAAAATGCTCTTGCCAAGCAAGAGCAAACATGGGTTTCCCTGCCTGCAGAAACAGCTATGTCCCGGGCATGGGCTCCCCAGGGCCTCTTGAGGGGGAAGGGGAGAGGTGGGCTGTGTGGCCATCCTGCCCCAAAAAAAAATTCTTGGGTGGGTGCCTCTGGCCTCTCGGGGAGGGGGGCTGCACGGCCCCCGACCCCATAAATAAGATAAGCCCCAGGGGGACTTCCCGGGCCTCTAATGACTCAGAGAGGGGGACTGCACGTCCACCTCCTCATACATATTGTTTTTGGCCCGGTTGGGGTCCAAGGGCCTCCGACTTGGGGACCCACGCTATATCAAATTAGCCCAGGGGATAGGCTCCCTGGGGCATGTGATTAAATGCGGACCAGCTGCCATATTTTGTGTCCCCGATTGACCATTTTGTGTTGATTTAGGACCCCAGGGGTGGGGGTTGTTCCTCTAGGTCCACCTGACATGGGACCTAGGGGGTCAGGGTATTCCTCCCTTCCTCCTTATATATGTATTTTTTTTAATAACTTCACAACAGGGGACTAAGTTCCTGAGTACTGTAACTGATTCAGCAACATTTTTTTCATGTTTCTGACAGTTTATCAGAGCGCTTTCTCTTGCGGGAGTCTGACTCATTCGGGAGCGCTCCCTGGGCTGTTGAACAGTAAAAAATGTATTCTGTTAAGTTAGCCTCTACTCCTCTTCCATTTCGTCTACCAGTCCCCATTTTTGTGTTTCTGCAGGGACTTTCATAAAGTCAGAAGTTACGTGTTCACTGAAAGCTGGTTGTACTGATAATGCTTGCGTGTCAGAGTAAGAAGCCCTGCCCTGCCGAAGGGCATACGTGCACAGATGTCTAATCTGTTTGCCCACCAATGTCTGTAACCTCCCTTGCCTATCTACAAAGATGACGGGGGTAAGGGTTTATCAGGATTCAACAGTTCAGCATGTAAGCATTATACAAAGGGGTTGTGTAAGCATTATGCAACAATGACGAAGTGGTTTCAATGTGTTTCACGAGGCACTAAAAAGTATAAATACCAGGTTTGAACTTGTACTTGCTAGCCCCCTCCCTCTGGTACTTGCAGTGTCTGAGTGATGAGACTCATCTCATGAGATGTTATAAACATGTGTTTTGTTCCACTCCAGTGTCGATCCTCATTTGTGTACCCGTAGACTATGGGTGTCCCTGCACCAGTGAGACAGATAAGAGATCTCACATCTACAATTGGCACCGGCAACGAGGGGCCCCATTGAAGGACACAGCTGGACCAGGAGGAGGTCATTTAGACAGGACAGAAATACTAAGGGGCGCTCCGCAGACTGAGACTTGCTCTTGGGGCCGAGGTGATTTTCAACTTATCAACCTGACCTTTGTGGCGGCTCGGTGTCTTAACTGAGGCTCTTTGGTTGGCATTTTGGAGGCGATCTATTGATCAGAGGATCAGCAGGTGGGAGTTGGCATACTGCGATCAGCTAAGATGGAATTGGTTGTCTTTATTGGGTCTTTTGTTAGTAAAAAGTCATTTGCAAACGTCTTTGACAGGTAATTTAAGAATTTTTTCTCATCTTTTGGCATAAGTGTCTAAATGCTATTGTTAATAAGTATTTGGTAAACGTGCCTGTTTCGAGCACACTTCATGCATTATGTTATTGTTGCAACACAAATAGTATTTTGAAAAAAAAGGCAGTTAGCGCCTCTAGAAGGCACTCTGAATTATGAAATGTACATTAAATACGGTATTTCTTCCATACTGTTTAGCACATTGTGGAACAAATATATGAAGGCAGATGCCAGTTTACAGAGGCTACTTAAATGGTATCTTTGATTTGAATAAACTGCAATAGCCAGAGGAGCTTCGCGCGCGTCCAAGATGGCTGCGTGAGCTTGAAGCTCCCGAGACCCCCGTCGTCACCGGGAATATCCTGATTGAAATCCTGTGCCGGTGATCCGGAATCGTGTGGCAGAACGGGAGTGGTATAGATTGTGACGTTTCGCGACCGGCTGCGACGTTGGACTGCAAAGTTGTGGGGTCGGCAAGTTTGAGGCCTACGACCAGAAGGTGACCGGGGTCTTGGGTGTGATTCGACCCTGGCTGGAGTTGAACAACAACGGGTCCTTCCACCGGAAGTTGCCGGTCCGACCCATCTTTGACGCCGGTCGCAGTTGGCTTGGCCGGGGCCCCCCCCTTGCCCCTCCTCCACCCCCACCCCACTCTGCGCCTACACACGGCTATGGACAAGTGCGACAGCTTTGGACCATACTGAACATTTGGCTGTGACGCTGTGCCCCCCGGGCGAAATTGGGTCCCCATCGGTGGCCTGAATAGCCCTAAGGAACAGTGCTGGGTTCGGACTGTGCCTAGACAAAGGAGGTTGCCATGCCGTATCGTGGCCTGGAGCGGCTGAGGGCCCAGTGACTTTGAAATCGAAGATGTGACTATGATGAGCCTGGCTGTGATGGTAGTGTATTAGAGTCGGGATCGGTGCTGGTGGCGGCAAGGGTCAAGTGGGCCCACATGACTGAGTGCTAGGATCGCCACAGGAAGAGATCGGCGAGACGGACCATTCTGGGAGCTGGCCGAGGTGCTGGGGGAGAGTCGGAGACTTGGCGGACGGGCAATCCTACTCCCGGAGTCACGATGGCGGCTAAGCCTGAAACGGAGAAGCCTCAGACCAAGTCCACCAGAGGGTCCCGTTATGTGCAGTCCAATAAGTTGGATCGATATACACAACCCAAGGGCTCACCCACGGGGTCTGGTTGTACGCTTGATGGTGGGGCGGATGCCTCGGGTCCTGCCACTGAACTCACGCTACATGATGTGATGGCGGCCATTGATAGTGTTAAAACGTCTCTCGGACAAAAGATGGAGTTGCTTGATCACAAGCTGGACACGGTGTCTATAGAAGTCAATTTGATTCGGGCTGACCTCCCAAAAGCGAGCGAGAAGGTGAAGTCGCTAGATATCAAAACGGCGAGCCTGACGGGTGATGTGGCGGAACGACAGCAGGAGGTGCGGAGCCTGAAGGCCGCCTGTGAGGTGGCGAGTCGCCAGCTGGAAGAGTTCGAAGGGAGGGCCTGGAGGAACAATGTGCGTATTACAGGGGTCCTGGCGAAGGCTGACAGCAAGGTCCCCGATCTGTTTGTTGAAGATGTTATACTTAACCACTTGAAACCTAAAGGTCTGGGTACACTCTTCACTGTTGAAAGAGCGCACAGAATACCAGGCGGGCGGCCGCGCCCGGGTGCCCCTCCTCGACCGATGATCGCAAGGGTCCTCAGTTTCAGAGACAGGGATGCTATCCTGCAGACCTCCAGGTCGGAGGGACCTCTGAAGTATGAAAATACAACCCTTAACTTCTATCCGGACTTTAACCAGAAAGTACAGAGACAGCGGCAAAGCTTTCTCGGAGTTAAACAGAGACTCGGGGACAAAGGATATAAATATGCTATGATGTTCCCTGCCAAGCTCGGAGTCGAGGCTCAGGGAAAGGTCTGGTTTTTCGATAATCCTGAGGTGTCATCGGACTGGGTTGATGGCGCAGTGGCGAAGATGAAGAAGGCTCACAGGAACAATGATTCGGTTTGCGGCCGTGGACTGGGATGTGGGGCTAATTGTTTGGGGGGGTGGTGGCGGGGCATTTTGTTGCGCATATGCTTTCCTGGGTTGGAATTTGTAGCCAGTGTTCGTCCCGGGGGCAGGTTGGGAAATGGGGGCTCTGTTCTCCTCCTCAGATCTATATTTAGATAGTAGGTTAGTTAGAGTATGGGGCGACAGGCACACTACGAGTTGGGGTTTGGCAAAGGCTGAGTGCAGGGGTGAAGGGTGGGGGATAGGGGAGGGGGGAAGAGTTGTTGTGGAATGTGTGGGAGGATGAGTGTGGTTTGTTTTATTTTTTGATCTCAGGTGATGACATTGTTGTGAGGATTGTTTTGCATGGGTACGGAGACACATAATATCAGAGAGTCGGGATGAAAGTATTGAGTTGGAACGTGAACGGCCTGGGGGATAAGATCAAGAGAGGGATGGTGAGTCAGCTTATTAGGCAACATTCTCCGGATTTGGTATTACTGCAAGAGACGCACTTAATTGGCAATAGATGTTTGGCACTTCATAAGGGTGGGTATAAGCTAGTGGCACACGCTGGGTTCACTACTGGTTCTAGGGGTGTTGGGATCCTGGTTAAGAACTCATTCCAGTTGTCGGTACAGGGTACTTGGATTGATCAGAGGGGCAGATATGCGGGTGTTTCGTGACAGGTCAGGGGCCGGATGGTTACCCTACTGTCGGTGTACGTGCCACCTGGCCTGCAGAATGAGACCTTTCGTGATTTGGGAAATGTCTTCCTCTCTCTGTCTCTTGGCGATTTGGTGTTTGGGGGTGACCTTAATTCAGTGTTGGATGGCAAGATGGATTGTAGCCTGCCCTGTGTGCTTAGACAATCGCAGAAATGGTTGCCGGATTTTCTGGCAGCGCTGGGTTTGATAGACAGCTGGCGCACGCGCAACCAGACAGCCACGCATTATACTCATGTCCCGGCGGCTCACGGTAGCCTGTCTAGGCTGATTTCGTGCTGCTTCCAGTGGCAATGGCGCCTAAGATCCGGGAGGCGCGTTATCTCGAGGAGGAATATCTGACCACTCCCCGTTGTGTGTGGACCTTAACCTAGAACTGCCGGCGGTTGGCAGGGTCGCTCCCCTTAGTGCTTGGCAGTTGAAAGACCCCGCCATTAAGAAAGAAATTCTCGGACCGCTCCGAGGCCGACTCGTCTGAATTCCTTTCGGCGATAGACCTTCCTTGCCTCTCGGTGGAAGACAGTGCAGACATGGACCGAGACATCACTGCGGACGAGATTGCTCTGGCGATCCGCGCTCTGCGTGCGGGCAAGGCAACCGGACCCAATGGCATACCGGTTGAACTGTACAAGATTCGGCCGGATGTGATCTCCCCTTATTTGAGAAGTATGTTCCTCCGTGCCCGTGAAGAGGGTGTCCTTCCCTTGGACCAGCGACTGGCCACCATAGTAGTTATCCATAAAGAAGGCAAGCCGCGGGATGTTTGCAGGTCCTATCGCCCCATTTCTCTCCTCAACGTTGAGCCCAAGATTCTGGCCAAACTGCTGGCCAATCGGTTGGTCGGGGTTATAAGCGACTTGGTGCACCCGGACCAGTCTGGTTTTATTCCTCGCCGTAATACTGCCCTCAACCTGAGACGCCTGCACGGGGTTATGGCCAGAGCTCACACCCTTACGGAACCAGCGGTACTGGCCTCCCTCGATGCCACGATGGCCTTTGATTCCTTGGAATGGAACTATCTATGGGCGGTGCTGACAAGACTCGGTTTCGGACCGGGTTTCCTGGGCTGGGTGCAACTTCTTTATGCTAGCCCGCTGGCTGCTGTCACGGTTAACGGCCGCATGTCTGCTCCCTTTGCGCTCCAACGCGGCACCAGACAGGGCTGCCCCTTGTCTCCGCTCCTGTTTGCGCTGGCTCTGGAGCCTCTCGCGGCTCTGCTACGCTCGCACCCTGACTTGCATGGGATCTCCTGGTCCCCGGGCTTTGAGGACAGGGTTTCCCTGTACGCAGACGACATCCTGCTCTACCTCACCTCCCCTTGCAAGTCGCTTATTGTGGCGTGTGATGTGCTCAGGTTGTTTGGGCGCTACTCAGGCCTGATTATTAACTGGGCCAAATCCTCCCTTTACATCCTTAAGGGTGACACGCCGCGCCTCCCCAGAGGTTGCAACATACAACTGGCCGGGCAAGGCTTCAAGTACTTGGGGATTTACATCTCGAGCAGCCCTAAGGCGAGGTATGACCACAACTTACTCCCCCCGCTCCACCGGTTGCGGAGGGATGTGGAGAGTTGGCGTAAGCTCCCTCTCTCTCTCCTGGGCCGGGCGGCATTATTTAAAATGATGTCCCTGCCCAGGTTCCTGTATGCCTTGCAGAATACTCAGGACCTTGTTCCGGCCCGCTACTTCAGGGAGGTTGAGAGCCTGCAGCGTGCTCTGCTTTGGGATGGTCGGCCTCGTGTCGCTGTCCAGAAGCTCACCATGCCATGGTACGACGGGGGCATTGCGTTACCAGACGTGCGGAGGTACTACTGGGCCTCTCAACTCACCGCTATCAATCATGGTTTTTACGGTCCTGTTGACAGCCCAGGCTATGCTATGGATCGCTGGCTCTTGCAAGGTGGGAATTACTACCGCGCTCTCTATTCTAGATCCTTCGATCGGAGCCTCACGGGTCCGACCAAGGCGGCGGTCCACACGTGGCGAACGGTTAATAAGATACAGGGTTGGCAGGGCAGACTGACGAAATTCACCCCTCTATTCGATTCCGACATTTTAGGCAAGCTCTGGCATACCAAGGGCTTCGACAAGTGGGACCTCATAGGGATTTCAAGGGTTGAAGACATGCTGGCCAGGGGGGAAGTTAAGACTTTCCCGCAGCTGCAGGCTGAATACCAACTGAGTGGAACGGAGTTCTTCCGGTATGCCCAACTTAAGCACGCAATAGCCGCCGCCAGACCGGAGGAGGGTGACATCCCCGAGAGCTCTCCCTTGGAGGACAGAGTACTGGACGGGCATATGCCGGATAGCGCCATCTCTCTGTCCTACAAGAAGCTGATTAATGTTCAGGTCGACCTCCTCCAGCGCTTGCGGGAGCAGTGGGTGGCCGATGGGCTGGAACTGGACGACGAGGACTGGCAGAGTGCTGTGTCCTCCCCTAAGGAGGTCGCCATCTCCTCGCGTCTGCGGCTAGTCCAGTTCAAAATCCTTCACCGGGTGTACGTCACCGGCCCCCGGCTTGTGCGTATGGGCTTCTCGCCGGATGGCCTTTGTCGTCGTGGCTGCGGAGCCCCTGCTACTTTTCTGCATATATTGTGGGAGTGTCCCGTTATTGCCCCTTACTGGGAGAGGGTACATCGAGTGATGAGGGAGGTGACTGGAGTGGGGTTGGTTGCGGAGGCGCGTAGGTGCCTCCTCAATGTCTGGGAGCCGAATGATTATAACACGGCACAGACCCGGTGGGCTACACTGGGCAACATGGTCGCTAAACGGGACATAGCGCAGAAATGGGGATCCAACGTGGCCCCCCTGGTGGTACAATGGAAGGCCAACATGGATTGGTGTATGTTGCGTGAAAAGACTGTGTACACTGCCAGGGGGCGGCCTCAGACATGGAATAAGGTGTGGGGTGCTTGGAATGCTTACAGAGGTGATTTGTGTCTGCCACCTGAACCGATGCCCCGCGATGAACGCCTATCACCGTAGACGTTGACAACGGCTATGCTACTCACGTTCTGTTTCTCCTGTTCTTCCTCCCCATCCCCCCTTTTTTCTACATCCTACTTAAGTTCTTTCTGAATCTTCTCTAGCCTCTGACGCCTCCTACTGACTCATAGTCATTTCTCCTTCCATTGCCTTTTCCGCGCCCTCGGGCGCTTCTGTTCACGTTTCTGTTTTGTAAATAAAATAAAAAACAACCTGCATTGTTCTGACATGAATCGCTTGGCACTATGACCGCTCTGAGACTTTGCTGCCTTGCCTCCGGGATGTTAGGCTGAATAGCTGTGTGCTTTACTACAATAAAGGTTTTAAAAATTAAAAAAAAAAAAAAAAAGAAAGAAATTCTCCAGATGTCTGATCGCTATTTTCGGGAGAATACAGGCTCGGTGGATTCCCCTCAAATCCTTTGGGAGGCGTATAAAACCGTGGCGAGTGGGGAAGTATTGTCCCTGGTGTCCTGGAAGAAAAAGAGAGCCCAGGCGGAAGTGGTTCGGAAGGAGGCGGAAGTCGCGCGCTTGGAAGAGAAGATAGCTACGACGCATACACCGGCGGACCTCCATCAGTTGCATCTCCGAGAGGAGGAGTATAGAAAGCTTGTCAGGGATAGAGCAGTGGTGAGTCACGCGGCGGTCCAGAGCCGTATGTATGAACACAGGGATAAGGCCGGAAAGTTGATTGCTTTGCTTGAGCGTGGGGAGCGGGCCTCCGTGCTTTTACCTTAGTTGGAGGGGTCAGGGTCACAGATACTCACAGATCCGCAGGCAGTGGCAGATGAGTTTGCTGACTATTACCAGAAAGTTTATACGGCCGGGAGTGCCTTCACGGTGGCAGAAAACAGTGAGATGCTTAGGGATATCGTTATGCCTTGTTTGATGGAGGAAGATAGCAGTTACCTTGATTCCGCATTGACGGACGACGAGGTGGCCCAAGCGATTAGGCAGATAAAATCGGGTAAGCCGACTGGTCCGAACGGGATCCCTATCGAACTATACAAATTGAACGCGAATAAACTGGCTCCCTATATAAGCGTGCCATGTTTATGGAAAGTAAGGAGTGCGGTGAGCTTCCCTATGATCAACGTGTCGCTAATGTAGTGGTTCTTCATAAGGCAGGTAAACCCACAACACAATGCTCCTCCTATAGGCCCAAATCACTACTTAATGCAGAGCCCAAGATATTGGCGAAACTTCTAGCGACCAGGCTGGTCAGGGTGATTAAGTCTCTGATTCATCCGGACCAATCTGACTTTATGCCACGTCGGAATACAGCATTGAATCTGCGCCTGTTGCAGGGGGTCCTGGGGGGGCCTCAAAAATACATGAGCCGGCGGTGTTGGTCTCCTTGGACGCTTCCATGGCATTTGATAGGGTGGAGTGACGGTATTTATTTGCCGTGTTGGAGAAGTTGGGCTTTGGAAGCAAGTTTATCAGCTGGGTGCGCTTGTTATACACAAAGCCCCTAGCTAGAGTGATTGTCAATAATTGTAAGTCCCGTGATTTTCAGTTAGAGAGGGGGACCAGGCAGGGGTGCCCACTGTCTCTGCTGCTCTTCACACTCGTGATGGAGTCACAGGCTGCATGGGTGAGATGGGATAGGTCAAGCCGGGGTTTGCGGTGGACTCCCGAATGGGAAGACAAGATTTCGCTATATGCCGACGATGTGTTGCTCTACCTCACTAGGCCCAGGGAGTCCTTTCGGACTTTCCTGGATGTGTTGGCTATCTTTAGCAGATTATCTGGATTGGTCATTAACTGGGCCAAGTCGGTGATGTTCGTGGTGGTGGGTGACCCGCCGGTGATCCCGCAATCGCTTCCTGTGCGGATTGAGACGACGGGCTTTCGGTACCTAGGTATATATATCACACTTGATTCGAAGCTGAGGTATGAGAGTAATTTGGCTGCTCCGTTGAGCAGGTGTAGGACAGACGTGGAACGTTGGAGGTCCCTTCCTCTCTCTCTGCTCGGGAGGGCTGCTTTGTTTAAAATGATGGCGTTACCTCGGTTTTTGTATGCTTTGCAGTATTCGATGGACACTGTGCCGGCCACTTATTTTAGGGAGATTGAGGCACTCCAGAGGCAGCTCCCCTGGAATGGCAACACCCATATAGCTTTTGGCAAGTTGACCCTCCCTTGGTATGACGGTGGGATAGGGCTTCCAGATTTGCGCAAGTACTACTGGGCCTCTCAGTTGGCCGCAGTGAACCATATAGTGTATGGGATTTCCGGGGTCCCGGGTTACGCCATGGACCGAGGCCAGGCCCCAGGAGGGATGATTGATAGAGCCTTGTATTCTAGACCTGGTAGATTTCCTCTGACTGGTCCGACTGCTCATGCGATACGGGTGTGGCATGCGGCCAATAACAGTCTCGAGTGGGAGGGTAGACTTACTCTGGCCACCCCCGTTTAATTCTGAGAAGTTGGGCAGCATGTGGAAGACTAAAGGTTTCGATAGATGGGACCTCATTGGAATCACTAGGATAAAAGATGTGTGGGGGAAGGGCTCGGTTCACACGTTTGAGTTCCTTATGGAGCAATATAAACTGCACCAGAATGAGTACTTCCGTTATTTGCAGGTGAGGCATGCTATTACTGCGCATGTCCCTAAGGGCACGGATCTCCCGGAGGCGTCCCCTCTGGAGTACCGAGTACTGGATGGGCATATCCCGGAGAAAACAATATCGCTAATTTATCGAAAATTGGTTAACCACATTGTTGCATGTCAGAGCGCAGATGGGCTGGAGTTGGACGATGAGGATTGGACAGAAGCGTGGCCTCCCCCAAAGATGTCGCCATACAGATGCGGCTCCGATTGGTGCAGCTGAAGATCCTGCACAGGTCTTATATCACGGGCCGCTCCATGTGCGAATAGGGAGGGCTAAGAGTGGAGCTTGTAGGCGGGAGTGCGGTGAGGAGGGTACCTTTATGCATACATTGTGGCACTGTGACATGATTCAGACATACTGGGCCGGGATACATACTGAGTTGGGAGAAGTGTTGGGAGTGGAGGTGAGGCCAGAGGCCCGGAGAGGTCTGTTGAATGTTTGGGAGCCATCCAATTTAAGTGTGTATCAGAAGCAGTGGGTCATGTGGACATATATGGTGGCTAAGGTTAATATTGCTCAACTTTGGTGTGCCAGCCAGCCGCCGCCCCGGGTCACCAAGTGGGCGGAGGACCTTGACTGGTGTATGTTTAGAGAAAAGTCAGTCTTCGTGGCCCGGGGTTGCCCGAGGAAGTGGGGTAAGATTTGGGGGGCATGGAATAGTCATCGGGGAGAAATTTGTGATCCGCCTATGCCAGGCCTGGATGAGGCAGTTCAAGAACCCGACGGACCCTAAATATTGAATGTAGTACATTCCATTCTGTATAATACTGTAACCTGTGCATTGGGATTGATGGCATTCACCTGAGTATCTTTATTTATGTATTTTTGTTTTCTTTGTTTCATAAAAAGTTTTACCAAAAAGAATAAACTGCAATATGTAGAAGAGCAGCTCTTTAAGAGAAAAAGTAGGCAGAGTATGTTCGATACATCAAAAAGTGCTTGCAGTGCACACCTTCATTCTTCAGTTTTATCCTGGTTTTGTCATAGTTATTTCTAGATTGTTCTTGTTTGCGTGCTACCCGAGTTGTGTGTTCTACCCTCGTTTCACGCCTTGTAAATATCCAAAACAGCAGAAGAGAAGTGTCACTCCTAGACCAGGTGCATAGCTCCAGGTTGGGATTGTCCCATCTTTTTTTCTCTCAATGTTCTTCCAGTTTTTAGCCAAAATTAATCTAAGTACTCCAACATATTTGCTATGCTTCATTTATTTTTTCATTGCATTCACATGTGATATGCTTATGTGTTACATTGCTTCTCTTGCTCCAGATATGCTCATCTGAGCCTTTTTCTGGACACGTCAAAAAACATATATACATCCTTAGTAGCAAATCTTGTTGTACCCAATGCATTTCGGACTGTTAAAAAGTCCTTCCTCAGGGGTTCACTACGATAAAAGACTATTGCAAACAAATTGTGATTTCAAACCTTTTGATTGACAACATATTCTTCAACAAACAAATCTTATTATTACTGGTTATCAACGCATTCTCGCTAAAAGGCCATCCCACACCTCTGTTTGAAGGACACCTGTCTTTCAAAACGTTCCCCCTCGTTATCACAAACATGCCTTGATCATTGTACCTCCTTCTTATTACCTAAATCTCAACTCCATTGCCTCATACCTTTCAAGACGCCACATCTCTCTTTTTTCTCAAATCGATTCCCTTCGTAAAACAGTGTCGCGCACTGCATCGTAACCTCTCTCTGTTTTAAATTACGTGACACCACCCCTCCTTTGTAATTTAACCTATTGCCGCCTGGTATACATCATCACCTTTTCTTGCTTTACCGGTACGCGGCGACGTCTCAACCATAAACGTCGAATTCAAATCTATTGAGCTTACAGTAATGAAACTGAATCTGAAGGTCTAGGTGTCATGAATCTATGCATAAAGCCAAGGTTAGGCTTTAACCCCTTCCGTGCGGGGCGTATTTTCCGCCTGTGCTGACTCCACCTTGCGCGGGCGGAGTCATGACGGAACGGTTCCGTCATCAGCACAGCTCAACCGATGCTGATGACGGAACCGTTCTGTCATCAGCATGGAAGGGGTTAAGGATGAACGTCTGATTGAGCCCAACAAGGTCCATTTTGTAGATTGCCCGGGTTTGAAAGTTAACAATGACAGATAGGAGCAGCACACACTGTGCTCCCTATATATTATGTTGTCAAAGCTTCAAGGCTTTCAGTAGTTACATCAGCCCAAAATTCGAAATTGATTGCCCTTACCATAACATGCAGTATATTAACAGCTCAAACGGGATTCATTATTGTCATGGGAGAGACAAATGCTAATTTAGTTCTACAATACTGTGTTGTGTTAGCATATACATTCAGTGGAATATTTACAGGTAAATTTGAAAAGGATACTGTTTATTTAATGCCGACACTTGTAAAGAACTAAATTTTATAAGCAGAACAACAAGGTTGTATCAGAACAGAATATGAGAAAAATGACAACGGTATAGTAGCAAATGTGCTATTGCAAAAACTGATGCCCAGGTATAGATTGCCAGTTTATCTGAAATAAGATCATAATTATGTCTCAAAGATGATGTGTGCAGAACCACAGATTGGACAAAGATTGGATTGTTGCTGTCTGCTTGAAGTTTCAAGCACAGTTTAGCAACACAAAGACAGCACTGAGTTACACTTTGCAAAAGACTGTTTCAGCATCACTGAAGTGGCTTGAATATGTACTGCAAATGCACTTGTGAAAATCACTGACGAAAAGACTAGCCATTGCTGTGAAGGTCTTGCTGATGTGGAGAGTGCAGTTTCTCACCAGATTGCAGCTGCTACACAAGATCTGCATAATGGTTGGTGCCACAACTTTGATCTGAGAGATGCTGTGAAATGGAAAGGAATGTTCTAAATGATCCTGGCAAAGACTGTTATGAAATGTGGTGGCCTTCTAAATTGGGTGATTGCCTCTCACACACTATGGTCCTGTGTCCCCCTGATAAAACAGCTCCTCTTTAAGAAAAGATGCCAACAGTGGTCAAAATCCAACAGAAGAGGGTAGGTCAAGCTGCAAGGGAACACACACAGTCTAAAGCAGCACTAAAGCAAACTGCACTGAAAAAGAAAAAAGTGAAAACTGACTCAGATAAAAGCGGTGTCAAAGAGGTGAATGAGTCCGGTGCAGCCTCTGAAGGAAAACTTAGTGCTCTGGGACATCCAGTTGAGGAAGAACAAAGCTGGCTGAAAGGGTATCCAAAATGTCTGCAGTGATCCCTTAAAAACCCATTTGCACCCATATCTGAAACTGATCAAAGTGAAAATAAAAGTGAAAAGCTTGGATTGAAAACGTGCAAAAGATTGATGGTGCTCTGTCAGAGTTTCTCAGCACCTGAGTGGTCAAATTGCATGGAAAAACATACAGAATGCCACATTGAATGAACTGTATGAGCCACCCTGATGACAAGCTGATAACAAAGAGTCAAGAAATGCTGAAATAAATAACTGAGAACTGTCAAGAGCTGAGGAGAAAATAATCTTTGAATGGAAAGAAGATTTGTGGTGCAGAAAACTGCTGATACTATCCTTGTGAACATTACTTTGCTCTACCCAGAGTTGAAAATAGAATATGAACTTTCCACCAGTTGGCCAAGAAATATTTCTTTAAAAAAAAAACAATCTATTTAACTATCCTTCAAGCTGTAGGGGATGAAGTTGTGGAGAGTCTTTCTTGAATACTTGCTATATTGAGTTTCTTTCTCATTACTATGGTTTTATTGAACTGCGAGTCTTCAATGATTTTTTTTGGGTTTGGACTTTAATTGAGGTGAAAATGCTGTTTGATTGTTTCAAATATTTGCTTTCTTTCTGAAATGCCCCATTGACTGATATATGCATTGGACATAAACTATAGACATTTTTGTGCAGCGTTTTTAAGAGACAATACAGTTAAAGACATTGTTGATTTGTGGATGCTAAACATGGAGGAAGAACGCCCGGATATTCAACACCCTACGTCTAAACATAAATGGACATTCATTTATTTGGCTGCAAGTTTATCTAGTCTTATGAGTACTTGTGTAATAGCTTGGTTCCTACATGTGAAATTTCTTATGCATACACTTGTATGCCCAACACCTACACCTGAACATTCAAATGTTGCATTATACACATAGTATTGCTAATATTGTGGAGTTTGTGGATTGTTGCCTGCACACCAGGAAAAAGGGGGGGAACGCCTCTCATACCACTTCAGTTCTCCCAAAATGGCTCTTGCACAACTTAGTTTGGAGTTTTATGGACAGCACATGTTAGTAAGATTTTTACCTTTGATACAGGAGGTTTTAATAAAGAGCTTAATATAGCATGTTATCCAGATGATGGTAACCCACAGGCAAAAGGATCAGATTTAGAAGTGGAGGAATATGGTCGTCATGGTGATTATATTGCTAAGTATGTTAATTTGTTCTCTTTATGCTTTCTGTACTCATGAAGTGTTATGTATCTGGAATATATATTTTTTATTATTTAATTAGACAAAATGTGTTTAGTAGAGTTTGGAAGGTGGGACTGCTGAACGGTAAAAAATGTATTCGGTTAAGTTAGCCTCTACTCCTCTTCCATTTTGTCTACTAGCCCCTATTTTTGTCTTTCTGCAGGGACTTTCATAAAGTCAGAAGTTACTTGTTCACTGAAAGCTGGTTGTACTGATAATGCTCGTGTTTCAGAGTAAGCAGCCCTGCCCTGCCGAAGGGCATACGTGCACAGATGTCTAATCTGTTTGCCCACCAACGCCGGTAACCTCCCTTGCCTATCTACAAAGATGACGTGGGTAGGGGTTTATCATGTAAGCATTATACTAAGGGGTTGTGTAAGCATTATGTAACAATGACAAAGTGGTTTCAATGTGTTTCACGAGGCACCGAAAAATATAAATGCCATGTTTCAACTTGTACTTGCTAGGCCCCTCCCTCCGGCACTTGCAGTGTCTGAGTGATGAGACTCATCTTATAAGATGTAATAAACCTGTGTTTTGTTCCACTCCAGTGTCGATCCTCATTTGTGAACCTGTAGACTGGGGGTGTCCCTGCACCAGTGAGACAGATAAGATATTTCACTTTTACAGGGCCAATCAGAATGCTCCATCTTTTAAATTGGCACTCCAACGAGAGTCTTGGAGACTCTTGCGAGCCCAACCTTCCTAATATCTATATTTTTGGACCCAGAATATGTAGGAAAACTGCTAAACAGATTTACACCAAATCACAAAAAGCATGATCTGTGGACTAGGATCTAGCTTCCTGACAAATTTGGAGTAATTCCGTTCAGCAGCTTTTACAGTAGCCCGTCCTAAATAAGTCTACGGAAAATGAATGGGGATTTTTCGTTTTGGGACACTCATTTGCCTTGCCCCCCGCTTGACTGATCACCCTAAAACTTTCCAGGAAAGAGCTGAGGTGGATGACCTTTTTGGGGGGAGAATTTTGTGAAGAGTTGTCAAACAGGGCCAAAGTTATTAGCAAACTGAAAAAAGCTCTGGCTATGGAAAAGAAGACCTAACTATATGTAGTGGTGACCGCCACCAGGATATGGATATGGATATATATATCTATATAGATATAGATATATAACTATATATATATATATATATATATATATATATATATATATATATATAGAGAGAGAGAGAGAGAGATATATATAGATATAGATATATAACTAAATATATATATATATATATATATATATATATATATATATATATATATATATACACACACACACACACACACACCCACCCCCAAGGCCTCGCCTTCAACTTCTTCACCTTTGAAAACAGAAACAGAACGAGCGTAGACTCTGGTTTGGTGCTTGTTTTTTTGTTTTATTTGCACACCATCAAGTCGCCATGATGCAATTCAGCAGATCCCTGCCTTGATCACGACAACGCTGCATTGCGTGAAACCCCAATTTTAAAGTGCCAGTGCATTCAATTAGTAATAGACATAGTAAAAGTCCTTATGATTCCTGCATAAATGCATTCATTCAACATTGTATACATACAATCTTATTCTAAATTGGAATTGATAGAACTGAGAATAATGTAAAATCACATTTTATATGAAATGGTATCCTTTTACAAAATAGAAAAAAAGTTCTCTCGTTTTGAAATTTGTTGCTTAAATGCAATTTCTTGTTCTATCTCCACAATAGACTATGTAAGTACTAATTCAAGTAAATTCTAAGAAGATAAGTGCCTACAATACATAAAATGTAATAAGATAATACCCCACCTGTGCAAACTGTGTAAAGTGCTAGTGCTAGTGCTAGTGCCAATTCAAGACGTCATGTCCGGTTGCCACAAACAGTACAATATAAGTATATTATCTCATGATTTACTGTTCTGCCAACTTAAAACATTGTGCTGCTGACAGCATGTGCAAAATAGGCCAAGGGAAAGATGCCTAAAGTTTTACTGTACTGAGACAAATGATTCCCACAATCATAAATATGTTTCCATAAATATGTAGTCAGTCAGTCAGTCAAAAATCTTTATTCGGCTTAATGACAGCCATAAAAGAACAGATAAAAACGATATTTAACAATGATACACATAATAAGATAAGATTTTAACCAACCCAGTTAATACTCAGGAATTCATTTTCCAACAACATCATGGAGTCGAACTGCAGAGTAGATATACTTATGGTTTATAAATTCATTACTTAAAAGAAGTAGATGGCATAATGCAGGTCGACACTTTCTAATATTTAAAAATCTTAATAATGATTTTTAAAAAGTGTGTCTTGGGTTAAGATAAAGTGTACAAAAAAACATAAAATGCAAAGTGCTCTGTGCAGAGATTGAATTACATGGACACAAGTCTAATTTGGTGTCACAATATACATCACGTGGGCACGAAACCAGCAAGTGAGCAATACCCATCCTGAACCTGATCAGATAAAACATTTTTGCTTGATTAAAATAAAAAGAAAGATAGGATTCAATTTGTGGGGAGCTAATTAACAATGAATGCTCTACAACCCTTTTATTGACCATCTCTTGGCTATCTTTTACATGCTTCAAAAATAAAAGAAAGTCAATTTTAAACTTGGCTTTAGGAATTGCAGATATGTTTCCAGGACTGTTAAAACAATCCTGCAATCCCAGCTTCTCCAATTGATCTTGCAAATAAGAAAGCCATGGAATTTTTTTGCATAGTCCAATTTCAAACAATCTAAAATGATGTCACTATTAAGGGCTGGTTCCTCTTTTACCCAGATGCTGTGCCAAGGCATCAAAGGTGCTAATTGCATACGAAAAGATAATGGTGTTAGACCTAATTTGTTATGACACATAGTGGCTGGGGTACTTTTGGGTAGTGTCAACACACGTTTTAACATTATATTCTATACTCTTTGGAGGCCAGATGTATTTGTGCAGCCCCATGAATATGTATATAAATACTGTATATAAATATATACATATATAGTCCTATGAATACAATTCATTTGTCTTAAAACCCAGTAAAAAACGAATGCTTAAAAAGATTTTTTCTGGGAGGAGGAGCTTAGCAGGCGTCCATGATGGTCTGGTGAGCACCGAGCTCCCCGGACCCTCGCTGCTCCTCGCGATTTATCCTGAGGGTATCCTGATTTCTTGGACAGCTCTTTGAAGATGTACCTCAACTGAGTCCATAACTCTTCTCAGAATTGAAATCGGACATCGGCGACCGAAGTTATGGCACTTTGAACTTTTTTGGCCCACCTGGAGGCTGTGCCGGGGTCTTGGCTACTTGCGGATCTGGGACGGAGTTGAACAACAACGGCAGTGGGGCCTCCCTGGTGGTCGCATCTCTACTTTCGGTTTTGTTCCCGGATCCCCGTATGGTCTGATTGAGAGACCGTTACGCCCGGCTGGGGACCAGTCCAGCCCCCACTTAGTGTCTGATCTGTCTCCTCATTTCATCCCTTTTGAACTACATCGTGCCTTTTCTTGGTCCTACGAGCCAGCTCTTGTGGTCTCGTTGGCGCCCGGATTGTCAGCGGCCATTTTCACCAGGTCGTGTGGGCCCCTCCGGGGAGCAGTTTCCAGTATGGCAGGCAGGGGTGATGCCGAGAAGCGGAAGACCAAAACGTCTCTTCGTGGTGGACCGGTCCAGACAAATGTTATGGATCGGTATACCCAAGCCAAAGGCTCCCCTGGACTTCCCAGTCGTACCCCGGAGGACGCCCGAGACGACCCTTCCGTTCCTGCAGAATTGTCCCAGCAGGACATTATGGGCGCCATCACCGGCATGAGGGAAACCATCGGGCAGCAATACGAGGCCCTGGCTAGCAAAATTGACATAGTTGCCGTGGATGTCACTCTGATCAGGGCCGACCTGTCTAAAACGAACGAAAAGGTCAAATCACTCGATCTGAAGACCTCCAGCCTTACGGCCGATGTGGTGGAACTTCAAACTGAACTTGGGAATTTAAAATCGGTGAATTTCCAAATGTCCCATCGGCTGGAGGATTATGAGAACAGGGCAAGACGCAATAACATCCGCGTCATTGGGGTCCCAGAAAACCCCGAGACTCACTGGATGGATCTCCTGGTTGAGGATCTGATCCTCACCCATCTTGCCCCCTCTGGCTTGAGTAAATTCTTCGCGGTCGAGCGTGCACACAGAGTCCCGGGCGGACAACCCAAGCCGGGCGCCCCTCCGAGGCCTATCATTGCGAGACTTTTTCATTTTAGAGACCGTGATGCGATTTTGCAGGCATCAAGAGTGCATGGCCCGGTGAAATTTGAAAACTCCTCGATTACCTTTTTCCCGGACTTCACGCAACTTGTGCAAAGACAAAGGATGGGCTTTCTTGGAGTGAAGCGACGTCTCCGGGACCTGGGCCTTAAGTACGCAATGCTTTTCCCTACTAGGCTTTGTGTGGAATATGAGGAACGGACCTTCTTTTTTGATCGACCGGACAGTGTGAGTGACTGGTTGGATACCCTGCCGGGCCGAGGTGATCGTACAGAGCACCCTGGGAGTGCCGAGGGTGGTGAGCCTACGCTTTAGTGAATCTTTGGTCCCTGGTATCTGAACATTGGACTTTGCTCAGCTGGGTACTATCTTTTTGTTTCTGTTGCCCTGTAGTAGTCCACATTTGGGTGGTGGGTGGGAACGGGCCTCTTTCCTCCTCCGGGGTCTTTTTGTAGAATGGAATTGTTAGGGCGACAGGCACACTGCATTTTGGGGTGGCTTTTTAGTCTTCTGAAGGGGTGCAGGGAGGGGGGAGTTGCAACGGGTTCTAGTTGGGGGGTGGAGGGGGGTGTTTGTGTTTTTCTTTCTCAAGGCGGCGTATTGGTTCTTTCTCTGATCCGGATGTCCTGCTCTTCATGGGGAACCCCATGCAACATGTTTGGGAATGGGGGGTAGTGGGCTGAAACTTATTTCTTGGAATGTCAATGGTTTGGGTGATCGTATAAAACGGGGTGTTGTTCTGCAATATTTACGACGTTTGTCCCCTGATGTGGTACTCCTGCAGGAGACGCACCTAGTTGGCAATGTGTGTCACGCGATGAATAGATGGGGTTACCGATTGGTTGTAAATTCAGGATTCACCACTGGTTCTAGGGGCGTGGGTATTCTGATCCGGTCTTCCCTCCCTCTTGAAATTGATAACGTAACTCTTGACGACAGAGGGCGCTACGCCGCCCTCACTGGTAGGTGGGAGGGCAAGACTCTTTCTTTGGTTTCTGTTTATGTACCCCCAGGCCTCCAGACCTCTACTTTCTCAGACGTTGGTCGGTTGATGTTGGGGCTCCCTGATTGTCTTCTCCTTGTGGGCGGGGACTTCAATTCGGTACTTTCCGGCGACTTGGATCGTCACCCCCCCAGGGACCTTCCCGCGTCTCAATCATGGCTCAGTGGGTTCCTGGACACCTTTGGTCAGGCTAGACTACTTCCTTATGCCCTTATGTGAAGTAGTGTGGCTCACTGGTTAGAGGCGGCAGACCCGAGAGCAGAGGACGGCCCGGGACCAGGGTTCGAATCCCGGCGCGGCAGGTTTCTGGACCAGGGTCAGCGGACTTGATAATTCTCTCGCCTCGGTGCCCACTCTGATCAGCGATCACACTCGGCAACTCTGGGCATTAGCTTGCCTCATCTTCACTAACGGCCCCACCAGACCGCCGGGGATGCCTGGTCTCACCCTGGAGATACCCATTAAGGGACCATCTCTCAGGGAAGCCAGGAAGGGTTTCGCAGCGGTCGAAGCGCCTTGGGACCGTCCGGGTAAGTAGTGCGCTATATAAATGCCTATACATACATACATACATACATGCCCGCTGTCCAGTCCTCCTACATTGGGGAAATTAGCCACTTGGCCCGGGGTATCTCGGATCACTCTCCTGTTTTGCTTCTTTTTGATATGGGTCTACATACTGCGGGACGGGTCGCCCCATCAACCCCTGGCATTGACGCAACCCCAAGACCCGCGTCAGCCTTACGAAGTCACTTGACCACTACTTCCTGGAGAATGAGGGGTCTGTCTCGTCCTCCGTGTCCCTGTGGGAAGCCTTTAAGGCTGTTATTCGCGGACACGCCCTATCCTTAATAGCAGAGACTAAGAAAGCGAGGAATGGGGAGGTCGAGAGTCTGGAGGCTGAAATATTGGATTTAGAAGTCGACCTGGACACGGGTGTCACCTGGGACAAACTCCACGCCCTTAGCTTGAAACAATTTGATTATAAATCCCTTGTGACAGAGGCCGCCAAAACCATGTACAGAGAACAGCAAGGTCGATTGTATGACGTTGGTGACAAGGCGGGTAAGCGGATTGCCTGGCTCGATAAGAAGGAGAGAGCGAATCGTGCTGTCCCTGTGATTCGGAATCCTGATGGTGTGGAGATGACTGACCCTGGTGAGATTGTGGAATGTTTTGCTGACTATTTTCGTGTGGTCTACTCCACGGTGTCCAACAGGGACGAGGATGACTCTAGTTTTTTGTTGAGAGACATCGCGCTGCCCTGCCTGTCTGAAGAGGATCGGGAGAGTATGGAGGCATCGTTGTCGGTCGATGAGATAGCAACTGCCATTCGTTCCCTCCGTTCCGGCAAAGCCATGGGGGGGCCTAATGGCATGCCCATTGAATTATACAAACTCCGCCCGGACAAGGTCGCACCATACCTCCGTGATATGTTTACGGAGTCGCGTGATCTTGGCTTTCTTCCTATTGATCAGCATCTGGCCACTATAGTGGTAATTCCTAAGGAGGGCAAACCTCGTGACCGTTGTGCCCCATACAGGCCTGGCCTATCTCCCTACTAAACGCTGAGCCTAAGATTCTCGCTAAGGATCTTGCCAACCGCCTCCTCACTGTTATTTGTGACCTGATCCATCCGGATCAATCTGACTTTATCCCGCACCGGAACACGGCTCTAAACCTGCGTCGCCTTCATGGCGTTCTCGCAAGGGCGGAGCTTCTGTCCGAACCGGCCATCTTGGCTTCATTAGACGCCACGATGGCCTTTGATACGATAGAGTGGCCTTATCTCTGGGCCACTCTTGAAAAGTTTGGCTTCGGTGCGGGATTCATTAGTTGGGTGAGGCTACTATATGCGGATCTGCTGGCTCAGGTGGTAGTTAACGGTAGAGTCTCCCAGTCCTTCGCTCTTGGGAGGGGTACTAGACAGGGGTGTCCGTTGTCCCCCCTGCTCTTTGCTCTTGCCCTGGAACCGCACGCTGCCTGGCTCCGATGGGAACCCTCGATAAAGGGCATTCGTTGGACCCCTGACTTTGAAGACCGGGTGTCGTTGTATTCAGACGACATTCTTCTGTATCTTACCTCCCCTCGCAAGTCCCTCAACGTCCTCTTTGACGTCCTAACTTCCTTTGGCAAAAACTCTGGGTTGATTATCAACTGGTCTAAGTCGTGTGTATATGTCATCTCTGGTGGTCTTCCTCCCTTGCCTACCAGGTTCCCCATTCAAATTTCTCACTCTGGCTTCAAATATTTAGAGGTTCACGTATCGTTGGACTTGGCTGCCCGTTACGAGCATAATCTCCTTCCTCCTCTCCGGCGCTTGAAGCTTGATGTGGACCGTTGGCGTAGACTGCCGCTGTCCCCACTTGGTCGAGCGGCGCTGTTTAAAATGATGTCCTTACCCCGATTTCTCTACGCACTCCAGAACTCCTTTGATATTATTCCAGCGCGCTACTTTCGGGAGGTGGAGGGACTACAGAGGAGACTTGTTTGGGACGGTCGAGCGCGCATTGCTCTCTCAAAACTTACCCTCCCCTGGTATGACGGGGGTATTGCACTCCCGGACATCAGGAGGTATTATTGGGCCTCCCAGTTGTCCGCCATTAACCATGCTACATACGCTCCTGGGCCGAATCCAGCGTATGCTATGGATAAATACCTGTTGCCCGGTGGCGACTTTAACAGAGCACTCTACTCTCGGACGGCGGGGAGGAACCTCACGGGACCCACTAAAATTGCAGTGCGTGTATGGAAGGGTGCTAATGTGGCTATGGGGTGGAATGATCGACTGACGCAGGCGACCCCTTTGTTTGCCTCGGAACGATTGGGATGCCTCTGGACGACGAAAGGTTTTGAGAACTGGGACACGATTGGACTTAGTAGAGTGGGTGATCTTTGGGTGAAAGGTGCGGTGAAACCATTCGCAGAGCTTCAGAGTGAATATGAGTTGAGTGAGCGGGAGTTCTTCAGATATGCACAGGTGCGTCATGCTTTACTGTCGGTCTTCACGGCCGGTACCGTAGTCCCTGAATCTTCCCCGCTTGAGGATCGTATACTTGATGGTCATCTGCCCGATAGTACGATTTCCTTGATCTATAAAAAGTTGATCAACAATCGGGCAGATCTCCTTGTGCGCCTCAGGGAGACCTGAAATGCCAGAAACCGGTCCCCGGTAGCTTGTCTCCTTTCTGGTGAAGAATTGGCTTGGTAGTTTAGTCTGCCCTGTTCCCATGATGTACTGGGCCAGGGACAGACTGATTTGCATATAGCCAGGTTCTGAGCTGGGATGGTGCAGTGAGATAAATAATGGTGATGGATCAAGCCCTGAACTTTGGACTGGGTAAGAGTGGTCTGCTTAATTCAGACACTCTGTTCATCACCACCCCCTTTTCTGAATCGTTTTTGGCCACTATAGGTGTGGCAGGGTATACTCAGACATGAGTCCCTTTCTCACTGCACCATCAGGATTCAAGCAAGCCGGGCCGAAGACGGCTGAAATGCCAGAAACCGGTCCCCGGTAGCTTGTCTCCTTTCTGGTGAAGAATTGGCTTGGTAGTTTAGTCTGCCCTGTTCCCATGATGTACTGGGCCAGGGACAGACTGATTTGCATATAGCCAGGTTCTGAGCTGGGATGGTGCAGTGAGATAAATAACGGTGATGGATCAAGCCCTGATCTTTGGACTGGGTAAGAGTGGTCTGCTTAATTCAGACACTCTGTTCATCACCACCCCCTTTTCTGAATCGTTTTTGGCCACTATAGGTGTGGCAGGGTATACTCAGACATGAGTCCCTTTCTCGCTGCACCATCAGGATTCAAGCAAGCCGGGCCGAAGACGGCTGAAATGCCAGAAACCGGTCCCCGGTAGCTTGTCTCCTTTCTGGTGAAGAATTGGCTTGGTAGTTTAGTCTGCCCTGTTCCCATGATGTACTGGGCCAGGGACAGACTGATTTGCATATAGCCAGGTTCTGAGCTGGGATGGTGCAGTGAGATAAATAACGGTGATGGATCAAGCCCTGATCTTTGGACTGGGTAAGAGTGGTCTGCTTAATTCAGACACTCCGTTCATCACCACCCCCTTTTCTGAATCGTTTTTGGCCACTATAGGTGTGGCAGGGTATACTCAGACATGAGTCCCTTTCTCACTGCACCATCAGGATTCAAGCAAGCCAGGCCGAAGACGGCTGAAATGCCAGAAACCGGTCCCCGGTAGCTTGTCTCCTTTCTGGTGAAGAATTGGCTTGGTAGTTTAGTCTGCCCTGTTCCCATGATGTACTGGGCCAGGGACAGACTGATTTGCATATAGCCAGGTTCTGAGCTGGGATGGTGCAGTGAGATAAATAACGGTGATGGATCAAGCTCTGATCTTTGGACTGGGTAAGAGTGGTCTGCTTAATTCAGACACTCTGTTCATCACCACCCCCTTTTCTGAATCGTTTTTGGCCACTATAGGTGTGGCAGGGTATACTCAGACATGAGTCCCTTTCTCACTGCACCATCAGGATTCAAGCAAGCCGGGCCGAAGACGGCTGAAATGCCAGAAACCGGTCCCCGGTAGCTTGTCTCCTTTCTGGTGAAGAATTGGCTTGGTAGTTTAGTCTGGCCTGTTCCCATGATGTACTGGGCCAGGGACAGACTGATTTGCATATAGCCAGGTTCTGAGCTGGGATGGTGCAGTGAGATAAATAACGGTGATGGATCAAGCCCTGATCTTTGGACTGGGTAAGAGTGGTCTGCTTAATTCAGACACTCTGTTCATCACCACCCCCTTTTCTGAATCGTTTTCAGGGAGACCTGGGCTGGAGACGGGTTGGAATTGGACGACGAAGATTAGCAGTCTGCACTATCCTCCCCTAAAGAGGTTGCCATTCCGGCCCGTCTCCGCCTTGTCCAGCTTAAAATTCTTCACCGCGTGTATGTCACTGGTCCTCGTTTGGTTGCCATGGGTTTTTCGTCGGATGGGTTGTGTAGGCGCGGTTGTGGAATGAGCACCACTATTCTTCACATCCTCTGGGAGTGCCATGAGGTCGCTACGTATTGGCGCCGTGTGCATGTTGTGATGGAGTGCGTCACTGGGGTCGCTCTGTTACCTGAGGCTCGAAGATGTTTGTTGAATGTGTGGGAGCCGAATGACTACAACGTCGCCCAGACCCGTTGGGTGGCACGTGGAAACATGATTGCCAAAAGGGACATCGCACAGCTCTGGGGTTCCAACGGCCTCCCACCGTGACGGCATGGAATGAGAACATGGATTGGTGCATGTTCAGGGAGAAGACGGTATATTTGGCTAGGGGCAAGCCTAGGGCGTGGAGTACAATTTGGGGCCAATGGAACGAGTACCGAGTAAAAACATCTGTACACCCCCCTAGTAGATATCCCAGACGCTTCTCTGTCCCCCTGACCTCTGAGGTTCCTTGATTACCATATTCCTTATCCGATTGTCCTGACTTCCCCACTGCCTCCCCCCCCCCATTGGCTCTCTCCAACGTCCTACTGATTCCCTATCCGTTATGGTAGGTCCCCAGTGTCTGAGCTCGACTTCTTTTACCATGTTCTCGCCCTGAGTTGTTTGTTCTCTTGTTTCTCTTTGTTCCTTTATAAAAATTAAAAATCGTGTATCCTGCATACATCCTGTGTTGCCGAAAGTGTATCCTGTACTTCTGCTGGACCTACCGGGGTCAGCTGCTGCTTTACTGACTGCCTATTTACTTGACAAACACTAGTGGCCGGCCCATGGGGTTGTAGGCCCATACCTGTACTTCTTCTTTTTGCACAATAAAGTTTTTATTTAAAAAAACTAATTAAAAAAAAGATTTTTTCTGTATCAAACCTCATTCACAAATTTTCATTGTAAGAAATGTGTGATTGTTCAGACCACAATTGTTTGTCAGTTAAGTACGGCCAAAAGATAAGACAGTAATTTAAATGATCTAAAACCCATCAGTGAATTAAAATTGATGAATTGGGTAGAACCTCTCCAATACTGTCATTTCTCTAATAGCCGTTTAAACCTAATCTGGAGACCCCTGAACTTGTTAGTGGTAGCTGAGATATCAGAGGTAGGCAGCTTGCAACACGAATTTCTTCAGAAGAAGATGGTCTGCTAAACTATTTATAAGTAGATGTGCAGATCCTCACTCATGTTAAATCCCCCTGGCTGCTTTGTATCTAGCTCAAGGATATAATGAGTCTCTTGACGTCTCAGCTTCCATTCTCTGTCTCCCCCTCTCCTTTGTGGGAGGGACTGTGTCTATGAGATACTACTTAAGATGTTTTAGGTTGCTCTCATGTTGCTCTTTAAAATGTCTAGCCACAGGATAGTTCGAGTCATTGTTAATTATCGCCCTGGTGTGTTGTAGAACCCTTTTGTGTGCCGCCAATTTTGTGCTGCCAATGTATGCTAGGTTGCAGGTGCATTCTAGAACATACACTGCAAAGTCTGTTCTACATGTAAGATGTTATGTAATCATATGTGGCTTATCGCTGAAAGCAGTAAGGTAAGATGTTCTATTGCTTCCATATAGACATGCTTTGCAGTTAGAGCATTTTAAAAATCCCTTTCTCCCAGTGAGCCAACCCTCTACCTACTTGTCCTCCGGACTGCTCTTCACTAAAATATTGGCCATGGAAGCGGACTTCCTATATGTTATCGAAGGAGATCTAGGAAGAGTACTGCCTATAATGGGATCATCCTTAACTATAGGCCAATTGCGTTGGAGAATTTTTCGCAATTGTTGTTCCTGTCTTACTGGTTCAGTAGGAACCCCTAGACTTTCATTAATGTACTTCTGAGAATACGCTTTGTACTGTAACAGACCTTCTCTAGCCAATGCTCGGATTTGCGGATAGCTGCTTCTATTGTTTTAATGTTGTATCCTCTCTGCAAAAAGCGTGCCTTACTATCCATCTGGTGTTTTTCCAAATCCTTTTCATTGCTACAAATCCTGCATAACCGTAGCATCTCCCCATAAGGGATGTTGTGAATTAAGTGAGAGGGATGAGCACTGGATGCATGTAGAAGGGTATTACCAGCTGTCTCTTTGTGAAATAGGGAAGTGGTTATGATTTTATTGTTTACTGTACCCATTACATCCAAAAATTTAACGCTACTATCACTGATGCAAGATTTAAATGCTAGGTTAACATTGTTTACATTGTTTCGAGAAATGAAATCCATGGCTTCTGTCTGTTGCCCATTCCACACAAGGATCAGAACATCGATATATCGGAGCCAGGACACCACATTCCCACTGTAAATGTGCTCAAACTTGTTTCTCAGGACCAGCTCCTCCCACCAACCCATAAACATACAGGCGTAGCTGGGGGATAAACTGCCCTCAATTGAAACACCTTGCACCTGATACATTTGTTTTTTTGAATAAGAAAAAGTTGTTTTCCAGGCAGAAAACCAGCATGTCCGTCAACATTCTATTGTGTTGCCTGTACTCTATGGGTCTTCTAGCTAGGAAATACTCCACTGTCTTTATTCCATCACAGTTTCCGATTCAGGTATAAAGCGAGGACACATCCAAAGTTATTTGTTGATATCCTTCTCGCCAAACCACATTACGAATATTTCGAATGAAGTCACTAGTATCCTGTATGTATGACTCCAGACTGTGGACATGTTCCTGCAGAAAAAAGTCTATATTTATTTTTAAAGTTTTATATAGCGCTAGCTTGACCCCTAGGTATCAGAGCGCTTTACATACACCCTGTAAAAAAACTGATGGAAATTGAATTACATAGTAAGCAGGCAGTAAGGAAGCAAACCAGGGATAAAAAAAAATACAGCATGAAAAATAAGGTGGTTAACACAGTCCGGTCACGAACTATCCTTGAATGTCAAGAGAGAGGAGTAAACTCCGATATTGAAGTCTAGGTTAGTTGACGTTGGTCAGGAAAGTATTAGTTAAGGAGATGGAGTTTCAGGTCCCTTTTGAAACAGGAGAAGAAGGGGTTGCACCTGAGGACTCTAGAGAGTACCTCAACCGATTTTTTAGAGGCCCATCACAGGCTGCGATGATGGGCCTTCCAGGTGGCCTTTCAATGTTCTTATGCACCTTCTGGATGAAACAGATGATGGGAGTTTTAAGGTGGTCCTTTCTTAAGAATTTGAATTCTTCCAGATTAAGCAAACCCAAGCTGTTCCATGCCAGTAATTTGGTAGAGAGCTGGTCCTGCAAGGCTTTATATTTGAGGGGAGTATTTTTGCGATAGCAACCAGTATTGTTTAACTAGCAGCCCGTCCCGACGTTGTCCGGGTATGAATTGCTGCCGGCCAGTAGTATATTGTTTTGTAGGGATTTCGTTTTGATAGCATTTCTTATCTGTGACAGGCCTGTGAAACGCTCCGATTCACAGTGCACTGCTGATGCACTAAAGAGTGCGCGTTCAGTAGTGTGTGAACTCGAGTTTCCCTACTTTATTTTTCCTTGCAATATTATATAGCGCTAACTCGACAACATGGCATGAGCACAATTTACATTACAGAAGAACACATTCATTTGTGGTAGGCACGGGGAGACAAAGCGATTTGCCTGGAATCAGTGGATGTTGAGCTGATGCCGAGATTCGAACGTAGCTCCACAGCTCTAAAGTTCGTAATTCTAGAACTTGTGGCGAGAGGTGTGTCTAAAAGTGTATGTCGGTGCTGGCCATCAATGAAAGAGACCTGTGCATTTTTCAAATGGGTGGTGAAAAAATATGAGTATGTTGCTGGAGATGTGGGCCGCCGTGCCACCAATGTACTTACAGGGGAGGGTAAACTCCCATTATTCCGCAACTTCTTTCCGCATACCATCACTCCACATACTTTCATTACGAAAGTACCATGACTCTGCAGTGCCATTATAACGCATGGCATTACATTTAATATGCTTTTACCACGCATACATTTACAACGAAATTCATTGTAAATGCATGAATGGTAAAAGCATGTTATTTTTTTAATGTTTGGATAAGCTAAGTATGGGTATAGGGGTATATGTTTTGGGGTACTGAGGTATATGTTTTGGGGTGTTTGGGTATTTTAAGGGTTCAGATATAGTTTTGGGTTCTGAGGTACAGGGGTATTTTTAGGGTTCAGGGGTAGGTTTGGGTTTTGGGGTATAGGGGAATTGTTAGGGTTCAGGGGTAGGTTTGGGTTCGGGGGTACAGGGGTATTTTAAGGGTTCAGGGCTAGGTTTTGGGGTACAGGGGTATTTTTAGGGTTCAGGGCTAGGTTTGGTTTTTGGGGTACAGGGGTATTTTAGGGTTCAGGGGTAGGTTTGGGTTTTGGGGTGCAGGGGTATTTTTTGAGTTTAGGGATAGGTTTGGGTTTTGGGGTACAGGGTATATTTATCGGGTTAAGATGGGTTAGTGTTTAAGGGTGTTGGGTATTTTAAGGAGTAAGGGTGGGTTATGATTATGGGGGCAGGGGTATTTAAAGGGAGCAGGGTGGGAATAGCACACGATATGAGACATGGAATGAAGGGCAGAACGTACCACCCGCCCCCAGCACACGTCCACAGCACAACGCAGACACGCCCACAAGGGACTACTTTGCTGGCACGGTTCTTTTACCTTTTAAATGTATATGGTGGGCGTCTGCATAGCCTATGTCCCTCTGCTGCAACTGCCCTTTCCAACGCTGTATTGGGTGTTGTGATTGGTGCTGTGGTTCCTGAGATTACCCGCCTCAAAGGTTTGGGCTCTCTCTTTATTATATTAGTATAGATATAGATTGATTATAGGCTTCAGTCATATAGTCTGCTAAGTGCCACAGTACTATATTTCCCCCTTTATCCGAGTTTCTGATTACTGAGTTACCCTCTTTCTTGAGATTGGCCATGAGCTGTCCATATTTTTTTCGTGGTTTGTAATTTTTCTTTTTTCTTTGTTAGTTATGATGTTAAGTTTCATTATTTTGGCCACAACTAATTCATTGAAAAAGTCCACTGAATCTTCCACCGTAATTGGATTTCATTTTGAACGGTGTGTCCGGCTTAATCCAGGTCATTGCTCCAGATCCCTGGGATTCCAGTCCTGTACGTTCTTTCATACCCACCCCCTGCTGTCCGTATCGTTGAGGGGTTTCAGCTCCACTCTCCAACTGTTCTGATGTACTAGTAGTGGTGGTAGTTGCACTCAGATTTATCTGAGTTTGTGGCTGTAATTTGTGGAACTTCTGAAGTTTCAACTTCCTAATAAATTGGTACACATCTGCACGTGTTTGTGTGTAATAAAAATTGGATTCTAGACAATAGGTTAGCCCCAGGGAGAGCAGTTGTTCCTCAGCTGCATTCAAGTTTTTTTGGCCAAGTTTATAATTGTATTGGCGTGGTCTGGTCCTGGGGAAGGTGTCACTGTCAGCGTATCTACTTGTCCCTCCATGACCCCCGTCCTCCCAGGTTGCTGCCTACGTTGCCCGACTGCCTTCCTTCTTGTGTTCCTTTTTTGCCGGTTGACCTCTTGGGCACAGAGTTTCTCTCCCACTGCATCTCAGGATATATATACATATATATATACATATATATATATATATACATATATATATATATATATATATATATATCATATGGGAATCGGATTGGTAAACAATATATATATATATATATATATATATATATTTTCAGATATATACATATATATATATTTTTTTCTTATTATTAATTGCGATACCTTTCAACGAATCCGCAGAAAACTCACCCCGCCCCCATAAAATCATGTAGATATATATATATATATATATATATACACACACACACACACACACACACACACTTACATATTTATTTATATTAATTATGGAGGGGCAATAGTGCCTCTGTGGTTATGGTTTTAGTCGGTTTCCAAAGGAAATGTATTATTGTTTTCTTATTAACTTTGATACCTTTCAACAAATCTTAAGCAAAAGAATACTAAGTTCCCCGGGGATGGAATATGAAGAAGTGTAGGACTATGGAGACAAAAAGAGAGCAGGGAACAAGATGTTCCCTTAGTGGAACTAAGAGACCTCACACACCCAGAAACCTAGGTGTCATGCTTCATCATTGGTCTCCTGCTCCTCGTCAGACTGGCGCTGCAATGTCTGACGGGCGCCGTAGGCGCTCTTTGATGGAGATCTTTTGTTCCAGCCAATAGTTTGAGTGCGTGTTAGGGGTCTGGGGAAGGTGTAGTCGTGAGGGAGTAGTGAATATTAAAAGAAGGTGAGTCAATCCACAGGGGACTTTATTCACGTGGCTGACTCCCTTATTTAAAAGGGTGGGAGGGGAGAAAGGAACTGCTAAATCTACAGTAAACTAACTCTACCCTTTAAAAAGGTCGACATGTTTCTTGCCTGTCTGGCAATTCTTCAGGACCTCGAGTGTTGGGTACTACACAGTGAAAAAAATTAAGGTAAATATTAAAATAGAGATACAACCTCACTAGGTCAATCAGGGAGCAGGCCAGCTGGTCCTGCTCTAGAGGGGAGACCTAGAAAAAGATATATAGAAGTGAGCCAATTTAGCATTATAAGTGGCAGTATCTACTTCAAACTAGGTTCCCTAAGTGCTCCATAAACCAAATATAAATAAACCAAATGGAAGTGTTTTCCAAAATTACACAATGGTGGGCGTATTCAAGGTAATACGTCAACTCCTGGCAATAGGGCAGTGTAATAAGGATAATAACAATTATGGCAATTAAAACAATAATACGAAGGGATATGTCACAGCACTGTAGATGACTGGATTTTTGCTTACCCTAAAAGTAACGCTAAAGGGCCCCGCAGTCTGTTCTCGTGGGGCTGTTCGAAAAGGTAAGGTACCTGTAAAGAAAGAACAGATACAGGCACCCAGAGGGTGTATTCATATCCAGCAAACCACAGCAGTGAGGCCAAGAGAATTAGTGGACACATGGCCAGTCTAGCGGAAGGCGAATCGGTGAATTGGTAGGACCGGAAAGGCACACTGTAATCACCCATTCTGCCCAATGAGTCTGCCCTGCCAAAGATAGATCCTGCTTAATAAGCAACAGGACTGTATGTACAATGTAACCCCGCCACTGAGCCTGGAATCGGGCGGGCCAGCAGGCCCTGCGAGCACCATACACCCATGTGAGGAGAGTGTATAATTACTGTCACAGGGAGGGCAGTCTCAAACCAAATGTCCGCATTCGGTGTCACCTGGCCAAACAAACCAACCCGATCACAGGCGACAGAGCCCGGCTCGAATGCACAACCCAGGACTGAATGCGTAAAATAATAGCAAGGTATCCGGTAGCTGAAGGCGAGCCCACCAGACTAGAGTATAGGGTACTCGCAAAAGTGCTCTTCTCAGTTGGACCAGTCACATAGGTATGGAGCCAACCGCGAACCAAACCAATACCCCGCGACCACGCTTACCTTCAATCACGGACAGCCGAGGGTGTAAAACCTACCCCCAACGCGAGGCGCCCCTACCGGTGGCGCGGAACAGCTGGTCCCGAACCCAGGTGTCCACCGGGACTAAATGCTGTGCACTGGCGTCTCCGTGTCGTGACGCCTCGTCAGTGGGCGTGGCCGACGTAACCCGGCCGCGCATGCGCAGGGGCGTAGACGCGTGTAGTGCGTCTGGGCTGTGATATTAAGCCCCGAGTGTGGTGGCCATCTTGTAAGGGGGTGATTTAAATAAAAGTTAGTGCTTTTCTCGTTGTTGTGTTGTGGAATAGGCACCTGAAGGCAAACCGGATTGGGAAAATTTAAAATACAATAAAAGTGCGTAATCGTAGGCACTAAAAATCCCAAACCCTCATTGATTAAGGTGGAAAGAAAGAGGCAAAGGAAGTGGTGTTAATGTATATACTTAAGCATAGGATCGATCGAGTCATGATCCGTTCAATATGGTTGCCGAGGCGGACCGCTAGCACCCCCTCATTGTGTCAGGTGGCCGAGTAGGGTAGTATGAGTGGCAGCTAAAAAGGGTCAACCCGGAGTCCCTGGCCCGAGAAGGTGTGTCCTAGCAAATTCAGGCTCAAGTAACACTGGCAAATTGATTCCCCCATGGGATGAGAACCTGCTGAAGGTGAGACAAGGGGGGGCAGATGGTTGAATACGCCAGTGTAAGGGATTTAAAAAGGTGTAGTGGTATACCTTTATGTTGTGTAAACAGCCATAGATGTTTGTCCAAGGGGAATGAATCCTATCTGTTTACTTCAAGAGAGGACCCAGTGTTGCAGAATGGTGTATGGGTAAAAGGGACCAGAATGGACAGGGATAAGTCCCGTCATGAACAAAAACAACAACAAGGAGCCAGAATAGATGTTTATCTTGCTAATAACGTCCAAGGCACAGAGTCGTTAAGGCCAAGGGTGTCCAGCTGCAGGCGATGTATCCATCGCTGTTCGATTCTGAACAGTGCTTGGTGGGTGATGGAAGGGTGAGATTCAAGGACCAGCCATTTAATGTTGTCAGCTTGGTGGCCATGTTGGACATAGTGTTCATATAGTCTGGTGTGAGTTTTCGAGCACCGGATGTTGCTCTTATGTTCCATAATTCTTAGCTTTACTTGTCTCATAGTCATGCCAATGTAGTGTTTGCCACAAGGGCAGGTCAATAGGTAAATGCATCTGGAACTATTGCAATTCGTGTGCTTGTTCATGTGCGAGGTGAAATTATCTGAAAGTTTGATCTCTTTGCACTGTGTAGTTTGTTGGCATACAACACACCCCCCGCATGGGTAGTGACCTACCACCGGTGGAAGCCTCCACAGGGTACTCTGATTGGTGGTAGTTTGTTTTTTGGGGCGTGTATGGATCAGGGAGTCTTTTAAATTGGCCGTACGCTTGAAGGCAAAGCGAGGGCGCAGTATTACAAGGTCCCCTGTATTCAGTAGATCCCAATGTCTATTGACAGTTTTCTTCAGATATGTAGAATTCTGTGTGTAGCAAGTCACGCAGGTGATCACGTCATCAGGCTCTTTAGGGCGTGGCACCAACAAAGCCTCTCTAGGATTATTGAGGGCTCTTTTGCATGAATTGTAAATCAGTCTAGAGGGATAGCCTCTGTCTTGTAATTTGTGCTGAAGCATTGCAGATTCCTTTCTGTAATCAGAGATTGCGGTACAGTTCCTTCGAATTCTAAGGAACTGTCCGAAAGGGAGGTTTTCTCGTAGAGATCTGGGATGATGGCTACCGAAGAGGAGCAAGCTATTCCTGTCCGTCTCTTTCCTATACAGGGAGGTACTTAGTCCCTCTTGGTTAAGACTGATTGTGAGATCCAGAAAGGGTATCTTTGTGTCTGAGATCGTAGCTGTGAATTTAAGGAATTGATTTTGATGGTTGATCCACCGGCAAAAGGCTTCGCAGGTCTCCCGGGTACCATGCCATAGAATCAGAATATCATCTATGTACCTGCGCCACAGTGTGATATTTTGGTTGTAGGATTGTTGTCTGAGTAGATGTGGAGGTTTTCAAAAGTGGCCATATAAATGCAGGCTAGGCTGGGGGCTAGTATAGATATAGATTGATTATAGGCTTCAGTCATATAGTCTGCTAAATGCCACAGTACTATATTTCCCCCTTTATCCGAGTTTCTGATTACTGAGTTACCCTCTTTCTTGAGATTGGCCATGAGCTGTCCATATTTTCTTTCGTGGTTTGTAATTTTTCTTTTTTCTTTGTTAGTTATGATGTTAAGTTTCTTTATTTTGGCCACAACTAATTCATTGAAAAAGTCCACTGAATCTTCCACCGTAATTGGATTTCATTTTGAACGGTGTGTCCGGCTTAATCCAGGTCATTGCTCCAGATCCCTGGGATTCCAGTCCTGTACGTTCTTTCATACCCACCCCCTGCTGTCCGTGTCATTGAGGGGTTTCAGCTCCACTCTGCGACTGTTCTGATGTACTAGTAGTGGTGGTAGTTGCACTCAAATTTATCTGAGTTTGTGGCTGTAATTTGTGGAACTTCTGAAGTTTTAACTTCCTAATAAATTGGTACACATCTGCACGTGTTTGTGTGTAATAAAAATTGGATTCTAGACAATAGGTTAGCCCCAGGGAGAGCAGTTGTTCCTCAGCTGCATTCAAGTTTTTTTGGCCAAGTTTATAATTGTATTGGCGTGGTCTGGTCCTGGGGAAGGTGTCACTGTCAGCGTATCTACTTGTCCCTCCATGACCCCCGTCCTCCCAGGTTGCTGCCTACGTTGCCCGACTGCCTTCCTTCTTGTGTTCCTTTTTTGCCGGTTGACCTCTTGGGCACAGAGTTTCTCTCCCACTACATCTCAGTATATAGATATATATAGATATATATATATATATATATATATATATATATATATATATATATATATATATATATATATATATATATATATTGAGGCTCCAGCTTGGGTCCGAAGTACAAGGAATCACTCGAACTACATCAAAGGCTTCAAGCGGCAGCCTTTATTCAAAAGGTAAGGGAAACATACTTTGGCAGAATCCTTTTGGCAGTCACACGCCTGCCTGACGCGTTTCGATGATTCTCCTCAGAGGCTTCTGGCGAAATGAAATCACCACCGTGCTTCCCAGTTCTCTCCCATATTAATGCGCACCTGTTGAGGTTGCTGATTAAGCCTACGCTGTGGGTTATGGGAATTGTAGTGCCGGTTTCGGGTGCAATGTTCTGCCGGCTTATTCAAGACCCGGGATGGGTCCCCGCTTCAGATGTTTCCCAAAATCCTGCATGATGTAGCTCCAATGGCCTGGCGGGATGGCAGACCACGCGGCTCCCAAGTTACCAGGATGGTGCGTTCCTTACGGCACGGCTGCCGTGTTAACATTGAGGCTCCAGCTTGGGTCCGAAGTACAAGGAATCACTCGAACTACATCGAAGGCTTCAAGCGGCAGCCTTTATTCAAAAGGTAAGGGAAACATACTTTGGCAGAATCCTTTTGGCAGTCACACGCCTGCCTGCCGCGTTTCGATGATTCTCCTCAGAGGCTTCTGGCGAAATGAAAGCACCACCGTGCTTCCCAGTTCTCTCCCATATTAATGCGCACCTGTTGAGGTTGCTGATTAAGCCTACGCTGTGGGTTATGGGAATTGTAGTGCCGGTTTCGGGTGCAATGTTCTGCCGGCTTATTCAAGACCCGGGATGGGTCCCCGCTTCAGATGTTTCCCAAAATCCTGCATGATGTAGCTCCAATGGCCTGGCGGGATGGCAGACCACGCGGCTCCCAAGTTACCAGGATGGTGCGTTCCTTACGGCACGGCTGCCGTGTTAACATTGAGGCTCCAGCTTGGGTCCGAAGTACAAGGAATCACTCGAACTACATCGAAGGCTTCAAGCGGCAGCCTTTATTCAAAAGGTAAGGGAAACATACTTTGGCAGAATCCATTAACATTGTGTTAACATTGTGTTAACACGGCAGCCGTGCCTTAAGGAACGCACCATCCTGGTAACTTGGGAGCCGCGTGGTCTGCCATCCCGCCAGGCCATTGGAGCTACATCATGCAGGATTTTGGGAAACATGTGAAGCGGGGACCCATCCCGGGTCTTGAATAAGCCGGCAGAACATTGCACCCGAAACCGGCACTACAATTCCCATAACCCACAGCGTAGGCTTAATCAGCAACCTCAACAGGTGCGCATTAATATGGGAGAGAACTGGGAAGCACGGTGGTGCTTTCATTTCGCCAGAAGCCTCTGAGGAGAATCATCGAAACGCGTCAGGCAGGCGTGTGACTGCCAAAAGGATTCTGCCAAAGTATGTTTCCCTTACCTTTTGAATAAAGGCTGCCGCTTGAAGCCTTCGATGTAGTTAGAGTGATTCCTTGTACTTCGGACCCAAGCTGGAGCCTCAATGTTAACACGGCAGCCGTGCCGTAAGGAACGCACCATCCTGGTAACTTGGGAGCCGCGTGGTCTGCCATCCCGCCAGGCCATTGGAGCTACATCATGCAGGATTTTGGGAAACATCTGAAGCGGGGACCCATCCCGGGTCTTGAATAAGCCGGCAGAACATTGCACCCGAAACCGGCACTACAATTCCCATAACCCACAGCGTAGGCTTAATCAGCAACCTCAACAGGTGCGCATTAATATGGGAGAGAACTGGGAAGCACGGTGGTGCTTTCATTTCGCCAGAAGCCTCTGAGGAGAATCATCGAAACGCGTCAGGCAGGCGTGTGACTGCCAAAAGGATTCTGCCAAAGTATGTTTCCCTTACCTTTTGAATAAAGGCTGCCGCTTGAAGCCTTCGATGTCGTTCGAGTGATTCCTTGTACTTCGGACCCAAGCTGGAGCCTCAATATATATATATATATATATATATATATATATATATATATATATATATATATATATATATATATATATATATATCTGTATCTGTCAGAGCCTTCCTTTTATCATATGGGATTCGGATTGGTAAACAATATATATATATATATATATAGATACAGATATATACATTATATATATATTTTTTTCTTATTATTAATTGCGATACCTTTCAACGAATCCGCAGAAAACTCACCCCGCCCCCATAAAATCATATAGATATATATATATATATATATATATATATATATACACACACACACTTACATATTTATTTATATTAATTATGGAGGGGCAATAGTGCCTCTGTGGTTATGGTTTTAGTCGGTTTCCAAAGGAAATGTATTATTGTTTTCTTATTAACTTTGATACCTTTCAACAAATTCACAGAAAACTCACCCCACTAACCCCTCCCCCCCCAAAAAATCATCTACTTTAGACCTCTCATAGCAAGTTTCTTGCAGATGCATTATGCAGATTCCTCCTGTAAGGGCTCAGAACAAGGATGGCCCTAGGACCACCCGACACCCTACTACTGAAGTGCAGGGGTTTGGAGCCTCCAGAAAATGACAACGGACAACGTTTTTGTCCATGGACTATATTTGTTCTGTAAGGGTGCGAGTTTTTCTATGTACAGTGTTCTAATAACCCCTTGGTGACGCTCACACTTTATGAAACTCCTTAAATTAATATATTAAAAGACATGTGATGTGTATCTTACAACCATGTAGAAAACATTTGATAAACTACTCCTTTTCCACAAAGTATACTAACTATCAGAAAACAATGGAATTCCCAGAAGTCCAGTTTACACCTGGAAGAATCTTCCTGAATTAACCAGTGTTTAATTTGTAAAAGAATAAGTGCAGGGGGCCAAGGTATTGCTCAAAAGCCTGCAGCCAGTATGAATGTCGGCCTCTTTCATCCACCACCAGGCCCGCTTTTTGCCCCTTTGACTCACTTTTCGGGTTCTTTTTCACACTGTTTCCTTTCTTTGTCAATGTTTTCCGTCTCTCTCTTCCGGCTTCTTCCCCTTAACTATATTGTTCTCTTCCTATTGCTCTGGGTCAATGTACGATGAAGAGAAATAAGCGCCGTTCCCCAAAAATTTATGCTGGAGGGCTTCTGCGGCAACCATTGCTTTAAACCAAGCACAGTCATTAATCCCCTTTTTCACAAATGGCTCACATATGAATGAAGACAGTTTAACATAGATTTTAGCCTTTTCCACTGTCAATAAAAACACTGAATAAGGTAGTTCTGGCTTTTCAGTGTAGGTAATTCTTTTACGAGATATAACTGGTATTCCGTTTACAAAAGTGATATAAAAGGCCCAGAATACTGTATTAGACTACACAAAGAAAATGGCAGCAAACAAACCACAGGGTTTGGTGTTCCGTGTACAAGTAGAGTTGACATTGGCGCACATTTAAAGGAGAGGAACGTGTATTCCTAGTCGGTAGCCAGAGTTAAAACGAGGTGGAAGCATTAATCCCATGTGATGTGGGAGTTGCTGCGGCAACGGCTCATTTGTTTGGTGAAGTAGTAGGTAATGGCGAATCCCGCCCAACTTGTTGACATGCCCTAATGTTTTTGCAGAAAGTTTTCCTGCTATTTGATGATTTTCCATTTTTAGATCTTATGCATTATTAATGTTTTTCTGCAAGGGCATTTGCCGATCATCCACCTTTGAGCAAGCTTCGTTGTTTTCTCATGACTTACAATGAGGTTGTCCCTTTACAAACTTGGCAAACAAAAAAAAGTGAATAAAAACGAGTTTTTGTGAAAAAAATTCAAAGACAACTTTTAATTTTTCACCCAAAAAGGTAAGCAGAATAAGTCACGAACTGGGTATTGGGCAAATGCCCTGTAAGGTACTGCAAGGATGGCAGGGTTGTAGTGGAGTGGTATATTATGTAAATGGACAGTGCGATGTGGAAAGGAAAGCTTCTGACGTATCATTATCGGACAGCAATGAATGGGATGTTATGATATGTTGTAGGATGAAGATCTACGGTATGGAATAGAATGGTATTTTATACGGTTTCCAAAATAAATGTACTTAAACCCATTTGCATAAGAAATTGGCAAATCACAAATCATCCTTTGAAAAACAGAGGGCTTGCTTCTGGAACACATTTTCATCAGCATTCAGTAGTGAAATGGATCAAGGGGATTTGCAGTCTCGTAGATCTATATCTATTCTGGGGATATTCACAATTGATGCTTCCAACTCGAACTTGAGAAACACCCTTAATATCGTTTCCCTTTAACATGAATGCCAAAAATACCGATTCTGGAAATTCTAAAATGAATTCGATATTATTAGAGTAAACCCATCTTGACAAGGTGCCTTGTGGTTTTAAATCATGTCTCGCCTATTTTGATTTACCAGAGCTATACAGATATGTACCATGTTGGATCTGTTTAGGAAATATCATTACAAAGCGTCAACTCTCCTGTCTTTACATTTGTAGAAGGTAAACACATTTTATTTAAATCACTTGAGGCGACACCAATTCATAATCGAGAAATTATAGGTACAGACCTGTCCATACACTAAAGACCCTAGAATAAAAATAGGACAATAAGAGAAGATTATGGTAAGTTGCGTGTGGCCAGAGCCAGGTACCCTTGTGTGTGCACAGTGGAGTTACTGCTGTGACAGGGACCCTACTTTGCACAAAAGCCGGAGGTTGGAATGCAACCAACGGGTAATGGTGGTGGAACTGGCAGTGATGGTGAGGATGATAGCTGGTGACAATGTTATCAGTTGGAAGTAATGATAGTAGTTTCATATAGGTGAAAATGCAATGGTGGTGGGGGTAGTGGTTGCAGTATTAAGGCATTAAATGGTCAAAATCTTAAAGTTATGTACTGAAATTGTAAGATCTTTTATAAACATTAGCATGCTAGACAGCTGCCGATCACTCTGCAAACCAAATGGATAGCCAGGTAGGCACATGAGAAGGACTGCTGGGAGTTATCCATTAGAAAAAAACAAAAAAAGACAAGGAGACTGGAAAGTATATCGAGAGTAACTGCCAGTTAAATGTGGGGTAGAGCAGGAGCTAGGAAAGCTGAGCCTCTATGACACAGTTACGAGGAGGGTGGGGCAGGATCGGAGACAGGATCTCCTGAGATCTCAGGATAGCCTAACCCCAGAATGATTGTCCAGATGTGCAAACATAAAAATGTGATTAGGAGGCGGCTATTGGGAAATGAGCTTTTAGTTGTGTTCACCAACAATAAACACAGGCTCCTTGGAAAATAAGACAGTGGAGAAGGCAACTGAAAATGAGCGGAAGGGTACTTATGGTCAGAGTGGAGAATCACCCCGTAAGTGCTAGAGGTTACAGTTCTGGGTGGAGAGAGTTAATAGAAGGAAGACAGACTAAGAACTAGGAGGTTAGAGGTCATGAGATTGGAGGTTGAGCCATATGAAACAAGGACAAGAAGCAGATGCCAGAAGAGAGATTCAAGGAAAAAGTGCAGTCGCTGACAGTGGAATCCAGTGGTGGCATCTCACAGAGTGAGGACAAGAAGCAACAAGCATTTACAACGCAACGGTCTCGCCTTTGCAAAAGTTAGAGCTATTGGCATTGTAAATGACATTTTTTTTATTTATGTGTTGGTTTTGAAAACGGATAAATAAATGGCATTGTCATTTACAATGCCAATAGCTTAATCTCTCGCAAATGCGAGACCTATTGCATTTGCACCCACACACACACACAGTGAGCCACACACACACACAGAGCCACACACACACACAGCCACACACACACAGAGCCACACACACACAGCCATACACACACACACAGAGCCACATATACACACACAGAGCCGCACACACACAGTCATACACACAGAGCCACACACACACAGAGCCACACACACACACACACAGAGCCACACACACACAGCCACACACACACAGCACCAGAGCATAATTCTAAGAGCCAATGTAGTTTAAAAATTACTTGTGAAGAAGCATCCGGGGCACCGTGGTGGCGCTGACAGCTCATTTGCTACTGTGCGCCCGGGGGTCCATCACTGGGTGCTGAGGTAAACACCCAGCGTCACGAGGCCGCCAGAGACCTAATAAAAGCCCCACTACTCCCAGGCCCGCCCTTCCCGTCACACACTGAAAACATTTTAAAGCACTTTAGCAGACTATGTCACAAAGAGGTGTGCGGGGTGGGGGGACACTTTTTTTGGTAAATGAGTGATCGGCTTAAAAGGGAATGAAGAACCTTTGAGCATAGATTGGTCATGACCTAAATCAGAAAATCTATGAAGCCGATAGATGTTGCTTGTAGGTAACTCCATGTCACTGAAATACATGATGGCATGCTGGAACATACATACACACATTTCATCTAACTAGTAATGACGAAAGGCCAAGTCAAACCTCACAAAATTTAACCCAATGACCCGAAGGTTGCAAATACTTGGCTGGATAAAGGGGCATTAACCAATTTAGAAATGTAATGGGATTTTTGTTGTTGGCGGGCTCAGTTTAGATGTTTTATGGGGACCCTTTCTGCGAGGAGTTGTACCCGGTGTTCCCTGGGGGGGATCTTGGGCATTAAGAGCGGCCACTGATTTACCCCCATGTCTGCCACGACAAATGAAACAATAGGAGAGTCCTAAGCAGTGAGATGCTTAGGAGCTGACATGGTGGTTCTGCGTGGCATCCCCGGAGAGCGATGAGGTCCAGTTAGGGAAGGAAATGAGAGCTCGGGGGAGGTCGTCTCCTACTAATTGTATATATGGCCGGATCTGCCCTTGCTCATCAGGGCTGCCAGAGCCAGTCCCAGCTCCAGACACGCGTCCTTCGGCCTCTGCATCAAGGTGAGGGCTGCCTGGGGGCCAGGCTTCTGCACCCTGGGAGGCGGGCCCGGCCTCTGGCTGCCAAGGAGCGGATTAAAGGCAATACACAGCCGGCCATGCTTCATTAGGGCACACACACGTGCATGTTAGACTGGCAGCTGTGCAGCGCCGGATGCCTTCCCTTCATTGGAAACAGAGCCGGGGTGCACCGCGTGTTTCTGCCTGGGTCTCCTTGTATCCAAAGCCGGCACCCTGCAGCATAATGATAGCGTTTAGAGCTGGATTTCTAAAGCGCCCCGTGCGTCCTCCGTACTTCTACGCGCCTTTGGAAGGTCTGTGGCAGGGCTGATGTTGCTGACAGGCTGGCCACATTTTCTCGAGTTTCTTTGAAGGCGGGAGGACGGAAGCCGTGCAGGTATGCCGTTCAGATGGGTTCTAGCGCCTATCAACATCTGCTTGCGTCCAGGCGCTGCGGTGATGGGAGGGGTTCTTTCCAGCCTCTGATATGCTGCTGTGGGGGCGAGGGCGGCGCTAGCACACGGGAGACCACATTCTTCACTGATGGGGGGTTGCACTTGTTCCAGACATTGTCCCTCTTGGGTGGCTGCAGTCCTGTGTGTGAGCAGCAGTGAAGCGTCACGTCCGGTTGGAGAGGGATCCATCAGTGTGCCTTCATGGGACAGGTGGAGCTGAGGGCCCAACCCCTGTCACACACCCTCCCTCATTCATTGCTGTATTACACCCTCTTGTATTTCACAACACAGGTACTTACTTCAACAGTGAAGTAACTGTCAATGCACAGTTAATACAATGTTATGTCACTACAGGCCTGTATGTTCCATGGTCAGGGGGGCAAGCCCGTTTGTAACTTCTGCAGGGGTGCGGAAACAGCTGGGCACAAAGCATGCAGGGAGATCCGCCATAATACTCTTCTTTTGGGCGGCCATATTTGAGCAGAGCAGCGCTACTGCTTCCTGTGCAGGCTCAGCCATGCGAGTGCAGCGGTGGTAAAGGGGGAGGGGGGGTGTTCCGCCCGTCCTCCCGTGCTCCTGAGATAGGCACCCACGCTTTGCTTATAACATTTTAAAAGTAAAGCGCGGGTGCCGCGATTACCCCAAAATAAAAGAAATAGAAAAAACATCTATTTCTTTCATTTTGGTATAATCACAGCACCTGCGCTTTACTTTTAAAATGTTATAAGTAATGCACGGGTGCCACGATTATACCAAAATGAGAGAAATAGAAAACATCTATTTCTTTTATTTTAGTATAATCACGGCACCCGCGACGACGTACACATTTCTCTTTCAGCCCCGTCCTTTTCAGACGGGCTCGGGTTGACTTACTGGTGGCATAAACATTTTCTGATCTTCTTTATGGGGCCATCTGTCGCCCCCATAAAGAAGATAAGAAACCTTTTACGCCACCAGTAAGTCAAGGAACCCAGTCTGAAAAGTAGAAAGAAGAACGTCACTGGGACCTCCTCTCCAATGGCTAGCCACCGTATAGCATGAACGGTGACATCAGCCAATGGAAAAGAGGAGCGGGGCTTAACATTGCTAGTGAAAAATACTCTACCTCATTAAATCTCGCCAGCTCGACTGCGCATGTGCGCAGTCTTTCGCAGGCCAAGCCCTAAAAACTGACAGGGGAACCAGCTGGTGTATGTTACAGGTCGAGGACAAGAAGAAGGCATCGACAGGGCAATCCTGTAGTACCATTCCATGAGAGGTGGAGGAGAAGCTGACAAGTAGCGAGAACATGGAAGACAGAGCCACCTAAGACAGAAAAACAAGCAATGAAAATGCAATAGGTCTCGCCCTCGTTTAAGTTAAAGCAATTCTGTTTGTAATTAGGTGGCTTTTTAGCTTTGCTTTTATTAGTGTTTTTCAAACTTTCATGTACATAACATGCATATGTATGCATATATGTATGCATGCATTCATATTTGTATTTATATAGATATGCAGATATATATATGTTTATATATGTATGTATGTAAATATAAATACATATATATAAATATATGCATATGCATATATTTACATATGTATGTGAGTAGGAGTGCGCGTAGAGAGGTAGAGAGAGGGAGAGAGTAGTAGAGAGAGGTAGAGAGAATGGAGAGTGAGTAGTAGAGTAGTAGAGTGAGTAGTAGAGTGTGAGTAGTAGAGAGTGAGTATTAGAGAGTGAGAAGTAGAGAGTAGTAGTGAGTAGTAGAGAGTGAGTAGTAGAGAGTGAATAGTAGAGAGTGAGTAGTAGAGTAAAAGAGAGTGAATAGTAGAGAGTGAGTAGTAGAGAGTAGTAGAGTACTAGAGAGTAGTAGAGTACTAGAGAGTAGTAGAGTGTAGTAGAGTGAGTAGTAGAGAGTGAATAGTAGACAATAGAGTGAGTAGTAGAGAGTACTAGAGAGTGAGTAGTAGAAAGTGAGTAGTAGAGAGTAATAAAGACTAGTGTAGAGTAGTAAAGAGTAGTAGAGAGTGTAGCAGATAGAGAGTAGTGGATGTGTGATGAAGTGATGGATAGGCGATGAAGGAGTGGATGTGTGATGAAGGTATGGATGTGAGACGAAGAAGTGGATGTGTGATGAAGGAGTGGATGTGTGATGAAGGAGTGGATGTGAGAAGAAGGAGTGGATGTGAGACGAAGGAGTGGATGTGAGACGAAGGAGGGTATTTGATGCGGATGAAGGAGTGGATGTGATGTGTGATGAAGGCGTGGATGTGATGTGTGATGAAGGAGTGGATGTGTGATGAAGTACTGGATAGGTGATGAAGGAGTGGATGTGTAATCAAGTAGTATCAAGCTAGAACAAATGAATGGAAGGGTGGCCTTGAGGAATTGAGGAGCAGGCCCGGACTGGCCGTTGAGGGCACCGGGCAATCCCCCGGTGGGCCGCATGGCCGGGGGCCGGTTTTGGCCCCCTGGGGCTGTTTTTGTTACAGGGCCGTTATGCTGCAAAAACGGCCCTGTAACAAAAACGGCCGAAAACCGGCCCTGTCACAGTGCGCGCTCGCACCTCTCCCCCCCCCCCCCTCTCCTCCCGGAGGGGGGAGGGGGGCCGGCCGAGCACTTTGCCAGGGCCGGTTCTGGTTCCCAGTCCGGCCCTGTTGAGGAGGAAGTGAAGAATTGCCCAGTGATTGAAAGAATGGAGGGGTGAGTGAAGAAATGGATCAGTGGACTTGAAGGATGGATAGGTGAAGTCAAGTAACAGGTGGGTGAGTGAACCAATGTATAAGAGGGTTCACTCCCTGACATACTGGAGAGGAAAGGGTGTTAAGAAGCTAGCAAGTTGGTGAAGGAGCTGATTGGCTTTCGGAGCACAAAAACCACAAAGTAGCTCAGAAACACAAAATGGCTACTGCAATGCATCACACAAACTTGAAATCTGTTTCAGAGAGGCTTATTTCTTGACAGCTTAAAACTGTATGAATTAGAGTGTATTTGTTTAAGGCAGATGAAGTGCTAAATTAGAAGTATGAATATTTTTGTTGCACATGCCTTCTGATCTTTTGATTCCTGTTGTAAAGATTGAAGTTATGCTGTGATTCTGCAAGTTTGCTCTATATCCCACCAATTGTTTTCTAAGAACACTATTACTCATTCATTAAGTATATACTGTTTTAAAAGTTATAAAAGTACTTTGTGAGGGCATGGCGGGAAGCACAGATAATCCCCTGGAGGGAAGACGTGCTGAAAATCTACTGTGCCGTATCGCACGCTGTGGCTATCTGTGACGCGGCACAGATCCGGGCCGGTTGACGCTGCAACCGCCTCCACGGCCATTCGGCGCCCGAGGCAGGCCCCGCGAGGGGAGGTGAGACAATGGTAGTGAGGGTGGCTAGAGCGGCTCTCCCCTAAGTCTGCAGACTAGTACTGGACTAGTACTTCAGCAATAGCCCACCCCATTGGAACCCTACATAGCTGTGGTGAGGGAGGGTAACTGCGCAGGTCTAGGCTCACCTCAGTCCCTGTTAGGGTTAGGGGTGCGGCGTCTCCTGACTCCGCTTGGCTCCTGCCCAGGCCCTCTCCGAGCTGTACTCACGCGTCGCTCTGTTGCTGCTGCCGCCTCTCGGCTTCTGGGACGCCAAGATGGCGGCGCTGCTGAGGCTGCAGGCATGGAGCCGGTGGCGGCAGCCACTTTCACTCACTGAGAGAACAGGGACATGGGGAGCCATGGCGGGGGAGAGACACAATTGACCAGGTCAGAGCAATCAAGTGAGCACAAGAGCCAAACACAGGAAACCTGACAGGCACCCTGAGCTTAGGCAGGGGTTCTGACCCTGTATAGTAGGTCACGGGAAGGTAGTTTGGAGAGTGGTGATGAAGATTTAACACGGTTAGCGAACCCGGATTCGGACACTTAACTATCGATGCACTCGGCAGCATGACAAGTTGAGAATGGGAAACAACCCGGAGCCTACACCGGTAGAAATCCACGTCTGTACGCTGTGCCGTGAATGGAGGAGCGCGGAGACAGCCTGTCTCACGGTGCAGCTGTGCAGGGATGTGGCATGGCTTCCGCAAGGGAAGAAGGGCGTGTTTAACTCAAGAAAGCAACGTTAGGCAAACGTGGAGCTTATCTTTATGGGGCCATGTGTTTGAAACACATGGGCCCATAAAGATAAGATTCCTTTTGCGACGGGAGTAAGTCAAGTGAGCCAGTCCAAGTAGGACGGCTCAAAGAGAGAAAAGAATACGTCACTGGAAGCTCTTTTCCAATGGCTGGCCACCGTTTAGCCTAAACGGTGACGCCGGCCAATGGAAAAGAGGGGCGGGGCTTAAAGCCCGCTAGTGAAATCTACCCAAAAACATAAGATTTCGCAAGCGAGACTGCGCATGCGCAGCCTACGCTAGCCGAGACCTAAAAAGCAAAAGGGGAAAAGACTGCACGGGAAATATTTAGAGTATTGGCCAGCCACAACCAGCGTGTCCTCACGAGAAAGCCATTGTCCAAAGAGAAGGGCATGACCCAAGTCAAGTACAACAGACAAGGACATGGCGGGATGCATACTAAGTATTGTGTTTATCACGTCACAGGACTGGGAGATGCTGCACATGCATATTGCTTAATAGTGATAATATGATACATATTTGGTTTCGGGTGATATGGAGATCCAAATACCTAAAAAGGAGGAATTAAATGGGTTCACTGAGACCTGTACTAAATTATAGGGTAATAGGATGGCACATTAACTAACTTTTTGCAAGAGGTGTTATAGATTATAAATAAATGCTTGATTAATATTAGCCCTATTCTTTTGAAAGGGATGACAGAACAACTCCAGAAGGCAAGCATTTGAAGTGCCGACCTACCAAAGGAGATCAAAACCCATGAGCTTCACCTAGAATCAAGAGTTCTCATTGTGATCATGAAATATGTGTCGAGCTCACCACTATGGATTTATGGTTCAGGCATACTTTCCATTGAAAACGTATTCTTTGATTATTCTTGAAGCTTTGACCCCATGGATGGTTTTGCATAAGTTTGACAAATCCCTTAATCAGTCATCTAAGGTCCTGCAAACCAATATGTTGTGCTGATCCATTCAGAGTGAAAAAAAAGTAAAGGGGACAATTGTTGCTCACACCTACAAACCGGCCGGATAAACAGGTTTACACCAAACTTGGCAGGAAAACAGAACTTTACTTAGAAAATATCCTTTTGTTGGTTTATTGTAAATCTTATAAGTAATATTTGAAGTATTAAAAGTTTAAGAAGTTACAGAGCTGTCTATAAAAGGTTAACACATTTGAATCTCTCTGCCATTTGGGATTTCCAAATTATTTTTGAGTCCGGGAATAAAACAAATAGTGAATCTTTCCTCATGTTGTCCCTTTTGGAACTGCGGTCCTAAAGTGGGAACTGTTGTACTGAAAGATCTGACTAGCTGCCACAAGTGAAAAATTTCTCTTGCAGGAGCCATTACAGGGATTTGAGCACAGTCCCTATATCCTGCACTTTACAAAGAAAAAAAGGGCCACTTAGAGGGAAGCCTAGGCACATTCGGACAACAAAGCCATAGTAGGCATTGCCTTAGTTGAATGTTTTTAAATAAAAAAGCTCAAAAGTTTTACATTCACAAGTCAGACGCCTGGCTTGAGAATCCCCATCACTTAGAATAGCTGGTACGAGTTATGTTACCCATGTCAATAGAGCAGCGCTAGGCCACCATTTTAGGTATTTGGGATTCGCAAGTCAAAAATTGGGCGTGCAATTTTGAGGCCAACTTCAGTTTTGCACTAGAATTCGCAAATTCTAAAAGACAATTATTACAAAAGGACGTGGCCAAAGGCCTAAGATTATGGGCCAACCTTTGACAATCAGGTTCAGGTCCGACCCTGTGTGCATAATTAAAGGCAAAGATCCAGGGAGATGGTGGTCCCGGGTCCATAAAAGGAGGGAATCACCCTTTAGTAAATCAGACTGGCCCCTGAGACGTGGTGGTTTCCGGGGAAGTAAAGGGCCCTCGAAGAGAGTTCATGCGGCCTCTTCCACTGATAATTAATTTATTGGCTTTGCCCTGAGGAGATGACTGTCACCAGGGATGTAAACGGCCTGGGAAAGGGGACCGCGCGGCCCCCATCTGCCATTACATTATATAGGCCTGGTCCCACAGAGGTAGCAGTCCCTGGGGCCTATATTGGCCGTGGGGGGTGTTGTAATTTGGCAGCAATTAGGTTAAGCATTAGCAGAAGACATCCTGTATTTAGAGACTATCTTGGCCGTTTCGTGGAATCCATTTTGTATTTCTGTCAGCCATTTTGTTTGCCATGTGCTACCATGTGCTCGCCATGTGCTCTGTCCTACCTTCCTGTTAACTGCTCTTGAAATTTGCCTAGAGATGAGATATATTTCGTATCTTCCACCTTCGCACATGCTCAGTTGAGCTTGCAGCTGCTGTAGTCTGTAACTGTCAGGATGTGTCCACCAGAATTAGCAAACTATTAGCTCCTCCCACTTGTTGCCTGTACACTTTCTGTATGACCTTATATGTACCTACAACCAGCATTTTGCACTTGTACTGCCTTCATTTGAGCCCCTGTGTGGGTATAAAAGGACCAAGCTCCTTCCATTCAGTGTACATTACCGAAGGGTGCTGTGTGAATGTAGTTCCTCCTCATGAGGTTTAATAAACTCTGTATTCTATTCCAGTTTCTGTGCCAACTTCTACCTATTGGTCTGAGGACTTTGTGCAGAGAAGGGCGAATCCCTTGCACTGGTAGGCCTTGCTGAGGCTCACCACCACAGGGGCTGTGTGCGCCCCTTCCCAATATGCATGTTAAGATATGCCCCCAGGACCAGGCCCAGGCCCAGCCACGGGCTCAACTAGAAACAGAGACTGCGCTTGTTTTTCCTTTTCCCCCCAATTTTACTGTAAATTTGTGAATCTAGCGTGAAATCGTGGCAAAATTGATGAAGAAAAAAATGCTTTTTGGCCCTGGCGGGGTCACTGAGGAACCCTACCACCAGGCCAAGTGGATCTGGGTATAGCTACCCTGCCCCCTTCTCTTTTTTAGGTCTCCCCTTTGACAGCACATACTGTCTCTTCGAGACATTTAGGAAGTGGCTTTTAAAGTGCCACAAGAGACTTTTGCTGGCCTCCAGCTTGCGTTCACGAACGCATGCACGTGCACAGCTGCCATCTGTTTTTATTGCAGTAATCAGGCTCCCCTGCTCGCACTCCCTCTCCCCCCCTCCTTCGTCAGTTTCATTTGTCTCTTCTATTGCTGTGAATGCTCCTGCTTCCACCAGGCACACACACCATCAGTCGTCAGTGCACGCTTTCACCAGGCACACACACCACCCGCCGTCAGTGCACGCTTCCACCAGGCACACACACCAAGAGCCATCAGTGCACGCTTCCACCAGACAGACACACCACCAGCCATCAGTGCACGCTTCCACCAGGCACACACACCACCAGCAATCAGTGCACGCTTCCACCAGGCACACACACCACCAGCCATCAGTGCACGCTTCCACCAGGCACACTTCAACCAGGCACACACACCACCAGCCGTCAGTGCACACTTCCACCAGGCGCACACTTCCACCAGGCACACACACCACCAGCCATCAGTGTATGCTTCCACCAGGCACACACACCATCAGCCGTCAGTGCACACTTTCACCAGGCTCACACACCACAAGCCATCAATGCACGCATCCACCCGGCACAAACACACCACCAGCCGTCCGTGCACGCTTCCCCACCAGGCACACACACCACCAGCCGTCAGTGCACACTTCCACCAGGCACACAAACCACCAGCCGTCAGTGCACGCTTCCACCAGGCACACACCACCAGCCGTCAGTGCACGCTTCCACCAGACACACACACACACACCACCAGCCGCCGGTGCGCGCTTCCACCAGGCACACACACCAACAGCAGTCAGTGCACGCTTTCACCAGATACACACACCACCATCTGTCAGTGCACGCTTCCACCAGGCACACAGACCACCAGTCATCAGTGCACGCTTTCACCGGGCACACACAACACCAGTCGTCAGTGCATGCTTTCACCGGGCACACACACTACCAGCCGTCAGTGCATGCTTTCATCAAGCACACACACCACCAGCCGTCAGTGCAACAGGCAGGCTCTTCTCAGAGTTTTTTGGTAAATATGTGTTCGATGCCTGGGAGGGAGTGGGTTGAGTTTCCTTAAACCATGTGGAGGATGCAGGTACAGTGCATGAACTCCTGTGTGAGTGAGGCATGCTGCCTGGGGCTCACTCACTCCACACTTGTAAATTGCGCCTGCACCAGGCTTTTTTTCATTTGCAAAGTCCGGCGCATGGGCAGCCCCCACACCCCTGGGAATGACTGCTTCCTACAACCAGAATGGAAACAACATTCAGAGCAATAAAAACAAGTTCATTTGATGCAAAGAACAGTTAACAAAACCCATGTCCAGCTATTGTAGATCTGGCAACTTAAACAAAACAGCAACAAAAAACAAACAAGAATTGGCATAGCCAATAGGTCTCGCTTTTTGGACCCTATAAGTATTTAGTTATGCAGCAGAATATCCTTGGTGCAACAACACCAACTGTTGCATGGCTAAACACTTATAAGGTCCCAAATGCGAGACCTATTCACTATGCCAATGCTTGTTTATGTTTGGGACTTGGCCGAGTCAAAGTCTCAAAAGGACTGCCAATACTTCCTGGTTCAAGTGCTGGCAGACGGTCAAATCTCTGCATGAGATCTGTTGGATTAGCGAAGGCTCTGTGTCTCTAGATATACAAATTTGTTTATCCTTTAATATCTCAAAAACTACTTAATGGATTTACACCAAATCACAAAAAGCAAGCGTTCTGAACCAAAATGTTGCTTTGACAAATTTGGTGCTATTCTGTTTAGCGGTTCTAGCTGTAGTTGTGTCCAAAATCTCTATGTGAATTAAAATTAGAAATTCACTTTTTTTTACCCCCCTCTTTTCCCAGCCCCCACTCCACGAATCACTCCGAAATTTTCCATGCACCACTAGACAAAGCAGGTTACTTTTTTGGGGGAACGTTTTGTGAAGATTCATCAAGCGACACCAAAGTTATAAGCAAGTCAAGAAACACTTTTCCTATGGAAACTAGGTCTTAACTGACAAAGGTTGCAGGGACATTATAGTTAGGCTGAGATTTTACCTGTAAAAAAACAGCGAAATTCAGCAGTTATAGCTACCTGATTTTACTCATACAAAACCAGTGAAATTCAACAGTTATAGCTACCTGAGCAAACTATAGCGAACGTCTCCTCCAAATACACTGCTTATGACATCACTGATGACATCTCAGATGACATCACTGATTACATCATCCATTGAGTGCAAGTGTTTCGTAAACCTTTCTTACACAAAGATATATACTAGGGTACAGCATAAGTTAAATTACTAGTCTTACTGTTCTGAGTGACACGGTTTCTAACATATCATCGGAGTGGCTTTGTGAATATCAGTGTGTGAGTGGGTGTCTGAGTGGCTGTATGGATGTGTGAATGGCTGTATGGACCTGTCAGTGGTTGTGTGGTAGTGATTCTATGGGTCTGAAAGTGGACATGTGAGTGGTTATATAGGTGTGTGAGTAGCTTTATGGATCTGAGTGGGTGTTGTAGTGGTTGTATGGGTGTTTGAAAGATTGTATGGGTGTGTGAGAGATTGTATGGGTGTGTGAGAGATTATATGGGTGTGTGAGAGATTGTATGGGTGTGTGAGTGGCTGTATGGGTGTGTGAGTGCCTGTATGGGTGTGTGAGTGGCTGTATGGGTGTGTGAGTGGCTGTATGGGTGTGTGAGTGGCTGTATGGGTGTGTGAGTGGCTGTATGGGTGTGTGAGTGGCTGTAGCTGTATGGGTGTGTGAGTGGCTGTATGGGTGTGTGAGTGGCTGTATGGGTGTGTGAGTGGCTGTATGGGTGTGTGAGTGGCTGTATGGGTGTGTGAGTGGCTGTATGGGTGGCTGTATGGGTGTGTGAGTGGCTGGATGTATGCTCCCTGCCTCCTGGAAGTGGTATTGTAGACGCCGAGACCCGGTCTCACTCCCTGCCTGAGCCTGCATTATTGAAAAGAAGCGCCTAGTCTGTGATTAGCGCTAGACCGCCGAGCATTGATTTAGATAAGTAGCATTATTAGCGCTAGACCCCCGAGCATTTATTTAGATAAGTAGCATTATTTAAGAGAAGCGCCTAGTCAGTGACGTGCTGCCTGAAAATACATTACTGCCTGCAATTGGGCTGTGATTTTGCATCGCGCTCGCCTCCATTGTGCCCCTGTGTTGTTTTGGGATTGCCTGCTTGCTGCTGCCATTTTGTTTGTTGTTGACTCCTTCCCCTGATCTCCACCCCGCCTCCCTGCAGACCCTCCCTCACCCCTCCCCTTCCACTATCCACATATGTCAGATGCATTTGCGCGCAGCGTTCACGCGCAGCGACCGCACCCCAGTCGCGCCGAAGGTGCGCCAAAGGTAAGCCCGTCTACGCCCGTCCGCGCCTGGACCGCGCCCAGCGCCAGACCCCCTGGCCCTCGTATCACCCACCCCTCCCGCCTTACGTACGATGTCACCACCCTCCTAGCCCTTAACCCCGGCCGCTGCCCCAACTGCATCCATGCCGCCCCTGGACACACCCATGGACCCTTCTCATGCAACTACTGCAAGTTCGACGGCACCAAAACCATCTCCGCATCCACCAACGCCATACAGAGACCTGACACCAACCACCTAAAATGCATCCTGCTCAACACCCGCTCAGTCCACAGACATGCCATCGACCTCTGGAATCTACTAGACACCATCTCACCGGACGTCGCCTTCCTAACAGAAACATGGATGAACGCCTCCTCAGCCCCAGACATCACCATTGCCATCCCAGAAGGATACAAGATCATCCGTAAAGACCGCGTCAAGCACACAGGAGGAGGCATCGCTATCGTCCATAAGAATTCCATCCACATCTCAACCAGCTCTGACGCCAACCTTGCCAGCGCCGAACACCTCCACTTCCAGATCCACACCGACCCCAAGACCACACTCAGAGGCACCCTCCTCTACCGGCCTCCAGGACCCCGTGCACAATTCAGGGACGACATCACTGACTTTATCACCCCACACGCCCTCCCCTCCGAGGACTACATTCTATTGGGAGACTTCAATTTTCACCTGGAAAAGAGCAATGACAGCAGCACCACCACCCTTCTGGACAATCTCGCCAACCTCGGACTCAAACAACTTGTCACTTCCCCCACCCACATTGCAGGTCACACACTCGACCCTATCTTCACCTCCAGCAAACATGTCTCTTTCAGCCACACCACAGCTCTTCATTAGACGGACCACAGCTGCGTTCACTTTATCTACAATAAGACCACAATCCACAACCACCCTCAACCCACCCTGCGTAGAAACTGGAACAAAATCACCATCGACCAGATCTCCTCATCGCTCCTTCAAAACCCTCCTGTCCACTCTTCAAACCCCGACCAAGCAGCCATTAACTTCACACAATGGCTATCCAACTGCGCCGACACCCTAGCACCGATGAAAAAACGTCAAATCAAGCTTGGCAACAAAAACGCCTCCTGGTTCAACGAGGATCTTAAGAAATCTAAGAAACTCTGTCACTCCCTCGAGAAGGCCTGGAAAAGAGACCCAAACACCAGCACCAAAGACGCCTTCAAAAACGCCACCCGCATACACCACCAACTAATCCGGTCTGCCAAGAAAGCCGCTTTCAAAGACCGACTAGATAACAACGCCCACAACAGCAAGGAATTATTCAACATCGTCAAAGAATTTACCAACCCATCAGCCAACTCCAACGACATCACCCCCTCCCAAGCCCTATGCGACTCACTAGCTTCCTTCTTTCACAACAAAATCGCAGACATTCACAAAAGCTTCGACAACCGACCCGAAGACCAACCCACTCAACCTACTGCAGGACCTTCGCCCCCCTTGAACATCCTTAACGACTGGAACCCAATCTCAACTGAGGACACCATCCGCCTGATGAACTCTATCCACTCAGGATCCCCAACTGACCCATGCCCTCACCACATCTTCGACAAAGCAGACTCCATCATAGCTCCACACCTCCGAGACGTCATCAACTGCTCCCTCAACTCCGCCACCTTCCCGGAAAGCTGGAAACATGCAAAACTCAGCGCCCTTCTGAAAAAACCCACAGCTGACCCCACCGAACTCAAAAACTACCGCCCCATCTCGCTTCTTCCTTTCCTGGCCAAAGTCATCGAGAAAGCTGTCAACAACCAGCTCGCCACCTTCCTCGAAAGCAACAAATCCCTCGACCCCTCACAGTCCGGATTCCGAGCCAAACACAGCACGGAGACCGCACTCATCGCAGCAACAGACGACATTCGAACTCTACTGGAAAATGGAGACACAGTCGCCCTCATCCTCCTCGACCTCTCCGCAGCCTTCGACACAGTCTGTCATAGCACCCTGCTACAACGCCTCAGAAACATCGGAATCCAAGGAAAATCACTGGAATGGATCACCTCGTTCCTTACCGGAAGAACTCAGAGAGTCCGGCTCCCCCCTTTCAAGTCAGAGGCCTCTGAAGTCATCTGCGGCGTGCCACAAGGATCCTCACTCAGCCCCACCCTCTTCAACGTATACATGAGCCCCATCGCAGCCATCGCACGCCAACACAACCTCAACATCATCTCCTACGCTGACGACACTCAACTGATCCTCTCACTCACCAAAGACCCTAACACCGCCAAAAACAACTTACACGAAGGAATGAAAGAAGTAGCCGAGTGGATGAAGCACAGCCGTCTGAAACTTAACTCAGACAAAACAGAAGTCCTCATCTTAGGCACCTCCCCCTCCACCTGGGATGACTCTTGGTGGCCAGAGGCCCTTGGAAAAGCACCCATCCCAACGGACCACGCACGGAACCTGGGCGTCATTCTGGACTCCTCACTCTCGATGACCAGACAAGTCAACGCCGTCTCATCATCTTGCTTCAACATTCTTCGCATGCTCAAAAAGACATTTCGCTGGATCCCCACCGAAACTAGAAAAACGGTCACTCACGCGCTGGTCACGAGCCGCCTGGACTACGGAAACACCCTATACGCAGGCACCTCCGCAAAACTCCAGAAAAAACTCCAACGCATCCAGAACGCTTCAGCCAGGCTCATACTAGACATCCCGCGTAAAGAACACATCTCTGGTCACCTGAAAAACCTCCACTGGCTCCCCGTAAATAAGAGGATCACTTTCCGCCTCTTAACCCACGCACACAAAGCACTTTACGAACTTGGACCGAATGCCTCAACACACGAATGTCCTTCTACACCCCCTCCCGTCAGCTACGATCCTCCAACCAAGCCCTTGCCACTGTACCTCGCATCAACAAAGCCACCATGGGAGGCAGATCCTTCTCCTACCTGGCAGCTAAAACCTGGAACTCTCTTCCCACTCACCTACGCCTAACTCAGAACCACCTGGCATTCAGAAAACAACTTAAAACTTGGATATTTGACAAGTAACTTCCACCCCCCCCCCTTCTCAAGCGCCTTGAGACCCTACGGGTATGTAGCGCGCTATATAAATCCTGACTTGACTTGACTTGACTTGTGTGGTTGTATGGGTGTGTGAGTAGTTGTATGGGTGTGTGAGTAGTTGTATTGGTGTGTGAGTAGTTGTATGGGTGTGTGAGTGGTTGTATGGGTATGTGAGTGGTTGGATGGGTCTGTGAGTGGGTGTGTGAGTTATTGCATGGGTGTGTACGTGATTGAGTGGTTGTTCGAGTGTGTGAGTGGTTGTTCGAGTGTGTGAGTGGTTGTTCGAGTGTGTGAGTGGTTGTGCAGGCGTGTGAGTGGTTGTGCAGGCGTGCGAGTGGTTGTGCAGGCGTGCGAGTGGTTGTGCAGGCGTGCGAGTGGTTGTGCAGGCGTGCGAGTGGTTGTGCAGACGGGCGAGTGGTTGTGCAGACGGGCGAGTGGTTGTGCAGGCGGGCGAGTGGTTGTGCAGGCGGGCGAGTGGTTGTGCAGGCGGGCGAGTGGTTGTGCAGGCGGGCGAGTGGTTGTGCAGGCGTGCGAGTGGTTGTGCAGGCGGGCGAGTGGTTGAGCAGGCGGGCGAGTGGTTGTGCAGGCGGGCGAGTGGTTGTGCAGGCGGGCGAGTGGTTGTGTAGGCGGGCGAGTGGTTGTGCAGGCGGGCGAGTGGTTGTGCAGGCGGGCGAGTGGTTGTGCAGGCGGGCGAGTGGTTCTGCAGGCGTGCGAGTGGTTCTGCAGGCGTGCGAGTGGTTCTGCAGGCGTGCGAGTGGTTCTGCAGGCGTGCGAGTGGTTCTGCAGGCGTGCGAGTGGTTGTGCAGGCGTGCGAGTGGTTGAGCAGGCGTGCGAGTGGTTGTGCAGGTGTGCGAGTGGTTGTCTAGGCATGTGTGTGGTTGTCTGGGCGTGTGAGTGGTTGTCTGGGCGTGTGAGTGGTTGTCTGGGCGTGTGAGTGGGCGTGTCAGTGGTTGTGTGGACGTGTCAGTGGTTGTGTGGGCGTGTCAGTGGTTGTGTGGGCGTGTCAGTGGTCGTGTGGGCGTGTCAGTGGTCGTGTGGGCGTGTCAGTGGTCGTGTAGGCGTGTCAGTGGTCGTGTCAGTGGTCGTGTGGGCGTGTCAGTGGCTGTGTGGGCGTGTCAGTGGTTGTGTGGACGTGTCAGTGGTTGTGTGGGCGTGTCAGTGGTCGTGTGGGCGTGCCAGTGGCCGTGTGGGCGTGTCAGTGGTCGTGTGGGCGTGTCAGTGGTCGTGTGGGCGTGTCAGTGGTCGTGTGGGCGTGTCAGTGGTCGTGTCAGTGGTCGTGTGGGCGTGCCAGTGGCCGTGTGGGCGTGTCAGTGATCGTGTGGGCGTGTCAGTGGTTGTGTGGGCGTGTCAGTGGTTGTGTGGGCGTGTCAGTGGTTGTGTGGGTGTGTCAGTGGCTGTGTGGGCGTGTCGGTGGTTGTGTGGGCGTGTCGGTGGTTGTGTGGGCGTGTCGGTGGGTGGGCGGGCGTGTGGGCGGTTGTGCGGGCGTGTGAGTGGTTGTGTGGGCGTGTGAGTGGTTGTGCGGGCGTGTGAGTGGTTGTGCGGGCGTGTGAGTGGTTGTGCGGGCGTGTGAGTGGTTTTGCGGGCTTGTGAGTGGTTGTGTGGGCGTGTGAGTGGTTGTGCGGGCGTGTGAGTGGTTGTGTGGGCGTGTGAGTGGTTGTGTGGGCGTGTGAGTGGTTGTGTGGGCGTGTGAGTGGTTGTGTGGGCGTGTGAGTGGTTGTGTGGGCGTGTGAGTGGTTGTGTGGGTGTGTGAGTGGTTGTGTGGGCTTGTGAGTGGTTGTGTGGGCTTGTCAGTGGTTGTGTGGGCGTGTCAGTGGTTTTGTGGGCGTGGTAGTGGTTGTGTGGGCGTGTCAGTGGTTGTGTGGGGGTTTGTGTGGTTCAATAGAAGATGTTATCAATAATGTCATCAGTCATGTCATTTGAGATGTCATCAGTGTTGTCACTGACCATGTCATGAGTGATGTAATATATGGAGTCAGCAGTGCATTGCGGGGGGAGACTAAGTTATAGTTGCCTTAGGTAACTATAACTGCTGAATTTTACTGTTTTTTTACGAGTGAAAACCGAGTCTACTGTTATTTCCCAACTTTAACGTCCCTGTAACCTTTTGTTTTTTTCTGTGAATTTCTATGTTTTTTTTACTGTTATTTCTTAACTATAATTTCCCTGTAACCTTTAGGATTTCTTGTGTGTATTTCTAAGATTTTCAAAAGTTATTTCCTAACTATAATGTCCATGTAACCTTTCATTTATTTAGTAAATTTGTGTGGTTTTTAAAATGTTTTTTCGAACTATAATATCCCTGTAACCTTTGTTTTTTCTGTGAATTTCTAAGGTATTTTAAATTCTATTTCCTAACCATAATATCCCTGTAACTTGGTTTTTTTCAATGAATTTCTCATTTTTTTAATGTTATTTCCTAATTATGACGTCCATGTAACCTTTCGTTTTTTTAGTGAATTTCTACTTTTTAATGTGATTTCCTAACTTAAGTCTCTGTAACATTTGTTTTTTTTATGAATGTTTACGATGTTTTTGTTTATTTTTTACCAACTGTTACCTGTAACTTTTAAGAGTGAGTGTGTGAGTGTCTGTATGGGTCAGTAAGTGGGTGTGTTAGTGAGTAGCTGTGTGGGTGTGTGAGTGGCTGTATGGGTCAGGGAGTGGGTGTGTGAGTGAGTGGCTGTATGGGTGGGTGGGTGAGTGGCTGTATGGGTGCGGTGGTTTTGTGGGAGTATAAGTGGCTGTATGAATGTGAGTGAGTGCATGAGTGGTTTTATGGGTCAGTGAGTGGCTGTGTGAGTGGTTTTGCGGGTGTACAAGTGTGAGTGGCTGTATAGGTGTGTGAGTGACTGTGTGGGTCTGAGTGTATGTGAGAGTGACTGAATGGGTGTGTCAGTCTGACTGGGCCAGAATCAAACTTACCTGCCGATTTATCTAAACCCACAGTTTTGCACAAAATGTTAAACCAACTGAAGTACTTTCTACTGCTTAATTAGTAATAACTAGAACATATTTTACACTACAGCTGTGTAATGGACCATGAGGAGATGTTTCCAGTGTCCTTGTGTGCATGTAATTTCGGCAATGGGATTGTTCTTGAAACATCTTCACTCACAAATCTGTGATAAAATTAATCTTCGTCTACAGAACAGGACGAGACTTCAAAGAGGGGAATCTCCATCAAACAAGGGTAATTCATCCTAACTATTTGAACTAAGTGCTTATTTGTTTTCTGGAGATGTCTTCAAAATTCCTCTGCATAATTAATGGGTCACTAAAATCGGGGTGAAACGTGCTCGGCGGTCTTTTGTTAAGCTATTCATCAACGTGGGAAAAAGCTGGAAGACCCTAGCATACTACTAAGGAAAATGGGGCAGGGTCAAATGGGCAGATGATTTTCAGCATTTGCATACTCAAGTTATTTAAGAGGACGAGCCAAGGACTCTGCTCTCAAGACAAGGAATAAACTATTTGTCACAGTCACTACAGATATGATTGTCCTCCAATAGATCATGGATCAACGGTATAGTCACCTCCAATAAGGATTTCAGATTTTTTTTCAACGTGGAATATGAGACTAAACACACTTGGTTTGCCTTCCCCAAGCCCAAAAAATTAGGATCATTTGTGCTTTACAAAAGTGAAGCTTCAACTGGGCACCTGCTGTGTTTATATTTGTAAATGTTTCCTGTTGAAGTTAAATTTCTGTGAAATTAGCATCAGGGCCACAATAGAACCTCAGTTTTTTCCAAGAAGAGTCCATAGTTTTACCCAACTGGAGAACTTTTTGCTGGTTACTTAATAAGTGCTACCTCTTTGAGTAAATGTCTAGTCAGTGCATATTCTTCCCTACCGCTGCATAAAGGACCATAAGGTAATGTCTCCAGAAACCTTGTGTGCATGTAATTTCGGCAATGTGATTATTACTGCAGCGCCTTCATCCACATATTTGTGATAACATGAATCCTCGTCAAGAGAAGACAATGAGACTACAAAGAGATCAATATCCACCAAACAAGGGCCCTTCCTCTTAGCTATATGAAGTAAGTGCTTGTTTGTTTGGTGGAGATGGCCTCATATTCCTCTGCATCAAGAAAGCATCACCAAAAACTTGCTTGGAGGCCTTTTGGTAAGCTGTCCGTCAATGTGGGAAAAGGCAGGAAGACCTTGACATACTACTAAGGATAATAGGGTGAGGCCAAACAAAGGGAGCTTGCAGATTTTGAGCAAATGCATACTCAGGGTATTAAAAAGGGAGAGCTGTGGTCTCTGGTTTTAAATGTATCCAAAGGGAGGGGGGGCATGTGACCCCCCCTCCACGGGCTGAATTCTGCTCGGAGGATCCCATCCCCTGGGGCCCGGCCTTCTCATGCTGGGTGCCCTGGGGCCAACCCAGGGCACCCAATCTCCAGCGTTGGGGACCCCGTGGGGAATCTTAATGCCCACGTGGTCCATGCTTGCTTAACACCTCCAGCGGGAGCCGGTATTATTTCCATACGTAGGGAGCAGCAACAAATGTAGCTCCCTGCATGTGGAAGCAATGTTTTCATCTGTTTTCCTGCTCGCTTGACAGCGGGCAGGGAAACGGGTGAAAACTCCGCTCCCAGCAAGTGGGAGCAGTTTACCAGCTCCTGCCCGCTGGGAGCGAACTTACATTTTGCACTTGCTTGGCGGGAGTTGTCAAAGCTCCCAACATGCAAAAGCAAACTGCATTATCCAGATGGTGGGCATCTCGGGTGATAGGGAGCTAGCTACGTGGCTGGCGGACCCCAGGATCATTAATGGGTCCTGAGGGGGGTTGCGCTGCCACATCCTTTTATTTTCAAGGGCCTGCACCTGGGAGAAGGTGGCCCCCAGGGCAGAAATTGCAGAGGAGGGAGGACTGCTCTGCCACCTCCTTCTAAAAATAAAGAAAGGGGATGGACACCAGGGTTGTACATGGCCTAGGAGATTGGCTGTGCGACCCTCATCCTTCTATTATATTCGTGGGCTTTCTGGTTGTAGAGTTGGTATCCAATCATATCTCTGCACGAGATCGATAAGATTCGGGGAGAGTCCACATCCCTAGATACAAATTTGGTTTACCTTTACTCAAAAACTACTGAATTGATTTACACCATATCACAAAAAGCACACTTTCTGGGCCATGAGCTAGCTTTCTGCCAAATTTAGTGTAATTACGTCCAGCGTTTCGGGCTGTAGTCGTGTTCAAAATCCCTATGGGAAATTGCATGTGGAAAACGCGTTTGGGACCGCCCCCCTTTTTTCGGACCCCTGCTCGACAAATCACCCTGAAACTTTCAATATAGCAGCTGAAGTGAGTGGTGTACTAATTTTGAAAAGTTCCAGAAGAATCGTCAAATCGCACCAAAGCTATTGGCAAAACAAAAAATGCTTTTCCTATGGAAACTAGATCCTAACTATACCCACCTAATGGTGACTGCCAGTATGTAATATATATTATGTAGATTAGATAGATAGATAGATAGATAGATAGATAGATAGATAGATAGATAGATAGATAGATAGATAGATAGATAGATAGATAGATAGATAGATAGATAGATAGATAGATAGATAGATAGATAGATAGATAGATAGATAGATAGATAGATAGATAGATCACAAAACAGGTAACTGTGCGATATAGGCCTATATTGCTATCAAGGTGTTCTGGTTGCATTTACAAACCACAAGGTCAAAGGCCAATTGATTATAAAATGTTACCTTAACCCCAGGATGGAGCATATTGCTTATTTTACTAGTTATGTACTTTTTATATTACAATAATTATTCATTGAATTTAGCACTTGTTAGAAAGAATTAAGAATCAACGGTTTAATAATGGTTTGCCTGAGACTGCATACATGTCTGTCAAATGTGCGTTTTTGTTGTGGGTAATTTGCTAATATTTAAAGTGTGTTTTCTGCAACAATGTTCAATATTATCAGTGATATATTACATACAAAGTGTATTGTAAGGAAATGAAAAATATGATTCTAAAACGTGGTCTTCATTTGTAGTACATTGACAATTTAGAGTGGGTTTTACAAGAAATATATGAAGTGCAACGCTGGATAGTAAATTTCTGCTGACAGGGTTCTATGTTTACAATGTTTATTTTTACAAGCTGGGGAGCATTCATTGGTAGATGTCTGCATCAAGAAAGGTCAAATATACAAAAAGTGAGGGACAGAATGCATGAATAAATCTCAGCCATTAGTAATTACTCCGGCCGCATCCCAATCTATTGTCATGTCACACACCTCAGTTTGGACCGAGCCGTATGCATAGCAGTCTTGACCCTACTCCAGTCAGAACAGTTCAGTCTGAACTGCCAAGCCAGGTCTTTCCTGAACCATTAGACAAGCAATGCAGGAACAGTTGTTTTGCCCCTAGTTATGAGCTCATTAACCAAGTACAGCTTGGTTCCAGTGACCGTGTTCACGAGACCCACGCCTGGGCATATTCATCTCACTTAGGGCGACACTACAACATACAAAAAAGTGATGATAGAATGCTTGAATTAATCTCAGCCACTGGTGATTACTCAGGCTGCATCCCAATCCATCATTATTTTGCACACCATGTCACCTCAATTTTGACCCAGCTATGTGCAAATCAGTCTTGGCCCTGCTCAAATCGGAACAGTTCAGTCTGAATTGCCGAACCAGGTCCTCCCTGAGTGCGTCGCGGGTCCCTCCGATTCAATTCAATTGTCTGTGGTTGTCCAGGATTGTCATTTCCAAGATAATATAGTGCTGCCTAACTATACATCATTTTGGCTTTTTCCCCTCAAGTGGCCCGCTTGCTCTAAACAGTCACTGTACTTCTCCCAGAGCTTGCCCTAATCCTGGGTGTGGCGACGGGCTTTATGCCAGCCACCATTACCTTCGGCTGTATCTGTGCAATCATTGTGCACCTTACCCTACATATTGTCAGAATCCTGATGATGATCCACAATTTAATAGGATCGAAACACTGATGACTTTGTAACTTAAGTACACTTATTGTCATTACATATTGTAAAGGGTCATAATTAATGTGCTTGTGTGTGCCACAATTGTATGCCATTTATTAAGATTTGTTCCACGTTTTTTGAGGCCCACGTAAGGTTTCTTTACTGATACTCTTAGGTCTATTAATTTTTCTTCTAGCTGCTGTTTTTGTTTTTTCTATTATGATATTACAACTTCATTATAAGAACAACTCTTCTTAGGATTTTGAAGTGGAGATCACTGTTCTTTTTTACTACAAACAAGCACATTAAGTACATATTAGAGCCAAGGACCCGGCGTATTCTGGTTTGTGATCAGGAAAACCTACCATCAGTCAGTCAGTCAGAGTACTTGTAAAGCGCACTACTTACCCGTGAGGGTCCCAAGGCGCTGAGGGGAGGGAGGCTGTTGCTACTGCTTGAAGAGCCAGGTCTTGAGGAGTCTTCCGAAGGCGAGAAGGTCTTGGGTCTGCCGTATGTGGGTAGGGTGGCTGTTCCAGGTCTTGGCGGCGAGGTAGGAGAATGATCTGCCGCCGAAGGTCGTTCGTTGGATGCGGGAGACAGCGGCGAGGGCAAGGCTGGCGGCGCGGAGCTGGCGGGTGGAGGTGTGGAAGCTGAGTCTGCTGTTCAGGTAGGCTGGTCCGGCGTTGTGGAGTGCTTTGTGTGCGTGGGTGAGGAGCTTGAAGGTGATCCTCTTGTCGACGGGGAGCCAGTGTAGGTCTCTCAGGTGGGGGGTGATGTGGCTGCGGCGGGGGATGTTGACGATCAGTCGGGCGTAGGCGTTTTGGATGCGTTGTAGTCGTCGTAGGTGTTTGGCTGGGATTCCTGCATAGTGTGTGTTGCCGTAGTCCAGTCTGCTGCTGACGAGGGCCTGTGTCACCGTTCTTCTTGTTTCTGTCGGGCTCCACTTGTAGATTCTGCGGAGCATGCGGAGGGTGTTGTAGCAGGAGGAGGAAACGGCATTGACCTGCTTAGACATGGAGAGGGAGGAGTCGAGGATGAATCCTAGATTGCGTGCATGGTCGGTGGGTGTTGGTGCTGTTTCCAGTGTGCTCGGCCACCAGTAGTCGTCCCAGGGTGAGGGGGTGGGTCCGAGGATGAGGACCTCCGTCTTGTCCGAGTTCAGCTTCAGACGGCTGCTCCTCATCCAATCGGCGACGGCCTTCATTCCCTCATGGAGGTTGGTTTTGTTGGTGTGTGGGTCCTTGATGAGGGAGAGAATGAGCTGGGTGTTGTCAGCGTAGGAGAGGATGCTGAGGTCGTGATGGCGGGCCACTTATGCGAGGGGGGCCACGTAGACATTGAACAGCGTTGGGATGAGCCCTGGGGGACGCCGCAGATGATGTCGGAGACTTCGGGTCGGAAGTGTGGGAGGCGGACGCTCTGGGTTCTGCCGGAGAGGAAGGACGTGGTCCAGTCAAGAGCCTTCTCTTGGATTCCGGCTTCTAGGAGGCGTGTCTTTAGAGTGCGATGGCAGACTGTGTCGAAGGCGGCTTACAGGTCCAGGAGGATGGAGGGCTGATGTTTCGCCGTTGTCTAGTTGGCACCTGATGTCGTCTGTGGCGGCGATGAGGGCTGTCTCGGTTCTGTGGTTTCGTCTGAATCTGGACTGGGACTGGTCCAAGATGTTGTTGTCTTCGAGGTGGCGGACCAGTTGCATGTTGACGATTTTCTTGATGACCTTTGCCGGGAGCAGGGAGATGGGCCGGAAGTTCTTGGGGTCTGCTTTGGGCTTCTTGAGGAGGGCGTTGATTTCGGCGTGCTTCCAGCTTTCCGGGAATGTCGCTGTTTCGAAGGAGATGTTGATGACCTTCTGTAGTTTGGCTGCGATGGCTGCGTCTGCTTTGTTGAATATGTGGTGTGGGCACGGGCCAGAAGGAGATCCTGAGTGGATAGGGTTCATGACCTTGCATGTCTCGTCATAGTTGACGTTGGACCAGGAGGTCAGGCGGTTGGCGCTGTTCACAGGGGAGGTGGAGTCTGGCGTAGTCAGGGCGGTCGTGGTGTTGAAGCGGTCGTGGATGTCAGCGATCTTGCGGTGGAAGAAGATGCTAGTGAGTCGCACAGTTCTTGTGAGGGCGGGATGTCGTTGGCGCTGGGGTTGGAGAGTTCCTCTACGATGCTGAAGAGCTCTTTGCTGTTGTGTGCGTTGTCATTCAAGCGGTCTTTGAAGGAGGATCTCTTGGCCAATCTGATGAGGTGGTGGTGTCTGCGGGTGGCGTCGTTGTGGGCTGCGCAGTTGTCTGGTGTGCATTCGTGGAGCCATGCCTTCTCCAGTTTCCAGAATGTGCGTTTAGAGGTCTGGAGCTCGTCGGTGAGCCAGGTGGCTCTCTTGTTGGTGTGGCTGTTGGAGGGTTTCTTGAGCGGGGTGAAGGTGTTGGCGCAGTCGTCGATCCACTGTCTGAGGTTTTGGGCTGCAGCGTCTGGGTTTGTGGGGTCAGTGGGTGGGTTCTTGGCGAGGAAGGTGATCAGCTGGTCTTCGGTGACTTTGCTGCAGCAGCGGCGAGGCAGCTGTTGGGTGCGGTAGTGCGTGGTTGGTTTCTTGAAGGTGAAATGGATGCAGCGGTGGCCGGTCCAGTGGTGCTTGGTGGTGTGGTTGAAGCTGACGTGGGAGCTTGTGGAGAAGACAGGATCCAGCGCGTGGCCGGCAGCGTGGGTGGGTGCGGTGACGAGTTGTCTTAGGCCCAGGTTGTCGATCAGAGTGGCGGAGTTGGAGTCGTTGTTGTTCTCGAGGTGGAAGTTCAGGTCCATCTATAGAACTGACACCATGGAAATCCCAACAGTGTGGTGGGAATTTCCAGCATCACATATTAAGGGTTAGGGGAAAGTCTTTGGTATTCCTAGGACAGCCAAGAGGCAAAAGAAGGTAAATACCTATAAATTCCTACATGACCCGAACAGACAGTTGTGCCAAGGCAACAAAGGGGGTCGTGTACGCGCAAATCACCTGTTTCCTAAATGTTTTATACATGGCAGACCATGTCCCCCTTGCCTAAAACCGGGGTTTCAAACACTCGTGAAACAATGATATACTTAATGTCATATAAATTTGTGTAGTACACACCATTTGGTTAAAGCTGAATTTCTAGGCAATTTCAACCTCTGCCCTCAACTGACAAAATCCTAAAATCACAACACAAGTGGTTACAGATGAGGCTGAAATTTGGAGTCAATCTAGAGTTTCTTTTGAGAAAATAGAGATCTGTGTAAAAAATGTCAACTGAATCACATATGCAAGCAGACAATCGACATATAAAATAGGGCATTCGAGAACAATTATCACACAGATGTCACCATCAAAAAAAACCTAGAAAGTTACAGCGATGACTTACTATTTCAATTCCACATTAAACTTTCGCCATCAGCCTGTCAAGCTGCGCTGATGTCTCAATGAAAAACAGGGACTCTGCTCTCAAGTTGAAAAGGGAAAATCGCACGCCTTTCCAAGTATTTTTTCAGGCCAACTCATAGGACTCATTAATATAACACTTCCTTTCTGATTAGACGTCTAATAATGTTTCCTGACCCTTGACACAACCTTCCTTGTTATATAAAAAACAATAAAGCATTAAGACATGTTCCGCCTAAAAATAAGCCTACAATAACCATTTTAAAAGGCTGTGTGTGGCCTTACCCATATAGTTTTGGCAAGATGCGAGCTCCCCGACCACAGCTATATTCATCCAGAGGCCGGGGCACTGGAGAGCCTCTGTCTCACCTGTCAAAGCGGAGCCGCGCACAGCTCAGCAGACCACCAGGAGTCCGTGGACGGCGTCCACGACACCACCGCAGCCCCACTCGATAAGCTCTGACTAGCATCGGGGCGGGGCGGAGGGGAGGGACAGCGCACCCCTCCAGTCTGCGCTTGGCGCGGCTGTGAACACCTCGCGTGCACGGTGTCGCATTTCAAGATTAATTCCCGCGGATCAAAGTCAGCATGTGTAAACTCAAAGCGATACACGGCCGCAAAGACTTTCAACCAGCTAAATGCGGAGGATTTACTCTTCTGCGTGAAACTGACCACTCTCCGGCGCGAGCGTACTCCCAGAGCTGCAAGCAATGAAGCCTCACCGTGAGGCACCTAATTCAGTTTTTACTGCTTTTTATCTAAAAGTACAGACAGGAAACCACCCATCTTCCTTAACATGTACTTCTATTTCCATTTTTGAAATAGAAATATTAGGTCTTCGTTTGAACGTCGCTCATTGCTGTCATTCTTGGCCATTATTTGTGCCTATTAAGAACAAAAGTTGAAAAAAATGAAAAACAAAGCATTAGAATACCTAGCGAAACGGACTTGCCTGCATGTGTGCACTGCAAGGATATTATTTTCAGGAGTGTGCAGTTCAGTATATGAAGCACAATAAGTTCCAACAGGCCTCAATGTGCGAGTGTTATTTATCAATTAAAAACATTGGAAATGTAGTAAAGGCAAAGTGCTCACTCACCAACAAACATGCATGAATTAATACAGTTGCATATGCTAAAAAGTACAATAAAACCAAGAGCCCTGCTTATAAATAGAGTTGTGACTTTGCCTGCAAACGTTTCTTTTGCATTTTTTTTAAATGCAAGTTAACCATTTTTTTAGGTTTTTTTTCTCCACTTGTGGCAAAGCAAAAAAACATACAACTTGTGATGGAAGCACGAAATATTTGCCTTTTCCTACAGTTAAATTTGTGAAATGCAAGTTATGAGTTTAACCATCACATTCAGTCAATTTATGGGGAATACATGATCAGAAACCTAAACCTTTTTAAGACCACTGACTCCGTTGATTTAAGCACCCAATAATGCTATACAATCATATATGATTTGCCGGCTTCTTTTGCAAAAAGGAATCTCTGTTCTGAATACTGCGTTAGGCTATTGCGAGGAGACTGTCGGTTCTAGTTACTACAGTCCCTCAATACAAACCAGAACAGGATAAGCATTTTAGCCTTCCTATTTTAGGTTTGTGGGCAAGGATAGATTGAGCTAGTATGCTAAGGAAACATAGCCTAACATGCCTAAATTGTCAAGAAGGACTAGCACTGAAATAAAACACAACTCAAATGTAATAAGCGCAGTATGCTGTTTAAAAAGCCTGCAAAAATGAGAATTCCTATCTAAGTATAGCTCTTAAACGTATAAGATTAAATAAAATAGGAATACGTCCACGTTTATTTTAATCTTCAAGAAACATTTATTAGGTTCATTTATTTGTTGCCTTATGTTATTTACAGTGCTAATGCATGGGATGTGAAGAGGGAAGTCTAAATGCCTGATGTACATGAATCAGCCCCATAATCTATAAATGAAGCAAACTCTTGGGATCACATTAAGATTAAATGTTTTCTGATAACGGACAAAATTATTTTTGAAGACATGGTTTTTGAATTAAAATCAATGCATTAACTGGAACATGACGCAAAACTCTGATTTGATTTATTAGCGATTAGAAAGTTACGGGTCGGGGTACGTTTCTGGCAAATTATCAATTTTCATAAAACTAACCAACATTTAATGCACATAATTGTTGGGATAAACTGCACACACAAATCAAAAATCTATGACCAGTAACGGAGATCTAAAGTTCCGCTACATTATAATACGAGCGCACGCTTTTACATTTAAGATAAACAAGGTGTACAGTGTCATGTAACATATATTGTATCACCTGAGGAAAAGGAGCAGGATGAGGATAAGATTGCAAGCCGCTTGGTTTCAAAGTTAATTCAATCAATTGATCTAACAATTAATTATTTGTTATATCTAGGATCAGGGATAAGAGCCTATCTACTTCCGCGTGTTTTGTACTAACAATGACTTTAATTATTTTTTAACACTGAGCCACTCACCAATTCTTGATGAAAAAGTTACACACGAAATGCAAAAAAAGAAGTAGTGAAGAATACTGAATGTCACAATGCTGTACTGAGCACACACTGACTCCTGCATATGTACATATTTTTGGAAGACATTGTGACCTAAAACTATAAAATTGTTAGGATAGCTGAAGCTGGTGGTGGACATGCATTATCCTACATACTGGATCTCATTGAGTCTGATTTGCAAAGCTTTTTTTTTAAATGTTTTATTATAGCAGGACAGACTTACTCAAGAAAATTCCGTAGTAAGTCACAGCCAAGTATAGCGTACCCTACGCTTACTCAATGAAATACATTTATGTGAACTGAGCAAAACGTACCTGTAAAAGTAATCCTATAGTTAAAAAAAAAATGGTTGTGAGAAAAAGATAGAGAGTTTAAATGGAATGTGCCATATAAGGGTTAAGTAATTTCCATACGGTCGGTTTGCAGATGAAACATTAACATAACAAAAATAATTCATTTTGAAGTTTTGCTATTCACTCAAACAACTTTCTCAGGCTCAGAATAAAGCCCTATCTGCTACTTCAATTCGATTTCGATGATGTATTAACCCCTTGGGCGTGGCCGAGATTCTGCGCCTGTGCGGCCGTTTTTAAGAGTGGGCGGGTTCATGACGGCCCCCAGCCGTCATCAGCACACGAGCACCGTGATGCATGACGGCTGGGGGCCGTCATCAGCATGGAAGGGGTTAAAAACAAACATGTACCCATACAAACAAATACATCTTTGACACAAGCTCTAGTGGAGCAGCGGAAAATGACGGTGCCTCCAGGTGGAATGTTAAGAGGGACTCCTCCCCCTTAGGTCTCCCAAATCTAAAGGATATGCATTGGCCTTGAGCTCAATATGTCCTCTCTAAATGGTTAAGGGACAATCTGCATCGCAGGGGCTTCAGGGATCTACGTTACACCTCTGAACCTGCTCCCCGTTTAGCTAGCTATTGCGCAACCCACAGCACTTTTTATGGTCATACCCATGAATGATCTGCTGATATTATACCAATATATAATTGATAGGACAACCTTTCTTTATCATCTTTATTTCGACAAAAAATGTCATAAAAGAACATTTATGAACAACCAATACTTGTGTATTATGGAATTCGTCATAATGGGAAGCTGAAATCATTCAAAGAAAAAATATATAAATCATTAAAAATACAGAATGGATAACAGAATTGTGGTCAAATGTAATTTATTACTCATTATACAGCGTCATGGTTATGGTGCAATTTAAAAGCTACACAGCCTTTAGTTTTTTAGTTCATCATATAGTCACTGGAACACATTAATTGTATTGTAGAGCCATACTACAAAGTTATCAATTGTGTATTGATGTTGGATATAATCTGTAAATATTTGTTATCACCAAAATATACGGATACTCGGAAACAATGCAAGAGTACAAATTGTACATATCATTTTAGCGCTTCAGCTCACCCACCCAATGTTTCGTGAACAATGAGAGAAACTAGGTAAATATATGCTGCTCAGCAGGGAATTCTATGCTGCACTACGCATAATTGGGCCCACCCACTTAAACAGTTCTCTGGTCAGCCTGCAAGCTGGGATGAGATCATGAAAAAAAGCCTCGATCAACCAGACTAACAACACACCCTGGCATTGCCAGAGCGGGGTAAAAAAAAAAAAAAAAAAAAAAAAAAGATTCTGCAGTGGACGAATCGTTGCCCCGCCCCTTTATTTAAAAAAATTTTTAAACCTACCATACTTCTCCAAAGGAAGGGGGCTTAAAGCTTGTAGACCTCCTGGCCTTCCTTACGGGACTGGGTGGGTTAATTATGCTCCCCACATTGCACCTGGTCCACTTGGTTTATGCATGGACCTCATTTAGGGTCGCCAGGGGTCCCACCTGCAACCCGCTGGCTTGCCCTTTGCTACCTCTAGCACTGTCTTTGGGACTCTTGGCCTCAGAAGTGGCATATTCAGTGCCAGGAACACAGGGGCTGCTAGGGCTTCACTCTCTTTATTTTCTGTTAATTTTTTATGACACTAATAGTGAATAAATAAAATATATTATTCACTAATACTGCAATAAAAACTGGAGTACAATAAGCTGGAATATGCCCTTCCAAGGCAGCTGAGGTAAGTAAAAAATGCTTTAAAATGTATGTTGTGTGCTTGCTTGCGGGTGACAGACTGTTTATGTGTGACAGAGTGTTTACGTGTGAATGTGTGTGTATGTGTAAGTATGCGTGTGTGTGAGTGAAAGTGGAGGACGCGGGGCATTTGATGTCCCTTCAACTACTACTGGCACTTTGGTGAACTGACGTCCATGGGTTTATGCCACAGATCAGGGTGGGGAGGCCACTGAGGATCTGAAGAGTCCAGAGCTTACCTGGCACTCTGTTCGCAATAGTGAATACGGCTCTGTGACAGCTGCAGTGGCCTAAAGCATAGTGCACTACAGAGGACCAGGGCAGCTTAGATTTGCTCAATCATCCTATTGGCACTTGTCAACAGGGGCCAAGGCAGCTAGCATCTAACGGTGCCTCTCTGACCCACTGCATTTTGTGGGCCCCAAAGAACTGAGTCAGTTGACTCCTCCCCAGCGCCTTCTTCTTAAACGTAAATCCAGTACCTGGGCAGCTGCAAACATATCCATACGTGGAAAAACGCCAGTCCTTGGCCAAGCCAGGGGAATCAAAGGAAACCAAGTCCCTTGGCCACGCCATGGGTGGAAAAATATAAATATCCCATTATCCTTAGGTAAGGTAGGTGATAAAAGTAAACAAATGCCCCATAGCCCTTGGCCAAGGTTAGGGGTTTTTCAAAACTCACTAACGCAAATTTTTACACGTTCCTAAATTTCATGAATATGATATCTCTCTCTCAAACTGCATTTGTATTTCGACTAAATGATCCTTTTGATTAATAGGGAAACTTTCCATCACATAATTTTAATTTGGTTTAAAACATCGGCACGTATGACCACTTCAGTTTTTTTTGTCTCTCTAATGATGTTGCTGAACACTGGGAAAAATATTAAAAAGATATATTAACTCCTGGGGTTTGGGGGAGTAACTATAGCCCCTACCCGGTCAAGGCAAGTGTATTATTGGCAGAAGAAAATGGTCCCAAACCTTTGGGCAAGGAGTAGGCAAAACAAATCACACCTTTTGCAACTGAAATGTTAAAAAAAAAATGAAATTCTCCCAAATTCTAATATGATTTGGGGCCCATAATTCAAGGTGTGTAACAGTGGTTACATTACAAAACCTAAAGACATGAAATTCAGAATTTATGGTAACATCTTAATTGTTTGCTCTCACCCACATCATCCTCTCTCAAGCTTCAGTCCCACCTCACCAGACAGTGTTTCCAATCTCAAATATGTTTTCACACAAGCACTACCTGCCTGAGAAACGTATCTGTAGCTGATCGCTTACACTCCTGCATCCACCGAAGCATCAGTGGATGGTGCTTTTTCTCCTACCTCGCTGCAAAGTCATTTCAACTGTACCATCCCGAAGCAGCAGGCTCTCAAGCCAGGATACCGTCACAGGTGATTAGCCGCACTTTAAAAATCCTGTTTGATTGATTGATTGATCCAATCATTTGCACAAGTGTGCACGAGACAGAGGATGAATGGTACCCATCGGAATGAAACTTCTTCCTACTTGTTAGGTTGTGACAAGGCCCATACAACAGATCCCTACTGCAATTCCTTTTCTGAAGTGTCACACAGATGCTAACTGCTACAATGCACCCTGCAAGCGAAACAAGCCTACCCCCCTGAGCATCATCTCCTATGAACAGGACTGGAGTGATCTTTACACTGTAAAGATGCAGCAGAACCGATTAGCAGGGGGTTCCTGCCTAAATACCAAAGGACAGATGTAGGTAAATTTAATTTACCGACTCTTAAATACCGAATCATACCGATTCGGTATTTATGAATCGGTAAATTAGAAGGAGGGAGATGTAGATAAATTATTATTTAGAATTACCGATTCTGTAACATTTGGTATTTATCGATTCGGTAAATACCGAATCGGTATTCCCCATTGATTTCTATGGGCTTTGGAGCCCATAGGAATCAAAGGGAAATACCGATTCGGTATTTACAGAATCGGTAAATACCGAATCCAGCAAGGGTGCAGGGGGTGTCACTTTGACACCCACTAGCACCCCAAGTGCAGGCTTGTGTGCCATGTGGCACACATACATGCCCTAAAGGCATGTCTGTGTGTCACATGGCACAGGTGTGCATGCACAGATGTGCATGCACACCTGGATTCGGTATTTTACCACCCAATAGGATTGGGCGGTAAAATACCGACTCTTAAGGGCCTGTGGCACTCTGTGGAGTGCCACCTACATCTTGATTTACCGAATTCGGTAAAATTACCGATTCGGTATTTTACAGAATCGGTAAATTTACTGATTCTGTAAATTTACCGATTCTGTAAAATGAAGGGCCCTACATCTCAAAATCCAATTACCGGTCGGTAACGGCCGAATTCGGCCGTTACCGACCGGTAATTGGAGACCTACATCTGGCCCCAAATGCTGGAACTATAAGCAGAGTTTTACCGGTTTCTTTCTTTGAGGCTAGCATTAAGCCTGGTGCCCTGACAAAGCTTTGCTAGTGTGTCCTGCTGCTGTAGACCTTGGCTGCGAGAATGCCCCCATCTAACTCAAGTATTTCACAAATACAGCCCACTTTACCATCATTCTAATGTGAGCAATCAACCTACACGTGCAGCTGAGCTACATATCTCTGTCTGGGGAACAAAATTCCCTACCTTTTTTCCACATTGGCTTGTTTTTCCTTTGTAGGACCTCGTCAACCCCCCATCTTGCGATTTCCAAAGACTCTTTAACCTCAGTGGCTCAAGTTTAGGATGAAATATCCCAAAGCCACACCTAGAGGTGCCTGTGAACCCTGCTTGACTAAGCAAAGGCCCAGATCCTCGCTCCAAAGCTCGAAGAAGGCTCTCTGTGGTCTTTGTGTGAGCCCTTTGCACTTGTTAGGGCCACAATCCCAAGCTACTCTTGTGGTTGGACAGAAACTGGTTTGACCACCTTTAATATTTCGATCTTTCTGCTTAATGCCATTGTACAAGTGTTGACAGTTCATTTGGTCTTTTAAGTCCCCGTGAAAAAGTTAACCCTGGATATAAAGCTGATTTCACTGGCAAAACTTCTAAGAGCAAACACCGTGATTTATGATTTTTACGACTTAATCTGTTGAAGCAATGGATGCCTTCATTACACATCATATCTATCGCGATTATAGGAGTGAGGATGATAAGTCTCGTCATTTGGAATACATGATTATCAATATCGCAGCATTCATAATTATGTTTATCATCAGAAGCAGTATATATTGATTGCAATTTGGGTAGCCAGCCTTAATTCTTTGAATTAATTCTTGATATTTTGTATGTTTATTTGTTTATTGGACTCTATGGTTCCTTTGTTTGCCTTTCTCTTTACTGCATATACATTTTAAGGGTATATCAAAGTGTTGTTATTTTAACTACGAAACAAATCTGATCTGGCATTGCATCTTTTTTTGGGAAACTATGTTAAACTGTTTCTGACATCAACCTTCACAGGACCTCCTCTGAGATAGGCTTTCACTTCTCGTTTAGTCAATATCTGGGAACTAAATAGACTTTGGAGGACAACTGTCCTTCTCTGACCAAGTATCCAGTACACCCTAATCAGTAGTGAACAATTCATATTAATTTTGCTAATTTTAGGTGGTCCATAAAACTTCATGGGTCGGAGAAAAAGCCTGACATAGGTCAACGTGGAGAAACCTGTAAGAGTTGTGCATATAGTATCTATAGCTGTGCACGTGCCCTTGTAAAACTGGCACAGGGCATGGCCGAAGGTCATAAAAGGAAAGTTTAAATCCCTCCTCTGTACGCAGTGGCCCATTTGCAGGGCACCTATGACTTCTATAGTGTCATTGTTGTGTCATTAACAATTTCATATGTGAAGCATCAGCAATGCATTGGTGGTTTATTCTGGTTGCATTAAATGTAGATGTTGTCAATTTCGCATATATTTGTTATAGATTTTGGATTCAATTCACTTTTTTTCAACCATAACATTTATCATTAAAACATTTGTATTACTCCATATCTACATCTATGACTATATATATAAAATGCGGTCGGGAAGGGAGGAGAGAAGCTCTCCTCACTTCCCGACCGCGTGTGGGTACGTTCAGAGACTTCGTCTGTACAGCGGACAGGTACCATCCGCCGTGGTGCCTACGCTTGGGAGAAGTCCGTTGAAACCATATCTTGTCCCTAGTAGGGTCCCACTAGGACACAGCAGGACCTCTTCGCCTGCCTTCAAGTCTCCCGTGGAAGGTAGTAAAATTCCCCGTCCACCCACGTGTCGTACAGTTGTCTTATTTAGGTCCTGATGAATTGCTAATGATGCATGAAACATGTCGACCGATCACTAGGTAGAACACACATCGTTGGATCTTTGTACCAGTGTGTATGTTCTCCCTCCTGTTTTTAGTAAGTAGTTAACCACACCATTAAATTTCTTGTGGATTACCTAACCTTTTAAATTAGCACCACTTCTCTTCACGTCTACACCTCACCTGGAGCCCTCACACCCACATGCACCAACTGGCAGAAACAAAAGATCTCCGATAAAGAGCCCCTTCGCGGGTGCCCGTCAGACATGGAGCGCCAGTCTGACGAGGAGCAGAACCCAGATGATGAAGCATGACACCTAGCTTGCTGGGTGTGTGAGGGTTTTAGTTCCGAAAGGAGGCTTCCCCCTCCTTTCCCACTTTTGCTTGGTTCTTTCATTTCTTTCTACTTTTTGGGGAACAGTGTATCCTTGTTGTTGTATGTCTAGTCCTAGGGCCTATACACTGGACCCCGTTAAAAATTAGCCCTTGTTGGTTCCTCCATTTGTTATTTATATATAAAATGTAACACATAGTTGCTGCTGTTTACTCTGAAAAATGTGCATTGAAGAGTTTCGTAGTTATGATGATAAACCGCAAATCCAAAGGACAAGTGTTTTGTAAATGTCCTAAAAACCCAAGTTTTAAATGGTCCTAATATACAAGCTACTGATTATGTATTTTAATATTATGTATAAACACAAATCTATGCTTTGGTTAAAACTCATAATTTGAAAGAACTTGCACGGAAGGCTAAGTGTTGTATTAATGTCACTAAAACGACATTACTTGTTTGAACTGGACAATTACTTTTCATATTGTATTGTTTGGTTTGTTTTAGCAGAGATGAAAAACGTGTTTTATTTGAAGAAGAAAAATATATATATATATATATTATATATATATATATATATATATATATATATATATACACACACACACACACACACACTCACGCACACATACATACATAAATGTATATATATCTAAATCTGCATATTGCATAATATTTAGCGGTTTGTAGTACAACTAATACAAAAAGTACGTTTATGTTAGTAGGGGGAGAAATAGTAAAACATTCCAAAATTCCTAAATTTCATATTAAAATAAGGGTTTGGGGTTTTGCGTCTGCTTTTTGCAATGTCCAGCCAACACTAGACAGCTAACAGCAAATAAGGTCAGTGCCTAGTGTACACCCCTAGGTAGAATAGGACTTAAAGTGGGTTTCAATAAAAGTGGTAACTTTTTGGAACTCTCTTATTTGCTACAAAACGAATGTACTGGTCTCACAGCAATCTCTCTCAATAATTAATTTCCTAGACTGCAGATTATGTGAAATCTCCAAGGTGTGGTAGACGCAGTCTCTAAGATTAAGGACTTTAATTTATGGTTAGGCATGTACTTCAATAAAACTAAGTAAGGTAGTACTAGATGCATTTCCGACAGTAATAATAGTTTGCTCTATGAAGAGAGGGAATTTCACATTATTCATCCCGAGGCATAGCCAAGCAATTACATTTGGAGCAAAAGCTATGCAAACAGATCCCACACTTAATACGTCGAGAAGACATTAGTTTTCCTAAAATGACTTTACTGCACAATTTGCCTATATGTACATAGGTACAAATGGCCAGTTGTGACAACTTTTCAGACCACTGCTCTTATATCACTGTCAGAGTTTGACTGACCTAAGCTTAATTAGCAGATATTCACAATTCTGGAGGCATTAATTCAATCAACAGTATAAACAAAGTTTTAAATGTTATACAGTCTTTTGCGATTGTTCCCTACATATAATTTAGAATGTGACAACCAGCATTTGTAGTGGCGCTAAACAGCTGTTTTATCCCTTGAGAATGAACGAAATAACCACATGCTGGTTTGAACAAGGTGAAATGGAGCTTATATAGTTTACCGGCAACAGCTACAAAGGCAAAATTTACAGGGGTCCTTGAAACAGGTGGACGTCTTAACTTGGAACTAATAACTTTGAGGCAGATTGACAAATGTAAATCATGACCTTGGGCCAGGTTTACAAATGTTTTGGCCTACATAGATTCCCATTTAGGTGAGAAAAGATTAACCCTAAATTCATAGTGATATTTACTGAATTTTACACACACAAATTGCTTTTCAGGAGTACCTCAATCTATCAAAATTGAGAACATTCCTCTGCCATAAATTAAGGATCATAGAAGGGAACATGCGTGGTCTTAGGAATGAGGCGGAAGGTGGGTGAACTTGTAAATGTGATACAAAACAACAAAGTTATGAGCTGGTGGGTATTGACAAAAATAAAATTTCCACAACATTCAGACACCTAAAATACAAAAAAGTAGAGAGTTAGTGTGTAAACAGAGTGTGAAAAAAAACTAAAAACATCCCATATTCACAGGTAGTGAAGAGATTTCTACACAGGGAAAAATATTTTCATTGGGGGGAAATGATAAAATGTAAGAAGCTTAGACAGGCTAATTTTACACCTATAAAAATGTAGCTCGGTAAGTTTTAGGTGTAGACATGCTTTTGCAGATTTTATCATGCATAGTTTTCGGTTTTATGAGCAAATAAGAAAGTAAAGTCTACTCAAATTGCAAAAGGTAACTAAAAGGAATTGATTTGAACATTTTAACCGCCTCTGTCAGAATTTAGCCTATGGTTTTCCACGAGGGGCTCTCTTACACTGAAGTTGTACAAAGCACAATTACAGCAGATTAGCCCAAAAACATCAGAAATATTGCTGTTTTAGCTCTTCTAACTTACACGGCAATGCCAATCACAGCAGGGGACGTGGCTCAGTGAAATCTGCATAGTGGATCACTTGTTGGTTTATTAAAAAAACAAAACCCGCTCCTCCGAAAATGGTGCCTTCAGCACAGTGTATGGAGGGCAGGTTTCTGCTCCGAAATCCACAGCGTCAGGTGGATCGGGTGCCTTGCTGCAGTTATGAGCGGGGGAAGTGGTTTCGAGGGAAGGGAAGCACACACTGTGAACGCCAGAGCGCAGTTCAGTAATTTACTTTTAAAGAAATACACAGCTGGAGCACACTTTATTGGCAGCAGTTGGGTTGTAACTCACACTGCTGCGTGCATTAGTGAGCAGGGTGTAAATCACTTCTGCAGAGAGGCGATCCTGACCATCGAACATGCAAACTGCATCTAAGGGTCCTAGCCCAAGACCTGCTCTATTACAGCCCACTTCTCAAAGAGTTTATACTTTTAATGTAATAAAGTTCTCCTAAGATCTACGGTATTCACATGTATAGCAGTCACGGGTGCGTGAGCCGCAGAACTCCTAACCCGGAGCGAAGCGCCAACATGACTTTGTTTTCATGAGTTAACTGAGGCCATAACTCACACATGCCAAAAATTAAAGTACAAATGAGCGTTTCCTAAACGTCTTATTTATTGAAGGCTGCGGCAGCCCCGAAAAGAAATCCCACTGAGAAGGGGCTAAGCGAGCCTGAATGTGTTCATTAATCCAGCCGGGCGGCTCTGCTCTGAAGGGGCAGCATATAAAATCTGCTTAACCTCAGGTTTTCGGGTGCAAGCTTCCTGGGCTGTACATCCCACAGGCAGAAAGGGCTGCGGAGAACCACCTGCACGAGATCCCGGAAGTTTCTGATAGGTACATCAAGAGAAAAAGATATCACAATAATAAAATGACCTTCAATCAATCAAACCACAAAGTAGTAGTGTAAAATGTTATGCAGCTATACAACAGCGCTGGAGCATAGGAAATTGGGTTCAACTGTTTGCGCCAGTCTATGTCGCCACCGCCAGCGTAAACCCTAGAGAAATGTACATCAAACAAGGCTCAAAACCATATGGGAAGTATTGAACTGTTGATGGCGCCTCAACGACAACGCTGTCAGTTGTCACTGCGCTCTTAAAACTAAATGAAATTGTAAACTTTAGGATTACATTGAGCTTCATCAGTTGCCAACAAATCTAAATATAATTTCCACACAGTGATTTGAAAATTGACTGCGATGGGTGGATTGTTGTCTTGTGTCTACATTGCTGGCGGCACCATAAGGAGACAGAGATATCTGCCACAATGAAGGGGTAATTGCATTTGTCAGGGACAAACAAGGCAGAAAAAAAAGATCACAAAAAGCAGGCTCGCTCAACCTATAAAAATGAATCAATGGGATAATTGTAATGCATACTGTTGGCATTGCGCTAATGTAGCAATGCTACATCTGCCGCTCTAGATGGCAGAAGATGTAGACCATGCAGGGGCTGCAGGAGGCCCCGCAGGTTGCCACCAGTTCCACATTTACCATCATCCTACTGGTCCTGTTACATGTGGTGGGCATCCACCATTTCACAAAGCATCAGAGGCAGCAGGCATTAAGCCAATCTACGCAGTCCATGACCCGTGGCAAAGGTCTCCACCAGTAGCTCTGGGTCTGCTGCAGTGTGTCCAGCAGAGGTGCGCTTGCCAAGAATTTAGCGTCTTGAGCATCTACTGCTCATTACGTACCGGGCAGTAGTGAAGCAGCATCTCCCTATTGCCCACCCTACCCCCCCCCCCAGCAAAGACACTACTTTTATCAAATAAAGAGGACACTTGCGCTCATGATAGCTAGTGTCCCGTCTGTAAAATGGCTAATTCCTTGCACTAGGCTACAGAAAGCCATTCAGCATTTTAATGACAAATTAAAGATGGATAAAATCGTACTGTGCACTCGGTCTGTGTAAAGTGATCACTTGTGTGTAAATTCAGGAAGCCCAAAACGTTATCTGATAAAAAACATACAGTTCAATCAAACTAAAGAATGTCAGACCAAAGCTAGAGAGTGACAATCTGTCCCAAAAATGGATGCCGACGCCTGATGCTGGGCCTGGAAACGTCTTGTAGAGCAAATGAACAATGGTCTCAAATTTGAAGAGATGGGGCGGGGGTTGCAATATTAAAAACAAGTTTCAGTCAAAGATACATCTCTCTGTAACATTTTGTTTCCAAAAGTGTTTAAAGCAGATCAGTTGAAGGTTAATTAGCTCATGTAGCTCAGTTTATGGATCATGGAGGGTCAGAACCAATATTATGTATCAACCTTAAAGGAGGAGGAACAAAGATCTTGATAAAATGCAAGGTAAGCCATTCATTCTAGTTTAGGAAAGGGAGAGAGTAATTTACTTTAAATGGTAAACATCTGTAAATTGTCAATCATCCAGAGCTACTAAGCGCAAGCGAACAATTATCTCTGCTATGCATCTGGAGAGTGTCTTGTAAGCAGACATATTTCCATGGACAATTGCAACTGGCATCATTAAGATAAAAAAACACCCTTAGGAACTACTTTACACTATAAAAAGTTGTACATAACATACAAGTTCAGCTGCGATTGCAACTATACCGAAGTCCATTTTTTAATATTTGCAAGATCAATATCAAAAGCCATTTTCCAGTACTTAGATCATATGTTCACATTGCTCCCTACAAAACAAAATCATGAACTACAAATAGATGCTGGTGCCAAAAACAGTTTAATTATTAACAATTTTTTTACCGAAAGCGGTCTATGCTGCACTGAGGTTCTAAGTGCTGGCTGGGGTAAGTATGATAGCATCAACGTGGGACACAACATTTCTCCTTTGATAAGCATCATTTCAAAAAGCAGTTAAGATGCAGCATTTATGTTGCAAATGTAATATGTTAGAAAACGCTATTCCAAAGTAGTCCTTTACTATGATCTGGGGCACTGGAATTATGCAATTGTGTGGCCGCAGCGTTTTTAAGCATAATTATGGATTTGCCACATAATCCATCATCTGCTGCATAATCTGAAGAGGATAACAAAACAAGCATTTTTCTAGTTCAGACGGTTCAAAAGTTACTAAAAAAGCAGCAACACATTACTGTGAAGCAGTAGACCCCTTACAAAGGTTAAAGGGACAATTTTCTGTTGCTGACTGCAATATTTGTGTATTAAACAGGTACTAACGAGGTGCAACTTATGTCTAGTTTTAACAAGTATAAACAATGGGAAAATGAAGCAATACCATCACAAAATGTGCAGCATTAAGCAGCATAATTTGGCTTTTCTTGCTGCATAATTTAGTTAACCCTGCCACATAATTTGCGCCTCCCCTGCCGCATAATTTCTGCGGTCCTGATCACAATCCTATCCACTGATGAGCCAAGTGAATGTGCATGGAACAGCTGAAGGATGAGGCACAACATTAGACCATGTAGGTATGTAGACAGTCAACAAGTGGTTATTAAGATAGCAAGCTTTAGAAATAAGATATTGCTGCATTTACATCATGAACCTATTACCTACTCAATGTGCCAAAGGACACCTCTTTGTTCAAAGAAAAGAAGGGATTATTTTGGAATAAGTGGCATGAGATCATGTGAGTTTTACACAGTTTATGATGTTCATTCTCTCCCCACTTTCTTAAAAAAAAAAAGAACTAAAGAAAGCAAGAAAGAAACTTGCCTTTAGTGAACAGCAAAATATCCAAGCTGAAGGGAGCGATAGGGTTAAAAATTCAGCAGCCCACTCTTTTCCTCAAGCAACTCTCCCCACTGTATATTCTTTCTGCAAGGGAAATTTCTATAATCATTTTGATAAATATTTATAAGACTGACACTTTGGAGAGAATTTAATTGGCAACTAAGAGGAGAGAATGGAATATAGGTTTGCTGTACAGCAGTAAGAAATACAATACCTTCTGTGTGATTTAATCAGAGTGAACAAGAAAATAGCTTCCACCCCCCTCTCCACGTCCAGCAGGGCGTGTGGGATAGTTTGAAAAAGATGTTTCCAATTTTGTTTCAAATGCTAAGGAGTGAATGGGGGCTACTAACCTACACTGTCTGTGCATGCTATTCCTTATTACACATGGCATTTTGTAATTTATTTCAAAGCCTCCATTAGGAGGCAGGGGGACTGTTTGTGTTAACCCCACTCTGCCCAGGCCCGGTCGTCGCGCGCCGCGACGGAAGCCATGGTGGCGCGAGCGAGGGGTGCCCCTGCCAATGATGCCTCTCGCCTCAGCTCCAGAGGCGAGCGCCGACCGTAAAACGCTTTCCACAAACAGGGGCGGGAGGTCTCTGGGTAAACAGAAAGCGTTAACCGGTTCACCCCTTCATGGAAGTGGGCTCCGAGGCCAACCGGCACCCCCTGCGCTCTGAACTTCATTAACAACAACAGAAGAGGGACTCCGCGCGCCAAGTAATTATCAGCTGCGAAGACGGGTGAATCACTGCACTTCATTTTCATTAAAGAGGAAAAAAACTGCCAAACTAGTCGCGCGGTGGGTAAGCTACAGTAGACAGACATGATTTAAGGCTTGCAGAAGGATTCCCCGGGCCAGCATTTCTGTGACAGCCAATTACAGAGTCCAGCCCAGCCCCGGCGCGCGGGCTGCTCGCGCGCAGACCTTGCTGAAAAGGTAATGTTTCTTACAATGAGTTACAGATTCTCGAGAACAGGAAGGCGCAGAGAAAAAGGAAAACAGAAGGACTCCAACCACCCAACAAATACGAAGCAGACCCCGGGCCGTGATACCATCCAGAGATGTAAATGACTATAAATCATCGCCGTCGCTCAGAGGTTCTCAGAGCCACTCGAGGAGGGCTTTGCAGAATGCTACACTGGGTTAACAGGAGGAAGAAGCTGGGATGCTGAGCTGAGGCAAGATCACTTCTGCTCTCCATATGCGTCGGCAGCACGGGGGACGGGGATCAGCAGCATTTGTAGTCTCTCCAAATCCTCATGACTCAGAAAAATTAAAAAGCTATATCCCTTTGGATGCCAGGAAAAGGCCTTACCACGGGCCTTTTGTCAGAAAAAAAAGCTCCAGCGAAAAGGCAGTCCCACTCTCAGGGCTGTGATGTCACCAACCACATGATTAGGTCCCTCCAGTAACAGTGGCTGGCCGAAAAAAAAGGAGTTTTAAAGGTTTTGCTTTTTTGGATTGTGTAAAGGCTGCATTCGCCTCACAAACAACCACAGAACCACAAGTGCGGTGCACACTTTCTCCAGGAGGACAGCAGCAAACCTCTATTTTTTAAATGGTTAATCTCTGCTGGTCACTACCAGCCACCAAGACCGACACAGCCAGTAAGTGCTCCTTAACCACAGCCTAGGCAGTAATAGTGACTTGACTGTTTCGCGCGCTCTTTCGGTTGTGTTGCTGCTTTACCCATTGCATGCTTCCAGCACTATTCATTCGTTGGACGTAAAGAGTATAATCGTGTAGTAGAACCCCACCGCCATGAAGGCGCGACTCTAAAACTGGGCATGCTCTATGATTTCAGATTAAGGATTACAGGGGTGTCTACACCGTAAGGTGCGTTACCTGTCCAAGGAAGGCGGCCAAAGACCAAGGGTTATGGCATCCAACAGCCTCTTCAGTTCAGTGGCACCTTGTCAGCAAAACTTCTTTTGGGGTAAGTTAAAACATTTTTTTTATCCGTTTCCAAAAAATGTCTTGCTAATGTCAAGAGAAATCAACTCTGCCATGTGGAATGTTCCATTTCTCAAATATCATGAATTTGGCTATTGTAAGGCAAAATTACTATGTAGTGCAGAAACGGATCCACTAACAACTTTTCCCAATATTTCGCAATGAAAAAGTTTAAAGTAAACTTTGCAACTGTCAGGAGGGGTGCCAGCCAGCAGCCGCTGACAGCAGGTACCGGAGATGAAATGTGTGATGTTGTTCTCAATTAAGAAGGTGTGAGGTTAGCGACTGTCTGCTTTGTGAAAACTACAGTTCAAAGCGGAGTCTCACGTTAACTCAATGTACGGAGCTCTATAAAATCACCATGAGGAAAAGTTATTTGTTGGCTGAAGTAAATAGGATTATCCACTTTAACAAGATTATTCCTGGGAACATGAAATATGTTAAAAAGCACTGCGTTTTCGAGGGAAAGGGCGAAGGGGACGTGATTTACTGGATACAATGTGCATTGAAGAACCAGGATATCAAAGTTCAAATCCTGGTTACCCTACTTGACCACATTGTATGATCCTGGGCAAATTCCTTCATCGCTGTGTGTCTTAGTTCTCAGCTGGCAAAATTGGAAGCCACTGAATGGACTAAAGTCTGGTTAGTAGATGCTACTTGCAATAACAGACCATTTATAATGAAATAATTAATATTATTGTTATGTAGCTTGTGAAGATAGGTGTTAAAGTAATTCCTATCTTAACCGCTGACATTTTACGTGAGAAGCTCAGCTATTGCATTTCTATTTGCACCTTAAGTAAACAGTACTATACCCAGCTATGTTATGGCAGGCTTCCTTCGTTTTACACATTTTACACACTGAACTATGTGGTGACAGTCCTTTAAATAAAAACTTAAGCATGAGACAAAAATAGCCCTGAAGAAAACATTGGCTACAAATACATTGCCTGAGTAAATATTCGTTTATAAGATTTCAGACTTAAGTGTTAACTTGGTAAAAGTTTACCAAATTAATGAAGTGCATTAAAATGTACTGATCATGAAAAATGTGTAATGGATAGGAAACATGTTGGTAAGACATACAAGGACCTTAGTACAGCTATTTGAAAATCTTTACATCTGGAGACTCATCGACTTTTTTTGTCACAACTTCAATGTCACCAAGCATTTAAACCTGTAGGAAAAGGCACGGAGCATTGGAAACACTGCTAGCATGCAGCATTTAAACACAATCAAAATCTCGTGCTATAAGGCAATCATTTAGTAAGAGTTCCTTATATTTTGTTACCGTGCAACATGGATCTCCTATCATATGCCCAGGCACCTGTGAATGAAAATGCTCTATCAAAAGAAAGGAGGTAGAAGCAACTTGACACTTAATAGCTCAAATGCCACTGAAACACTTACAGAATTTTTCTAATTTCCTCCTCCATTTAGAACTCTGCTCCTCCCATCTCTCACGGTATCCCCTTTTAACACTCTTAAAGATGTGCCTGAGTGGCTTCCTGCGGAGGTGCTCCCCTTGAGCTTGAACCCTGAGATAGACCTGGGCACTGTCTTCTGAAACCCTCCGCCCCTCGCTTATGTTTCCATTGGCTGCCTCCCCACTGAGCAGTGATTAGACCAGGAAGTTTGAGATGAAGAGAGTTCATTTTCTTGGCGCTATCATCCTTTAGGAAAAGAGGTGGTCAATAAACAAAAGAGATGGTCTTCACACCAGATAATTTCTGGTCAGCGGTGGCATAGAACGTTACTAAACAGACGTGCAGAGACCAAGAAGAACCTCATTTTCATAAGCTCAGTAGCATTTCTGCTGAATCTGCTGCATAAAAGGAGCGCGTCGAAGGTGCTGGCAGACCACGCCATTCCAGTGTTTACAACAGGAAATACAGTTTACATGTATAGGGGCTTTTCTTTCACTCCAACTTCCAAAAGAGATTAGATGGATTCCAGTTGGCTACAACTATCATAACACGCAGGGACAGAAGTTTAATTCACGTATTCTGGGTCAGTGAAAAGTGCTGGTAATTTATGAAGAACACACACTGCAACTCAAAGCCGACAGCCATGAATGAACTATTTTGGCCACACACACACGACGAAGAGTATCGGCCGCCCATAGAGAGCTATTTCTGAGATGAAATGGCATTCCAGCCTCTCTTACTTTTGGCTCCTACAGGATTTCAACTTTGCTCCGTAAAATCTGTATCCATTTGTTTAATAAAATGATTATCCAGTCACAGATCGGATAATTGATTTTAGGCATGCAAGAGATAAGTGCTAAATATCATAAAAATACAATGGGATTTGGAGAAAAAGGTTCAAACCCTTTACGTCACCTTTGGTCAATAAAATATTCATGGCTCTCATTATTTGAAGTCATGTGAAGACAATATGTCTAGCATGGTCTCCTAGATAGTCATTCTTAAATGTCCAAATGAACAAGTTAGGTCTACTTAAAAAACGAGAATTAGACCAACCTGTCTCTGACTGTTACCCAGTTTGGTGTTCGCCAACCATCCCATAATTTAAAACTGTAGAAAACAGGGGTTAGGGGAGAGAACTCCAGATTGTGACACTAAAGTGCATCTCTCCCAGACCGAGTCCTGTAACAGGTTACCGAAGAATAGCAGTAAACCAACCCTGGTCTGTTTTACATGCAAACCCTCATACAGAGGTTAGCAGTCCCATGATGTGGTCTATGTGATACCACACCCTAGTAGTGCTATATGTAAATCTTACTACCTTATAATCTGTTGAAGGGTGCATCTAGGTCAGACTTATAGTCAAAACCCAAACTGAGCCAGTTTCTCTGTGGGTGATATTTAGGATATTTTGGTAAAGAGCTCGAGCGGTTCAGCAGGGTGGTCTTAATTAATTAGGATTCATAATGGTCAAAGATAAATGAACATGTAAGACAGAGAGGCCAGATTTTCTATTAGGTAATGCACTTAGGCATCTCGAGTAGGTTACACAAATGCAATTAGAAATATAAATGCCAACCAGGACCCTGTTCTGCAGGTATTGGTGAACAATAGGCAGACATGATGTAGTGCCTATGCTTTTCATTCCCAGTAAAATCGGTTAATGTTAAGGAAGCAAATCTACACACCCATTGCAATTTTGCATGATTTGATATTCTATGCACACTGGTGCAAGTAAATTCTTTCTTTAAATACTGGAAAAAATACAAAAAGAATGCTCTAGGCACTTCTCAATAAACTACTTAATACCAATTCTTAATCTACCTTTCAGGCACAGGCTGACAAACTGAAATGTCCAAGATCACACAATTTCAGTCTCAAGGAAAGCAGAGAGTTAACCCATGTCTTCTACTTCCAAAATCAATCATTTAGCCACAAGAGTAGACCTTATTTCTTAAAGACTGGGAAAAAAGAAAAAATATGCAATATGCACAGCTACTCCAAATCCCATGACCATAACAATGCTCACAGAAGCCTACAGTGCTTTGGAAAGTATGAGCTGTAATTTAATACATGTTATTTCATTGCACAAATAGATCATAGTAAATGCTGCAAGGAAATGAAATACAGATACATTTATTATCCTCATTTGTAGGAATCACTGAAGGCCTTACTTGCTTAATTTGGACACACCACTAGAAATGAGGGAAGGAACTTTACAACCTACAAATGTTCCAGTTTGGTAAAGGAACACTGAAATATTTAATAGCTAAATTGCTAAAGACATGGATAAAGCAGCTAGAGGCACTGAAATCTTATAAAGCAGGCAAAAATAATCTTTATTAAATAGGACACACAAAATGACGAAGTATTGCACTTTGGCGCATTCAGGCTGTGCTATCAACTGCATTTTTCCTACCGTTCCACAGTGAAACGCATGTGCTTTTAATCTTACCACTGGTGGTCTGAAATATTGTATTGCTACAGTCGCCCCCGCGCCACAAGTTTGCTGCGTCGCTTATAAGCATTTCACTAGAGGGTTTCCTCAAAAGAAAAGTTGCGCGTGTGTGAAGACCGCAGTGATATTTTTGCACTGTGCCTCCTTGTTAAAGCAAGAGGTTAGGGGTTACCTAAATACCTCGACTGTATATACAGAAGGGGGGGAAAGGTAAGTATTCACACGAAAAATCCAAAGGGAACCTATTATTTATTTTTGCATTTCCTATGATTAATGATGCACCGGAGCGCACTTCAAAACTGGCGTAAAAATAGGGTAACACCTCAAATTCCTGCCCAAACTGTACAAACATCAGACTTCCAGGCCGTTGTAAATAGCAAGCCAGAAATATCTTGTCTTAACAACCTAACATTAATGCTACAACAATATCACTAAAAGAACTTGAAGCCGTTACACTAATCTTGTGGTTTCATCTCAAATTTTACTTGCCCTAGAAAAACATCCCCCGCCTCACCTATGTCTTTTTCATACATACCCTTGCATTTAGTTAAATAAGGCATCTTATGTTGAAACCCATGAGAATAAAGTGATTAAGGGTAAAATAAATTCTTGCAAATGGCCTTACTTGATGGACACAAATGTAAATTATTCATGAAACGCTAATACAGACATTAAATACCGTTATCTGCACTCAAATTACTCGTAGTAAGAGCAACTTTCAGTTCGATAGAGTTTTCAGAAACAGGCACAGGTTCAATTAACTTTCGGGAATGGCTCGAGTTGCATTAAAGACTCAGAAGTAGTCTCTGTCGAACCTTTCAGAAATGGCCCCAGTTAGGCGCGCCGTGCCCTACTTTGGGGAAAAAATGGGAGTGGGCATTACAAGTATTACTGGAAAAGTAGAAGTAGTGCGCAGTCAGTTGCCAGCCACTACATTATAATCCACCTCAGCGCCACCCTTCTACTAAGGTATTCTGTAAACGATGTGTGCTCACTACCCTATAGTGCGCTATACCAGGAGCTAAGTGTTTCTAGAGTGCAATGCTTTGCACTTCTAGGTTTGTGCCATATAAAGAGCTCAGAGGTAGCTCAATATCGAATTATTTTACATTTCCTTGAAAACTATCCAACAAGTCTGCAGATGGTCCTGTAAAATTCAATGTTTTGATCAAGCAAGTCACTCCACACAGTGCTACAATGAACCACAACACTGTAGACAGAGTGGATGTCATCACAAACAACCAACAAAGCCATAATAATGCATACTGTGTGTTATACAAATGCCATTGACATAACATATGAAACCCTAGACTTTTGCTTCTACATTTCTATGGTTCAAAGAATTTCCCACAGGGCATTGTCCACCAGCTAGATTGCCGGACACCATCTTTCCTTACCACAGAACTTCAACACAGGTTACTGTTTCAACCTGCCAATTCCTCCTGACCTTTGACCACTGCTTCAAATGCCCTTCTGGAGAGCTGGATGTTTGGTAGATGTAGGGGTCAGGGAAATGGCCAGAAGCTGTGCTCTCAGAATCTCTACTTTTATTTAATATGAAGTGCCACCGAGAGCTCTAGTATGCAAGAGAAACATGCTCTCCAACAAAAATAGATTTAGCAGTATGCCCTACATTGTGAAGAAATTGTCCTTGTTATATAGCATGTTGCAAATAAGCTTAAGCCGAATCTCTTCTATGACACACCCAATCACACTTACCCTGGAATAGCAAGTGAGAAGTTCAGCAGTGAAAGCTTTGAGCTTCACACACGGACGGACAGGATTTCAGATTTTCCAGTTATCTACCCTGGGGTTGTTCAGGTGTTGCATGACTACTGACTCCTTCAACACTGAACGGCATCAATACCTCTCACCACACATGGAATTCCGTTGAAAAACATGTTTCTGGTACCTGCTCCTTGCACCCTCTGCTCAAGTGGTCACCTACCTCATCCCATTCCAACTGGTAATTATAACCGTGTATCCGCAATGTTCCCTCATATATATGGTTTTCTGCCCAGTGACTGTACACCTATAACTTTGTCATTCAGTTGTAAAACACCCAACACCCTCGGGCTATATAAAACCTCATTTAAATAAATACATCTCGTCTTTTTACATATTTCAGTCCCAGCAAGACACAGGCTATTTTTAAGTTGATAAAACAGGTGTCGTCTAATGATAATAACTGTTATTTAGTTGCAGAGAGACCACTTTAGTCTCTGCCATGTATGTAGTCAACATTCTCTCATCCATGCCCTGTCACATAGCTGTCCACATAGATGCTACTTACTACGGTGATAACTGTGCAATATGTCCTATTTCTGATTATTCGATTTAGTATGGTAAATGTCTTTCAAAATTCAGTAAAATTGCATTGTTGAAAGCAGGGACAAAAGTATGAACCCTATCAAGATGGATTTTCTTATGTTAAGATGGAGTATTCCTTTTGGGGCTACTTGCTGAAAGACATAGGAAAGCCGAAGTTTCAAGACATAGCCTGAAACAAGTTGGATAACTTCTACCCAAGCTTTTCCTGTTGACCAAAACTGTGGGATCAGAAGCTATTCCCTCCACCTGCCTTTGGGAATTTCCTTACCTGCTATTATTGGGATATTACCTTTAATTCGGTAAAAGAAGGGATGATGCATTCTTTTCCTGAGGAGGAAGTTGAATTAAATGTGTTCCGCAATTTACCAAAGGCGGTCTAACACCTGAGGAAGATCTGACGTAATTGTAAAATAGCATTGTTGCATTCAGTGGAGTCAGCTTGGCTCCCCGGCTGCATGTTCTGTGATCTTGCAAGACCTATCTCGGCCCCAGTGTACTCAAGCAGACACCTGGAGCACTCTTTGAAGGGTCTTGAAGACACGGTAACAACTGTTGTAAATGCACAACGATTACTCAAACCAGGACATTCCAGGCAGGACTTAAGCTAAGCCATAAGGGCAAGGTTTATAATTCTTGCACGTGGCCATAAAACCAATTCACACCTTGCATGGACCATTGTGACTGGTTCAGCGAACCAGAAAGTATGAAACTCTGGGGCTGTGAACCAGAAAGTATGAAAAGATGGGTCTGCTTCCTCTTTGCCTTCCTTCTAGACTCAGACAGTGCTAACCAAAGACTCAAAAGAGACCGGGATATCAAGTGTGTGCTTGCCTGAGTTGGGCGATATTAGTGGGAATGGTCGCTAAAAGCTCCATTTCCACATTCTTTCAGGCATTAACAGCTATTAAGTGCCATTTCCCATCATTAAACGACCTCAGACGGTCCCATAACTGGGAAGAGAAGTATGCAGTGTGCTAAGCACGCAAAACTACTCTTTAAACAGAGAGAAATAATACTAAAGTATTTGATAGGTTTAATAACTGTCAATCTCGGGAAGAACAACTCAATAATCCCGTTGGGAACTAACAGTAACAAAAAAGAAAAAGTAATAACTTCTTTTATATAGCGCACGCTATAATATAATCCGTGCAGATTGGCCGGTGTTCAGTTACTTTCATGTTACATATAGATATTTGCAGCAAATGCTTTAGTCCACTGCACAATCTAACTAGAGTCTTTTCTGTATGGCAAGTTGTTTATTTCAAAATACTAAAGCATAGTTTCTTTAAACAACATAAACTTTGTATTGTGTTTTTGAATTCGAGGTATTTTGCACTCATTCTAACTGAGGCTAAATAAAGTACATTATTTCGTAGCATTGTAGCAAAGTGCTTTTGCTTATTAGTTATTGCCCACGAATGCAACTTTTTCTTCATAACGACTGCTAATCACTCCCTATCCAGTTGAATGTTTAGCTAGCCAGGCAAAAAGAAAAAAGAAAAAACATTTAAGCAAATGCAGCTGCCAAAAAAAACAGCTTAAAAAATATGCCAATGTTTTCCTAGAAATTCCAGCACTTCAATATTACATTCACATGAAATCAGCTCCTCCACGACCGCTTTTGCTTACCTTAAAAAGGATTATATTTAAAACTTCAGTATTACATTAATAAAACTCTGGTGAAGAATAGAGGCCCCACCTATGTGTGATGGAGGTTTCTTTACCACACTCTATGGACGAAGATCATCCCCACGCTTTACCTTCCTTTTGAATTACACAAGGGCTAAAATGAAAGTACAGCCTGCACCGCCATTTGCTACATGGAAGGGGAATGGACCAATGGCTAACAACCCTCCAGCCTGGTCGAAAAATGAGGGCTCTCAAATACGAACCCCAAAGTTCAAGTTGCAGAACCACACACTATCACCTCACTCAAAATTCAGGGATAAAATGAGCCAAAGACACCTGGCAAGCCTGTTGCCACACCCCACAGAAACATAGTGCAGGTCACTGGAAAAGGTGAACATACCATGTTATAAGACGTCAGTTACACCACAAACGAAAATCTAGCAAATATTTAACAAAGTGTGTCCAGGCAAATCAGAATGGCAACAGAGTTAAAAAAATAAAAATAAAAAAACGGTTTGGGTGGCTAAAAAGATCTTATCAAAGAAAGTATGCAACACTCAAGTATGTTTCATCTATCTGACTAAAAACAGCCATAGGGTCAATTCTGTATGGAGGCCCCCTGCCTCCTCGTGCCCTTCTTTGTCCTCTAAGGGGGGGGGAGGGCAGAGGCAATGCACAGTAATGAAATGGATAGCGAGCAAGAAGGCACAGGCAATGGCGACCCAGTGCTCCACAGGCCCACATGAAGCAATTTCAGAAGGAGCGCTCCAGCCAAACCCGCAAGTGACCATAAGGCATGGGCCAAGGCTACAATAGACATCAGAATATACAACTTTCTTCATGGTCACATAATTTTTCATGCACTCAATATAACTAAATGAGTACTTCTGTTGCAGTTCAAGCCATCACAGTGGGCTCATGTGTATTCTGATCTATTAGTGTCATGTGTGTCCTGTGAGTGATGCATGTCTCGTCCAAAGATCTGACATTTGCAGAAGTTATACTATTAATCCCTAGTTGTTTAGTTTCTCTAGCTAGCTAAAGCATTCCTTACAACTGAGTCTTCAAGCATCATTATAGGGTACTCTAAGAGTTTTACAAAGTCACAGTTTAAGGCTCGACAGCATCATTACAGTGAAAAAGCAGAAATGCCCAAGCACAAATCCCCATTTTTAGAGAGAAAAATTCATAATGGAGCCAGTATTTCTATAAGCGTTTGCCTTGCATTTAATCCAAGCATAATGTATATTTTTTACCTCCCGCGGGAAAGACGTACCAACAGAAATTGTTTTTTATAGGTAAAAATGTGTAAAATGTGTAGCCAGAAATATCAAAACTAAATTTATGCACGTTTGGAAATCGCAGAGCAACACAGCCGAAACAATGAAAGGTTTATTTGAGGTAACAAAACCGTAGCCGTTACTATTTATGTAGGCCAAGCACCTAGATCCACAGGAGCAAAAAAATATCTAGAAAAAAAAATCTGTTTTCCTTAAAGCCTGCTATGCATAACAAGGCATTCACTTGCCTTTTCCTCTGCCTCCTCGCATCGGCTGCAGTTGACATTCAAAGTGACAGCTACAACCCCATGCTACAACCACAGAAAGCATTTGCAAGTACACTAATGCAGCACAAAGAATCCTACAGCTGGAAACACTTGTATGTTTTCTCCACTGCCATCTCTCTTTTCACAAAGTATTGTGTATTAGCAGCTAAACAACGCAGTGAACCATCTGCACGCATTTCAATCAGAAATGTTAACGCAGACTGGAAAGTTCTGCACCTTTTCAGACAGCAGACATTTCACAGATGGAATAAGCTTCACACAGCCCTTCACTGTGGCGACAATGTCCTCTGAAATGGCAAAAGTAGAGTTTAAATTTCAAAAGTTTAAAAAGCGTGTAAATATAAGACACTGGTTTGACGCAAGCTTAATATCAGTACGATCAAGGTGGGAAATTATAAGCGTGTGCCAGCGGTGGACAGAGAAGCCCAATGCCACTCCATAGAGTAGCGTAGCATAGACCAATGGCTGCCATTTTAGCACAATGTGCGATGGGTGGGAATCCCTCATTAGCTGGGCTAAATCAAGTTGTGGGCATGGTATGCAACTGGATGCATGAGCATGCCCTGCGTGGCCTTCATAAACCTCAAAGCTAGTCTAAGCAGATTACATGTTGTTTCAGCTGATGCGATTGGCCATCCCGCAGACAACCAGATTGTCTTGAACACAACTGTCAACCCGATTGGGCACTGGGACAACCAAATAGATTACCCTCTATCTTTCTGTTCCGTTAAACAGAATAGTGAAATGAACGGATTCCACTGTTTTCACATTCTGCAGATCATTGCCTCAGCATTGATATTCACTTGCCATAATGTTGATCATGAAGGACGTCTTTCGTGTTAAGCATCAAATTAATCATTAAACAATCTGAATCATTTACTTTGAAGCACCTCATTTACAAATGAAACTATGACTTTTTTATTGAATTCACATTGAAACTCTTCCTAGTCTATGTACAAGGTGATGCACATTAATGCACTATATTGAATTACCATTAACCAGGTTCATCCTAAAACGGATAATCAATGCATGTGTGTCTTAACAAACTGGTGTAACAAATTCACAACCACCTTTATGGGATTCAGCCTGCATCTGAGGCACGTTTAATTCAATGACTACGTTTTCAAAACAGAATCACCTTCGAAGATGCCTTTGGCAACTTCTGCTTTTCTTATAGAAAAAAATATATTGATACAGCTCAAAATGAACAGGTCAAATACCTGCTGGCAGCAGCTTGCAACCATCAGAGAAATTGCTAAAAGCTTAAGAAATGAAGGTGCAATGCCCGCACAGTAGAATACGTTCAGGGCCATGCTTCAGCACATAGATGTCAACATCAATTGCCGGCTTACAACTATTTATAGTTATCACAGAGGCAAAAATTTGTGATTGTGTAGTGCTTTAGCAGAGTCAAACAGGCCAACTAGCCTAAGGGAAAAGATCGAACTGATTCTTGAAACAAGGATCATTATGTGGCCTACTGTGGGTACAAGGATCATTATGTGGCCTACTGTGGGTACAAGGATCACTATGTGGCCTACTGTGGATCACTGAGTTCTAATACCAGATTTTCTTCATTGTCAAGGATGTGAACCTTGCCTCTAGGAGGGCTGGAAACCATGCCAGATTCTCAGGGTAACCACTGACTATGTAAATGAGTTCAATTTAGATATGAATTATGCAAATGTTTTTATAGATGGAAATCTCCAGTGTCAGTAAAGGATCCAGCTCACATGGACTTAACATTGCACACCCACTGCTCTAGACAATGATGCCCTGATTCACAAATGTTTTTCCTCCCTGAAGCAACTTTAATGTACAAAAATAGACATTATCAAGTCGAATTTCACATCCCGATTCATACATTAAAATTCATGCAATTTTCGAGTCACAGAGGGCCCTAACAACAGGAGAAGTTATTGAAATAAGCGAGATTTCCTGCAACTGAAGGTTGAGGGTAGAGAGCTGGAATTGGGGATTATTCCTAGGACAGATCGTAGACGATGTAGTCAATACTGCCAAACATATGTATTTATAGTAATTCACAACACCGCATATCCGTGACAGGTGCAATATAGAGGTGGATTTGTGTTGAAGTGCTAAGTACAGAGAGTGCGTAATGTGCCCAGTGCGGAGACCAGGGCTTTAAGTGGGAAGAAAAAACTTAAGGGGGGGGGAGGGTATTTCTCAGAAAGGCGTTGTCGATTTAATTAGAGCGTGGCTTAAAAAGCAAGCTCAAAGTCTGTACTTCGCATAGTGTGTCACCCAACTGGTATTTTGCTGCTTCTGTCATCGCATCCAGATATATAACATAAGCAAAATTACACCTACAACAAGCCTGCACTATTGGCTTTGTCAATGGCTGTTAGTTGCATAAGATAAGAAAGCAACAATTATGGCCTCGTTGCAGAGCATAGTGAAAATGCATCAGTTCTGAAATGATCTGTCTATGAAAGAACTATACCGAGTCTCTTTGAAGTTGCATCAAAGGCAGTGAAGGGTGGGCCTGTTAGAGAGTTAAGATTTATTTTTCACCCTGAGGGTGAGGGGAAAAAAATGGAGAGCCCGATAGGGACCCATCTCATCACAAGCATTTCAAACCTGTGTGCTGAGCACCGGCAAGACCCGGTCCACTTCAAGTACTGGCGGAGACCGTTTCAAGTGCCTCGTACCGAGGCTGCTTCTGCTTCAGCAGTGAACTGTCCATTACGAAGGCTGCTTAATGAATTAAGTGAGACGCTGCTTAGAGTGACACCAAAATGCCAAGTAGAGATCTTTAATAGACATTAAGTCTCACTCCAGGGTTTACAGAGTTTGCATAATGTGCCCAGTAAACAGGGTGCAGAAAGTGCCTGGTGCATAGATTGTTTTTGCAGCAAGTGTGCAATACAAAGGCTGCTTGGGAAGCAGAGTGCAAGTACAAAGCAGGCTGGCAGTTTAGAGTCCAATCGAGAGGTTGCTAAGGCGGTAAATTTTCAGTGCAGAGCTTTCTTATGCATTAATGTCCCAAAACAGAAGCTCTTTAAAGAGTCTGATATCGCGGATGCTTAAAGTGCCCAGAATAAAGCAACAGAAGTTACTTAAACAGTAAAGTGCCAATACCTAGGCTGCACATGCAGTTAAGTGTCCAGTACAGACATTGCTTAGGCGGGAGAGTGCCAAGTGCAAAAGCTGTTACGGCGTTAAGTGTCCAGTAGAGAGGTTTCTTCAGCAATAAAGTGAAAAGTATATTAACTGTCTTGGCAGTAAAGTGCCGGTACAGAATCTGCTTTAGGAGTAAAGTGTCTGGCACAGACAGAGGCTGCCTGGATAGTAAAATGCCCAATCGGGAGACTGCCTGGGCAGTAAAGTGCCCAATTCAGTTACATCTGTTACTTTAAATTGCCTTGTTAGGCAATTAAGTGCCCAGTACAAAGGTAACTTTGTCATTAAAGTGCCCTATACAGAGCCTCTGCCTTGGCAGTAGAGTGCCTACGCAGAGGCTACTTAGACAGTGAAGTGTCCAGAACAGATGGGCCTTTGGCAGTTAAGGGCCCAGTGCAAACGTTGTGCAGGTTATTAAATACGTGGTTATAAAGCAGATACTTTGGAAGTAAGCATACTGGTACCGAGGCTACTTTGGCAGTAAAGTGCTGACTGCAGAGCGAAGTGTTTGGTACAGAAGCTCTCTAGGCAGTGAAGTGCCCAGTATCCCTGCGGACACTCACCCAGTCACTCTAAAGTCACAGTTTCTGCAAAACGCGGTTTCTCGTTCTTCGTGAACCAGAACGTTTCAAAAGCAATACACTCTGCCTGCCTAGCAGCATTGAGCAGACTCTGCCCTGTAATGATCCGATCGGGAAACCCAAGCGGACCTGAGACAACGAAGTACCTGTTCCAGCCATGCGTCGGAAGGAATGTGACCAAATAATGTTTTATTGATTTAACCTTTGCAGGAATGCTACATATCCTCAGAGGAAAAACATGTTAATGTATTTAGAATACGATACATCTTGGGGAAAGTCATGAAAAAAATCCGACCGCGCCGCCCTGCTTTTCCACGTGCAGACCCGCGGAGAACAATCACGCGCACAGCGGAGCAGGCGCCATTTTCAGTGCCTGATGTGACGAGGGCCTGACAGCGACCGGAACTCTTTCCAAATCAAAAGGTCGTCCTCATGACAGCTGAGCATGTGCTCTGGTGTCAACAGGCTGATCTATAAAGAAGCCATCATCTGGTACACTTCCCTTAAAATGAGTTTATACATGGCGAACAGTGCCTCAAATGTCGTCTACATTTGTATAGCAAACCCAATATTCCTAAACGTCCCATTTAATTTAATTGCATTGAATGAGGACATGATAAACGGATGAGAAGAAAAATTACACCTCGAACGGGATTCCTCATGCAGGATCTCAGCAGGCCCGGGGACATATGGAGAGAGAGGCTGCCTCAGGGCAACTGATAGCTCCATCAGAATACCACTTTCCGCAAACGCAGACCACGTAAGCAGTGACAAGCGGTGATCAGGAAGGACCGGAGGCATCATCCTCATGTAGGTGAAGATTTCTGCATCTCCTGGGATGCTTGTCCTGGACACATTTACCCTCCCCTGTAAAGCTGCACAAGGAGAAATATGAGCAGAACTTGCGAGCATTATGATGAACAATTTGCTGGTCCCAGGTTCAGAAAAATGTGTTTGTTTGACGATGGCTGATCGGAATCCCCTTTTCAGACTATTTTGTTTTTGAGTGGAATACTGCCCCACCGATGGCTCAGTTTCAATTGGCATCAAAGGGCATTGGTATCTGGACCAATGTTATCAGAAATCATTAATGGCACATGCGAATGATAGAGTCTGGCAACCTGAAGGTCTGAAGACCGTGGAGCAAAAATTGGCAGCTCACCTAAGATTGAAGATAGCATTCCATCTTTTGGTGATTGGCACCCATATAACAACATCGGCCTCGTGAATAGTGCTGCTCCAGCAACCTCATTGCAAGAAGCTGCATTCAAAGGAGGAAAGCCGTCATTTTCAGTGATGTGAACTGCGAGAGGCTGGAAGTGGTGCTGATGGGCAATATCTTGAATTAACGGTCAGATGCTTTCTTTAAACTCAGTGTTATCACATGAGTCAACCAAAGTAAATACGTATTTATTAACGAGTTTTACATAGCTCTCGTGCTAACTCATGGAGCTTTATCAAGGCTATGCATTGCAAAGTATAGTCCACCCTCAGCACAAAAACTATTTCCATGTAGGCCGGCCTGGCTTTGTAAAACTTGAGCAAAAACCTCCAGTGAAGCATTTTGTCCACTTCAGATGCTAGCAGTGGCGTGGTTTGTGAAGGGATAATTGCCTAGGGAGGCATCTGTATGTCACTAGAGCTCGTAGCATCACAAACAGGCTAGCTACTATATAGAAATCGATAAAGAACTACAAAAAACAAGCGCCTTTGGTTGATCTTGTTAGCACATGAGTGCATTGTAGATTAGAATTTCACACTTAGACAAATACATGTAGCATAAAGCAGGTGTGCATGTTCTTTACTAAATCATGTTCTTGAAAAGATAAAAGAAAAATAGGTATAAACGTGATACCCTGCTTTGTCACCAGTCAACATTGTTAGAATGAGTCATATTTGCTGCACAAATACCTTCGACAATCCCTGGTAAACCATCTGTGCAGCATTGTGTAGCAGAGTGCTTACAAAAACGGTTACTTTATCTGTTCCTCGAGGTAAGATTCACTTTAGATCTCACGTTGTTTTGCCTTTTCCTGTGTGTTTTTTGTACTTGACTTGCTTGTTTCAACTAAATTCCAACTCCTGGAAATCTAAAATGTGTCTGGAAATATGAGCTGTGCCTCTGGTTGATGTAGTCGACAAGTCCTTTAACTAACGGCAGAACACAAGGGTTGGAAGAGCCAGTCAGGGGCATTTTTTTAGGGTTAGCCAAAGCAAAAAAGATCAATATGGCCACAGCAGTTTGATTACTTTACCTCAAAGGCTTGAAAAATGGGGTCTATAACCGTGGGTCCAGTGTGACACCTGTAGGAGGGAGCAGCGGAGTGAGTGGAGGATCCTGTAATACAGAACGCTTGCAGCCAAACCCCCCCTTTGCACTCCAAAGATTGGGTGAAATGCTTATGATGGAGGATAGCAAAGCATGAGTTTTAGACTTTCTTCTAAAACTAGGTGGTAGTCCCCTGGCCATATGTTCGTGAGGAGTGTTCCTCAGAAGATGGTGCTTGCTACAAACCTTTCCCCCGCCTTAAAAGCTGCAACAACCAACCCCCAAGGTGAACAGTGTACTTCAGGTTGCACAGGAGATGAAGATCCAGGCAATATAGGTGTACGTTATAATAGGTTCAACTCTGGGATTTTCAAGATTGTGCTTGTGTCGGATGTAGACCAGTTTGAAGATGCACTGCAAAGGAGAGTCAATGAGGGTTTTATTTTGTAATATATAACTACCATAGGGTCGTAGTCCTCTTACTTTGTAGCAGAGTTCGTAAGTCAACATTCTAGTATAAACTAGTGACACTGGTACCTAAAGTTTAGTTTTAGCATTACGTTTTGCTCCATGGTTTTGGGTTGGGAAACAGCAAATACCATGACTGTTGAACAACATGCTGTCTTTGCAATGCGGGCATAACAACAAATGTGTCTGAACTACGCATTCCATTTACAATGCAAGTCGTTACAACTACATGCATTAGGTAAAGCTGCATTGGACATTAAAATCTAATGCTTTCCCTACTGTTGCTAGGACTGGAGTTGGAATAGTAAATTATACTATTTTAAAGTCCAGTACCCCCTAAGGTAAGTCATTGTAACAACTTGCATTATAAATGGAATGCATGTTTCAGATGCATTCTTTGTTCCGCCTGCGTAGTTAAGGAACCTGTGGGAAAGGAAAGTGTGGTTGTGTCTTACAACCGTTTTGGACCATCTGAAGATAGAAGACATAGGCCTTCATTTTGTATTGAAGGCTATGCCAGGTGGCAACCTGTATAAGCGGCAGTACTGAACTGCCCATTAGGCACTGGCTGGAAGGCTGTCCTGTGCACTCCACTAGTAGGTTTTCCCCAATGGCATAGCCCACTGTTAAAAGGATTGAACCACATTTGCATAGGGATGACGCCTACTGAACTTTGTCCAGCATCTACCACCGCCAGAATTATAATGCAGATTGCATTACATTGACACCAGAGGCAGGAAGAAACATGCCCAGATTAACACAAGATTCGAATTAACTGTTTTTTGCAAGGGCACAGGCAGGTCTGACAGAGACCTGTCAGAGCCTGGTGTGACTCTACAGGAACCCACCCATGCAACCCACCACGCTGCCCGGTTCCCTTAGCAGTCTCATTTATGCAGAATTTAAACCAAAGTATGGTAAACATGGCAAGCATGCAATTTGACATCAAGTGGAGAAAAAATACTTTATGTAAGCCATATCAGTGTGTTTAGCGTTGGGTGGGGAAAATACTGTTTGCTCTAGCGGACAACATTGCTTTTGTAATCCGGGCCCTGTGGTTTTGGTAAAGCAGGATTGCTTTTTAAAAGTGTGACTGGCTAGTGTAGAGTATGTTGGAGGAATTGGTGGTTAGTAAGTACACCTCCAGCTCATAAGCCAACTGAAAGACATGGGTCTTTGCCCTGCCAGGAACTTTAAGGCTTCAAGAGCAATGTCACATAAACTTGAAGAAATGTGCCCTTAATCAAGTTTTTTGGGTGGCTAGAAATTTGGTTTCAGGCAGCAGACCATGGATATCTAAAAGGCTTGTGCGACCAGAACATAAAGCGATCTCCTGGGTGCTACAATGGAGTCTCTTATAAGTGAGGCACAATGTCTTAAACTGTGAGCTTTCCTGAATGGATGAGTAGTAGAGCAGATTTCTTTCAAGAAATTATCTTTGGCACAGTGCAAGAACACTCAAGGAAAGGGCACTGGACAAGTGGCTGACTATAGGAAGTATCTTCATAAAGAAAACAAATGTTTACTTATATCACAAAACCTGCAGCGAGGTCATCACCCACTCTGAAGTCTCAGGTGGTCTGAGTAGGAATACAAAGGCACAGTGTGCCTAGAGAAGGGCTAGCAATGTGCTAGGTTTAAAAACGGTGGAGATTTTTGTCTTTATTGGTTCTTCTGGTCGATTACTCAACTGTTCCCAAACTTAGCTGGATAGCAAACATTCTTCCTATACCTGCTATATACAATACTCCCTTTGGAGCAAATAACCACATACACATTGACCCACATAATTCTTCCATAGGCTACTAGCCAGTTTCAGATCGGACCACAGATTTCTCAACAATCTCAGACCCCTTCCCCAGCAAAGTCTTTGCTCCTAGGAGGTACATGTTTTGGCCTGAGCGCCAGCAGCCGCCAAGTGGTGCAAGACTCAGTGGCGCTGTTGGCCCAGTGCCATTCCTTGTCACTAATCGAACAAAGGTAGCAAAACATCAGTGACATGATGCTGATTCACGGGTGACACCCCATGGGTATCAATGGAGCAACGTGACTGTCTCAATACTAACTTTTCGACCCCACACGCTAAAAATTGGTCACCCTTCGATCCAAAGAAGGGTTGAATCACAGTGAGTGAAAACAGGCTGCATCTGTTGTCAGCGCCCAGCTGGCTCATAAAGAGAGGCTCTTTAGCACACTGTCCCCCTCAGACACAAAACACATTATGTTCGGGCTCTTACGCTGGTATTTCTTCGCCGAGACGCGGGCTGCGTTAATTGGAGGCAGTGAGTCCTTCTTCAGAAACGCTCATTTGAACCAGAAACTGCGGGGTGACTCAAAGCCACAAGCGCGCCGTTTTCTTAATGTTGCATAAATCACGTTACGTAGTGGACACTGGCGCGAAACAAAACGCGCATTACAATGTGCCATTATCGCTGCGAGGCTCACGTGTTTTCGATCATTATCGGCGCTTGCGTCGGCGCGCAACAAAAATACCACAAGACGTAAAAATATAACATGCAATTAGTCACTGCGACTTCCATTCTGCCTTGCGCCCGGCCTGCAAGATGTACTCCGGAGGGGGGACACAAAGTGACATGTTTGTCAGCCCTCGCGCACACCGTGTGAACAACGTAGGCGCAGCGCGAGATAGCCAAGGAGGATCTAATGTGACAAAATGGAAAGAAAGTCTGAGAGGAATGAAAATAAACTTGGGAATAACTTTAGATAAGTATTTCTCCCCAAACTCATTATGCTATATTTTCGAGTTTTGTTTGGTAAACAACCATAACGTTGAAAAATGTGAGGCACTCCTGTCCACTCACCCCAAGGTCCCTGGAACTGAATTTTAAGGCAATGATAACTTCCAAACAACAACAACATGTGATTTAGCAATGAACGCGGGTAAACTTAAATAAAATCCAATATTAATAAAATGAAAACAAGAGGGTAAGCAGGACTTGTATTATTTCTTGTAGGAAAATGAAGGACCTCAGATTGAAAGCAGCACACCAACATGATAGGTTAAACCTCATGAAGAGAGTGGGTGCACCTGTGGAAGATGGCGGGTGGAGAGGAGGGAGGAGAGGGAGGAGGGGTGCTGGGGGAGTGCTTGGAATGGAAATATGAAAGTGTAGGCCAGACTACCTATTTGCTACCGATAAGTGCAGAAACTCCCCCTTTCAAATTAAAGAAGTGTAGGTATGCAGTACCTGTCCATTTTAAAGCACTGGCTGGAGGGGGGAGGCTATATGGTGCACTACAGAGTGCTTGTTACAACAGTTGTATAGCATAGAGTAAGGTGAAGTAGTCTTTGGGTGTTAGCAATATAGGACCCGGATCCCCCAGCATGCTCCCCGCTCCCTCCTGATAACCTGATTCTCACATTAAATCATCAACAGAGATTTGCGTGGGTGTAAAAACGGCCATGTTTATTAATTGATATTTCATAAACATGACAAAGCATTTCAAATTCATTATTCATAGTTATATCAACATAATTGTATTATTTATATCAACATAATTTTATGATTGACTTTCCTTATCTTCTCCAGCAAGATTTTAATCCTCCAGCACTAAGGGACCATCCAGCTCGCATCTTCCCTGCCGAGTATCCACGCAAGGTGCAACGCACCTGCGCCAATGAGGATTGGGCCCCAAACCTCTGATCCTTGTCCGTTCTCACCAGGGGCCCGCCCTCCGACCACCAGGCTGCCCAGGGACCCAGGAGGCTCGTAACCTGTCGCCCTAGCCTCCCCAGCCGGGGTCATATTTTTCACCGGGGAGCTTACCGTCTCCCCCCCTCAGTGCTGGCCTAGGGAGTACGCAAGGCGGACTTCCGTCCATTCCGTCGGTCAATTTTACTGTTCCAAGGTCTTTCTACCGCAATACGCCCCTCTAAACTACTGAGCTAAAGGGACGGGTGGGTGGGAGTTAAAATGAAAAGGCGGGAGGTGAGGGGGGGACGCTTCTGCGTCCAGCAGCAACCGGTCCGGTGTGAGAGAGGGCGAGGAGACTGAGGTCCCTGCCCCAGGGACCTAAATAGGTCCCCAGTCCCCGCCCTCTGTCCCACCGGAAACACGTCACCAGCTACCCCGGAAGGACTCACGCGGCCGGCCACCCCATTGGGCTGACCAGCCACCAGGAACTCTAGATGAGGTAGGGGCGGGGGCCGGGGGGCCGGGTCCTAAGTGCGCGCTCGTTTAGGCTTGCGCTTGTCATAGGACCCGGATCCCCCAGCATGCTCCCCGCTCCCTCCTGATAACCTGATACCCACATTAAATCATCAACAGAGATTTGCGTGGGTGTAAAAACGGCCATGTTTATTAATTGATATTTCATAAACATGACAAAGCATTTCAAATTCATTATTCATAGTTATATCAACATAATTTTATTATTTATATCAACATAATTTTACGATTGACTTTCCTTATCTTCTCCAGCAAGATTTTAATCCTCCAGCACTAAGGGACCATCCAGCTCGCATCTTCCCTGCCGAGCATCCACGCAAGGTGCAACGCACCTGCGCCAATGAGGATTGGGCCCCAAACCTCTGATCCTTGTCCGTTCTCACCAGGGGCCCGCCCTCCGACCACCAGGCTGCCCAGGGACCCAGGAGGCTCGTAACCCGTCGCCCTAGCCTCCCCAGCCGGGGTCATATTTTTCACCGGGGAGCTTACCGTCTCCCCCCCTCAGTGCTGGCCTAGGGAGTACGCAAGGCGGACTTCCGTCCATTCCGTCGGTCAATTTTACTGTTCCAAGGTCTTTCTACCGCCACAAAGGTGACCAGGGCCCACAGGTCCGTCACCTTCCCCACCAGCACTCTAAATGAAAGACCTACAGCCACTAATCCCAGTCTACGTAGAAGTGTATGCTAACTGTACTCCATCTTTGTGATGCCTCATCTCACTGTGGACCATTAGGTGTGGAATGTGCAGCAGGCGGCCCTTCACTGAGCACAACCCTGCCCATTCCCCCTTGAGCCGCCTCCCTCGAGACATTCCAGGCTCTTGGCCGCGCTCCAGGCCATTCCTTGTGATACCTCAACTCACCAAATTCATTCGGTGCGAATGCGGCGCAAGCGGCCCTTCACTGAGCTCGACTTGGCCCATTGCAAAGGGGTCGGTTCAACAAGACCCTCCCGGCTCCTGGCTGCACATGGGGCCCTCCGCCCCACGTGGACTCGCCCGACCGGCATACTCATTCAGCAGCGCCGCATTGACCGCCAGGCTCTCCAGTGACTCTTCCATCTCGACAGGGCACACTACTGCACAGGAGAAAAATAGCAAATTCAGACATAGACATGTTGAAATCGCAACCATTGTGCGCCCGTCACCCAGGCTCGATATGTGGCAAAACAACTGACCACCCGCACCCCAATTGCGTCCCGGTGCCAGAGGCTGGTCCTGCCCAGAGCAATTGCCCCAATTCTAAAAGAACGCCCCGAGGCTGTCACTCCTTAGCGCTCCATTTTTTGCGGCCCTCGCAGACTGAAGCACCTGCTGTAGTAGAGTGCTAGGGTTCACCCGACCCTCAAACGGCAAGGACTTGAGTCCCGTCAACCCAAAGGATGCGCTACTATAATCGTACCCCTGGATGTCATGTCCTATGTATACCCGCGCGGTGTTATTATACATGACTCCACCCGACAACGTCTAATCCTGCCGGACGGCACCGGGCAGTGAGGCCGGGTTGTCGCGCCGAAACCCAAGGGGCAATGAGGCATGGTCTTCCTACGCTGGTCCCCCATTGGTACTCAGGCATGTTGTCCTCATACTGGACTTCGCCAGGCACAATGGTATCCCGCAGGACCCTGCCTGGCAGTGAGGCACAGTGCCATCCTACAGCATTCTTCCCAGGCAGAAAGTTAAAACACATGGTCCTGTCCATGCAGAATGGAAATAGAGGGTTCAATCAGGCAACTCCATTCGACCCTGGGTACGCCTAGTAACGATATCGGTGCACGTGGTCCAGACCCGTAATCTGACGCCACCAGGCACAGTATTATCATACCGCCTCAGTATTCCACCAGGTATAGTGTGAGAAATACCACCCCCGCGTTCGGCCGGACACAGCATTGTGCTAAATTCATTACCATTGTGAGTCATGACCCCACAGTGCCCAAACTACAATCACAGCGGGTTCCGCCAGGTACCGTAGTAATGTGATACCTGGTTTTACCATGGTAACTATGGCCTCACGGGTTCGGGCTGACCCAGCCCGATAGTCACTATATGCCAGCAGCATAAAAACTTGAGACCCGAGAGTTCCGACCAACTCCACAATATTGTACAGGGCCCTACAAAATTACGACATGACATGCAGTCCTGCGTACACCATGATTGCATGGGGCTCCGTCGAGCAAAAGGCACGCAGTGTACCCACATAGCTGAGGCGGTCTATTGGTGACGCTTTTATTGTGAAACAGGTGCATTATTATTAAAACGACACTCCTGACACTGGAGTTCCCTGTCGTGCCACCTGAGTCCCTAGAACTGCGAGTTGGTTCCCCCATTAAGTTGCTAACTACGAATAAGTAGTATATTATGTTTGCGCGCAATATTCCTTGCGCATACCCAGGTGTTACGAGAGCTGCTGCTCACTGTACTTAGCACTAGTTCGATTTATCGTGCCAACCCGGCGCTCTCCGGGGACTGAACACGAGTTCACTTTGAAGTTGCGTTTGTTATAAAGGATAAAGCAAGGGCATATCACGCTAAGGGAGTCTTGTTAAAGACTATTCCCTGGGGCATTTATCAGTTCTTTTTTGGTCTGTGACTAATGTTGTGTTAGTATTTAGGATAAAGCTAGGGGCCTAACACGCTACGGGAGTCTTGTTAAGGACTACTCACTGGGCAGTTATCCGGATTTTTTGTCTGGGAGGAGGGCCACCTTGTCCGAGTTACACTTACTTCCCTGAATGTCACTCTCCTAGTAGTCGTTCCCTTATTCAGATTGACCCTGGCACAACCCTCATTCCAAGCAAGGAGTTCTCTGCGCCCTCTCTTCACGTGCTGCGCCAGGAAGGCGCTTCACCACCACAAAGGGGTGGGGGTCAATCGTGCGCACTGGCCTGTCTGGACTGGCACGGTAGGGGTCTAAGGACAATATTTCGACTCAAGGGGTCTCTGGTATGCCCTCTATTACCATTCAAATCTCACCGTGCACTCCACACATCTAAACACCACACGAGACCCTTGACTTTTGAAGGTTGCCTGAACAACTCCCTTGGCGTCACATTCTCTAGCAAGTGCAGCACCTTCTGCAGGGGGCCCTGTGTGGTCTGCAGTCACAACTGACAGGGACCCCCTGATAGATGCTCTTTTGCAGGTTGATGCTATCCGTTAAGTGTATGAAGACATTGGTCCTACACAGCTGATAACGCATTCCCTACTTGTATCATTTAACAGGTGATTTGTGTTGCCTAATACTTGAATTCCATGAAAACTACTGCAACCAAACATTGCACCAGCCACCACCTGATAAATGGTCTTTTGCAAGCTGACGCTATAAGTTAAGTGAATGAAGATACTGGTCCTACCCAGCTGTTAACGCATGACCTACTTGTTATCCTTTAACAGGTGAATCTTGTTGCCTACTACTTGAATACCTGAAAGCCACTGCAACCACAAACACTGCTGCAGCCACGACCAGACCGAGCAGTGTAGGACATGACGAAACGTGAGAGGCGGACGTGACAAGAGAAATTAGTCTTTGCCACAGCAAAAAAGTGCGGATATGTCCCCACAAGCCCCACAATGCATTTCGCACCACCTTACCCATACGAACAAAAACACAATACAGGTCAAATCTGAAATGAAGGGGGCCACGCCGATCTTCTGACTAGCAGAACACACCATAAGCGCAGGCCGCCCTTGCCTCAAATAGGTGGCGTCATTTAAATTACATTAGCATTTTTCGCACCAGAACCAAATGAGGGTCAGCCACCTCTGAGTACGTCTAGACACGATGGCCGGCCTCACTAGCACGCCGCGCCATTCGATTAGCCATGCAAATTGGACTAATGGAAGGCTGCGACATGCAGGCGGGAAACTGCGAAATGCCGACTTGATGATCATACGAACACCGGCTAGTATTACAGGTGCGGGCAGGGCTCTGCGTCCCAGCTGCTGCCCGTCCCCGATTATCCCAGCCCTAGGAGCGCCGAGGGGCCTATTCCCCTCCCTTTAATATAGAAAGAGGCGAACCCTCTTCACCCGGCCGTTTTCCTATCAAAGCTCCGGAGACTTTTCAACATAAATTAATATATGCATATTCACAGCAGTTTACCGGTTTTTTAGTAAGACAAATCTTGCAAGCGGGAGCTAGTTTAATGCTATTGAGCGATGCTTCGATCTGCCAGAGAGAGTGAATACCAGAGAAAACAGTTCCCGTCCCTCCGCAGAAGGCTGCAATCGGTGGGGGGGGGGGGGGGGGGGGGGGGAGCACGGCACAAACCCACCTGTATTTAAAGAGGGCAGGCCTGTGGGTTTTCATATGTAAGTATTCAGTTTTACAGATTAATGTCAAATATTCCGTACTAATGGCATATATATTGCAGTCGATTTTATATCCCGTGTTTACCATACTTGAACACGTTTCAAATGATTAAAACAGGTACACATAAAATATTAATTTAAAATTGGTGGGCAGCAAACACAGCACTCCCCGGCAAACGTGGCCCCGTCCTTACTAAAGCAATACGAGTCTGCCTTACCCATTCCTGACCATGGGACAACAAAAGAAACAATGGGATAATGAACGCGGCAAATGACTCCTGGTTGGAGCAAATGTGGAGCAAGAGTTGCTGTAACATGCCCCGCACCCTTTTCCACCCCCGCCCGCCCACGTCGCCCAGGAAGGAGCCCGCGAGCCCGGGGCCCCAGCCGGCAGCCGCAGGCCACCGAAGCGAGCCAGGAACCCGCACCACATACCGGTACTCCGCGGCTGCACATAGGTCCCCCGAGCCCCCCCGACTCCTTACCTGGCGAGATGGACGGCCTTCGGCTCTTCTCCTCATCGCGGACTTTTGCTGGGCTGCATTACATTTCAGCAGGTCAAACCTACCGGAATCTAATAGGGAAAAAGTGTACAGTATTTATCATATCATGCAGATTTATCTACATGTTGTCACAAAAATCTTGGTGTAGGCACTATTTTCCGCACCCGATAAATAACATTGACTGGGATATTGTTATTAATCACGGGCAATAAATAGTGCCTCCTAATCTGACATACTGAATCAGGGTCTAAGCATTACCAGTACTTCTTACAACGCTGCTTTGCTCCTGCTGGGTGAGTAAATATTGGAAGACATGAAACCTTTCCAGGATAGATTGTTGATTGAGTTAGTTCTATTTGTAGTCTAACTTTCGGCTTAAGTTGATTTTTGTTTTTTTCCACACTGTTCCAGTTCCATTATAGGTTATTTATATATAGCTTATGCCATCCTGAGCCCAATTCAAAGCGCTGTTGGGGATGTGAGAGAACAGAAAAGAGGGAATGACGGAATAGAAGCAGATAAGCAAGATGTTATGTCATGATGGGTCACACAAATGCGCAGTGATGAGCAGCGCACCACGTTTGGAGCGGGTCTTTGAATTTCATGCACTTCAACCAACATCTACCACATGGGTCATTCTGCACCCAAAATCCTGCCAACCACCATATCCCTGAAAAGGGAGTCAAGGAGTTGATGGGAAGCGGAGTGCTTTGAGGCATGTTAAAATGTATGAAGAGCTATACCCGTCCTGCACTATATTACAATGGTTCATTGTAGGTGGAAATTGATTTTTGATACTCGCATCTGGGCAGGTATTTCTGCTTCGTATTTTTAACCAGCTGACGCCTTTCATGGGTTTTGGGACAGATGTGAATTCACTAGGAGTAGGGGTGAATTATTCTTGAAGGACTCCTAACTCGGGGCCTGATTTAGAGTTTACCGGATGGGATTTTCTGTCACAAATGTGTTACACGTGCATTATATCTGCTGGCACTTGCAATATGGTGTACAGGATATCTTGCATTATATCTGCTGGCACTTGCAATATGGTGTACAGGATATCTTGCATTATATCTGCTGGCACTTGCAATATGGTGTACAGGATATCTTGCATTATATCGGATGGCACTTGCAATACGGCGTACAGGATATCTGTCACGTTTGTGACAGAGTAACCCGTCTGCTGCACTCTCAATCAAACCCTTACTCCTGAACTGCATGAATAAAACAGGTATACTACTGCCTCACATTTGAATTTCAGGAATAACCCATGGCACTTGAAGAGTAGGTGACAACAAAACCTTTGTGAATCGGCCCTCCTGTTTGGATACGTCACGCTTATCTTCCTTTGTAGTGTTGGTATATCTTAACGCTGTTAACTTCAAAAAATGCAAATAGAAAATATATGAAGGGGATAATAGCTTCTACCCATTTAACGAACACGCCCATCGCTGTAGAAAAACATTTTTTTTTTTACCATCTACATTTAATAGCTGCGCATAAGGACGTGCACTAAATATTGACATGGAAAACAATTGGTAAAATCTCAAGACTATGTGTTGCAGCGTGCTCTTGCACCTCGTGCTGTAATTACACCCTTGAAACGCACTGCAATGACACGCGGCGGCACTCTGCGCCCAGAATTACTGTAACAATAGTCGGGCTACGTTACAGCACGCGCTCCGCCAGCGGCAGACGCTACTCACACCGGCGACGGCAGAGACCGGTGACGCAGTCAGACCCTGCTGACGCAACACGTCCGCAGCCCTAATTATACTGCGCGTGTGGGGACCGACTTATTGCAACACACCACTGCGCACAGAGAGTTGCCCAATCTGCAGGCGTGTAATTAAACCGTTTTGTGGCTGCTGTGCGCACGGAGCAAATTCCAGTTGTAACTTGTGCCGGTCTGAGGGATCCGACAGAACTGCTCGTACTAAAACAAGCGCACTGGGTTTCTGGAGTCAAAGACCACACGAGGTCTGAAACTACGAGCAAGATATGTCTTCCAGAGACCGGCCTTGAATTCTAAGGGAGGCAGAGTATAACGAGGCGGAGCTGTGGATCAGAACAGAAAACAAGTACACAGGAGTCTAGGCCTAAAAAATAGAAACGTGATTGGCTTCATGGTTTCAAACCATGCGGCTCACTCACAATTACAGTGTAGTGAACACAGAGCATTCTTACACTTTACGGTTTACGAGGCAAAACCTGCCCTGGTGTACTGCCTGCAGGGTGGCTCAGTAGTAAGTTGAATGCTCATTGACCACCTGTTGTTCTCGAGAAAAAATAAATAAAATATATATATATATATATATATATACACACACACACACACACACACACACACACACACACACACACACACACAAACAAAAATATTCCATTATGCTGAACATTTCTAAAAATATGCCCACACGGGTGCATTAACAAGTGATGTTTAGTTGAGCAACCTGCAATTATTTTCCGCTGCATGTGCCATTTTACGTACCAGCCCGAACTGCAGCCCCAGCCTTTGTTCTAGCATGTAACGGTACCCTTACTGTACATTTTTTCAACATTTTTAAATGTTCACATAAAGCAGTTTTAAGGCAGCTTTATCACAAGCCGAACTGCTGACACTTAGCTTTAGGAGTATTGCCAAAAAAGAAGCAAAGCGGGCCCTTCAAGGTCTTTAACAGAGGCCAATTTACTAAAGGGTTTGGGGGGCGCAATTTCTACCCAGGGCAAACACCTGTGAGCGCTTTACTGTGACTAGCTGGCCCATTACCTCGGCATATAACCAGGGTAATATTCGCACATAACATTTTTACAATACCATCTGAAGGCAGGAAATCCTTGACCAGATCAAGCCTCCTCACGCGGGTGCAATTATGGCACCTTTTTACGTTTGGTATTTGTCTACGCTGTGAATAGCAACTTTTTCCATTCTTTAAGTGCACATTTAGCGAACATGTCACTTCTGAGGCACAATTTCAACCATTAGCTTCCTTTCTGAAAGAATGTGGTTTGAGTGGGTGTATGTGAAGCAAAGCGGACAGACATGGCGGGATTTTCTAGTGAGTTCTATACTGAGCTCGGGCCTAAAGAAATAATTTATTTTCCAAAGTTCTTTCTATTACATACCATTTTAGAAATCTCTTGCTTTGGCAGGTCTACACTATTGTTATCAATTAAACGTCAGGAATTAGAAAAAGGATGTTCAAATGCGGGTAGCTTCACTATGCATAATCTGTTAATTGGCTATCTTAGTTACGAACAAACATGTATAGTTTGCTTTTCCACTTAATCTATCTACCCAGCATCTAGGTAGTGGAAAGCAGAGGCATTACAACAGGTAAAATTGCGAAGTGATTTAAACTTTATTGCAGCCATGTGAGGTAATCTGCAAGTCATGAATTCGATAGGCAGCAGCAAGAGCAACTCAACCTTACATCCTCCTAAAGTCTGTAAATTGACTACTATTAAGTTGGGTAATAGTAATACTAATTTCTAGGGCTTAGAAGAGGTGCAGCACGAAGTACTATATTAAAAGAACTCTGTATTTTTGCTTCTCTTGACAAAGACGAGAGCATTATTCGTGAGTAGCTAGAGAAGCAGTAGCCCCAGAGTACCGTGCTTTGCACCCCCTGTAGTTTAATCAGTGTGGCTGCTGATCTTTTGTGGTAGCTCTCACACCTGGTTATGTGTGCTTCTTACGAGGTCACTGCCCGGCATCGGCCTTCATTTTTCAAAAAGGAATGGAAAAAAGTATATTGACCAGTCACTAGGGTTAAAGGGCAAGCTATGCCACTTCAGATGTTGCCATCAGTCGCCAAAGCATACTACTACGAAACAATCCCAAGGAGGGGCGTGTGCTAGTTTCCATATGGAGCGTTAGTGTAGATTCTTCATGGGCAATTTTGCATATGCCTTTTTTAGGCACTGCTCGACTTAAATGTTGTTTAATGTATTGTAGTGGATGTGATCTTCACTACAGTCAAGTGACATGCAGTTTCTTTATTTTTTAACAATTCTTTGATTATAGGACTATTGAAAATATTATGGTGCATCATTAAGGGTATGCATAATGCTGCATATGCATAGCATGTACAACTTGAAACCAAAAGCACATATATATTGCCTAGTGCAGGGCTGCATTGGAACTTTAAATGGGCCCAAACACCACAAAAAATAAAGGTGGCCCTAGTACTAAACAGTATCTCTCCTGACAAATAAAAAAAAGGCCCACATTTGCAAATCAGGGCAGTTTTGTTCTTGTAAAGACATGCTGTATAAATACACGCGTGCTGTATTACATGCATTTGTGCTTGTTGCAGTCAATGTTTGTGGCGATATCAGTGATAAACTGCCCACCAGATTATAAAACAAGCCCGCAAACAGGCCCAAAAAAATACGGGATCACACACTGCCCTGCCAGACTAGCCCTTCTGACACTGCAAGACTGCCCTGAAGGCCAGTCAGACTTTGGCCTAGTGTCCAACCAGACATACACCTTAATATGCTAATAATACACCGGCTGGTCCAAGTAAATAACCCTTCTGATATTTCCTCAAATGTGGTCATCTGATTGTGCATTCCATATATAATTATCTCATATGACACAATCTTAAACAAGTCTTGTAGCCTAGAATCTTAACTTGGCACTTCTGTTGACCTTGATCTCAATATCAATATTTTTTCTACGGTCGTAGATGTTGAGAACCATCGTTCATGTTTGTGTGTGATTTCCGGGGTGTTTAATGTATCATGTAGAAGATCCTGCCTAGTGAAGCAAGACCTTCTAATTGCTTTTTCATTCCGTCTTAATAGTGTGTCCAGTAGTGATCAAGCACATGACACTTGCACAGCAGATACACAATGCTCACAATAAGGCTGATCACACCTCCAGTACTCAGCTTCACCATCTGTAGCCTAAACTGGGATTATTGCTATTGGTGCAAAAGTTTAAAGTACCCAAGTTTCAGCCTGGCTTCCCACAGAATCCCATTTCTCCATTCTTCATCTGAAAACGTAACCATCAATTAATGTTCGCACCAATGTCTGAGGTTTTCAGTAGTAAGGGGTGAAAAGCAATGATCAGCAATAACTCGTAAGAGCCCCAACACAGCCCATTTATATATCTCCCAAGTGTGCAAGTACCTGGGAACTGCACACTGGACCTGAGTTGTAGGAGTCAGGCCAAACAGTTTATCCAAGCATTATGTTTCTTACTGATATCGTCAGAACTGAGAGTGTGACGGATCAAATTCAAGCTGAAGATGAGCTAATGACTTAAAAGTCTACCAGGCAGCAAACCAGCAAGTACGCTTTATCCTTTCAGATCATCAAGGACACCCTTGACGCTTCAACAAACAGGTCACTGTCATAAAGGCACACCTTTGCCCAACCCACACTTAATCTCATGTGAGCTCTGTGCTAAGCACATAATAAAGAACGGATGCTAGGGTTTAAGTGTTCTTTAATACTGGGGACCTTAACACAGAAGGGGTTTAGCCATCTCTTGGAGTGGAGAATGGCCTTTTCACATGAACTCAGCTTGGGATTTCAGCACACAAGGATAACATGTACTTCATGCTGATGTGCAAAGCAGTATGTCACCAATTCCACACATGCATAAATGTTCGAGGCCTTCAACCGAGTTCTAGCGCTAATCCATATGAAAATTTTAATCTTCTAGAGATCTAAGCTCACCTGTTGGGACCTTCAGGAGTATCATTGCATATATGGAATTGAAACTGGGTCCTACATTCATTTTAGTAACTTTCACTCTCCCTCATCATAATACAAATTGGATTTTGGACCACACAAGCCAATAGACCATTGTTACAGAGTGGAGACAAATTATGTCTCATTATGTTTCCCAAATCTCTATTAACCAACTTTAGATGTCATTTCCTCCAACTGTAGAGAGCATCCCCTAGAGCTGCCTCAGTGATACGTCTCATCATTGGTAGAGCCTCACATTTACACCAGTTTATTCTGTAACCTGACAATTGGGAGAAGGATGAGATCGGAGATGTAAATTCTGGGTGGATGTGCTAGGCTCAGATAAAGTTACTAGGACATGATTCGCCTAGATTATAATGTTCTGCTCTCCCTCTACTGTGTCATTCCCTCTTATTGTCTGAGACATATCCGCTGCTGGTGGTTCCAATGCCATGATAAACAATAATAGGGAAAGTGGGCAACTCCGCCTGGTACTTCTCAACACTTTAAAAGAAGTAGACATAAAGCCTCCACAGCTCACTACAGCCGTCGTTTCTCTGTACAACCACTGCACCTTCCCGATGAAGTAAAAACCCAGACAATGTCACTTCAACACACAGAACAATCCATGCAATTAAAAGTTTTTCTTGAGTTAAGAGATTCAGCAATGTTCTCACAGTTATCATCTCGCACCTACCACAGGACATGCAGTTATGTCGTCATATGTGTGGTGGAGGAAAGATTTGGGACAAAACGTCCTTCTGAACAGGGTATAAAGGCCATCAATCTGTTTCCCAGAGCCTTTGCTAGGATCTTCAGGTCTACATTTATAAGGAAATTGACCTAAAGCTGATACACATCAGAATATCCCCATCTTTTTTAGAATCAAAGAGATCTTTTCCCTATTGAGATCTGGCAGTACCCCAAAATTCTCAGGTGCCTCTTTAACAACACTGCACAACAGGATAGCTAGTATCAGATTGTTGATTTTGTGCAACACCATAGTGAAACAGTCTTCCCCAGGGGCCTTTTCGATCAATACGTTGTTGATGTCTTTGCCTCTCTCCTCCTCAGAGATGTCACCATCCAACGTTTGTCTATGTTTATAACGAACCTCAGCAAGCCCAGTTCTAATAGGAAGGCTGTCTCATCCGCTGTAGTATCAGAGTGGTACAATCTAAATAAGAAGTAGGCAGCTGCATCAGTTATCTCAACCGGTTTGTGGATGTGTGTCCCTTAGCATCTTTAACTGCGGAGAACGGAATGCTTAGAATCTACATGTTTATCCTATAATAGAACATTGGAATGCTAGGAGCTCCATTGAAAACAATGAAGTGCTCAGGGCTTCCAATGGCCGGCAGAAGCCCAGAGCTCAAATACTTCAAAGTTGTAGTTCACAGTTGTTGCTGTGAACTAAGGCCTCAGGGAGCCCGAGGAGATTTCCACCCCCTTGGGCTCCGTGAGGCCTTTGTTTTTATTTGTTAGAATATTCTGCCCTCTAGTGGCGAATTGTTGAAATAGCCTTACAGCCCTCCATAATTGGACTATACCGGCAACAAAGTCACGCTCCCTTGTTAACGCTGGAGCGGGTCTTTAATGGCCAGTAAAGGCCGCTACAGCTGGCTATAAGGCTATGTTAGAACACTGGGATATTAAGAAATCCATTGAAAACAATGGAGTAGCTTCAGGATTATAATGGCTGGCAAAAGCCCGAAAACTTCAACATTCCAATGTTTGTGTTAATGTTTCTCCCGTTTTAATTTGGAAAATTTCCCCCACTCAGAGTAGAATATTCTAATAGCCTTATTGCCCTTCTGCTTCAAGCTATACCAGTTGGTAAAGGCCCGTACCCTCATTATAGGCCCTTGCCTGCGGCTCAGGCCTACAACTCAAGTTCAGGGCATTTAACAAGCGGTATAGCCCTCGGCAGCAGGATATAAGGCTATATCAACAGTTTACCAAGCTTTTCACTATAATCTTAATGGGGCGGTTTGTTACATAGCAAACACAAAGAGATGATGGACGGAGCGTTGAAACTTTTCAGACACTCACCCCCAGTCACAGATCTGGGTTGAATCCATCATCGTTCTTTAGCTCACTTCGCCACCCCAGTTCAGACACAGCTATATACAAATGAGTCTTGACCCTGAGCCTCATGGAACAGCCCAGCCCGAACTGCCAGCCAGGTCTTCCCTGGACCGGAAACAAGCATCCTGGGACCGGTTTCAGGCTAACATCAGCCAGGCCGTTTGTTACATAGCAGTGCGTATTCTGCTTTGGAGGTGTGGAGTGTTGAGATCATATTTCACCTTAATCAATGACCTCAGAGTGCCCTATTGCAGTGCATCAGAACATGGAGATGTCAATCTAGCAATTGTAGCCATAAGCTGTAGCTGGAAAGGACTGGCCACTCTCTTGAATATTGCAGCATCTCTCATCAGCTCTTCCCTCAAATATGCTTTTCCTGCTGCCCACAATGCCTGTACCAAAGCAGCCAACTCTCCATTTTCACTCAGAGGTGTAATTAAGAAAGACTGTAGACTTTTCTTGTAGTCAGACATGGTGTAGCGAGACATTTTCATCCACCATATGACTTTTGGGGTGGGGGGGTGGAGGTTTTAGTAAATCAATATCTAGCTTTCTCTTGCTTACGTTGTGATTAGACACACACTTTGTTGTAATCGGGGCATCAATTGTTCTGTGCACAAGTGATGTAGTTGTGAGAACAAATATACAGAGGAGCGTGTCCCATGGGTACAGAAGGTGAATGTGAATTCCTTTCCTACAGGAGGGATGAGCCCCTATGGTTCAACCAGACCACGGTCGGTCATGAAATCTCCCAGAAAATACTTAACCCTACCCTACTTTTAGGTCATCTCCTTCTCCCTGACTGACTAATACTGGTTTAAGAAACTAGTTCCAGCCGCCCCAATGATACTTTGATCTTCCCTATGGCATAAAGGGTCCTAGAGATATCCGAGAAGAAGGCACCCATGTCTACTAGCAGTACAGACAGTCAATCGCAAGTTTTAGGTCTCGTAACACAAATTTGCCAAACATATAATGACCATTCAAGTTTGAAAACGTCCTCGAGCTTCTCACAGGTAGAGATTTGGTAACCAAAATTATAAGGGAAGTATCTGGCATTTACTGACATAAAACACTTTCCTCACCCAATCCCATTTTAATGTCTTACTTTCTCTGGGCAAGAGACGAGTCTCTTGAAGTAATGCTGTGTCCGAATGTTTGGAGCGAAGAAAGGGAAGCACTTTAGTCAGACCAGTAACATTTAGTGAGAGAATCAGGAGAGCCTTGGATTCGGTCATTGTCATGGTCAGGTTCCTGCAGAGTAAAGAATTGTAATGTGTAGAATTCCTTGGTATTGCCATGCCTCCCTGCTCACAGGGAATGTAAATGTTTCGGTTTTACAAGTAGTGGAGAGAAAAGGCCTCGACATTTTCTTCACCGACGAAAAACGAATTGGGCTTCCAACTTGGTTATTATTTTAGGCAAAAACAAACCATTTAGTCTGCAGGAATGCATATATCACGTACGCAGTATTACTAATCACTGAAAGAACCCTATAGTTAAAAAAGTGAACGATGTATTAAGGAAAAAATACGTGTGGAGAACAAAAGCGGCCTTTAAAAATACATATATTGGTATTTCATAAAACCATGGTTAGAACAACTTGTGACACACCCTTGGATAAGAAAATTCTTCGGAGCTTTTTGGTTTGAAAAAATGAAGGTAAATATTCAGTGTATCTCTGGTAAACCCTGCATATATAGCCTATCATAACTACATTTATACAGCATACTCTATCATTCATCTGATCTTTAGATATTCATAATGGGTATTTATTGTTAACCAACTTTTACCAGCATCTAAGAATGGAAGTGTGTACCCACTGGGATTCGAACCTGTGACCTTCGGGTTACATGCAGATCTCTAGAATGGATACCTACATTGTCCGTCTTGGAGTTAAAATGTCTGCATTGAGGCCTCTAGAGGCTTGGACGATGTAAAGGTGGCTGTGAAAAAGGTATATTCCAGCAGAATTGCAGATTGGTATTTTCCTCACGGGGGTATCCAGAATCGTTGTTCAGAAGACTTCTGGTCTTAATACAAGTATGGCATATGGAATACTCCATCACAAACGTGACGGATATCCCGTCCACCGTCCCATAGGATGTAATGGAGTTGTAATACGGCAGACTGGATATCCATCATGTTTCTGACAGAGTAACCCTGTCCGCCAAACTCGTGATCAGGTCCTTAGTTCTCAGCTCGGAGTGGGGCATATAGGATTAAAGTTACAAGGAGTAAAAGTCGTCCTTCGAATGGCATTAGGGTAAATCTTGGAAGTGAGGGTAGTGTACAAAGACAGTTGGCTCATTGGCCCGGTTGGAAGGGGAGAAACAAGAAGTGAGATCTGGTTTCTTAGTGAGCTTTGAGAATGATGGAGTGAAAAACAGATAATTCAGAGGCAGATTATTAAAGGGTCCTGTAGAAGAGCAAGTGAAATCCTTTCAGCGTCTTCTCGGTTTTTGAATTCTCCGGTCTAGCCAGGCTTTGACTCTTGTTGAGAGTTTTACAGAGACTGTCACTTCCTTCAAGTGGTAGTCCAGCTTTAAGCCGCCTGCTCTCTACTAGACTTTCCCTCTATGCTCTGTCTGACATGGGGTCTGCACACTTTTCAAAGGGTGTGCAGCTCACAGCGAGTATAATACAATCAATTTATGGATGAATGGTAGCTGAAGTGCTGCTCCCAATGGCTAAAAAACACACAAAATCCTAAAATGTGTCTGAGGCTCCACTAGACATGGTGTCTCAGATAGCTGTGCTCTCTGGAAGCATAGATTTTAATTCTGTGAGCCAACTATCATAAATCATCATTTCTGCTGCAGCTATTCTCTCTACATATTCTATACAGTAAAATCACATTGCATAGGCCATACATAGATCCTTGTATGCCCATGCAGCAGCTTTTATTAGGAAGAAAATGTGTGCTTACTCCAATTTTAGGTTGGGCATTCGAGACCTCTTGTAAATACTTTAGAGATCAGCCCTAAGACTGGTCTGCTTCCGCTTAGGGACTTTTTTCTGTTCAACTGACTCTATTTAACGGTCTTGATTGAAACATACAGGTAGATGTAAGTAAAATACCTGAATAACTTTCTGCTTGTTCAACTGCCTCTATTGAACGGTATTGTTAGAAAACGACCAGTAGAGGTCAGTAAAATACCACAATTGCTTTCTGCTGAGGGACTTTCTTCTTGAAATTTTTCTGGCAACTGCCTCTATTTAACTTTCTTGATAGAAAACGACCAGCGGAGGTCAGTAAAATACCTGAGTTACTTTAGCATTCTCTAGATTCCAGTCCATAGAAATTGTCTTCTACGAGCACCTGTAGACAATAATATTTTTTCAAATCTTGTATTTTCAGCGATATGACCCCAGAGTTTTGACCATACCATTTCCAGCTGAAAGGCAATATTTCTCTTCATGTGTTCCCATATCTGGCATGTCACGCAGTTTGGTGCTTACTTTCCCTCCATATTAAACAACAGTAGATGTTTCAGCACCCAGGCTAATGTGCTGCATAGCTAAATACATATAAGGCTCCAAAGGGAAAACCGATTGCATTGCAAATTCTTGTTGTACTTTAACACCTTAGCTGCGTGTAAACATTCCTCCCCAGTGCTGCGCTGTCCATTGGAACCAGTGCTGAATGGACGTCCAATGGTCGTGCGCAGCACTGGGGAGGTAGCGCTGCTGACGACCATTGGCCGTCAGCAGCACTTAAGGGGTTAAGATCTCCTTCACCTGCACTTTCTACCTCTCCTAGGTTCCAAAGGTCTAGCACTGTTGGAGAGTCTCCACTACTAGCATCACCTTTTTGCAACTCTCTTCCTCAAGCCCTTCACTCCATCACTTACTTCTCTTTCAGTGTTCCGTTGTGCGCTAAATACATATTTTTCACTGTGCATGGTAATTTAGTGAATAAGTGGGTGATTTGCTGCTTCTCCCTAGCACCATGAAACCACTTCTAAGAAGCAGAATATAACATATTATAATGCACAAGATCACTCAATTTACGCAAAAAACTCGATTAATCCAGCTTCATTTACAATAAAAGAAACATAACCTCTTCCCGCTTTTACTCTTCTTCTAAAAAAATGTAAGCAAAGGTTTGGGAAGATATGGAGAAAATGCAACACAAAACAGCAATGAGATTGGATTTTAAAACGAGTTACTCAGATTTCGCAAGGTGAATACTGTGCGGAATACTTCTATAATTAATGTGGGCTCTAAATTGCTCACATCATGGGCAATTAGATTAGCAATCTTCGTGTGGCTTTTAAATTGCCTATAATTTAACTAAATGAGAAAGCAAGTATTGTGTGGATAGCAGTATCTCAAACTAATGGTGTCAGAGTGTATGTCTTAGCTTGCATTCTTATGTGCTTGTGGGTGTGATTTTTTTCTTAACTAACATTAAAAAATGTAAGCATGGAATCATTTCAAATTTAAAGCAATTATTTTTGGTGCGGACTAAAACAGTTGTTGTCATATGGGACTCTTCAAAACATTGCAAACTTAAGATTACCTTTAAAGGGGGCAACTGGTGAAAGATGTTGTAATGCATCTCAAAAACCAAGCAGACATCTTCAAACAGAGGAACATTCCCGAATTGATGTTCCTGGCAATTGTTAGAAATATAAATAGCCCCTTTTTTTATCCAAACTGACTTTGTAATTGCATGGAGACTCTTGATAAAAAACAAATACGTACCGGCAAACAGTAGAATATGAAACAAAGAGCATTTCAAATCAGTGGCGGCTCCTCCGCTAGGCGGAGGAGCGTCGACTCACTGCCAGGAGCAGCAAAGAAAGGAAAAAATAAAATATAATAACGGAATGTTACTATAATTTTATCTTTTCCTCCTGCTGCGGCAGTGTTTGAGGGGGCGGCGTGGAGCTGCAGGGGAGGAGAGGTAGACACTCCTATGCGCAATGACGGTTTGGTCATGCGCACTCCCCTGTCCTCCATGCAGGCTGCATTACAGCCTGCTTGGAGAACATGCTCACCCCTATAGCCCCGGGCTGAGCGCCGTGTCACGGTGCTCAGACCAATCACAACGCTCCATTGGAGATTGTGATTGGCTTAGGGCTGGGAGCCTGGCTGCCTGCTTCCTGTTCCGACCAGGAGACACAGGCAAATAGGAGAGAAGACGCTGGACCTGGGGGCGGCAAGGTGAGTTATTTAAATCAGCCTGTGAACCCCCACTCCCCCCGCACCCATCACCCCACCCAATCAATCATAACACTTGTATAGCGCGCTACTCACCCGGAAGGGTCTCAAGGCGCTTGGGGGGGGGGGGGGGGGGGGCTACTGCTCGAACAGCCAGGTCTTGAGTTGTCTCCTGAAGGCGAGGTGGTCCTGGGTCAGCTGAAGGTGGATGGGGAGGGAGTTCCATGTCTTGGCCGCCAGGTAGGAGAAGGATCTGCCTCCGGCGGTGGCTCTTCGGATGCGAGGCTAGTGGATCGTAGCTGGCGGGTGGGCGCGTGGAAGGTCAGGCGGTCGTTGAGGTACTTGGGGCCCAGGTTGTGGAGAGACTTGTGTGCGTGGGTGAGGAGCCTGAACGTGATTCTCTTGTTGACGGGGAGCCAGTGCAGGTTCCTCAGGTGGCTGGAGATGTGGCTGCGTCGAGGGATGTCTAGGACGAGTCGGGCGGAGGCGTTCTGGATGCGTTATAGTCTTTTCTGCAGCTTGGCTGTAGTTCCGGCGTAGAGGGTGTTTCCGTAGTCCAGCCGGCTGGTGACGAGGGCCTGGGTGACAGTCTTCCTGGTTTCGATTGGGATCCATCGGAAGATCTTGCGGAGCATGGGTTTGAAAGCATGAAGAGGAGACGGCGTTGACTTGTCCCATGAACCGTGACGGTAGCCTTTGTTTCAGATACACAGACCATTAAAAATGGCGATGGAGATAGTCCATTTGTCTTGATGAGCAACACTTATGCCCTGGTTATTTAATGACACCATTAAGAGCCTCATTTCATATTTCCCTTTATTTGTTGTGGTAATACCGCACCCAGTAAATATAGATAATGCAGTGTGGTTTTGATGCATCATTCTCAGTTCATCGCCTTGAAATGGGGAATTACACAGTAACACCAAGGGTTTAGTCCAGTTCTGAGGTGCACAAATTCAGAATGTGTGGGTTTTTGCCAGCACAAATCCATTCACTTTTATCTGATAAAAACCTTACAGGGAACGACCTGTGGGCATAGTAATTACCTTAAATCTAAAAAAGAAATCTCAATTTGGGCACAAACTCTTGCTAGAAACAGACTCTGGATTACGCAAATAGGTGAACGTAAATCCCGAGACTTGTTTTTCATTTTTGCACCAGTCAGTCATTGATTTAATGAAAATACTGCCTTCCAACATAGACATATTCCAGTACTAAGTAATATTGCACAACCAACTTGGTCAAAGCTGTTCCGGAGTCATAAAAGCATCATGCCTGCAAAACTGATTTCAGCTTCACAAGACTGGTTCCAAGGCTGATCTTTCAAGGTACAAACTATGCCCTATATGCCAGATTGCCCTTAGCAACCACACAGTGGCCCAATTTACAAATGTGGTGTAGGAGGTAAAAGGCGCCTAATGGCCAATCAGTACAGTTAAATTAAAGAAGCACGCAGCCCTAGGCCTCCTATTATTTTTGGTTAAGAGCAACCAAACTTTTATATTGATGCCTCTATCTGTGCCCTTCTTGTGTTCTCTCGGCGTAGTTCCATTCTACCAATTCCTTTAGTTATACTTTTGATCCTCACAAAATATGTTCTACAGTGTTTTTACGTTAGGAGACGGGATTGCATTGATTTTGCTTCAACACATCTTTAATATAAGCACTACAAGTTTTCATTTCTGTATAACTAATTAAGAGATTTTTTGAATGCACTACAGAGCTACAAAGCAAACAGAATAGCCCTGAGCAGCAGAAGCCTCACTATTTTAGATTAACTTTCTCCCAGGTGTATCGGAGTAAGGGTCTACTGACAGTGCATAAAGTTAGCCTTCAGATCCATCCGCTGGGGCCACAAAGTGCCAAGGATGATGAATACCAAGGATGCCTAGTTTCAATTCCTTATATGGTCTCTTTCTGCCACCAACCTGAACTTCCTGTTTCTTAGTTTCACTCTTGATGGTGAGTTATCATCCCTGCTTCTTGCCTTGTCACTGTTTTCCCACCTTTCCCTTCTTTCTTGTTCCCTTTTCTGCCTTTCTCTCTCTTGCTTGGGATCAAACCTGATGATGTACAGTAAGTCCAGGCTCCAACAAGTATTGGCAAAGCCAACAGGTCTCGCTTTGTCAGTGCCAATGCCAGATGCTTTAATAATGCACCAATACTGGCAAAGCCAATACTGGCAATCGGCCATGCTAACAGCATAGAAAACAATTCAAAAACATAGTTTTCTTTATTTCCAAGATGGCTGAAGCTTGTTTTCTTTACTTTCCAAACAGATGCTGCTTCAAGTCACACTAAGCTGGGCCATCTCGAAAATAATCCAAAATCGTTTTCTAAATGCTTCCACTACTTTTAGCATGAACAGTCAATGTTTTGTCAATGCACTATAAAAACATTTGCCATTGGCAAAATCAATGTCAGCAGTCACCACTGGGAGGGTATTGGGGGGACATAGAATGGCAAGGGATCCAAGCATGAGAGGATGGGGAGCAACAGAGGGGTATGGGGTGGGAGGAGCAGCTAAAAGCTGGCGACAAGTGGCAGCAATGAGCGAGAAGGGGTTGAGGAGCAACAGAAAGTCGGGGAGCAACGGACCTGAGGAAAAAAGCCAAGTGGGACAGAGAGGCAGGTGGGAGAAAAGGTCGAGCTGGCGGATGGGAGAGTAACAGGGAGAGCACAGGGTCATAGGTGTGAAGCAGGCGCGCAACACCCATTGGAATCAGAGGGCTCGCTGCATAGAGGGAGTTTTGACTATTTTAGTGACTGGCTCAGGAATACGTTTTGGACTTTGGGAGAAATTAAGGTAAAGTGGGAGGAAACAACTTAACTTTGAATATTCACGAGTGAGTGTAAAAACAACAATAAAATCATGTGACTCGAAAAACCAAAGGTGGCTGTAGCCGTGTATTCCCATAGGAAGTGTTACATTATGCAATCTAGGATAACCTTCACCTCTAGGTTACATTAAAGCAGAACATTATGTTTACATAACAGGATACATAATCAGTATATATAGGCAGTTAAAAATCACTTAACAAGGAAGGTGTAAAACTCAACACCACACATCAAAATAACCTAAAACCTTTGTAAAGAAAAAGAAAACTATGTGAGGTTAATATGTGATCATGGACGCACCCCTCCCCAGCTACTTTATGCAGTTGTGTTGGTACCAGTTGCACCCTAGGTGAGATACAGTGTTCTCGAGTTTCCAAATAATGCCGGGGAACTCATCAAGATCAAGCTTTTACCTTGCATTCTGGCACCTGTAGTCCTCAACCTTTAGTAAAATGATGTGCATTTCTAAAGTGCACGTTCAGCCCTCGGTTTTATGAAGGTCAACTGAAGGAGTTTATTATCAACCACCTCAATAGTACTTATTTTACAGCCCCCTAGAAGACAAGAGGCAGGGTAAACCCACCCTGATTTAACCATGTGAACATGGGGGTCAAATACAGGCCCCAGGAATGGATGCATAAGCCCACTGAGCCTTCTTATAGTAGGACTAAAATGACCAGCATGCCAAGAGAATAAGTCAGAAGCACCAGAGGGAGTGAGATGGAAACTACATGCACTCTTCTGCAGTTCCAAGCCAATAAATAAAAAAGTAGTTCCCTAAAAGTGAGTAGTGGAAGGATAGAAGCCAGTCAATTAGAGAAATTGTAAAGAGGGTACTCTCCAGAAACACAAGATACACAAGCTGGGACAACCAATGCCATCGAATAAGAAGCAAGCAAATGGGTGGCAATAAACTACACCAATTGCAAACAATGGGCACGTTTACACGCTTGGTAAGCCCGCAAAAAGTATTTTACTGATAGGCTCAACCAAAGAACCTGGATACAGCGAACTAATCGCAGCAGAGCGTCTGACCAACAAAGCACCAAGAGAAGCACAATGCTGGGCAACGGTTATCAACGGCTTTTATTCACACAATTAGACCAGACAAATGGCAGTTGAAATGGAAACACACACAGCCCTGACAAGTGTTCCAGGTCTATGTGTGATGCGCTTCTTCATTCCAGGTTTTATTCTTTGAATTCTGGGACTTACAGTCTTGTTTATTTCATTGCAAAACGAGACTACATGTCCCAGAATTCAACTAAAAATCTGGAATAGAGCAAAAGAAAGCGCATGGGCAACTTGGCAGCTGTGCATCCTTTATCACTGCGGTTTAAGCAGGCCCTACCGTTGACCTATGGCGGCCGGCGCTTGATCTGTTCATTCCCCTAGGGTCGTCTTGAAGAAGGAAGACCACCTACCTAGTCGGGGATGTTAAACTGCGTTTAGAAGTCTCTTCTCTTCCCGTTGAGGGCATTGGCTAGATAACTGTATATTTGGCTAGGCTCTGTAAATTACATATTTGGATGGCGGGCGTGTGTTCCAGTGGGTGAAGGGAATGTGGCTGCATACACTGAGCGGCGCTGGTTCTATAGCGCGCTTGGCACGGGCCGCGCCCTTATTTATTGGGGAAAGCAAACCTCTGTGTTTAAAAAGCGTCCGTGTCAATAGCTACCGGGCCTCGCAAGCACCCTCCGCCTGGCGCCTGTGAACAGGCCTCTGTGCAGGGGCATAGTGGCTCGGGTCAGCGCGAGCTGCGTGGGCCGACAGACGGCCACAGACCGGCGGAAACTACCGGCCCAGGCCGCCCTGCACGATAGACTTTCTTTTATCTGTCTGAGAAGACACCCTGTGGGCAGACACCGTCCACACACCGTGCCAGCCGCGGACTGCCATCTTGTGTTTGGAATCATGTCCTACCTAGTACTGGGAATAAAAAAATATACTCCGGGAGACCACACTGTGGAGCTCAGACAGGGGCGAAGTTATGATAGGTAGCGTCACGAGGAGCAGAGCCAATGACAGTGGCCAAAAGCTCAGCCTGCAGGTATCCATTATTTTAACAAACGTTGTCCCCACAAAAAGTCCGAAGAAGAAAGAACGTGTTAGTTAAGCTCGTTTGCTTAATTGTTCACTAACCGACTGTAATTTGGGGTAGTTTAAGGAGTTAACGCACGTGCTGCGGAGACCTGTGTGTTACCCAGTGTCTACACCAGCATAGGTGGTTAATGCACCGACTGGAGAAATGTATGGGACTGCAATCTGCGTTCATACGGAGGAAGCACCATAAAATAGAATAGAGGGTTAGTGTGACTTCTGCACATGCTTAGGAGTGACGCAAGGCTCCTGATGTGTATTTTATGTTAAGGGAACTCTGGCGTGGTGCGTTTGTGGTGATCCGGGTGTAACCTGGCGCGGGCACAGTTCTAATATTGTAGATTAGTAGCGAGTTCTGCACGCCCTGTAAACTGTGGTATCTAACCTATGAGGCATACCATTGAATCCAAGAACATTATACCTTACTCTGTCGTTATTTAGTCAAGGGTTGATAAAAGGCTCCACTGAGTAATAATAAACATGTATGAAGCAAGAACAGATCTGGTTGTGCTGTGTCCTATGTAAGTGGTCAGTGGAATTCATACAGACATATCTGACATTCCTGTACAGCACACATAGCCAGCCCCACATATGGCACAGCCACACACAGCTTATACATGTTTTTTAGCACCGTATGAAGCGACTGACAAGTTAACCTTTATTCCCCGTGGTGTGTTTTTTTTAGCGGACATGAAGGTGTACATCGTTTTGGGGCCCATATGTCACTCGACGGTTGTTTCCAGCGTGGTCACAGCTCGAACACGTGACGTCTGGTTGCCCCTGGAGCCACGCGTTAGTAACCTCTGACGTCACTCGCTGCACTCCGCTAATGTCTACTGAGGGCTGCTTACCTCTCTGCAGGTCACGCCATCTCCGCAGCAGGCGCCTCGTTCTCGGAGCTATGGTTCGCATACATGAAAGCCATGTACCCACGTTAACAAAAACATTCAATAAAATGTGGGTTCGCGTTCTATTCACGATTTGGCACTGAACAGAAAAAGGTGGATATGTGGAAGCACAGTGCCTGTCAGTGGACCAAAAAAACAGATGTTTACAATACTTTGCGATCCCAATACCGGACTCGTCTTCAGACCAGTGGCCTCATGTGCCAGTTGCAATTGTAATTCTATGCAAATGCGTGTGAAGGAGGGCCACAGTGGTCCAAATATTAAACAGGCGAAAGTTTTTTTTTTAAAGTGCTCTCAGTTGAGCGGGGGCGTTGTGCGTTTGGGGGCGATGAAGTGAAGGATGCGAGGAAGTGCATGCAGGAGAAACTGAACATCGGATGCTGGAGAGGAAAGCGATGAGATGAGAAAGATGCAGAGAGTAGTTTAAGGAAGCTGTAGGGAGAACAACGGCTTAAGTGTCTAACGTAGACTGCAGAGGAAAGTAGTGTGAAGTTGAGAACAGAAATCACTAAGACCCTCTGAATATCACTACCTTAGTAATGCTTAATTCTCAGTTTCATATTTTTAGAATTAACTATTTTTCAATATCATCTACATCATTAACGTTACTCATTTATCTTAAACAGCTGCCAAACACTGCAAAGCCGATAGTCCTGCCCTGTTGTAAGTGTACGTCAGTTGTGTGGGGTGTCTGGATGCAATACCAGAAAGCTCAGAGAGGCACCAAACAAACACCAGTTGAGCTCTGGGAAGCGCAAACGTTTAGTTGACATGTTTAAGCCATGCCCCAAATTACAAAATACAAATCTAGCGGTCACATGGTACATATTGACTGTGTGATTTGAGAATTGTTTTGCGAATCATCCTGTCCAGCCACCCTGTTCTGTTTTTTCCAAATTACATGGGCCACGCTTCTGGGAAAGATTCCTAGACAAATTTAAACTCGGCCTGCTGGATGTGATGTGCTTTTTTCTTGCCACACTGCTGTTTGTGGTACAAAAGGGGTGGTGATGGATGGAGCACCTGAATCAATCAAACACTCACACCCAGTCAACAGATCAGGGTTTAATCCATCACCACTCTTTAGCCCACTCTGCCACCCCAGTTCAGACATGGCCATATGCAAATCAGACTGACCCTGTGCCTCATGGGAACAGTCCAGCCCGAACTGCCAAGCCATGCCTTCCTTGGACCGGAAACAAGCTTCCGAGGACTGGTTTCCTGCCACTGTGTGTGCAATGGCTGCTGCATGTGCAATCGATCAGACGAAAAATGTAGGGCTGCAGCCCTAATGGCCAGAGGAACAGAGCTAGACTTGAACCTATAGTACAACCAGTACCAGGTAAAGCCTGGCCTTCACAACGACAATCGCGCATTCCGTTTGCAAATCTGATCTGTTGCGACAGATGCCACCGCGTTAGCGTATAGTCTGCACAGCACATCAGATCCAGAGACTGTGGAGGAAAATCAAATGTGTTATTCAAATTTAGAAAACAAGGTCTCAGTGCATGCCCCCCCCTACTCTGTGGAACAACACCCTTCCAAATCAGAACACCTGCCTTTGTGCTGGAATTCAGGAAAACACTCAAAACCCACCTTTTCTAAACAGCACTTTTGTCAATGCCCCTAAGATGCCAAATTCACACAAAATGCAGAAATCTACAGTGCACGTGTTTCTACCCAAAATTAAAAAATGATTCCATATTTCTTATATTTCATAAAGCCCAGAGGAGTGTATCAAGCATGACAGAGATTTAAATCAACAGAGGAAAGCAAGTATTCAGCAGGAATAAATATGGCAGAAATGGAAATTAGCACAGTTTACGTACTCTTCTTTTTTGGCTATGTGGAAATATTTTATCACACAGAAAATTCTTCTCCTATGCTTCGAGAAAATATGGGCATGCCCGAGGCACTTCCCACAGAAGAATAACACAGTCTCCTGAAGGAAAAGCCCCCACCATTCAGGCCCCCTCTATAATATTTGTGAAAAATAGGAGTCTCAGGTGCCCCTCACCACATTCTGCAAGATACCCCATTAAGGTATGTTATGCCACTGACTTCTACACCCTGTTTTCACAATTTAGGGTGAGAGCTCACTTCAAGTCATTACGGACACTTTATCTTTTCCAAAACATTTCACCTCCAAATCATTGTTTTCAGGCGGTTCAGTCTGATTAGTTCAATGGAAGCAATACAAGACTACATCATCCAGAACGCTTTAGGTGATCACACAAAAGTTCAGGACTGGAAACAGTGTCCTTTGTGACCTGGAAGGAGGTGCTCAATATAGCACAATTACTTCCACCTTTGTACAACTAAACTCGAGTGTGCAAGTTGCTGGAAAGGCGTCTAAATATCTACAAGGCTGCTACTTTGTGTCATTGCTCCAGCATTCCCAGTGCCAAAACCCACCTGCTTCTCCACTGGCAACAAACGTTTTCTCTTCCATTGACTACTGTTATTCAGGGATAGTCGACACACTTCTCAGATCCACATATTTTCCGAAGGGAGCACATGTTCTGCAATTCCAAATTCTGTTATTCTGTGGTGTTACTGGGTGTAGGGGGGCAGGTGTGGCCAGTGATCCGTCTTTAATATACCCGCCCGTGCCCTATCACAGGATGACATACGCAGCCGGCAAAAACAAACACTGCCTTCCCAGTCTGGGAACAGCAATGCTGCTCCTGTCGAGATCCCATGTTTTTTTCCAGAATGTTGTGTTTCAGAAGTGGTCTCATTCAATGTATTAGCATGTATGGTGCTTACTGTGAAGAGTCACTTCTATGTATCTGTGCGAGTTGTTGGTGGGTGTTTATAAAAGGCCGCGATTGAGAGCTGTGGATTTCAGGCTGAAGGCTATGCTAATTTCTCATAGCGCCCATCAGTGGGTCATAAATGGATTCAGAATACATGCTCATCCAATCCTTGGCCTCTCTGCAGAGTGCACAGAGCAATATCCTGGTTGGCCTACTCTAATTGTGGTTCTCTACAAAGTATGTGAAGGCTCTACACAGCTGCTGAAATACGGATGGGACGAAAGATGAAGAAAATACAGTGCTTACAAGTGAGTGGTTATTTTGCACGGGGGAGGTGAACCGAAGGAGAGATACAAGAAAGTTATGTACAACAAATAAAAAAAAGAGTGAAAAGATGGTGTTGAAGAAATTGATGCAGATGGTGGGTTTCATACAGATATTAGGAGAAAGAGGGCGCAAGTGCCTAACTGAGACTACATAAGAAAGTGGTGTGAAGAGGAGAACAAGTGATCGAGACCCTCAGAAAACTACTATACCCTTCCTGTACAAGTGCACCCTCTTCAGATTGCACCAGGTGTCCCCGCCAGTTTTATTCGTGGGCTCACGTGTGTCCCACCCCTAAAAAATACTTCTGGAGAGGCCAGTGACTGTTGGGCTGGCTTGAAAGGGATAGTGTGTAGGCCCGTTTTTCTTTGGGTCTCGTCACGGCCCGCAGGACAAAAAAAAACTAGCCCACACACTGCCCCTTTCAAGCTGCCCACCTTGCAGTGCCAGACAGGCCTGTATAACACTGATGCTTAAATAAATAAAAGTATCAGCCCCAACAGAAGCACCATGGTCTATAAAGCCACCAATGACGTGCCGTGATGCCTTTTGCAAGAGTAGAAATAGTTTATTTAAAAAAATTAATTTTCTATGCCAGCGTTTACGCACAACAGGGACATGTAGTGCCATATTTTGAGAGGATGTGGATCAGTGAAGCAAGGCCTCACGCGAAATATCAAACAGAGAGAACGTGACCAGTTATAGCATCTGCATGTGTTTGAAGCTGCCACAACCGGAAGCTTGAGTGCCACCATGCGCCATGCCCCAGACGGAAGCACGCGGAGCACGGAGAGATTGCTTCCGGATGGCCATGTCAAAGGAAAGCTCCTGTAAGCACGAGCCACTCTAAATGTTTAAAAGACCCGATACCTAATTGCGGCCGTAGGGCCGCAGCAGATCAAAAGGGACCGGTGCCCACGTCAGGGGGCGCGCCGGGATTCTTTGCACGTGTGCTGGTGTGTGGCCAGCTGCAAGTCTGCAGCCCTTCCACTCGCCTCGACGCCCCTCTCTTCAGATTGTTGTCTGCCACTGCCTCTGAGAAAATAAACCTCTGCAGACGCGGAATGGGAGTTACGCATTGACAGGAACGAAATGTGATTAGCCCTGACAGCCTTTAAACGTGTAATCAAAGGCAGGGCTCCCGCGCTCCGCGGCGGCCATCTTCATGGTGAAGCGGGGAAATATGTCAGCGTGTAAGTGGCTGCTAAAACCTCTGCCGTTTCATGCCTCACACTCCAGGTATAACAATGCTTCAGAACCAATTAATCTCAGAGAGCGGAGGACGGGCAATAATTGTGTAACTGGCTCCATCTGCCCCAGGAAAACAACCGAGGCAGCGTGTCCCAGCAGAACTCAAGATGGAAAAGTAGAGGGCCGGACTGACAGCAAGGCTGTCAGAAAACGGCAGGTTATATTACCGATGTCTAAACCTATTGCTCTGGAGCTGTCAGCAAATCAACAGGCCTTGGCTTTCAAACTGCTGCCAAGAGGGCTCAAATTTGGGGAGCTGGTTTTGGGGGACCCGCGCAGTGCGCCTGCACAGTGGCTACCATCAGCTGTTTCCGTGTAAGGCCCAGACTCCGTTGTAGAGCACACAGCAACCTACACCTGCAGCTGTTGTGATTTTTTTGGACTAATTTCTGCTTAGGTTTTGCCTAGAAGACCACCAGAGGGTAAGAGGACAAGATAACCAGTAGTCACAATGTAAACCAGGCCGGCTTTAGATCTAGTGGTGCCCGGTGCAAGCATGTTTGTTGGCGCCCCCCAATGACCTTCGTCTCCATATTTCTCTGCTTTACCGCACTTTAAGAGTGCCCCTCAAGTCTCCATAACCACCGCGTAGCTAGGGGGGGCGGGGGGGCGGTCCGCCCCAGGCGGCACCTTTTTCGAGGCGGCACCATTTCCTGAGGCGGGCCGGCCGGCATTCACTTTGATAATAAACACGGCCGGCCGTTACAAGTGAGTTAGCACAGAGTAGACAATTTCTAGGGATTGCAGAATATATATGGAACAAATACTATAACAAATTGTATCGGTTAACATCACACACACACAAATAATCATTCTGAAGTGAACCCGACCGTTGTTGGGCGCGTTCCCCCCCCCTCCCCCCCCTCGGCCCCCGCCTCGCTCACACCAGTCCAGGGCCGTCAATCAGTGGTAGCAAGCGCTGCGCGCGAGAGCGCAACCAATGACGGCCCTGTAGGACATTTTTGGCCAGCCCCCTCGCCGCACCGTAGCAGTGTGACTCGTTACGTGCTCACTGCCCCCTATGCTCGGCTCGCTCGCCCCTCGCCGGAGTCGGAGTGCGTGGACGATGGACTCGGAGACCACCATTCTGTAGTGTGACTTGCTGGCAGTGTGCAGCTTAATTCAAGGTGAGACAGACAGACTGAGAGAAATAAAGAATCCGTCCGTGGTGGTGGCCCAATTACAATGATTGCACGACGGCACCAAGTTACACTCTTAGTCAGAGTCTTATTTCCGAATCCAAAATAAATTCCAACAACAAGCGCTGACGCACGCACCGGCGCACCCAGACCCGTTTTGCACTCTGCCGCGGCCCGCCTGGCGGCTGGCCTCCTTGTATTCAGTGAGGATGCTCATTCTTCGGGTAAACTTGTCAATAAAGTGAAATCAGGCTCTCTCTGTGAAGCAGCGAAGTTTTGAGGGGTCTCTGCGAGGGTTTAGTGAAAGCAGACAGTTTCCCTAACCTTTTAGCAGAAGCTGTTATCTGATAACGTGAATTAAAGTCTCTCAAATGACTAATAATCACGCGGGGGCAGCTGGCAACTTGTAGATTGGAATAAGAGGGTCTGAGCACATTTGCATGCCTCGATGTCCCGGTGCTAAGAAGCTAATGTGATAGGGTCATACACTAGGCCGAATGTAAGAAGGACTGACTAGGATGATTGCTGGCCTGATCATCATCAAAGTAGTGTACCTGTTGGGGATATCTGAGATGCTCAGGGGGTAGGCAGTAAAAGGGCAATTTCTAGGTCAAAGAATAAGAATGGAGTATCGATTAAAAAAAATCGGAATCAGATTGAAAATGGTAGTCGGGCTGAGCCAAGGAAGGCATCGAATCCGCACCCATAATGTGACAGTTTGGCTTATGATCATAACAGTACAAGAGAGGAGGGCAGTAAGGGATACTAATGCGATGAAGGGGGGGGGGGGAACTACAAGAATGGTTTACACAATACTGACATTGTAAAAATAAATAAATAAATCAATAAGTGCTGGGGATCAAAATTCTTGTTAGGAGCAACAATTTTTTTTCTGATCCAAGATGGAGGACGTCACTTGGTATAATAAATAAAACAATACATTTTGGATTATGCTAAACCACATTTCAGCAAATGGTGCAGGCTGGCAAAAATGCAAAGCTGCCGTCCCCTTCAAGACATAATAAGAAAAATTAAAAGTTGAAGAACTGCGAGGGGTGGCCAAGCAACAGAGGCGTACGAGAGGATGTCACAGGGGAATGAACTAAAAATGAAACTAGGGTTGAGTGGGGGGAGAAGGGATAACATTGGGAATGATTAGCATAGGCGTGAGAGAGCAAAACTGAGCGTGGGGGAATTTGATAGGAGAGAAGCATACAGGAGAGAGCAGAAAGCGAGCTACAAGAAACACAGAGGGTGGGAGAATGGGGATTTGGAGACCTGGAAAACACATTCACTGTCATGGATTTCTTAAAGAAATAGAAAAAAGTATTTCCCTAAAAATGATCAGCGCAAGTAAACAGGCCATCAAATCAAATGTATTGTAAAAGAGCTATACTCCACGGGAGAGGCAAACAGAAGATGAAGGAAATCCACTGACTTAAAAAGCAGTGAAATAAGAATGACCATAAAGCCAACAAATACAAGTAATCGCTGGGCTCAAAGACTACTGTAATTTTTATGGATAATTCACAAGTGAAATATCTCAACCAGTGGTGTCTGGTAGGGTACACCTAAAAATGAATGCTAAGGCAGACTGTACATTCATGGGGGCAGATTTACAAGCCTCATGCGCCACTTTTGTGCCGCCGTTGCGTCACTTCTGTGATGAAGTGCCGTCGTAAATCTAGCGCCATGCTGCGGGGCATTTACAACGTGACGCATCTTGGGAGATGCGTCACGTTGTAAAGCCCTGCGCCACATAAAACCTGCGTCAGGTTTCATGTGGGCGTACCAGCGCAGGGTGGGCGTTCCAGGGCAGGAACGCCTCGGAACAGTGCCTGAGTGAAATCTACAAGATTTCACTCAGTCACTTTTCCGACAACCCTGCGCCAAAACCTTGTGCCAGCATGAAGCAGACGTAAGGTGTGACGCACCATGTGGAAGATAGGCCTCAAACTGTAAAGCGCTCTGATATCTTTCGGAATCAAGTTCGCGCTATATAAAACTTTATAAATAAATAAATGTAACTTGCACAATCGAGGTAACTGTTAGCAGCAATACTACGTGTATCTCCTCGGAGACTCGGACATCTTTCAAGTGCTCACCGCCCTTTTTCCCCAGCGCCCCCCCCCCCCATGGGCGGCAACCTGAGGGGTAGCCCCGGGCGCCACAAGCTCTAGCTACGCCTTTTTTTGCTTTATAGAGCTACTCATACCAGTGTAGGGTGTCGTAGCACTTTACATCACACAGAGACAATGAATCAATCATGTGATAATCAGCGCATAGGAAATGTTACACAGTTAGGAGTCACATGTCATTAATGCTGGGTATGGTTTAAGAGTGGTTGATCTGGAGAAGCACAAACTTAGAATAAAAAAAATGTACCACCATGGTTGGGGGTTGTCTTTACTAATAAGAATTAATTTCTGCCGAAATGAGCCCTTAGCATAATAAAAGACTGGGGGAAAAAATCAACACTTTAATCGATACCTTACAGTTTCAGTTAATAGCTCACTGTTCTATATTAGGATTTTAATTTATAAATTGCAAGTAATAAAGGGATCTCTCCGACAAAAGCAATGGGCCACTGAACTATTTACATGATATGCACTTCTGTGATCTGCATGGTACATGTACTTTACAGCAGGCATATTAACCCTCTACGCTACCTTATGAGTCAAAACTTTCACTAGCCAAAACGTGATGGGTATCCAGCAGGCCCATTAATCATTAAAGTTTTCTTGACATTTTTATTGTTGCCTGAAACTTGCTGGAGGCAAGGAACGCTGCAGCAGGTGCTTTTAAATCCACTATTCATGTGACAAAACAGTGCCCACTGAAGTCAGTGCCGGGTGCGGTGGCACCAATCGCACCGCCCAAGAGCCGGTCCTGATATTAGGCTTGCATGCTGCGAGGTCAGCAAAGCACACCTGCAAGAGTCAGTAGTTTTCCAATTGCTTTTTAAGGAGTGAGTTTACTTTAATCAATCTTGTATTTGTCAAGGCTCATGTGAAGGATATGACTTTTCAAGACACGTGTGAAGAGAAGTTGCTTTCATAACATCTGAATTGGAAAAATCTGGTCTCAAAAACTACTAACAGAACATAACCAACCTGTGTTAATGATTGTGTTAAATGCTGGGACACCTATAAGCGTTCAATAGTTTTTCAGTTTTGGGTACATACCAAAAAGCAAAAAACGTAAGCTTTTTGAATAGGTGGCTAATACTTAGGTCTTGGGTAGATTTAGGCTTCTCTGAGAATATAAAATAAGTTCCAGGGTTTTAATCGGAAATATTAGAAAACGGAAGAATTCCAGGTTTATTACTAGTTCTCCTGATCATGCATCTGCAAATATTAGGGTGCTTGGGTAGCTTTTGTTGGAATACATTTGTGTGTACATTCAGTGTGGGAAACACACTGGCAGTTTGTGTAAACTCATACAATTCTGACATTGTTCATATTTTCAACATTTCCACTTGTCAAATGTTCTGCAGTTTTGTGTTTGTGTTTCAGGCACAAATGTCTTTAATGCCTGCTTTTATGAATCAGCATCTAGAACTTGGCTTGCAAACTCCCGCTGCCCCTTATAAAAAGGTTAGGTGCACAAACAATTTTGGGCATGTAGCCACAGAATTCAACAATGTGAACAATGTGCCTTCAATGCATGCAGTTACTATTTTAATTGAAGTTTGATTGGTCCATCAAGACATACAGTGTTCATAAATGCTATGGGAAAATTTTTAAGTCACTGCAATTTGGTTAAAAAAAAAACTAACATAGATGAAACGAAAGTAATCAAAATCACAAACAGGACTGAATATCAAATGATCAACACCATCCTCAGTGAGCAATTTTATTACAATGAAATGATGGAGAAACATCACATTACTCTACCGAGACAAGTTGCATGCCACTAGATCAGTTTCTCTTTAATCTTTTGTCAGTCCTTTCCTTATCACACCAAATTTTCTGAAAGACTGCCTAACTTTAGACCCTAGTAATGTTCCCCTGGCATCGGTTATTTAACCGCTAAACCTTTCCTAATAAAGCTACTAAATTTGATCACAAATGGAAAAATGTCGACTAGCAATCTTCAACTTTATCATTCTGGCAGAGAGATAGGTAGAAGACGAGTCTATTATCCATCAAGGATTTCTATTTCAAATCAGAAAGAGAAAATAAGCCCCCACAAGCCCATTGGAACAGAATCGTTTCTGGAATAAACACCCCCATTAATAGCATTATGAAAAACACCTGTGAGAACAACATTGTGTCTTTTTTTTTCAATACCAATGTTTACATATCTTATTAGTCATGACGATATCAAACAATTATCCTAGCAATCATTCAATTACTTTAATTTGGCGAATTGACTCGCTATTTCCTCAGATATTAGTCACTGCAATGCGGCTGGTTTGACAACTTTAACACCAAAGCTTTTGAAATGTTGCATGTGTGCACAGCAACAGAGGCACAAGGGTCAATATGCTTAAACCCTGCCCTACATCATGATACCACCTTGGGACTATCTCTTACATCTCTTTGCTTGGTTTTATGCTTAAGTGAAACCACAAGTTTGCCACAACACTTATGGAGAGCCCATGTAAAGGTCATGCGTTACACTCACTCGTTCTACATAGGCCAGACCGTACACCCATTCTCCGCAAACCATGGACAGCGATTAGCATAGCCTCTTACCACGCGAATAGAAAAACCTGATGGCATTTACAAGGGTATACTTCAGTTATTAAAATACAATTTCTCACCCCCATTCCTGGCACATTCCATTTTCTGTCAATGCCCAAGGTTCCCCATCATTGTCCTGGTCTCTTCCTCACGAATGTTCCACACTTTTCTAAGTCACTGACCTATCATTCTCCTTTCTTTTAGGAGTGTTTTTCCCTGATCCAAGTTGCTGGCCCCAGACCCCTGTGCTCTGCTGCATAACAGTTCTCTGAGCTGCAAGTCACCTGCCCATTGTTGCTAACCATCTGAGGCGGGCGTCATAACCCCTCATCATTCTGTTGTAATTGTTGTGTCAAGTGTTCTCCTCAAAATGGCCAAAAAGAAATGTCCCTGAACCATTTTCTTGTGAAAGCAGCAATACAATGTAGTCCTCCCTGTAGCTTACTGTAGGTGCATCCTGAGCAGCGAGTCAAGTCAAGGTTATTACTACAGAGACTACCTGGAAAAGACAAACATCCGCTATCTAGCTATCATACCTACAAGAAACAAAGTTCCTTGTGACGTAAATATGGGCAAATGTCATATGCAAATCTGTGCCCTGGGAATACATCGTGGATGGGAAAAGTACTCATCCACAACAACACCACTGAAGTAAAATGTAAAGTAATTTGTGGATTTTCAGGTGGGTTGAAAGCACTGGTGTACTTAAAAAATATACAAATCATTTTTTTGTCTTTCACGGAAATGTAGGCATCATTTCTGTGTCAACAGTTGAAAGGACACGGACAGTAATATCAAACACAGAGCTGTTCATAAGCACCAGACAGTGCCATTTGTGAATCAGAAAACCAAATTCAGACGAACACTTACATCATGCTTTGCAACTCCGGGGCGAAGCTGGTCTGCTTCCCTGCCCCTCTTCCAGCGCCCGGGGAAGCACCGGCAGACACCGACATGTCTTCAACAAGGCTCTTTTGGGAAAAGAAAGAGGACGTTTAAACACATTTTATACTGGGAGATATAGTTGTAATACGGAGGCATTATATTATTATATAAGGCACTTAGTGACATCATACATCCTGACTTCTTGATGCTATACAAGCCTTTTCCACAGCGTCTCTTACTTGATAAGACATATTTGGTGCAGTTAAATGGTTGTAGTTAACTGCAACGATTACATTATTGTATGTTTAAATTCATTTTAATTCTTTTTGAAATGGTCAAATTGAGTCTGCATGCCTTTAACACCTGACCACTTGGCAAAAGTATATGTCATAGTAGTAGTGAATCTTTTTTACTGTTCATGTTGACGATGGAGTTACAATCGTGCGCATTGTTAGGGGCCAAAGGCAAGCTACTCTTTGCGCCAGATTTACCCAGCTTTACGCAAAATCCTCATCGAACACCATTCCCTCGCAAATACTCCCAGACAGCGACCAGAGACACAGTAGGATTCAGACAAGTTATAAAATAAAACTGTGCATCTTCTCAGTTGTAACCAGTCTGGAGATCCCCAAACTCAAACTTAATATATACAAACAGCGTACTTACCTAGAAGCTGCCCAACGCACCCTTATATCTAATTTGGAAATACATGGCAGGACCTGTCATTGTTTAAAATATACGGTGGCGGACCCAGAAAAGCATTTATGCAGTCCTGGATTATCAAATAGGCAAATTAGTCACTGGCCTATGGGCCCCACTCCTTTTTGGAACCCCGTGACAACGGATCAAAATAATATTGATTTGATATTGAAAGAAAATTACCACAGAATACGATGTCTAGCAAAAAGGTAGACTTCCAAGATATCCTGAAAGATTTCACCACAAACAAATTAATGAGTGTGAATATTTAAAGTTTTGTTGGTTATTAAAATAAAATGTTTAATAACATTAATAATTGTTAATGTTTCGTTTTGGTAATAAAACTGATTAAAATTGTTGGTTGGTAAAATTAAAAAATGTATTAGAAGAGAATTTGCGTGAGGCCCCACAAAATTTCGAGTGCCTAGGGGTCTCCACAGGGTTTAATGCAGCACTGCATTCATGAGTACAGGCAGGAGTACTACAGGAGTACTATTTAACATACTCTTGCATTCCTTGTAAATCAGTCAGAAAGGTCCAACTCTCTGTTAGCATAAGTGCAAAGATGGCCCAACCCTCTCTATTTGAACTTAGTGGATATGAATATTCACATTTTAGATATTTCAGGGGAAATTCACAAAGGCAGACATTTAATGAGCACATTGAAATTACTAGAAGAGTGCTGCTTTATGTACTCCAAAGAGCCTTTGTGAAGAGGCCACACTAAAACGACCCCAACCTTTACCTTGTAGATATAAACGTGATGAAGGTAATTCCAAAGGTTTCAATCGGGCCACTTGGAGAACTTATATATATATATATATATATATACTCCACTTGGAGAAATTATATATACTCATATACTTATACTGCAAGCACAGGGCACAACCACACTGCTACAAGAACATACTTGCAACATGCAGTGGAAATCTACAACTGAGCCAACCTACCCTAGTGGAAATTCTAGCTAGGAATTGTTTCTACTGGTTTCTGTTGCGGACATGTGAGTTGTGTGAAAAACTAATGAAGTGCTCTCCTGAAATGTCCATTTGCAACTTGGAAATGATTATAGGTATCAACAAAACCTAAATAAATTATTCACTTCTTTTGCCCTGCAAGTACGGTCTGATTCAGTAAAAAAATAAATTAAAAAAAAGCAAATCTGCACTTGCATCATTACTCTTTAACATGGTGCAGATTTAAGTTTTTTTTATTTCACAAGGGTGTACAATAGTACTCCATGAAAAACTTTGCACATTTCTTTTTTCCATGCCTACTTACCTTGTTACACACTTGCAAGTATTCACGGTGTACATGTAAACATATATTTGCATAAGTGTAATTGCACTTCCAGTTAAAAAAAATCTTTTTTCTGCATAGAGATAACATCTTACCCTACACCCTCATTAATTTTGGAAGTGCCCCCTTATCTTCTCGACCCCGAAAATTAATTTAACTCCTTCACACTTGGTTGTAGCCGAAGGTGACAAACTGTTTTTGCAAAGTATAATACTGACTTCGTCACCATACTTTTAAAGTCTACAGTGAGACTACTCAAACGAATGTTGCTGATGTATTTGCAAATATGGGTGGAAGTCCAAGTGTTAGAACTGGGGGTCTCTAGTTGGCAGAGGTAGGTACCACTGTCCAAATAGGGACCCTTGCTTCTAGTCAGGGCAAGGAGATAACCCTCTTAGATAACCCCTGCTCGCCCTCTAGGTAGCTTAGCCTGAGCAGTCTAGGCTAACCAGAGGCAATGCGTAAAGTATTTTTACCAACACTCACAGTGAAAACACCACAAACTGATTCCACAACAGTTTAGGAAAATAAAGATAATTATTCTAAACTACACAAGACCAAAACGACAAAAATCCAACATGCACAGTTCAAGAATATGGTTTCAAAAGAGTTCTTCAGGTTGTAATCAAAGTTCTTTAAGTTGCGTTAAAATAATCCACAGATGCGTGAAAAGTTCACAGTTGCGTCACGTTTACTCACAGTACCTTTTAGATGCAACAAAGTTCCACAAGCAGGAAGCTGGTGCGGTGGAAACAAGCAATGCGTTACTCCTGAGACCCTGGGGAGGCGATGCGACAGCCCCGCTGCAGCAGCGGGCGTGTTGCGACGAATCCGGTCTGTATGGGGAGGAAGGCCGCTTGCGTGGATTCCGGTGCGTAGGTTCCGTAGGAAGTCTGTTCTCGCAAAGGTACGATGCGATGATCTCGTAGGGGCTGCGACGATCTCCGGGGCGACGATGCGCGGTCCAGCGGTGATCCTCTCTCTCGCAGCTCCTCGATGCGATGGTTCTGCGACGATGTTCGCAGCGACGTGATGCGGTCCGCAAGCAAGCGGTGCAGCGATCTCACCCAGCGACGACAGGCTCTGCGACGACACTCGCAGCGATGTTCGATTCTCCCGCACCGGTCTGGTGCGTCCCGCAAACGAAGGATGCGACGGCTACGGCAGCGGCGTCAGGCGCTGCGCCGATCTCGACCTTCGTAGCAGCGGGAAACTTCTCGCACTGTCGGGGATGCGATCCGCAAGCGAGCGATGCGACACTTTTCAGCTTCAAAAGTCTCTCAGCTTAGTTTCAAGCTTCCCAGCTCAGGTTCAACTTCCAGAGGCCCCACAACTGGATCAAGCACTCTAGGAAGGACAGAACTCTCTCAGCAGAGTTCAGGGAAACTGGGGGTGAAGTCCTTTTGTTCCTGGGACTTCAAAAACAGGGAGCCAGCTCTTCTCAGGCCCTTGGAGATTCCTTCAAGACAGGGGACACAGCTCAAAGCAAAGTCCTTCCCCTCTCCTTGGCAGCAAAGCAACAGTAGGTCAGTCCAGCAGAGCAACAGCAGGACAGTCTTCCTTCTTCAGAGTCAGCTTTCTTCTTCGCAGAGGTTCCTTCTTGATTTCCAGGATGATCTAATTTTCTGTTGTCAGGGGTCCTGTACTTATACCCCTAAAGTCTTTGTTCTCTCTGTGCATGTGGGCCCTGAGCCCGGTCTGAACCAGTTCTGGTGGATCCTGAGCACTTTGTTTTGCTGGCTGCATCTTTCCTTTCAGAGTGAGGGGCAGGGTCCTCAGCCGCCCAGCAGGAGGTGGAGCCAGCATTGTGGCAGGCAGGCACAGCCCTATTCAGCCCAGGTGCTAACTCCTCCCACCACTCAGGTTGCAATTGCATCCATTCAGCCTAGTGCTGACTCATCCAGCCTCTGGGGGAATTCCCCATCCCCTGTCACTCACAAACCAGACAGTCAATACACAAACAGGCCCAGGCACACAGAAGGGTCAGACAAGAGAACAGCAACTTTCTAAAAGTGCTGTTCTCAAACACAGGATTTAAAAACCACCTTTCCTAAAAGATGTGTTATTAAATTCTGAATTCAGGGATACTAGATACTTATGTCCTATCCTGTTCCTATGGGAAGAAATGCTGTTAACCACTGTAGCCAGCATCCCCCATGTTAACCTATGGAGCAAGATAGCCTTACAATAGTGAAAAACGAACATGGCTGTAATTCACTACCAGAGCATGTCACCTGCACTAGTACATGCTCTACCTTTCACATACACTGCACCCTGCCCAGGGGGGTACCTTGGGCCTTCCATAGGGGTGACTGATGTGCACAAAAGGGAAGGGTTAGGCCTGGTCAGCGGGGATGCGGACCAGGAGGACATGGCAGTTCTAAACTGCCCGTAGGCACTGCAGTGGCAGGCCCGAGACACCATTTTAGAGCTACTCCTGTGGGTGGCACAATCAGTGCTGCAGGCCCACTAGTAGCATTTGTCATCACCAGCCCTGGCACACCCTGTGCACTTTACTAGGGACTTCATGGTGATACAAATATGCCAAACATGTATATCCAATCAGAATAACAATTTACATAGGGAGCACTTACACTCTGGCACTGATCAGCAGTGGCAGAGTGTCCAAAGCATGTGGAGAAGTGTGGCTCAGGGGTTAGAGGCGGCAGACCCGGAAGCTGAGATCGGCCCTGGACCAGGGTTCAATTCCCGCCTCGGCGGGTCTTGGGCTCAAAAATTCCACGGACTCGATAATTCTCGCTCCGGTGCCTTCTTGACTCACGGGTTCACACTCTGCGACTCTGGGCAATAGCTTGCTTAATCTCCACAACAGCCCCTCGCGGCGGGATGCCTGGCTTTCACCTTGTGGATACCCTGCCGGGGTTATCTCACAGGGGAATACCAGGACGGGTTCCCTAAGCAAGCGCCGGGAAACCCTTTGTGGGTAGCTGTGCGCTATATAAGCTCAAATACATTTACATTTACAAAGCATCTAAACCAGCAAAAACGAATCCAGCACAGCATCAAAAAATACAGGAGGCAGAGGCAAAAAGATAGGGGTAATCACGCCAAAGATGCCAGGTCTAACACCAAGTTTCTGAAATAAAAAATAGTTTCATCCTATTCCTCACATATTTTGGCCATGGTAAATTCAAATGACCAGATGGGTCTCGTATTCGCCCCTGGCTTGGAAGTATTGATTGGGGCTCCTATGCAAGAGACCTTTTATTTAAATAGTCGGTGTCTAAGGTAGTGTCTTCCACTTTCTATACCATTAGAACTCTGAGGAAAATCCTCGAGTCTATTCCCAGAAACACCAAGAAGACTGTTGTTTCCTGGTTAATCAAGTCTAAGCTGGATTATTGTAATAGCTCATACATGAATCTCCAGGTTAAATTACTTGGGAAGCTTCAGGCGGTGCAGAATGCAGCCGCCAAATTGATCATGGATATTCCCAAATATCAGCCGATATCTGCAGGCATTCAGAATGTTCATTGGCTCCCGGTGCAACAACAAATTAAATTTAAGGCGCTCTGTGTTGCTCATAAGGCCTTGCACAGAGAAGGAACAACATTTCTATGGAAAGATTTTAGCTGGTACACTCCTAGTAGAAATCTTCGATCGGCTAAGGCTAGATTGGTTAGCACCATAAGAGTTAAAAAAGCGAGTTGGGAGGAAGGAGTTTTATTAGCAGTACAGCCAGGCTGTGGAACTCTCTTCCATTACATTTTAGGGCTAAACTTGCCCTTCTTGCCTTTGGAAAGGAACTGAAGACTTGGCTGTTTAGAAATCAGCTATACCTCAGCACAGTATGTTCATGTTCCTGAAAGCGCCAGGACACCCAAGGATACAAACGCGTTATACAAGTTTCTATAACATAACATGTCCAGGGGTATGGCTGTTAAAAATATGACAGTTAGAAGGCCCTAGAATATTTTGGGACTAAATGAGGATACTAAACATGTTCTAACATTTACATACCAACTGCTAAATTAAAAATAAAAATGTGGCACTGTTGCCAGTGATAATCAATGGAGGAGGGAGAGAGAGAGTTTTTAAACTCTTCGATCCGTCGGATGGCCCCCGGCCGTCTGACGTCACAGTGGGCATTTGTGGAGGACGGCCGGGGTCCGTCCGAACCGCGCACGTCATTTTTTCAGCACCGCAGCGGAATGTCTGCCACAGTGAAGAGGTTAACAGCCAAAGTATCTCCAGCAGTGTTTATTTACTTCAGACAGTCAATCAGTCGCGGCCCGCATGGCTCACGGGTGGGGGGGGTCACTTCAAAATTAAATAAAATAAAACACAGCTTACCTTGAGCCGGGTCCCGCATCTTCTCTACTCCTGCTTTCCTGTCTCAGACAGAAACAGGAAGCAGGCAGCCAGGCTCCCTCTCCTGATCAATCACAACGCTGCAATGCAGCGTTGTGATTGGTCTGTGTGCAGTGACACAGTGCTCACCCAGGGGCTGAAGGGGTGGGCATGTTCTCCATGCAGGCTGCTGTGCAGCCAGCATGGAGATGGGCAATATGTGCATGACTGGTTTGGGCAGCCCGAGAGGGCCGACCAAACAGTCATTGCACAGTCAGGAGTGGGCAAACCACTCCTCCCCTGCTCGTAGAGCAGAGAAGCATCGCCCACCCCAAATCAGCTGGACATGTTATAGAAAATGACAATTTTATCATATTATCATTTTATGTTTCTCACTGCTTAAAAGCAGTGAGGCGACGCTCCTCTGCCATAGCGGAGGAGCCACCCCTGAGGTCAACAGGTTCCATGACAGGACTGGTAATTACAATTTATCAACGTTTCTCATACATCCATCCTACTTTCTTGTCGGAACCGGGAGTAAGGCTAGACAACCTTGTTTGGCTGTACCAAAGTGGCTAACTTGCCAGCACATCATTTAAAAAACAAGCATTTGCAATGCATTAGGTCTTGCATTTGAGAGAGTTTATTTGGCATTGTGAATGACAATGCCTTTTATCTATCTGTTTAGATAATTAACACATAAATAAAAGGCATTGTCATTTATAATGCTAATAGATGAAACTCTTGTAAATGCAAGACTTATTTCATTTCAAAGAAGCTGCCGCAATTGTAAAGGGCTACTTGGAAAGTGAAAGCGCACATGACGTGCTGAATGTTGCAGGAAAGCATGTCGTGCATGGAGTAGGAGAAACTCATTAAAGAAAATAGTGCTTATAGGCTAAATAAGACATACTGTGTAACAACAGAAGTAAAAGAGCCAGTCCTCATGGGAGGTAACAAATGAAGAAAAGGCGGTACTAAGGAGGGGCTAACAAGACTATTAGCGAATCAGAAGCCAGCATTCACAAAGGACAATGACACAGCCAATAAAAAATATGGGCATAGAGTGGGCGGAGCTTCAACGCCATACTCGTATACAGCAAGCCTTGCATGGCATGCGCTGCCCAGCCTCAACCTAACAAGCAATGGCAAAGTCATTTTGGCTCACCTTTCAGACCTACTGGCTCTGTCAATGCTTTTTGTGCATACATCTTAGAGCATGAATAAAAAATACATAGGTTAAAAAAAGCACAATGATGCAGCTGCGTCATTTTATGTGTGCATGCGTGACGCATGCGCGCTTCCAAAATTACTAGCGTGCGTTTTTAAAAAAAAAAATGTAATGATCCAAAACGGATCAGTAAATACATTTTTTTTTAAAGTATAATTTTTTTTTTTTTTATTGGATGGCAGGGTCGAGGGGCAACGGAGGAGCAGTTGGAGGCAGGAAGCAACGGGGGTAAGGATGTGAAAAGCAGCACATGATGGACAGCAGCACAGGGAGAGAGGAGAAGCACACAAGTGAGCAAGAGAAACTGTGAGCATAAGGGGAGGTAAAGAAACTCACGGGCAAGAAAGCGCAACAAGGAGCATGGAGGTAGAAACGCACTAGGGAGACAACTGGAAAACACATGCACTCTTACAGAGTGCTTCAGCACACTGAAAAGTTCTGAAAAGTGAGGGCTGGAAGGCAACAAGTACAGAAAATATGCTACTGGGAGGACCAATGATTGAAAAGCCAAGCCATCGAAAAAGAAACAAGCAAATAAGTATGACAATTAAGCCAACCAAACATTAGTAATGGGCAGGCTTTTAGCCCACTGTAAAAAGTCTTGGTAAGCTGAAAATAGTAGTTTTTTTTCTTCAACCAGACAGCTGTGCTTTCTGGTAGTCTCCACTTTTTTTTTTTAAAACACATGTTATTGAGGACCGCAATATATCATGCACTAACTTGTACAAACATTTCAAATACAGTATTTTTTGTTTTTCTCCCATCAAAACCTTACCAGTGCATTTGTACACAACAGTTTAGTTGTCAAAGATCTTCCAGTGTAAGAGGCGTACAAAGAAGATCTATAGCCTGGCCCCTTCTCCGAACCAATATTGAACAGATAGTATAGTATCCATAAATCAAAACAATGCATATTGAAAGTCAAATCAGTGACATAAAAGAAACCCCCAACTGTTCCCCCCCACCCACTCTCTACTCCCACCCTAACCCCCTCCTGGTCAGTCGCACTGCGTCGGCGATGATGATAGCAGGGAGTCGCTCAAGAGCGGTCTCCCGAGGGTACATTTTACAGGATAGGATCATAATATCTCTGTTCCATGGGCCGTACAGGCACCTATGGACTCACACCCTTCGTATTACTGTGACGTAGCGTCCTGTGTGGGAGCCAGGTCTAGTGTCTCCAGCTCAATCAGCATGGACTCCCAGTCCATGGAGATGTGTTGTTACCTCAACCCTCTCTCTTCCTCCCTCCGGAAGGACTGGGAAGGGGAGGCCCTGGTAGAAGTCGGCGACTAGAGAGCCATCCCAGGGGGGAGGCGCATAGAGTTTCTTTAAGTGACTCAAAAAGCGTTACTTATGTCGGCTTGTGTGTGGACTACGTTGCCTGCCGTAGTGCGGATACTAGATATGGTCGGCACTTCTGGCCTATTACTGACCATGCGGGCCAACAGGGTATCAGCTCTGTCGGCCTCCGCATGCTTACGCTGAAGATATGCTCTATAATCTATGGTCCTCAACGTCTCCAGAGTTTCTGCGTGATCTATGTGGGTGGATTGTAACTGCTCCTTCTTGGCAGGGTCTAGCACCGCCTCTCTCTCTAACACATGTAATCTGTCCTCAATTTCCTGCAGCCTCTGGTGTGTCTCTTGCCTAGCTCCCACCAGATGTCCCATCGTCGCCCCTCTGACCACCACCTCCAGCGCATCCCATTCAACCAGGCGCAATGTCGCAGTGTACCAGTTTTAATTTAAGTAATTTGTAACAGTGTCGGTGAGTGTTGTGCAAAATGGGGCGTATTCGAGCAGGTGTGGTTGTAATTTCCAGGTGTTCACCAGGGTAGGTACCCTGCCCCATCTAAGGGTGAGTTCCAGGGGATTATGGTCAGAGAAGGTCTTAGCTAAATATGTGGAGCCGTGAACCTTCACGAGAAGTGATCTGAAACATAGCAACCTGTCAAGTCTAGTGTGGAGGCCATGTACCGGGGAGAAAAACGAGTATTCCCTGTGCGTCGGGTAGAGACAACGCCACGCGTCTGAGAGTGTCCACCCGTCTGCCCATGTAGTGAATTGGTCTGTACCATGTGGGGGAGGGGGGTGGGAGGGTGTAACCTATCCAAACCAACATCTAACACTGCATTCCAATCCCCACCCAGCACCCAGGGAACCCCGGCCCAGTCAGCTAAAGCCCCACTCAGCTTGCTCAGAAAGCGATCTTGATCAAAATTAGAAGCGTAGGTACTTCCAAGGACCACCGGGGAGCCATCAAATGTGCCCTTCACTATTATATACCATCCCTGCTCATCTATTCGGCGTTCAAGCACAACAAAAGCGACCCCATGCCGTACCCAAATAGTAGCCCCTCTAGCAAAGACAGAATAATTAGTGGAATAAAGGGTACCCCTCTTTTTTTTCCCCTTAGTTTCTGCGCCTCAGAGTCAGTCAGGTGGAAGTCTTGAAGGAATGCCACCTGTATCTTACGTCGGAGGAAGAAGGAATGTATGCGGTGTCTTTTCTGTATTGCCCCCAGGCCTCTTACGTTCCATGTCAACAGGTTGTATGACCTTACTGTGGTGGCTTCCCCTATCATAATTTCATGCGGAAGCGAAGTGCAACTTGCATGACGGTAGCAAGGCAGTACTGAACAGGAGTCCCCTTTCCCCAACATACTGAACAAAACTTGGCACAGCGGCAAACTGGCGCTGGGCCCAACAGTGGTGCACAATTGATACAGAACAATTAACATTGCGTACGCCATGAGGGAGGTAGCCAACCTTACATCTAAACCCCTTTGTTGCTTCGAACGTTCTGCACCAGTGCTGAACGTTCGAAGAAACGGGTGCGGTCGCGTCGGCCAACGGAAGTGCGCAGCACTGGCAAGGTAGTGCTTGCGTTGGCCGACGGCAGCACTAAAGGGGTTAATAGTCAAAAGGCGCAGTGGCTCAACGGTGCCCTGTCTCCCGGGGGCAGGGGGGTGGGGGGGGGGGGATTTGGTATTTCAGGGAGGGTGGGACGTTAGCAGTAACATAGTGAGGGTAACATTATATATCTCAGAGACCTCCACCAGACATCCCGGACTCTAAATGGCACATAGTCATGTGTACATAATAACAGAGCATTCGGCTAGCATCCTTCATAACAGAAGAAGTACCCTGTAGCATACCAGTTTATACAGTGAGCCATCATCTAAAAGGATACAATAGTCTATCTGCGGCAGGGTGCATGCACGTCGTATTTCAAAGTCAATAGTAGGAGTCCCATGTGTCCGTACCTCAACCACTCTCCTTACTCATCAAGCAAATCGTCCGCTGCTCTCGGGGTGATGGTGGGGAAAAGCACAGCACTGTGGTCAGAGTCGGAGTGTATCGTACTGTCCTCCGAGTCTTTTGGCAATCTTGTTCGAATCCTCACGGGAGACGGCCACCGCCAGCGCCTCCTCTTGATCTTTGCGCTGCTGCTCTCGAGGGTACCGCTCCGCCCTTCGCTCGTTTGGTGCCTTGTGCTCTTCTAGGGGTCCGCTTCGGGTGCGCCTCCGAGTCCTGTGAGGTGCCCTCCGCACGGTCAGCCTGGCTGGCACCGATGCACATGGCCTCCAGCCATTCCTCCACGTCCACCGGGCTTTCGAAGAAGTGAGTCTTCTTATCGTGCATCACTTTCAGTCGGGCGGGGTAGAGGAGGGCGTACTTGCGTTGTGCCAATTGTAGCTTTTTCTTCACCGCCTGGTAGGAGAACCTTTGTCTTTGCACCATCACATTGTAGTCCGGGTAAAGAGACACAGTGATTTTCGTACTGGATGAGTGTCTTTTCTATAGCCTTCTGCAAGAGCATGTCGCAGTCTTGATAATTAAGTATTTTGACAAATCAGAGGTCAAGGCAGTGCTCCAGGCTTGGGCTGTCCCGTTGGTATCCTATACGCCATTTCAACGCAGAAGTAGGGGGGAGAGTCCCTCTTGAGCTACATATTCCCAGAACCAGGTTTCCATGAAGTCTGCAGTCGCACTCCCTTCGCATCGCTCCGGCAGACCAATAACGCGGACGTTGTTGCGTCTGTTTCTGCCTTCCGCATCTTCCACTTGGTCCATAAGCGAGATGACCTGCTGTTGGAAATGCTGCAGGGAGGAGGAGTGGTCCGCCACCGTAGGGACGAAGTCCGCCAAGGATTGGTCATGATCTTTGACTGTATCAGCCAGTTTGGCATGGTCCGCCTTCAGCAAATTCAGTCCCGTAGTGAGCGTTCCCATCTGTAGCTCCATCGCAGCCCTTGAGTCCCTTATCTCCTGCAGGATGAGATCCAGTTTATCTGGCGTATCCCTGGAGTGGTCAGTCATGGTTTCCTTTGGCAAGGGAGGTCTGTTAGCCTGGCCCGACATGATGGAATGGGGGTCAGCTCTCTGTCGTTCCTCAGTCGTCTTAGCCCGGTTCCTCCCCATTGCCCAGCTTCACCGCCTGTCCTCCCGGCGGTGCTCAGCCACGGCTGGTCCTACGGAGCAACGATCTCGCTCCTAGGGGTAATATTGCACAGCCGTACACCCAGGTATACGCCAGTGGGAGAGAGGGGGGGGGGGGGAGTATCTCCTTCAGGGACCACGGGGCCCCAGCCCAGCAGCAGGGTGCAGCACCAAACCGTTGCAGCTTCCTATGTAGAGCAGCTGGACACAGTAGTCCATGGGGTCCCCTGAAGTAATGCCCTCCTGTCTCTGTTTCTCACTGGACACTCCACGCCTCACCGAGTCCCCCGCAGCGTGCACCGGGCAGTTCCTCTGGCCTCAATAGGCATCTCCTAGTTTCCTGCACCTCCCTACAGGGCCTCAAGCAGGTATAATGACCAGGGACCACGGGGGGGTTGCCCCTCAGTGTGCCCGGGGCCCTTCAGGGCAGAAACAGGCACAAATTGCCCCAGGCGCCGCTCTGTCCGTTCTTGCGCTTCTCAGTGCAAGGGGGAGAGGAGGAGGGGGGCCACACTCCCGCTGGAGCAATATCTAGCGGCCTCCCGGTCAGCCGCGCGCAGTCGCAGCGCGCCCCTGTCGCTCCTCGTAGCCTCACCTACTTCACCCCTGGCCCCTCATCAGCAGGCCGCTCCTCCTCTGCGAAGCCCGCCACCCGGGTCCGTCACAGCCCCTCCGCACCTTCCAGTGGGGCAGTCTGTCGAGGCAGAGACCCCAGGCGACCGGGAGGCCGGGCCCAGCAGCGCCCTACGTCGGCGCGCTTCGAAATCGAGCCCCCGGCTTTCACGAACGTCACAGCGGAGGCAGGCCGAAGGACACAGAAGCCCTGCAGACGCTCCTCTGCATCCCATTTTAGTTCTCTGGGAAACAGCTTTCAACTGATGGCTACAGGATGCGCCCTTCCCATTAAACTGTTGTTTTGCATGCTTTATGAAGTCCGAGGTGAGCTTCACTCGAGACGGACCTTCATGCCACCATCTTTCTATAAGCAGCCCTCCCTGTGTGGAATCTGGGCATCCATGAAGCATTTGTATTGGCCCTGATGGAAAAGGCCTATCTACTCACAGCTTTGTATAAATGTTTAGGTGAACAGAGGAGAGCACATTTATAAAGTGGGAATGTCTGGCTTGGCAAGCAGGACATGTTTCCAGCTGAAAGCTAGACATCTAAAAAAAAAATTGTCTTTTTTTCACTGAATGCAGGTGGTGGCTTGCGTGAAGGACAGAATGCAGCAAAAGTATGTGCATGCCTCTCCATCCATCAATTTTTATCACCATACACTCAGAGCAAGGTATGGATGTTAAATGTTAGGGTGTCAACCCTCACCTGAAAGAATATAGCAAAAGGCCGACTATATAAATTCTGATGAACGATCACCTCTTCCACTACCATTTTTCTATGCACATGTCAAGAGGTCTACTAGAAAAGCACATGCACCCATCAACCGTCCCCTTTCACAAATTAAAGAAACCAACACGCAAAGAAAGGACAGTGCTGTGCTCTGCTGGTTAAATGGAAAGACACCAGTGAATGTCAAATAAGAGACAAGAAGAAAATAGCCAGGGTCTAATTAATGTAAATTGATGCACCATGCCTGAAAGAAGAGAGCGACGGAAACACATTCTCAGCCTTAATGAATGGCTGTTGGTAAAGTTATCTTTCCCATGAACAGGACTAGTTGCAAATTAAAGCCTTTTTTCTGTAATTTCACCTGTGAAAATACCAAACTTCCATCCAAAGTTATAGTCAGTTATTAAACATCTAATTAAATTATGAACAATTTCTGATAAGTTGAGTAACAAGCGACTTTTAAAAAACTGTATTTTAAACGGTTAATGACTGGCTTCCTAAAAAACAGCAGGCTTGCTGCAGAGAGTAGGAAGGTAAGAGTGTGGTCAATGGTGAACACCTATCTGGGATCAGTCACCTGGGAATGGAGACATGAACAGATGACAACTCAAAGACAGCATTATTAGCTAATCGTCTTGAACTGAAGATCCCAATGGTTTATCAGGAACTGAAATCCTTCATGCCCAGAGCTACACTAGACTTTGACAGTGCTTCTTGCAGGAGGAAATGTCAGTTTCCTCGGAGTATGGGAGTAGCTAGAAGGGAGAACATGTTTCTGGGCAAGTCCAAGAATATGATCATTTTAAATGAGGGACTCTAAGAATACTTGCGGTAAACTGAGAAATGGGAGCGACTTGCAGGTATGCAGAAGCCGCAATCTGCTTGGACAACGGTTCTTCATCTTTCTAATTGAAATACAACCTAAAACATACAATGTCCTGCCTTGAGAAAGCCCTGGCCTGCTGGCCCCTGGGCGAAACACATGTCGGCTGTCCTTTGCTTTTGCACGTCTTCAAATAAAGAAGAAAGGACTACTACAAACTAGTACTTGACTTCCTATATCTACGACGCCTAATGCGAAACTATGGGATTCATTTACCCAGCTAATTTATAGCATAAGAGAGCACAAACCAATCACACACATGAATAAAGATTGGATTAGTGTATCTGGATGCTGCAAGAGGAGAGTCTGTTCGTTTGAGAAAATGCTGGATTATTTATGTGGCAAAGCTGTCATACCGTCTCACAGCCTATCTCCATGCCACCTAAGGATGAGTACACCAGATATCACCCTGCCCCGTGCCTTACTGTCCATAGCATAACTTAAATTATAATATGCCTGAGTGAAACAGCCATTATTAATGTCCCATATGCATAAAGGAGAATAGTATGTTAAACTCCTTCCAGTACATTAATGAAGGAGCACAGCAGGCTATAGGGCGAAACTGTTCTTGGGTTTCGTTTCAGGTAGGACCTGACCTGGCATTTCAGAAAGGACCGTTCCTAATGGAGCATGGTCAAGACAGATTGACATATGGCTGGGTCCAAAACAAGGCAGCAAGGTGGGCAAAAGAGAAAGTGTTGGAACGCTACCCCATGCCATTGCCAGTAATTATACTTTTTGAAAGCATTCCTCCCATCACCTTTTGTGTGTTCAGTACTGAAATACTATTAGGCAGCTGTACGCTTTAAAATACAGTATCCATTCAGTTCACGGCCTGTCACAGCGCCCTGGTGCACCATTTGACTGCACAAAGCCTTTTTAGGTGCCCATGCGGACAACTGTACTCAATGAATCACACTGGCCCTGGGCTTGTGTCCACAACTTGCCAACCTAACACAAATCCAAGCAGCTTCTCAAAGTTCCCTCTGTGCATGAGCACTTTCATCCCACTGTGTAACTTGTCTTGTATACAATTAATGATGTAACAACCGCCTCTGTAGAAGAATCTTACTTCCAGTGCCAGACTGGAGAACACAAAGCAGTCCTGTCAAATATGCTCACACCAGCCCCACTCCCTTGCTTTTCTCACGAATTTTCTCTCTTTTCAGGCATCCGTTCTCATTCTCTTCTCCCTCTCTGATCACTTTTCCTCTACCTTTCCACTCCCATCCCTCTCTTACTCTTAGAGCCTCTCCCGGCTGCGGCAATTAACTTGGGGGCGTTGGGAAACGCAACAAGGGCATCCCAGGGCTTTCAAACCCGCCTACAAAGGCTACAGTCTTGTAAATCTGTCAGACTTAACAAGTATCAATTGACGTTAAAAAAAAAAATTTCACTGTTCCAATTTACATACTAACTCCAGCGGATTAATGTTCTTGAAGCTCACAGCAGGAGACCGATAATGTTCTTTTTCCGAAGGAACATGTAGCTCACTAACAAACTCTCCAAATGAGAGTACTTTTCACAGCTAAATTGGTAGTATCACATAGCCCCACTGCACTAGTCTACAGAACTGTCTGGAGCCACGGTACCCATGTGCACGTAAAACACTCACACGCAGAATAACACAGTGCTTTCACCCACGCAGAAGCTGCGCGTACATTGCGCGTTAGGACGGAGTCAGTGTAAACACATTCAAATCCCCGCGCAAACAAACCCCTTACCGGAGGCGCCTGCACTTCCTGCTTTACATTAACTAAGGCTGCTGATGTGAAACAAGCGCAACAGCCTGTCATCAAAAAACGAAAACAAGCTCAGTCTACTTAACGACGACGAAAGGCAGGAAAAGCGACAAACGTAGATCTGTGTTTTCACCATTAGCTTTCACTCACTTTGCACTGCCACTTTTTCTTTTTTATAGCAACATACTTCGCGCACGCCCGTCACTTTTCCGACTTGCTTATTTTCTTGTACCTTTATTTGTTCCTAGTTTCGTCATTGCTTAATTTTACCCCAAGGCCTTTTCATATTGTTTTTTTACTTTTTCTTAATAGTTTAATATTTCTACTTGTAACTTGTACTGTCTTTTTTCCAGTTGATTATTTTGTGGGTTTAATTTGTGCTCGTCTTTTACATTTTTAGCTGTAAACATGCTTGTTTTTCTAGCGGACATTGTTTTTTTACAGTCCATTTTTTATGAAATGTTTTCATATTTGCACCGATACATTTCCCCTCCACTTCTTACTTTTCCCGATTCATCATTTGTTAATGCTGTTATGCTTTGTCTTACCATTCTTGCTCTTGACTGTGTGTTTTTGTTTTTCTAACTGCCTTTTGTTCTATTGCAATGTCTTGCTCTATTGTGTTTTTTCCCATTCGTACAAAGCTTTTGGTAGTAGGAGCTTTCTATCTTCTGCACAGTATAGTACTTTGTTTCTTGCTATTATTTTATTTGCTCAGTTTATTGCTTTTTTCTTCCACTGTTCCCTTTCTAGAAAAATGTTATGACATACCACTGAAAACACGCTTCGCACATTTTTTAAGCAGTGTATTAATTGAAACAACAAATACAGATCCATGAGTAGGGAAATCTCAGCCAGGTTTTAACTCATGAGAACTCCTTTATTTTTACAATCAGGTGACATGATCGGTCACCCCCTAGAGCCGCAGAGGTCAGATTTCTGACCCCCTGGTGCAAGGACTCAATTCAATGCACCGCTACAAATTAGAAATCCAGTTGAACTACAACCCACTGAGTAATCATGTGCAAGTGCAGTTTTCTAATTAGCATTAGTCCCAGTAGATGAGTTCAGGGACACAGCGGAACTCCAACTCATCTTTGGTCAATGAATGACACACTCAATATAGCATTAAGAAACAGGATTTTTTTGGAAAAAAAAGCTTATTTCAAAAGTCCGAGTACAGAGCATTAAATATGAATGGGGCCCACACAGACAATGAGAAAATACATACAGCAATTTATGACATGGCCAGTAAAAACAGTGTGAACATTCCTAACATGCTTAGTAAGTTCCTAGGATCGTAACATCCTACCACTCCTTCTAATTTACTATGCTAAATTTGAGCAGAAGCAGAAAATCTGATGCCTATAACTCGAGTTTCTCAAGATGAATCAAACAGCATACTGTCCCTCAGTGAAAACAGCTGTTTAGCTACTCTCTATCACAGCTCTTACCCGGGATAGATAAGCAGTGCCCGGTTGAAGGCCACTTCTCTGTACCTCTTTTGGAGCAGTTCCCGACGGAGCCTGATTGTTGCTGCAAACTGGCGTGACCACTGGCTTGATAGTTCTGGCATAAAGTCCCTCTAATTAATGCTTAAATTGTGAACAGCTTTTGCGTTTTTTGAATGTTCTTGATTGAGCTTTAATAATATGAAATGGTTTTAATTAACTATGCAAATAAACTTGAATGCTCAAATACCTGAATTCTTATAATATCTGATCCTCGGTTTTATCACATGTTTATAAAACTGGAGACACTAAAGTCTCATTAAGACAAACAAGTATGATGATAAATACGTCATCTCAAATTATATATGGATAATTTGCCCCTTTAACTAAAACAATCTAAACATGGCCGCTTTACTGCAAGTGTCCATATTGTCCCTATTGTCATGTCTCTGACCATACTGAAACAAGGAGGGAAACATGATACTTATAATTCTGCACATTTATAAAGCATCACACTTTCTAATATAAAGAAGCAATCAAGCAGATGATAAAAATAAAAAGTGTCTCAATAGGACTTGTCATGTTCACAAAACAGAATGTATAAATGTCCATTCGCCAGATTTTGAATCTGTACTGAGTGCACTATTCCAGGCACTTTCATTGAAGGGGTGAGAATGATTCAGAGCAAAACACAAATATTTGCAATGCTCGAGTTTGAAAATCAGTTGTGTCAGGGGCGGCTGGTACCCTTTGAAAGTGGGGGGGGGGGGGCGAGGGGGGGAGGTGATTGAAGTTCCCCACCACTTGTCAAAAAACAAAATAAAACATCCCCTCCCACCAAAACCCTAAAGAAAAAACACCCATCTCGCAAAAGTCCAGAATAAAATACCACCTCAGTCCAGAAGCCTAAACAAAACAACCACTCGCTCCAAAAGTCGAAAAAAACTACTAGAATAACATTTTAAATAAATGGTTATTAATCATGGCTGGTGTTCCACTTCTGAATCTGCTGTGGAAGTCGAGCTCCCCTAAATAATCCAGACGCTGCTCTCATGCTATTAACCATCATGAAAGAAGTGCCTGGATTGGATAGAGCAGGCTGTCTTGAAGCTCCTTCAGACTATGAAGGCCTGTGTGTCTACGACAGCTGGGTGGCGAGAGAAGCGGAAGGGGGGGATGCTCCCCCACCCTCATGAGGAAACCGCTGCTGAGCAGTGTACATAGACAAAATCATCTAATGTTAAATCCACTACAAACACTCTTTAATGTGAGATTACCCATTTGTTTGTCTCTGGACGAGTTAGCCCTAGTCTTTAAACAACCACCACTGATGGCAGTTCATTAAATATAAATAGTTGTTCCTGCCTTTGCCAGATATCATTATTTTGGTTTTGTCAAGAATCATTGAAAGCGCTTTTTTCAGTGCATGAAGCTAGAGCATTTAACAACTTTTGTAATCTAATTGGGGGTTCTGGACAGTACGACTAAATCACATGCGTACTCGAAGTGTTGGAACAGGCTGACCAAAATGTAGAAGAAAATGTCTGATGCTAGATAAATGGTCACCTACACCAGCAATATATACGTTTAAAATTTGGGGGAAGTGTACCATTAAGGGCGCAATCTTGTTGGTCATGCTGCCATCCTCGCTGAGCTGTATCTGCTACCAGGTTCTACCCTGAATGGTCATTGATAACCAGAGCAATTTGGGATAAATTTCAACCAACGGTGTTTTGCATCAACTTTGTGGAATTCTGTGCTGTGGTCCACATAGTAGCAATACTGTTTAGCATATTTGCTTCAAAGGACTGATTAGGTAACACTGCCAAAGCCATAATATTGTAACACATTCCAATCACATGACAAAAACAGATTGACTCCTTCAAATGATCTGCTCATGTTCTACTCAGCCTTCGAGTTACTTGAGTAGACGCCAGGCCAATATTTTCCTTTCAACATCCAATAAAGCCATTAACTGAAAGATTTTAGGAATATCCCTGCTCTCTTTGTTGTGGATGGGAATTAATGTCCTTATTTGGGACATTGCAGAGCTAGAGCAGCATGAATACTCATCATGCCCTACCTTGTCTGAAAAGCTGTCTTCCATACATGGCATGTATACATTTGTTCAGATTTCAGTAATCTTTGAGATCCTTCTTCCTGAAAATGGTTGTAGGTTTGAAATCTTCTAAAAAAACAATGATTGTTGGTGTGGATAATGGTTGTTTCATATCTTACAGTTGATAGTAATGTATGCAAGGCCTTATTTCTTTAAAATGATGACTAATGCTTACACTGGCAAAATGGGATGCTGGTTAAATTCATTGGTGAGATTTTCATCTACATGTTTCTTTGGAACATGTATTTCTTTTTTTCCGGAGACATAGTGGTGCCCACAAGCATTAAGCCTATGAGATAGCATTGCGTTGATGTAAAGTTATGGTATCTGATTCTTGGGCTTTGAACAAATTGCAGATTCCTGGTATTTCTGTGGCACCCCATTACTTTGGCCTAGGAAGATTTAGTGACTAGCCTTTGAGATTGGGTGATCTGAAAACAGACCCTGGATGCTTGGCTTGTACTTATTTGAGATTGGGTGGTGTGAAAGCAGACCATGGATGCTTGGATGGGTCGCCCTTAAGACTGGGAGATGAAAGCAAACCATGGATACTTGAACGGTTCTTGCTTGAGACTGTATGATTTGAAAACAATTTACATAATATTAGTTGAGAAATTTCATTTCATGGTCCTCTCCTCACAGTCAACAGTCGCTTAATGTTTCTGTAGCCGGAACATGATAGTAGAGGCCCATGAGATCATAACGAGAGGCATGTTTGTGATGATATTCTGCACAGGTCATACACAGCCCCAGACTTGTTAGGTTGTATCACCAGAGGGAAACATGTACCCATTTAAAGCCTGGTTGATGTTATGGGAGATGTTACCACCAACAGTAGTCATTTTGTGCTGGCTTAGGAGATTTCTCCACAATTACGATTGGAACTGATGCAGTCATGTTGAGCAGGTGTACATAAGAGCTCCCTTTCCTTCTGCTTCAGTCTAAATTTGTATGTTGGAGTCAGTCATGAACAAGGGAAGAAACAAGATGCACATGCCAGAAGGCTACTACATACTAATGGGCCTGGGCATTTTCCTGCAAGTACTAGATGTTGCCTTTAGAACAAGTGTTGCCCGGAAAGGTCTTTTTTTCATTTCTTCATTTGTCGGAGCTCCACAGATACTTCTCAACTGCATGGGCTCTGATGCTAAATTAGTGGTGGCATATTCTGGAGAGAATAATACAGGTCTCTGCAGATGAAATCATCTTTATCCCATTTTCTGCTGCTACACCTTTGGTCTAATTGTTTGACCGGAATTACTAAATCAGCAAGCATTTGCAATGCAATAGGACTCACATTTATTCAAGACCTATTTCATTGCAAATGGTAGTCATCACCAACAACGGGAGGGAGGGCAGGGGAGAGGCATGGACAAAGGGAGTGTGTGGGAAGATGGCAAGGACAATGGGATTGCAGGCAGGGGAGGGGGTGAGAAGACACAGACAACGGGAGGGAGGAGGGAGTAGAGAAGGCAGTAGGAGAGCCTCATTAAAGAAAATAGTGCTCACAGTCTAAATAACACGTACCGTGTAACACTCGAAGTAAAGAGGGCAGTAGCCATGGGAGGATACAAATGACGACATGGCAGTAGTAAGGAAGAACTAACAAGCCTATGAACGAATCGGAAGACAGCATTTAAGCAGGACAAAGACACAAGTGGGGGAGTGGATGGGGCTTCCCTCACGTACTAAACTACAGCACATCTTCACCAGCGCAGCGCTTGCACGCTGACTCTAGGCTCGACCTAAACATGGCATTTAGAAGATAAGCAACTTAGACTGAGCCATCTTTCAGCTTATTGCGGAAACCGTGTGACTATGACATCATCCACCCAATTAGTGAATCCCACAAGGTTTCTAAGCTCAGTGATGCTACTTAGAAGATTTCTTGTGCCCTTGCTGATGTTGAGGGACGTTAAATATTGTGGATTGTTTGAGGAAAAAACCTTCAAAATATCAGTTTTTGTACAGCCAAAAGGAGGCATTATCATCAATCAATGAATCATTCATATCAATCAAAGGAAAATCCATGTTAACACACTTCTCCCACGATTTGTGAGGATAAAAATCGCTAGCCATTTCCTAAGTAATAGATCTGTTATTCATTCATATAATGTATTCTGGGCTGCGTCAGAATATTAGAGAATTTATTGGGGTTCCAAAGACGTTCAGTAAATATTGGCGGTAAGAGTAATTGAGACCCCAGTTCTCGTAGTAGGAGACGTTACTTCTCTTATAATTTGCACTGGAGTTATTGGTCAAGCACTCTCCAGCCCTCATGGATTTAGTAGAGTGGGGGTTTCTACCATATTGTTTCAGATTACAAATCTTTAAACACAAGACAGGAATGCGTAAAGTCTATACTGAGAAAATAATCATGTGACTAGAAAGTGGGAGAATACATCACCAGGAAGGTGGATTGGAGACCCATGAGGGCAAATTCTGTCTCTAGAATAAAAATTAATCATACAACAGAATTTTGGGTCCTCAGAATGAAACTGTGACCCATTGTATGTACCTTAGCAGCCAACTTTTAAAGACCATGACACATTCTAAAATGGTGATGTGGCACCCCGTTCAATCAACTGTAATCACATCACACAGGACCGATTAGCACGTGGAGAGTTGCACTCTCTTCTATTGCCCGGAGCCAAGATCCCTCGAGACTGCCACCCCCTTTTACATACTGCTCTACTGTGTTGGCGTAAGGCATTGACGTACACGGCGGGAACCACACCTTATGCAGATAACATCCCCCTGTTAACTCCCAACACCGCAGGGACGTCTGACGCAACGCAGGTTACAACCTTGGATAGAGGCGGGAATTGACAGAGTGGGCGGCCTATTTGGGGACGACACATTGCTGGATCACGCCTCCTTCGTACAGTCAACGGGGCCCCCCCGCGATTGTACTTCCTACATGCCACAGTGACACACTATGTACGGCGCACATGGGCCCCACAGCGTAGTAAACCTGAGCAACATTAACTAGTACACCTCCTTCATTATATGGGGACTGGGGGACACTTAGTGCGATGGCTCTACACAGGGATTAGGGAACATGCTGCTCTGCCTCTTACCACACTCAGAGACACCTGGACTCTAGACACAGGAGAGGCTATGACAGATGGGGCCTAGAAAATTGTCCTCGAACACCACAGAAGGGTGTCCAGAAATGTCAAGTTCAAATTCATACAGGCCATAGTGCTGCATAGGGCATATCTTACCCGACAGAGGCTCCATAGGATGTTCCCTGCTTCTTCTCATAGTTGCCCCCGATGTCAGATGGGAGAGGCCGGTCTCCTCCACATGATGTGGACATGCCCACGCTTACACACCTACTGGGGGAGAGTCGGCCATATACTAAACACTGTCATAGCCCTGCAGATACCGGAGGGGGCACTGCCTTGTCTGATAGGGCACAGGAAAAGACCCAAGAACCACAAGGCCCAGCTGAAGCTCTTAGACCTGGCACTATTGTTGGCAGTTAGAAGCATAACTATGAGCTGGAAATCAGCCAGACCCCCAGTTGTGGAGATGTGGTGGTCTGATTTGCTGAAGTGGGGCAGGGCGGAGGGTGTAGTCCTGCGTAGAGAGGAGGAGAAGGGGCTCCGGGAACTCCCAATTGCGCAGGACTGGGAGCGGATGCTGTTGGAGATAGAGGGCATAGAAATGACGCTCTCACAGGCGAATACCCCATAACTAGAACTATAGGGTGGAGAATAAGGGGAATACAAGGGGAAGATATGTCCACCAAATACACAGGTTAGTCAGCACCGCGCGAATACAGCTTTCTGGATAGGACTGACCCCCTGGGCCTCTATGCCGATGGTCACAGTGCCTAACCAATGGAGAAGCCGGGAGACGTATGGGGTGGGGTGGGAGTTGGGTTGGACGGAGACAGGTTACGAGGCGACTATGTGATACTAACGCAGCATGACCGCTGATGTAATAAGTGGTATTCATATTTATCTGACTTAATGAAGAACTGAGCAAGATCACATGTCAATCGGTCGAAAGTTAATGGCAGAAAACGAGAAAAGACTGTATGATGATAAAGTGTATAACTGTTAAATGTGATAATTGATGCAGTGACGAATAAAGAGTTTTAAAAAAATACTGTAATCACGTGACTGTAGGCCATATAATGTAATTGCACACTACTGGAAAGTGATTCATTTACCAAAAGTACTTCCTGGAAATGACCCACTTATATGAAGCATTTTTGTAAGTAACTCACTGCCTGGTTCTATTTCTAGCACCATTTCAAAATAGCCATGCATAGCTGCCATTTTGGAGTGGGCTGTGGTCATTCAAAGACAATGCGTTTGGACCTGTGGACAACAGATTAGGTCTGCAGACTTAAAATGAATTGAAACAAACACAGTGCCAAAATGGGCACTGGGACTGGATGAACGGCTGGCCAAAGGCCATGTATTGTGCCAACTGGATAGTCCTGTGCAGCTACTTCAGGGGGCTTTCAACAGAGTGCATGATGTGGTGAATAGCCAGGCCCTGCAAACAAGGCCCACTGCACATGGTCAAAGGCAATTGCACAGAGAATTCCTGATTATCGTCTGCACAGCTGATGTCTGAGCATATGTGATCTTTGGGGTACCGGAGATGCCATAAGATGCTGCAAAAGATTAGACCATGTATCTTGAGGTATCTGTGCATGGTTTAATTCTTTGTACAAAGCATTCTGAGTGCAAAGATACATTCAGTGCCTGCTTTGCATGGTCATATTCAAAGAAAAATTGCTTCTGGGGCATAGGTACTGAGGTTAGGACCTGGCAGAAAGCTATGCACTGTGCTTAGTTGTATTTTGCCGAAAGCCATACTCCATGTGGAGCTCACAGCCTGCAGTACATGGCCAATGGCTTTTGGCAACACAAGAACTGTTCATTAGATTCAGTGGTCATGGGGATAAGGCACTCAATGTGGATTTTGGGCAGGCCCTGCACCATGTGCCTTCTCCGCTATGGACAGGCGAAGGTCTTGAGCTGTGACTTTTAGGGGGTTGGGACTAGATGTGTAGCCTAGCCAAAGGCCATGCATTGCTGAGCGAATCAGCTGCACAAAGCCTAAGGCCATACACAGCGGATATGAACAAGGGAGACAGGGTGCTGGGTATGGCTGAATGCCACGCCCTGCACTCATGGCTCACTGAACAAGGTCAAAGGTAGTAAATATGGGCTAAGCCTCTAAGGCATTGTTGAAATGCACACAATGTGTGTAGAGCTCACTGCACCTTGGATGAAGATAATCCACAGTGTATTCTGGTAGCATGCAAACTGGTTGCAAAGTGTAGCGCTATACATAGTTGAAGGCTATATGCTGCGGTTTCTGAGGCCAGGGGGTCTGATTGCAAGGTGTGGCTAAAGGACCTGCCCCAAGCCCAGTGCAGTATCTCTGGGAGCTATGGGAATGTACACACGGCAAAATGCATCCGCATGGCCTTCACAGCCCGCTGTGCATGGCCACATCTGTGTACAACAGCTTCCGGAAGCTCAGGCTTTATACCCAAGGACCGCTACCATGACCAAAAGGCAAATGTCACCAGTGATGTGACTGATAACAACATTTGCAATTTCAGCTATAATATCAAGTGTGAGGTCTCAAACAATTCAGTGGAAAGACATATAAAAGTGTAGCTCTCATAACTGGCACATTTCAGAGTGTTTACGTATTTCGTTTACAACCATAAAGTCCCATCAACTGAATTTTAAGGGAATTAAAATTTATTTTTTTAGACCTGAATAAAGAAACATACTTTCTCTATAATAAAGGTTTTTCAGGGAACTAAAACATATACATATATTATATATGTGTACATATATATTCACTGAAAAAAACAAAGGTTAAAGTAATGCTATAGTTACGGTGAATACGTCAGTGACAACCAGGGGCATAGCTTGGTCAGTAAGATTTGGGGGGCGGGGGGTGCTTCAAATTTCCCAACAATCAAGCTGGTATATCTTGTTAACATACAATATCTGAGAAGCAGGACATGAGGGGGTCTGAAATGGCAGTGCAAAAGAGGAGTAGTGCAGATTGTTAGGCGTACAGAAAATAAAATATTTTACAAAAATAAAAAATGTTAAGAACTTCAAAACAGAGGAGAAAGAGTGTGTGTGTGTTTTTGTCTGTGTGTGAATTAACAATTCTTAGATGGAATCTGACAGACACCTCTCCATACCCGACTGAAACAATTGTACCCAACTATTTACTAAAAAATACATTTATAAGGGAGATGTAACACGCCCCCAGAGCTAGACCACTGGTGACAACATTAACACTTTGAACTTTAAAAAAACACACATCTAACTATAACTTGCACCCCCGTCATGCACTGCTTATGACCTCCCATGTGACGGCACTCATTTCATGTCTTATGTCAGAACTTATGACATCTCAAATTACATCACTGATCACATACTTCAACGATTGTGCAAGTTTGTTTTACAGTTTGCATAGTGACATATAACAACCATATTGTTTTTCTACGTAATTTTGTACAGCTTGGGTCCAGCTAATGCATGTGTTCACAAAAATGCATGTGCTCCTAATGCACCATAGCTGTGTAAAGATATTGAACATTTTATAAATGTTTGCATTCAAGAGTAACTCTTTGTGTAAGTGACAGTTGGCTTGTATTCATTATGCTTCACACAACCTTTTGGTTCTGCAGAAAAGGTTTTCAATAGGAAAAATATTTGGCATAGTAGATACTAAATTTTGTAAGCAGCCTTGAGTTATTAGTCATAATTGTATCTGCATGACAATTCCTACATTACATGGAAGAGTGTGTGCACCAGGTGCTAACCTATGTACGTGTGCGTGTTTTGGTTCAGAAGATGGGCTATCTGTAAAGTTTTCACCACAGTATGAAGAGTACAAGTAGTATGATCTTTAGCACCTTCAGATCTTGGTTTTTGTTACCAAATATTGTCTTTTATTACAACTGTTGCATACAATGTACTCTGTTCTTAGATTTTTTTTAATACTGTGTGGAGTATTTCTCATGAGAGTTTCATTGTTTGCAAACTGTAAGGTATACAATTAACTTTTCTCCATAGACTGAACACTGTTTACAGTACTCAGTTCTCTACTGATATCAACTTTATTTCATAATGTAGGTTTGATGTGTGTCAGGGGTTTGGTTCAGTCAAAAGCTGTCCATATTAGGGCATTTGTTTTGGAATTGGCATTCACAATTTTGGCTTTCTCTGAACAATTATATACAGATTGAATACCATGCTCAATGAGGGCTTCCCATATGTCTGTGGAGGATTGTTAATGTGAACTATGCTATGTGTAATGCCATAGTAATTTATACAGCAATATGAAAGAAAATGAAGTTTGGCTGTTGTCATCAGTGATGTCATCAATTATGTTATTTGTGATGTCATCAGCGATCTCATAATTTATTTCATAGAACATGTCATGAGTGATGTCATATGTGAGGTCACAAGCAGTGCATGGCCGGGGCGCAAGTTATAGTTAGTGCTGCTAACTATAACTGGTGAATTTCTGTGTTTTTATTAGTTCAAAACGTTAATGTTCTCACTGACAAATTCACATGACTATAACGTTACTTTAACCTTTGTTTTTTTCAGTAAATATCTAGGTTTTTTTAAACGTAAAGTAATACTTAATTACCATATGTAAATGCAACCCTCACTGTGCATGATCGTCGACTATGCACAGCTGGCTGTGACCTGCTGCCAACCCCACGCGACGCACAGCCTTCTGCTGCTTTTTTTTAATTGAAGGGGAGGGGGCCTACCAGCCCTAGGGACCCTAACCCCAGGGCCACTTATTTGAATAAAGGGAAGGGGGCTGTTTGCCCCCCCCCCTCCCTAAGCCTTGTTAGGCCCTGGGGACCCCATCACCCAAGACCACTCTTTCATCCACATCCCCACGGACCCAGTGTGCTTGTTTATGGGAGATGGGCACCAGGCCCCCCTCCCTGGGTCGATTTCAGCCCAGAGGTCCGGCTTGCTTATTTGGGGAGGGGGCACACACCCGCCCTCCCTGGACCAATTTCAGCTCCAGGGACCACATTCTTCGGGACCTGGCACAGTTTTTATGGGGAGGGGTACATGGTTCACATCCCTGAGACAATTTCGGCCCGAGGACACTATCCCCTAGAGCCCAAAACAATTTTGTAGGATGATGGGGGCACGAGGCCCCCTTCTCCAGGCCGATTTAGGCTTCGAGGACACCATCCCTAGGCACCTGGTACTGTATTGAAGGGAGAGGTGAGCACATGGGCCCTCTCCACTGGCCTATTTTGGCCCCAGGGACCCTATCCCTTGGGGCCCGGCTTAACCGAAGGTCGGTGCACTGGCGGCCCCCATGGCACCCACCACATTTTTTGGGGGCCGCGGTGGGAGCCCAAAGCCCCCGCAACAGCTAGCTCCCTACATCCAGCCGGAGCCAGCATTGCTCCAGCTCACACAAAGCACCTAATAATGCTGCTTTCTGCAGGCAGGTGAAATATTTAGAGCTGTTTTCCCGCCCGCATTACTGCGAGCAGGGAAACAAATCTAAAGTCTGCTCCAAGCTTGGCAGGAGATTTTCACCTGATTGCGCTGCTGTGGACAGTGTAAACCGATATGTCTCGGGGTGGGCATCCCGGGACATAGCTGCTGAGCCAGGCTGGGCTCCTGGGGCCATTATTGGGTCAGGGAGGGGGCCAAACGGCACCTCTCCCTTAAATGATAACGGTCGGGGGAGGGCTCCCTGGGTCCTTTTCAGGCTTAGAGAGGGGACCGCATAGTCCCCCTCCCAATTTGATGCATTTTCAGACTCCCTGAGGTCTTTAGAGTAAAGGCTTGGGCACAGCCCCCCTCGCCATAAATAATAAGAATGGGCCTTGTGGTAGGCTCCCTGGGGCCTCTAATGGCTCAAGGAGAGGGGCCAGCCACCCCATACTTTTTTTTTATTTACATTCTGTTTTTTAGATCCTGTGAGGGTTTTGCAGGATCAGTTAATTTTTTGCAGTTTTTTTCATTTTTGACCCAAGGGGATGTTCCCCTGGGTCCCTGCCATGTGGCCTACGGGGTCAAGGTATCCCTAACATGCTTCCATATACATATATATATATATATATACATATAAAATCCAATGCTCACCCTCCGTTGAAAGTAAGCGGGACACAGCTCCGGATTCAAAAACAGGTAGGAATTTATTGAAACCTACAGCACTTTCCTTTGCAGTCCGTGATGCGCTTCTTGTTGTGTGGGCAGACGCGTTTCTGGCCGTCTTGGCCGTCTTCAGTGCCGATGTCACAGGCTGCTGGCAATTCGTGTGGGCTTCGGATCGCTGACCACTCCTTTTAGGACAGTCCTGCACCTCAATGGGGGGACCCCTCCCTCTAGGGCGGTCTCACGGCTCCTCCTCCCATCTGCAGGTGTTAGCGCTGTAGCGCCTGGCGGATTGCATCTTGGGATGTGTAGTCCAGTGTGGATTCCCTGCTTAATAGCGGAGTTCCAAACAACCTCTCGGGATGTCCCCTTCCCTCGGCACTGCTCCATACATCCTAGCAATGCAGCCAGGAAAGTGATGTTCCGTCACCACCTGCGTTTTCATCCTATCGGGTAGCGCAATGCCACCTCCTCTCTCCCCATAGCGGAAACTAATAATCACCCGCGGGCAATGTCTTCGCTGGGGGGGCGCCGCACCTTGTACTCCTCGTACTGTCCAAGTTTGTTTTGCTGTAATGGTGCGGTGCTCCTGACCGAGAGTGCGTGCCCCCACCGGTCTCAGCCAACCGGAAACATACAAAATCCAATGCTCACCCTCCGTTGAAAGTAAGCGGGACACAGCTCCGGATTCAAAAACAGGTAGGAATTTATTGAAACCTACAGCACTTTCCTTTGCAGTCCGTGATGCGCTTCTTGTTGTGTGGGCAGACGCGTTTCTGGCCGTCTTGGCCGTCTTCAGTGCCGATGTCACAGGCTGCTGGCAATTCGTGTGGGCTTCGGATCGCTGACCACTCCTTTTAGGACAGTCCTGCACCTCAATGGTGGGACCCCTCCCTCTAGGGCGGTCTCACGGCTCCTCCTCCCATCTGCAGGTGTTAGCGCTGTAGCGCCTGGCGGATTGCATCTTGGGATGTGTAGTCCAGTGTGGATTCCCTGCTTAATAGCGGAGTTCCAAACAACCTCTCGGGATGTCCCCTTCCCTCGGCACTGCTCCATACATCCTAGCAATGCAGCCAGGAAAGTGATGTTCCGTCACCACCTGCGTTTTCATCCTATCGGGTAGCGCAATGCCACCTCCTCTCTCCCCATAGCGGAAACTAATAATCACCCGCGGGCAATGTCTTCGCTGGGGGGGCGCCGCACCTTGTACTCCTCGTACTGTCCAAGTTTGTTTTGCTGTAATGGTGCGGTGCTCCTGACCGAGAGTGCGTGCCCCCACCGGTCTCAGCCAACCGGAAACATACAAAATCCAATGCTCACCCTCCGTTGAAAGTAAGCGGGACACAGCTCCGGATTCAAAAACAGGTAGGAATTTATTGAAACCTACAGCACTTTCCTTTGCAGTCCGTGATGCGCTTCTTGTTGTGTGGGCAGACGCGTTTCTGGCCGTCTTGGCCGTCTTCAGTGCCGATGTCACAGGCTGCTGGCAATTCGTGTGGGCTTCGGATCGCTGACCACTCCTTTTAGGACAGTCCTGCACCTCAATGGGGGGACCCCTCCCTCTAGGGCGGTCTCACGGCTCCTCCTCCCATCTGCAGGTGTTAGCGCTGTAGCGCCTGGCGGATTGCATCTTGGGATGTGTAGTCCAGTGTGGATTCCCTGCTTAATAGCGGAGTTCCAAACAACCTCTCGGGATGTCCCCTTCCCTCGGCACTGCTCCATACATCCTAGCAATGCAGCCAGGAAAGTGATGTTCCGTCACCACCTGCGTTTTCATCCTATCGGGTAGCGCAATGCCACCTCCTCTCTCCCCATAGCGGAAACTAATAATCACCCGCGGGCAATGTCTTCGCTGGGGGGGCGCCGCACCTTGTACTCCTCGTACTGTCCAAGTTTGTTTTGCTGTAATGGTGCGGTGCTCCTGACCGAGAGTGCGTGCCCCCACCGGTCTCAGCCAACCGGAAACATACAAAATCCAATGCTCACCCTCCGTTGAAAGTAAGCGGGACACAGCTCCGGATTCAAAAACAGGTAGGAATGTATTGAAACCTACAGCACTTTCCTTTGCAGTCCGTGATGCGCTTCTTGTTGTGTGGGCAGACGCGTTTCTGGCCGTCTTGGCCGTCTTCAGTGCCGATGTCACAGGCTGCTGGCAATTCGTGTGGGCTTCGGATCGCTGACCACTCCTTTTAGGACAGTCCTGCACCTCAATGGGGGGACCCCTCCCTCTAGGGCGGTCTCACGGCTCCTCCTCCCATCTGCAGGTGTTAGCGCTGTAGCGCCTGGCGGATTGCATCTTGGGATGTGTAGTCCAGTGTGGATTCCCTGCTTAATAGCGGAGTTCCAAACAACCTCTCGGGATGTCCCCTTCCCTCGGCACTGCTCCATACATCCTAGCAATGCAGCCAGGAAAGTGATGTTCCGTCACCACCTGCGTTTTCATCCTATCGGGTAGCGCAATGCCACCTCCTCTCTCCCCATAGCGGAAACTAATAATCACCCGCGGGCAATGTCTTCGCTGGGGGGGCGCCGCACCTTGTACTCCTCGTACTGTCCAAGTTTGTTTTGCTGTAATGGTGCGGTGCTCCTGACCGAGAGTGCGTGCCCCCACCGGTCTCAGCCAACCGGAAACATACAAAATCCAATGCTCACCCTCCGTTGAAAGTAAGCGGGACACAGCTCCGGATTCAAAAACAGGTAGGGGTGGGCATCCCGGGACATAGCTGCTGAGCCAGGCTGGGCTCCTGGGGCCATTATTGGGTCAGGGAGGGGGCCAAACGGCACCTCTCCCTTAAATGATAACGGTCGGGGGAGGGCTCCCTGGGTCCTTTTCAGGCTTAGAGAGGGGGACCGCATAGTCCCCCTCCCAATTTGATGCATTTTCAGACTCCCTGAGGTCTTTAGAGTAAAGGCTTGGGCACAGCCCCCCTCGCCATAAATAATAAGAATGGGCCTTGTGGTAGGCTCCCTGGGGCCTCTAATGGCTCAAGGAGAGGGGCCAGCCACCCCATACTTTTTTTTTATTTACATTCTGTTTTTTAGATCCTGTGAGGGTTTTGCAGGATCAGTTAATTTTTTGCAGTTTTTTTCATTTTTGACCCAAGGGGATGTTCCCCTGGGTCCCTGCCATGTGGCCTACGGGGTCAAGGTATCCCTAACATGCTTCCATATACATATATATATATATATATATATATACATATATGGAAGCATGTGATCAAGCCACTCCGGTGGTGAAACGCGTTATGGCTGACTAACGAAACATAAACGCTACTGCTTGCACTCAATCTGGGCTCGTGTCTGCTTGTCGTTGCATGCTGGAGACAACACGCTGCATCCGATTTCCCCAAGCGGCTCCTGGGATATATATATATATATATATATATATATATATATATATATATATATATATATATATATATATATATATATATATATATATATATATATATATATATATATATATATATATATATATATATATATATATATATATATATATATATATATATGTTCGAAAGGGCTGACAGCTTGCATCCACGCCGCAGCCACACAAAGAGACTCGCACTCCAGGGTCTGTGTTTAAAGATGTTTTAATGGCGATTTAAAGGCGTTTTAATGAGATTTCACTGCGTCACTTTTAGGATGCTGTTGCGTCAAAATCTTGCGCCTGCCTCACAGCAGGTGTAAGACTGACGCAAGACCTTTCACATGGTGCTTTCCCCATGTGAAAGGACGCATTACTGGAGTTGCGCCACTTTTGTGACGCACTCCAGTAATGTGTCACTTTTGTGTTTACAGATACGTCAGAAATACTGACGTATCTGTAACTCCTTGCGACATGATTCGTCATACATTAAATATTACACATCTGGAATGCTGTAAGGAGTGCGCACAGAAAAGTGACGCATCGCACCAGCGGTGTAAAAAAATGCGCCTCGCTGCGCTATATTTAAAAAGTGACGCATCTAGGTAGATGGGTCACTTTTTAAAACCCTGTGCCAAATTATACCTGCGTCAGGTATAATGTATGCAGAGGGGGCGTTCCCCCGCAAAAAGCTTGGTAATAGCGACGCAGTGAAATCTATGGGATTTCACTGCGTCACTTTTAGGATGCTGTTGCGTCAAAATCTTGCGCCTGCCTCACAGCAGGTGTAAGACTGACGCAAGACCTTTCACATGGTGCTTTCCCTATGTGAAAGGACCCATTACTGGAGTTGCGTTACATTTGTGACACACTCCAGTAATGCGTCACTTTTGTGTTTACAGATACGTCAGAAATACTGACGTATCTGTAACTCCTTGCGAGTTGATTCGTCATACATTAAATATGACACATCTGGAATGTCATAAGGAGTGCGCACAGAAAAGTGACGCATCGCTGTTTTCACGTAGCGATGCGTCACGTTTCAGAAATGAGGCCTCCAATTTATTCACTGTGTCACCTCTACGACCCTTTCTTGCGTCAATACGTCCCTTTTGCATACATTACACCTGACGTAGGAATAATGTGGCACAGGGGTTTACAAAGTGACGTATTTACCTAGAAACGCCACTTTGTAAATATGAATAAATAAGGTGCATTTTTTATTGGACTGATGCGTCACAAAAAGTGATGCTTTGGTGGTGTTAAAGTGACGCATGGCTTCATAAATGAGGCCTTCTGCCTTCAACTCCAGCAATGCATCTTTTCTTATCCTTCCACACCCCTGTTCCTTTTCAACATTTTCTTTGAATATCAACATTCCCCATATTCACTCTTCTTCTCCTTACTTTCTTTCCTAACACTCACCTTCTTTCAGTCCTCCTACTCCACTTCCTTTCTCCTCTCATACCTTTCTGTTCTTTCTTACTCATTCTCCTTTCCATTATCAATGCACTCTATTTCACTTACTCTTTTTTCATTTTTTTAAGAATATAGCTCTTTGATGAGAATTGGAGGTAGTTCTGAAAAGAACTTTTTGTTTTCTTCTTTTTTCTAAACAGGAACAAAAACAGGGAATGGAAACTGCTCAACAGGAGCAAAAAAAATAAAAAAAATTAGGGGTGTGAAGGGCAGCGATGGTTCTCCAATGCTCGAACCATGAGCTGGACACTTTGCTCCCCATAGGTGAGGAGTTGATTGCAGTATCTGCATCTGAGGACACCATGGTTAAATGCAGGTTGAATGTTTGGCACCTGCTCCTGCCATTGCCCCCTCCCAGAAGAAGTTGCTCCTCCGGTGGATGTAGAGGCCCCATCACTGGGAACTTCTTGTGCCAGAGCCCTGACACTTTCCCGGGCAAAATTCTGGGGGTGCTTCCTCTGGACATGGCGCAGCATCGTGAAGTTTCCAAATGAGTACTTTTTTAAGGGGTTACCCCGCGACAGCACTTCTTTGCAGATCCTGCACTCCACTTTTTGAGCATTCACCTTTTTCTGGTCAGGTGGTATTTTAAAAAATTTCCAAATGAAATGTTCCTTAACTTTTCGTTGAGGAGGCTCTTCATTGATGAATTCTGGTTCATCCTCACTGCTGGATTGTCTGGCAGCCATTGTAAAACCAAGAAATATCCAGGAGCAAAAAGGCAGGTCTTGCAGTCACAAAAGTGAAAGAAGAAGTGAAGGAAATGGGTGGGGATTTCATTCTTTGTAAAAAAAACTGTTAGCAATCAATGAAAAGTGTTATTTTAAGGTCACATGACCTGACGCGCTTACGCTACGCGCACCGGAGCGCTTCCGGGTGCGCACACGCGGCGCGAAAGTAGGCGCTTCCGGGGCTCATACGTGGCGCGAACGTAGGCGCTTCCGGGGGCGTATACGCGGCGCGAACGTAGGCGCTGCCGAGGGCGCTTACGTTGCGCGCTGAAGTGACGTCATCATACTTTTACGGAAATGCATAATCATTTTCCTTATTAAAAAAAAACTGATTTTATTTGTATGGTACGAAATGTTTTGCATTATTACTAACTTTTCATTCATATTTTTTTTCACGAACAAAAGTAGCGCTCTGGGTGCGCTTTCCGGTGAGCTTATCGGTGAGCTTACCGGAAAGCTTACTGGAGAGCTTACCGGAGAGCTTCCCGGAGCGCGCACCCAGAGCGCCCCAGGAAAAAATGATATAAAAAAAACCTCAAAAATTAATACTTACACAAAACAGCAAATTGTAAAAAAAATCATAGGTTAGAAACTCGATATAGAAAGAAATTAGCATTTAAAAAACCTATGAAATTCACTGAAAAAACCAAAGGTTTCACACCAGTTATAGTTAGGAATTAGTATTTAAAAAACCTATGAAATTCACTGAAAAAACCATAGGTTTCACACCAGTTCTAGTTAGGAATTAGCATTTAAAAAACCTATTAAATTCACTGAAAAAACCATAGGTTTCACACCAGTTATAGTAACCTCGAAATTTTACTGACATAAAACCATTGAAATTCCCACGTTATAGTTAGTTGGACTCACTATAACTTGCCCGCCTGCAATGCACTGCTGATGACGTCACATATTACATCACTCATGCTTTCAACATTTTAGTTTCTATTTTTGAATGTGTCTATCAAATGTTATATTATGGTGAGAGGAGGTCTGCCAGTCTTTCACACGGATGATGTAATCAGTGATGTCATTTGAGATATCATCAGTGATGTCATGAGTGATGTCACTGACCATCTCATGAGTGATGTAATATGTGACATCATCAGCAGTGCATTGCGGGCGCGTGAGTTATAGTTAGCTGAAGTAACTATAACGGGGGAATTTCATTGGTTTTATATGAGTGAAATGTTCAGCTAACTATAACATGTGTCAAACCTATGGTTTTTTCAGTGAATTTCATTTTCATAGGTTTCGTAAATGCTACTTCCTAACTATAACGTGTGTAAAACCTATGGTTTTTTCAGTGAATATATATATATATATATATATATATATATATATATATATATATATTTTTTTTTTTACAACTTCAGGACAGGGGACTAAGTCCCCGAGTCCTGCAATGACTGCCAGAAAAATTGTTCTCATGCTGCTGGCAGCCAATCAGAGCACTTGCTCTTGCAGGAGTCTGACTCCTGTGAGAGTGAGATGCCCCAAGGGAAATAAAGCAACCTGGGCCAATCAGAATACTCTATTTTTAAATTGGCGCTCCAGCGAGAATCTTGGAGATTATATTTTATCCTTAATTTCTCAAAAACTACTGAACTGATTTACACCGAATCACAAAAAGCACAATCTGTGGACCAAGATCTAGCTTCCTGTCGATATTTGGTGAAATTCCGTTCAGTAGTTTTTGCTATAACCACCACTAGTTAAAATAAAAACACATATATATGTATATATTCTTTCACGCGTGTCCCGCAATACTGCCGGCCTCGTCCACCAAATGGGGCTCATGCTGGGCAACAGGTAAAAGTTCCGCTTGCAATGCACCAAAGCAATCCTTGTAAATCTACAAGAAAAAGAGAGCCCACACACAGCGTGCCAGCTTCACTTGATATTTAATCAGCATTGCAATTTTAACCATTGCTGGCCTTCGTAGACTGTAACGAAGACCTGCAAAGGTTGACACGCGTTGCAGATTAAATATGTGCGGGCTCTCTTTTTCTTGTGGATTTACAGAGATGCTTTGGTATATATATATATATATATATATATATATATATATATATATATATATATATATATATATATATATATATATATATATATATATATATATATATATATATATATATATATATATATATATATATATATATATATATATAAAACCAAACAATCCAGCTTCCACAGACACCTCCATGGACGAAGGCACGGACACGAGGTAGTAAAGATGAGGCAAATATTTATTGCTCCGGTCCACCCTCATCCCCTGAGGTAAGAGAGACGCGTTTCGGATTACAAGAACCCTTTGTCAATCTAATTTGGCGTCAATATTTTCATAGTATAAATAGCCCTTCCCATTTGAGGCATCAATAAACATAAACAACATACAACTAATCACCACACTTTTGCTGAGTACATCCTGAATACATGCTCTATTTTCAGTAAAACTACGTAATAATATAGTATTGTTAAAAACATATTATACTATACCAGTTGCAGAGTGCTAAACTGTATTTACAAAGTTAACCTTTACGGTTTACAGCATGAATAAGTGCATGTTTAAATACAATGCCACTCATCAAGAATGGGAGAAATGTGACCATTTAGTAATGGGCAGCAAAAGTCTCTTCACTAATCGCCATATTAAAAAACCATGACAATATAAAAACATAAATGTTACATATTTACAGCTGCCGCCCCTTCACCTTATTGTACAATAAAGAATAGACAAACGTCCAAAAACGTGCTCCCTTGAGCTGATGGTGAAATCACCTTTCTTCCGTCTCCATGTGACCTCTGCTAGAAGGTACTGTGAACTCTTGCCGAGTTACCAGAGTCAGTAAATCTAAACAATGTCAATGGCAAATCCGGGGCTAAACAATACACATGTATATATATATACATAATCGATCAACAAGAGAGAAAGGGTAAAGATATTCACTCTCCTACCCCTAGTAATAGTATGAATAAACAACAAGAGAGTGAAATAGCAATCAGGCACCTCAAGGGATGTAGTGAGGGACAGACAGAAAAACAGAAAAACTGAAAAACTGGGTGAAGGAAAAACACAAACAAAAACACAAAAGCAAATGTTATTTGCTTAAAGGACCCTCACTCACCACCTAGTGGTGACATGCTTCATCATCGGGTCCCCACTGGAAGGACCTAGCGCCCTTCCAGTGTGCTACAACGCCTGGTTACAGCGGAGCTGGTTCGTGTGTGTGTTGAAGTGGTGGAATAAACCCAATAGTGCTAAGTGAGTGCAAAATATTCTAAAAAAAATGCTAAGTTGTGACTGCCAACATTTTTTTTTATTACTAGTCCAACCAGCACTTGGTTAAAAACAAGTGATGAATTGGAATGATCTCAATAATTGGAGATCCCTAGTCCTTAATTACTTTGGTCAACATGTTTCTGCTATTGGAGCCCAAGTCGCTCAGCATTCATCAGGACCAGTAATGTGATCCTCCGGCGGTCTGCACGCGCTAAGGTGCACCCAACCGAGAGGATATATGTGTGAAAATGTTTTTTTTTCAAATACTCACGGCTTACAGCCGTGGGGGCACATCCAGCAATTTGCTGGGGCCGGATACCTGTAAGAAGAAAGATTGTTAGAAACATGCAGATATATAGCTATTTAGTAATTGAGTGATGCACCATCATTTCTGGAAAGCACGAATCCAAATAAAATGATGCTGGCAGGGCGCTCTTTTTAAATAAAGACATTACTACTCACCTGCCTAGTGTGGTCATCTCCTCATTTCTGGTCCTCGTGATGCCTCTGGGATAGGGGGCTCAGCGATTCGGATTGAGTTCTACGCATATATATATGTGTATATATATATATATATATATATATATATATATATATATATATATATATATGTGTGTGTGTGTGTGTGTATATATATATATATACACACACACACATACATGTATATAGCAAAACAGGCAGGGAGTGCCACATAAATTATCCACCTCAACTTGGGAACTACCCAGAGTTCTCTGCTCCCTTTTAGCATAATTTTTGCAGCACTCTATGCCTGAAAGGTTATTGTTTTGATATATATATATATATATGCACACACATATATAGCTATTTAGCAATTGAGTGATGCTCCATCATTTCTGGAAAGCACGAATCCAAATAAAAGCAAACAATTTATGGCGGAAAAATATTGATACAACTAAACTACTCGAGTTTTCCGAACGAAGCCTGGATGCTTTCACGTCCCTCATCACACCTGGTAAAGCTCAGTTCGTTTCTTCCCAACTATAAACCAGACAAGTCCATCCCAAAACTATACACTACTTTAATTAACCAATATATTTTCTCTCTAATCAAGAGTAAGTCAAAACATCTTTAAATCATTTAATCTGCAGACAAACTTAACTGGGTAAGCGCAGACCAGCAGTCTGGGCCGAAAGTATGAAACAGTATGAAACACACCGAGAAGTCTTTCAGCACATCGAAATTCCACACAAAAATCTGCCGTAAATGAAATCATTCACTCAGATTTGAGGAGCAATTCCAGAATGCAAATATGGAAACATGCGTGCATGCACCAAGCCTTTGAACCCAGCGGCATAAACAGTCAGGCCCAATCAGACAGCCTGGGTATCACATTTGCATAACGTATGCCAGATATTCTGTGCAGGGTTTCTCCGTTTCCCCCTTCCACCAATTACCATGTTAGGGAATCGGAGACCGGGGGCATGTTCGCTGAAGACCAGAAGTCTTTGAAGGAACCATTTCCATAAGTCCCCTGTGGAAAAGAGTGATGCATGTGTTGACAGGCGCTCCCAAAATGGCGTCCCACCCCATGAGCTGTATTCGAACTCCTGTGCTAACACTGGTGTGTGGTACAGGCCCTCTAACGAGGAATGGCAACTCTGCCACTTGCTGATGGGAAGGCCTCAACGTAAATGGACTCATGGTGCTTAGATAATAATGGCAATTTTTTAACCAGTGGTAATAGATCCTAGCTCAATTGCAGCGGCGGCTCAGTGTCGCCCCACGGCTTTTGAGCAGTGAAAAATGAAAAACAAAATGATAATAGCAAATGTTATTATCTTTTTATTTTTCCTCGCTGACTTCCTGCAGCTGAGCCGAGGGTGGAGCTGTCTAAGGCTGGCCAAACCGTCATGCGCACTTATATCTCTCCACTCAAGCTGTCCTTTACAGCCAGGTGGAGAACAAGCAGAGGGTCGTAGTCCCTTAGTGAGCGCCCAACTAGGGCGCTCACACCAATCACGAGGCTACTCTCATGATGGGTAACACCAGCTTGAGAGCAGCATCTGGACTTGCGTAGGGAACTCTGTGGCATGCCGGGAGTCGAGGAATAGAGGCCGGAACAGCACCAACGCTGCAGTAAGCATTTAAAAATATATATTTTCCCTTTGCTGCCCCGCACTGCCCTAATCCCGCGCTGCCCTCCCATGCGCTGCCACGCCACTTAAATGCCACTGCACTGCTAATGCTCAATGGTAGTCATTTCATAGACTGCAGAAGGATGAAAATCTGAGCCCAGTAGGTGACACACACACTGCTCTTCTGGTAAGATATCTCAGCCTTTGCTGCTGCGATCTGTGTGTAATCGGAGTCAAGGTTGGGGTTTCTCTACTTTTTATCCATCTAAGGTTGGTAAAATGGGTACAATTAAGTTTGACGATCAGAGTACCTGCTATTTGAGTATACTTCAGAGAGCAAACTGCACTATATAAAACAAATAGTTATTCTCTCTTAAAAACGTGTTCACGGCACTTATATTTTGCCACTTGTTGATTCCCCCCAAAAAGTTACACTAGATGGGGTCGAGCTTTTGCTTGGAATCAGCTCATGCAGGGGATTAATGACATCCTAGGAGGCACTTGCGATTTTAAGTGAAATAGCGCAGAAGAAAACCATGAATTTAGCTCACCAGTTGTTATCCGCTACCCATTGCCACCCTGAAAAGGGGTTTACCCCTGATTTTGACAGGAGGTAATCTCCGACCTTCTATAGTGGGAATGGGCCGCGTTGGTGTATTCTCACAAATGTGTGGGTGTGCACAAACTTTCCAGAACATCCCTGCCCAAGAACTCCCAGTCCTCAGACATGGGCGAAGATTGAAGTGATTTTGTGAATGAAAAACATAAAAGTACACTCATAAATCCAGAAATTTCCAGACGTATTTTGCAGTTACAAATGACCTGGCTTTGTTTCTCACCACAATAACGTATGTTATTCACCAATATGTACTCTATTAGTGACTGTTTGCTTATTCACTAATAGGTATATATACACTTACTACACTTATCTGAGCCTATTACCGTACATATTGCAATTATGAGTTGTGTGCATTTTTATCGCACCTGGTATGGAACAGATGCAATAAAAACCGTATCCCTTGGCAAATGATATGAGTTCATACCTGCAGGTATTTACCAGGGCAACATTTCTAATAAATATCAAGGTATTCATTTTTGGTGCTGTGAACACCAAAATCTGCATGTTATGCCCCAGGGCACAACTTAGAATTGGTAATAATTATTGCACCAGATAAAATCCTTCTTATGCTGGAAAGGAGGTGATATAGACTCCTAATTAATAGTACGGATTGGTTGAGCATTGTTTAAGCTCACCAAACTCACAGTCTTTGAACGCCTTTCGCAGGACTGTACTAAAACGCCTATCATCAGTTCAGATTTGGCCAGCCTGACTTAAAGGCCTTTATGACTCCTGCACTTAGCAGTAGCGGCTGGCAGGGAACAGAGAACAGGGATCAGAGGCAGGGGTTTGGAGGGAACAAAATATAAAAATAGAAAACACTTACCTCCGGCTGCCATCTCTCCACCTTTGCTTCGATCTGGGAACCAGGAAGCACTCGGGCTTCCAGGCTGCCCTAAGCCAATCACAATTCTGCAATGCAGCGTTGTTATTGGTCTGAGCACTGTGATTCGGTGATCAGACGGGGACAGGGAGCTTGCGCAAGTTCCCCACCAGGTTGTGTAATGCAGCCTGGTGGGGAACATGCTAAGTGCGCATGACTGTTTGGCTGATCCCAGACTTCCAACCAAGCAGTCATGTGCACTTAGTGTGCACACACCACTCCTCCCCCTGTGCCACCAGCTCCACCCGCCCTAACCCAGCCCCGAACCCATGAAAAATAAAATGATAATAACTATGTTATTATAATTTTATTTTTCCTGCTCTGAGAGCTGCAGGGTGACGCTCCTCCGCCTTTGAGAAGGAGCCGCCCCTGGCACTTAGGATGCCCAGAATTTAAGAAGGAAAAACCGGGATGTACAAAACAAAAAAGTAGGACTAAAGCCTTTATCCTTGCGTTTATGTCTGGCCTATGCTGATTTTGCATAGCCTTGTAAATGTGTAAACACACACACACATATATGTATCTATATATATATATATATATATATACATATATATATATATATATATATATATATATATATATATAGTGTATAAATATATGCCACACACTTACAAGCTATATATACATAACATTAGCTCTTCCACCATTTACCCTGAGCCCCCCTGCCCTCCATCCCCGCACTGTCTCCCAATCTGCTGCAGCATGCATGCGGCTCACCTCCTCCTGCGCTTCCTGAAAGAAACAAAATGTACTTAACAGGAGCATGACTTTCAATTCTCCTTTCTGGATGATGAGACCTTAGTCCCAAGAGCCCGTACATTTACTTAAAACTAAAGAAAGCGCCGGGACACAGGCAGTCCTCAGAAAACCAGGACTTTCTGGAGAAATATGCGACACCAGGTCACCCTACCTGCACTGTTCACTTGCTAAATGCAGCCTTCATATTCTCTGGGTCTGTGGTCAGTTGTTCTTCACAGCAAAAGTAAAACATCCCCTTCATCCAGAAGTGGTCACAGGAACATGGCTTCCTCTTTTTGTGGTGAATCAATCATGTAAATAATGTGTATCACTGCAAAATATTACCACAGCCATAATATACAGAATTATTTTATAGAGAAAACAACAGACTGAATATTGTGTACGTGAATGCTGGGGTTGGAGGTCCTAAAGGTATCCCCAAAGGGCTCAACCCTTCACGAATGTGTGACTACGGGATTTGCCCACCTCTAATACACTCTAGGGAGACTTTATGAGCCCCTTTTTGAGGTATCAGGCCAATTGAACCCAAGATGTGTGTAAGTTTGTAATATGCATGAATTAAGGTATTTCACAACACACACTATAACACAACGTGTACATAGCAAATTGCGTGTGCATAAGGTTCAAGCTGTGGGATAGTGCCCCTATGCTTAGAGATCTGTGGTATTGAGGTCCTGAGGAAAGCCACCAGAACCGGTCTGGGCCTAAGTGACTGAAACACGTAGACAAATCTTGTTGGTGATGTAAGTGACCCTGCATTTATCCCCAAGCAAAACCCCTTATGTTTTTAAACTTACTCAAGTAGCCAGCAACTGAATAAAAGTTTTACCTTGAGACCTGAGGTGATTTTATATTTTCTAAAACATATCACACTGGAAATTCCTCCTAGAGGAGATCCCTCCCTCGGAGAGGGGGCAGGATCTGAGCCCACCTAGACATTTTAGGTTCTCTGGGTGAGGACTCGATGATGAAGCATGGCCCTGGAATATTTCAGTGGGTGAGTCCTTATAAAAATATATAGGGTCCCAGGTTAGGAGAGGTGTCACTGTGGCTCCACTTCTCCTCTTTTTACTGTTGGTATTGTATATGTGCTCCTGATTTTTGGCACCTCCAGAATATGATGGGGCCTATTCACAAAGCTGAATGTACACATGTGTATAGCCACATGAACTTGTTTCAAGATACCTTTTTTGGTGAACTAGTGCTTAACAAAGAAATAGTAATATTAATTACATGAGCAAATGTACTCATACATTTTGCAGTAATTTTACTATCTTCGGCAATTCACCATTTTGAAGTGTATGTATACATCTATGTACATAGTATTCCTATAATGTGAACTGAGCCAAAAGGCAATGGAGCACTGTGCAGGGTCCAGTTACTACATAGTGTAGACTTACATGTTGATCAAAATATTGGTCATGAGTAGCACTGGACTGACACAAGGTTTGAGCTGAAGTACATGTATGACAGTTTTGGGTCACCTGCAGTTTGTGAATGGCTATGGGCTTACTCTTTTGTGAGAGGATGCATGTCCCTTCCTAAACCCCTAGCCATCCTTACTCCTTCCTAAACCCCTCTCACTTTGTACTAAGTACTCCCCATTCCTCCCATATTTACTACTAAAATGTAGGTGTGTGTGCAGCAATCTCCACAGTCTCGGACGACATCTTTGCACAGAAAGCAAAGGATACAGGTGAAGGTGGAGACCTCCCCCCCAAAGCTTAGTGAATACAATTTTATACAACATGAGTAGTACTATTGTAATACTACTAAACGTACTACAAAATGTATTTAGTGAGTAGACCCTGCTATACTGTCTGTAAACTCACAAAAGACCTGAGAAGAAACCCATCTCATTCAGATGTCTCAACCACTGTAATGAGGCAGAAACTGACCTGACATAAAAAGCAATAGGGTGTATTTGAAACACCAATCAAGACCAAAAGACCTTGTTAGAAAAAAACATTTGTAAAATTGTCAAAATATTGGATGAGCTTGCAACCCACAAAATGTAGATTCCCGAAACAGGGCCCTGAAGTCACCAGAATGTGGTTCAAAATTGAGCAGGCAGAAGTTAAAATGCAGGGCAGTGTTGTAATGTGTTGTAACCTGCAATGCTGTTGTCAAAGATCACATCACTGTTGGAGACAAATAAGTAAATACCATCAATATACGAGAGGGCCTATAGCTTAAATGATAAAGGGACCAAAAAGTCCCTTACCAAATACATTACCAAGTCCAGAAACAGAACTAAAGGCGTCTTTAAAATCCACGCCAAATCAACTGAAAACATTCTTTTGCAAATCTACTATACTGCTAAGATTGCCTGTATTTTGAGTCAAAGATTATTAAAATTCATGAGTCTGTTTTAAACACCCCAAAATATTCATCAGATCCATCAAACACCATCACCCTAAAATAATATTTAATTAAGGGAGTACTCAGAAAAATAAACTACCCCCACGTTGAACCATAAAACAAATCAAACTGAGTGAGTGTGTGAGTGAGTGAAATATGTTAGCCTGAAGGTAATCGGATGCTTCCCTGAAGAACTCTGGAAAACATTGTGGCCTAATCGTGCTTTATACACTTGCAATCTTAGTGAATGTGCTTATCCTTCAACCTATCCATCCGTCTCTCATTGCCCTTCCTTCTCTTCATCCACCCATCATTGCCTTCACTTATCCACCAATTCTCTCCATTCTTCCTTCCCTCCATGAAGCCCTCCATCCATCATTCCATAATCCTATCCTTCTCTCCATCATTTCACTAATCCAGTTACCTCCCATCCATTCCTTCACCCTTCCATTCTATCCTCTATTCACCATTTAATCCATCAAACTTTCTATCGCCCATCCATACACCCAGCTCTTCATTCATACATCTTTCCATCCATTTCTTCCTTCAGTCTCTCTTTCCAATTGTGCTCTCTTGTACCCGTCCCCACGGGTCCCTCTTGCTTTGCATTCCAGCGGCACCAATTAAATTCAAGGCGCACATGAACAACATTGTAAAGGTTTTATGTCACGCAAACTGCCCAGTGGCACTCTCCGGCCCCCGTTCAAGCTGCTAACATGTGGTGGAGAAGGAATCGAAGGATGCACCTGTATTCATTGTACTTTCAACCCTAATAAGGACCAATCTGGCCCTGGGTTGCTTGTGTGTTATTTAGGGAGGACCGGCGGCGTGACAGGTGAGGCTGGAGTGTTCCCATTAGAGCAGCATCAAGATTGATTTGCAAATGGCTGGGTCCAAAGTGAGGTGGCAAGGTGTGCAAAATAACAATGGATTCGGCCCGCGTCATTATCAGTGTCTGGGATTAATTCAAACATTCTACCACCACCTTTTTGTATACTTTTGGGATCTCAGCCATCTTTCACCACAATAAAGCCCATAATAATTACAAAGGTTTCCATAGCGCTTCATACTGCACTTCTATGTTTCTAAGCGCTGTTAACAAGTGTTATTATTACCCATTTTACTGGCACTCAGTTTACCCAGGTATGGGCAGAAAGTAAAAGAGTTATATGCAGGACTTGGGAAGTGCCTTCTTTTATGGGGCTCCTGCTCTAGCACCAGAGCAGATCCTACAGTGTGTTTGGTTGCTGGTGGTCCTGCTGCGGTTTCTGCTGGCGTGGAGATGTTCTGGCCCTGCTAGGCCTCGATGGCTAGCCCCTCGGGTACCCAAGGACCCAGGGCAGGTCAGTGGGAACCAGTTGCTGCTGCAGTGCACACAGTGTGCCAGGGCCGGAGTCCAGACGCGGCACTTACCTCTCACTTCCTTCAGGCCTGCATCATTTTCCTGACATGATGGGCAGTCTACTCCTCAGACGCTGCTGGGTAATTACTTCCCCAGCCCACATGTTGTCTGCTGCCTCAACAATTAGCTCCTCTGCACATCAAAGTGCCACCATCCGTCTGCTGATTTCCTCTCTTCCGGACATTACACCAAAGCCCGTCCAGAGCAGAAGCCCTCTCGCCAGTCAATTTTCCCCAATAAATAGAGCTAACGGCGAATTAAAACCTACTGTAGTTGACCCCACTGGTTAATGCGAGGCAGAGGCCCGTGCTTTGATTCTGGGAGCATCTGTTGGACATATTTTACAAAGGGGTTTCAGATGTGCGGATGGAGTCGGGGGCTCTTCTGGCTCGTGACAGGACAGGACCTGCGAAGTGGGAAAGAACTATCTTTATTAAACTTCTAAAGACATCTTAGCTCAAGTGTCACATTTACAGGACGGGTTTCTGTAGGAAATTCCAGTCTTTATTTGTAATTGACGAAAATAAAAAAAGAAGTAGTCACTGCTCCTCTTTTCTATATTTTTGCGTGATCTGTTGAACGTTATCTCTTCACCTTCTTTGCTCTCGTTTCATTATTTCTGCAGTTCTTTCAGTTTTTCTTTCTCAGTTTTTTCATATTTGGTTCACTCTTTCTTTCTGTTTCATTTCAGGGTATAATGCTTTTTCTTTGTTTTTTGTTTGTTTCATTCTTTCCTTTTCTCATTCTGTTTCTTTTTTCATTTAATGTTTTCAATGTAATGCGTTTGTTGCCTAGTTAATTAAATCATAACAAAATAGCAATACCATGCAAAACACAAGATCGAGCACGCACAGCACACTTTTTATTGATATGTTCTTTTCCTCTGGTCCTTCTTTTTTCTTTGCTACTGTGTTCTTTCTTCGACTTCCCTTCCCTTTTTCATTATTCTTGATTTATTTCTACTCACACCTTCCAGTCACATTCTTTATTTTCTTTTGGCGCTTTCCATCTTCCTTACTGTGTTCTTTCTTTTCCTAATTTTTCCATACATTTCCCTTTTTCTCACATCTTTTTGTTTTATCGTTATCTGTTTTCATTGTTCAATTTTCAACATATCATTATTTCTATCCCTCATTATTTTGCCCTTTTATTGTTACACATATCTTCTTTTCTTTCATTTAATTTCCGTATCTTTTCTTTCCTTTCCTTTCCTTTTCTCTTCTTTTCTTGTTTTCTTTTCTTTTCCTTTCTTCTCTTCTTTTTCCTTTCCTTTCTTTCCTTTCATAGTCAGCTCCTCCCCCTTTTCCCTTTCTTTCTTTCTCTTTTCCCTCCCTCCTTTTTTCTTTTTTTCTTAGTTATCTGGCTTTCATTTCGAAATAGGTCTAACTTGTTTACGCTACTGGCTAATATGACTTCACTGCTGTATCTCCAAGATAAAGAAGCCATGTGACCATAAATATCCTAGCTTGTCCTTCGAAGCGGATTCATCTTCGGTTCCTCATCAGATAACAGGATGCACGCATCTGCGGTGGTACACATCATTATTATGGGCTCCCCTTCAGTAAACACAGCGTGTCCTACTACTATCTGCTGTGCCTAGAAGTTGCTTCAGGCCCCTTCCCGCCCCCAGCTTCCCCCATCCAAGAAGAACTACCCCAATTCTGCACGCTTAGCGTTTTTGTATATATCAGGCCGAATAAAGGTCAGTGCAAAATGTCACCATTGCCATCTTCGTAATCAGAGCATGTTTGAGTAAAATGTCACCAGTGCCATCTTCGTAATCAGAGCATGTTTGTGCAAAATTGCACTAGTTCCATAGAATCTGACGTCTTCCTCTTTCCTTGCGTCCTCTCTTTCCCTGCCTCTTTTTAATACGGGTTCTCTTTCGATACCCCCTCCTGAAATGCAGTGTGTCCTGCAGCCATGTACCTGGATGTATGCGCACCTCTCCAGCACACAGCGCTCACCTTTGAGTCAAGTATCAGCTCTAGCGCCCCCAGTGGTGTATCAAGGTCAGGTGGTACCCGGTGCAGAAAATTTCTTGTTACCCCCGGCTTGACAAAATGGTAAAAAAATGTGTTTAAAACACACATTATTGACATTTTGTCACCCCCTTAGTATATTTTTGCTATTTTGTCACCCCCCTCAGTGATGACACCCGGGGCAGCCCGCAACCACCACACCCCCTTTCCAGGGCCGGACTGGGAACCAGAACCGGCCCTGGCAAAGTGCTCGGCCGGCCCCGGGGAGGGGGGAGAGGTGCGACCGCGCTCTGTGACAGGGCCGGTTTTCGGCCGTTTTTGTTACAGGGCCGTTTTTGCAGCATAACGGCACTGTAACAAAAAAACGGCCCCAGGGGCCCAAAACCGACCCCCAACCATGCGGCCCACCGGGGGATTGCCCGGTGCCCTCAACGGCCAGTCCGGGCCTGCCCCTTTCCTATGCCTCTGAGCGCCCCCAATCAGGAGAAGGCTGGGGACCTCCTTGGGGTCTCAGGCAATCATGTGAAGTGCAGGATTCAATGTCACACTATTGAGGCACAAGTAAGGATGGCATGGGGGGCTAGGGGTTCCACCATCCAAACTCTGATGGCCAAGAAAAGAGCATCTCTTAGTCAGACTACCCAGGCGAGGGCATCATAAAAGGTTTCTATCAGTCTCAGCCATGCGCAGGCGCAGAAAACATGGCGTCGCAGACGCTCTGCATAGGTTGACAAGTGCTGGCAGATCTCTGTCTCATAACCACTGGGCAGTGATGGGGAAGGGATGAGGGTCTCTAATGAACATGTTAGATGTGGGTGGCGGAAGCACGAAGACCCTAACTCATACCATCACAGCATAGCGGGCAAGGCTTGGTGGTCACTAATCTTGTTATTAGAGCACACGTCTAATACCATCTAAGCTCACATAGAGAATGCATGGGCATCTTCTGCTCACATCTCCAGGCTTTTTCAAGAAAGGTTTAAGTCTCTTAGAAAGACCATCCTGGTACAGGAAAAAAAGGGCTGAGAGGTGGCGGGGCAGAGTTGTGGTGGAGTGGCTGAGTAGACCTCGGTTCAAATCCAGAATTCAAAACTTGCCTGGAATTGTGTAATTCTGCCAAACATACAACTAACCTCAATGTATACTTAAAGTTCTTATAATTCGGAAATTTAGAAATTGAATGGCACGCCTTAAACTGTAACCCCAAATCTATGCTTTGCCTACCAGCTTGACCCCCTAAACCAAGGAGTATTCTAAGATCACGTAATTTATTAAAATCTGCACCCTCCAAATCACAAAGTGTAGAAGGACATGAAAGCAACTAATACACCTATGCCAAGCCACAGGCTTCAATCACGTGATTCAAATACTTGTCCTTCACTTTTTACTAAGGACACCGAAAGAGATGCAATAAGGTACCGACAGGCCTATGTGATGGAATTAAATCCCTGCAAGACCAGCCATTATGGCCAATTTGATCAACAGGTAGTGGGACTCCATTAACAGGTTCAAACAAAGATGCTTAATGATCTAGATGAGCTAAAACAGATGGTACTAATGAGTGCCTTTGCCCTCTGTCAGCAACATCTGGAAAAGTAGACCATATTTGCTCCTGCAGGAAAAAGCAGACTGTACATACATCACCAGAACCTCAGGAGACTGGATCCAATAATTGCTAATGAAGGGCAAACAAGCAACTAGTTCAGGTCATTAAACATTATTCGATTTTTTGGTTCAAATCATAAAAGTGTACATCTCATTCAGCAGCAATGAATCTTAAAGGAGTACAAGCCTTTGTGTGGCAGCAATAAATCATGGTAGCCAACATCAGATAAAATCAGTTGTGGCTCCTCCCCTGAGGCGGAAGAGCGTCGCCCTACTGCTGCTGTGCAGCAGTAAAAGAAAGGAAAGATAAAATGATAATGATAATAAATGATAATGATGTTATTATCATTTTATTCTTCCCTGCTGCTGTAGCATGAGGGCGGGGATGCTCTGCTGACAGAGCAGGGGAGGAGTGATAAGCACACTACAGTGCGCATGATGCTTTGACCGGCCCTCTCAGCCCGGCCAAACAGTCATGCGCACATTAGCATGTTCTCCATGCAGGCTGCATTATACCCTGCATGGAGAACATACCTAGTTTATCCCAACTAGGAACACTTGATGGGAGGAGGCATCGCCATCATCCACAGGAGCACCATCCGTCTCACGACCAGCACCGACAACTCCCTGACCACCGCCGAACACCTGCATTTCCAGATCCACACCAACCCGAACACCACCCTCAGAGGCACCCTGATCTACCGACCCCCTGGACCACGCACACAATTCAGCGAGGACATCGCCGACTTCGTCAGCCCACATGCCCTCCCCTCCGCTGACTACATCCTCCTGGGAGACCTCAACTTCCATCTGGAGAACAACAACGACCGCAACACCAGCACCCTGCTCGACAACCTCACCAACCTGGGACTCAAGCAACTGGTGTCCACCCCCACCCACCTCGCCGGACACACACTAGACGCTGTCTTCTCATCCAGCAAGGACATCAACTTCAGCCACACCACAGAGCTTCAATGGACGGACCACAGCTGCGTCCACTTCACCTTCAAGAAAACAACGACCCACCACCACCAGCAACAGACCGCCCGCAGAAGCTGGAACAAGATCACAGCAGACCAGCTCGCCACCTCCCTGAGCCAGCACCCTCCTGCCAGCTCAGCGAACCCCAGCCAGGCCGCCGACAACCTCACGAAGTGGATCAGCAACTGCGCGGACGAACTCGCCCCACTGAGGACCCCGCCCAGCAGACCCGGCAGCAAGAAAGCCCCATGGTTCACCGACGAACTCAAGAGCTCCAAGAAGAACTGCCGAGCCCTCGAGAAAGTCTGGAGAAGGGAACCGACACCGGACAACAGGACCTCCTTCAAACTTGCCACCCGGAAACACCACCAGCTGATCCGCGCCGCCAAGAAAACAGCATTCAAGGACCGGTTGGACAACAACGCACACAACTGCAAGGAACTCTTCAACATCGTCAAAGAGCTTTCCAACCCCAGCACAGGAAACAACGACATCACCCCATCGCAAGACCTCTGCAACTCCCTGGCTTCATACTTCCACAACAAGATCGCGGACATACACAACAGCTTCAACAACCAACCAACGCACACCATGACCGAACAACCACCCCCCACCACCACCCTCCACGCCTGGACCCCGATCAGCACCGAAGACACCATCCGCACGATGAACTCCATCCACTCCGGATCACCGACCGACCCCTGCCCTCACCACGTCTTCAACAAAGCCGACGCTGTCATCGCACCCCACCTGCGAGACATCATCAACACATCCCTCGACACCACCATCTTCCCCGAGAGCTGGAAACACGCCGAACTCAGCGCCCTACTCAAGAAACCAACAGCGGACCCCACCGACCTCAAGAACTACCGCCCCATCTCGCTCCTCCCGTTTCCAGCCAAAGTCATCGAGAAGACCGTCAACAAGCAGATGGCCGCTTTCCTCGAGACGAACGGATCCCTCGACCCCTCACAGTCCGGCTTCCGAGCCAACCACAGCACCGAGACCGCCCTCATCGCCGCCACCGACGACATCCGAGCCCTGATGGACAATGGAGAAACAGCGGCCCTCATCCTCCTAGACCTCTCCGCGGCATTCGACACGGTCTGCCACCGCACCCTAGTACGGCGCCTCAGCAACGTCGGAATCCAGGACAAGGCGCTGGAGTGGATCACCTCCTTCCTCGACGGGAGAACACAGAGAGTCCGCCTACCACCGTACAAGTCAGAGGCCACCGAAGTCATCTGCGGCGTCCCCCAAGGATCATCTCTGAGCCCCACCCTCTTCAACGTCTACATGAGCCCCCTCGCGGCCATCGTACGCAAACACAACCTCAGCATAATCTCCTACGCCGACGACACCCAGCTGATCCTCTCCCTGACCAACGACCCCGCCGCCGCCAGAGCCAACCTGCACGAAGGGATGAAAGAGGTAGCCGAGTGGATGACGACCAGCCGCCTGAAACTGAACTCGGACAAGACGGAGGTCCTCATCCTGGGCCCCTCTCCCTCCGCCTGGGACGACTCCTGGTGGCCTCCCGCCCTGGGCACCGCACCCAAACCGACAGACCATGCACGCAACCTGGGCTTCATCCTGGACTCCTCCCTCTCCATGACCAGGCAAGTCAACAACGTCTCCTCGGCATGCTTCAACATCCTACGCATGCTACGGAAGATCTTCTGGTGGATCCCCACCGAGACCAGGAAGACCGTCACCCAGGCCCTCGTCACCAGCCGACTGGACTACGGCAACGCCCTCTACGCCGGGACCACCGCCAAGCTCCAGAAGAGACTCCAGCGGATCCAGAACGCCTCAGCCAGACTCATCCTCGACATCCCACGAACCAGCCACATCTCCGGACATCTGCGAGACCTTCACTGGCTCCCCGTCAACAAAAGAATCACCTTCCGCCTCCTCACCCACGCACACAAAGCCCTACACGACCAAGGCCCGAGCTACCTCAACAGCCGAGTCAACTTCTACGCTCCCAAACGCCACCTCCGATCAGCCAACCACGCCCTCGCCGCCGTCCCCCGCATCCGAAGAGCGACTACAGGAGGAAGGTCCTTCTCCCACCTGGCCGCCAAGACCTGGAACTCCCTCCCGACCGACCTGCGCCTGACCCAAGACCACCTCTCCTTCAGGAAGAAGCTGAAGACCTGGCTGTTCGAGCAGTAGCGGCTCCCCCCCCCCCCAGCGCCTTGAGACCCCACGGGTATGTAGCGCGCTTTATAAGTGTCACTGATTGATTGATTGATTGATGAACGTACGGAGGCTATTGCGCATCTTGAGGGCGGACACCTATTGTAGGGAGGAGGCTTGTATTTTTACGGTTGACATCGAAAAGGCCTTCGATAGCCTAGAGTGGCCATATCTTTTCGCAGTCCTGAGGGCGTGTGGCCTGGGGGACCGCTTCATGAAATGGAAGGCGATCTTGTATAATAACTCCACTGCCAGGGTCAGAACGGGAGGGCTTATTTCTGCTGTTTGCAAAGTGGGCAGGGGCACGAGGCCGGGCTGCCCGTTGTCGCTCCTACTCTTCGCGCTGGCAATGGAGCTAATGGATGTTCATGCCAGATAGGGCCGTCACTATCGGGGGCTGATGGTGGAGGGACCCTTACAACACATAGCGCTAAATGCCGGCGATCTCCTTTTGTTTCTGGCGGACTCAGGGGAGGCCCTCCGGGGCGCTAAGGGACTGCTGCATTCTTTGGGAAAGGCTGCAGGGCTTCGTGTGAATTGCTCCAAATCCTGTCTTTTTCCGACACACCCAGATAGGGAGGGGATGCAGCCGAAAGAGGGGGTCCCATGGGAAACTAGATGCTTGCCTTACCTTGGAACCCAGATATATCATGACCCTGGCGACATGCTGGAGGGCAATATAGGGCGGGCTGTACGTAAGGTCAAGAGCTGCTTTGAGTTTTGGAAAAAACACCTGTTGTTGGTTGCGGGCAGGGTTGCCCTGGTGAAGATGATCCTCAGACTCCTTTATGTATTTGGGACGCTCCCGATCTGGATCCCCACTAAGGTGTTTGCGCAACTCAAGTTCAACACACTGCTTACAGGATTCTAATGGGATGCAGGTCGACGCAGGGTGGTCCTGTTCACCATGCAGCGGCCCAGAGCGGAGGGAGGCTTTGCCTTGCCCGCCATAGAGGTCTATTATCATGCAGCGCGATTACAATGGTTCACCAAATGGGTGGCAAAACAAACCCGGCACTGGGAGGAACCTGGTGGGCCAGACCCTTCCTTGTTGCTGCTCTCCCTGGTGCTGCTCCTGTTGCCCATGATGAATAGAATGGTCCCGCCTGACCTACAGGCGTTGTGCCAGTGCTGGAACCGGCTGGCTAGGCATGCGCGTATGCGCACCCCCTATGCTTCAGAGATCCTGCTGACGATATGTGAGGCTTTACCTCACAGAGGTGATTGGGGCAGGCTACAGGACTGGGAAGATGTGGGGATCACTACTATAGGGGACCTCTTTGAGGATGGTAACCTTCTACCTTTTAATTACCTATTGGAGCGCCACGACCTACCACTGGGGGACTTTCTTCTTCATGCCGCACTGACAGCAGCCATTAGAAAACATTGGCGAGAGGGGATGGTGGAACCTCAGACCTCTCTAGCCTGCCAATATGTTAAATGTCGTATACTTGTGAAGCCCACAGCTGCCCAGCAAAGGGTCGTCCTGGCGCTGTACACCGCTGGGGAACCCGTCCTGGCTTTCCCTGTGGGATGGTCCCTACTGGGAATCCCCAAGGTGGAGCCAGGCATCCCTGGCGTTGATGGGGCCGTTGTGGAGATTAGGCAAGCTAATGCCCAGAGTTGCCGAGTGGGACCCTAGGTTAGAGTAGGCACCGAGGCGAGAATTGTCAAGTCTGCTGACCCTGGTCCACAACCCTGCCGCGTCGGGAATTGAACACTGGTCCCGGGCCGACTTCTGATCCCGGGTCTGCCGCCTCTAACCAGTGAGCCACACCACTCCACATATGTAGTAATGGCGACGGGAACTTTTAAGGCGGTTACGTGCCTGTATAGGAGGATCACCCACAGCCTGAGACAGCCCCTGACTACCCTGCGTCTCAAGTGGGAAGAGGATTTGGGTGAACCCATTGAGGAGAACCCTTGGGGGGAATTGGTAGGACGGGCCTGGATGTGTTAAGATTGAGGGGGAGAGGGTTTGTTAGAGTGACATTGTATGGATGTGACCGGAGAGATACCAACCAGTAGATCTTACTGATTCATACTGCAGGACGAAGGGTGGGGTACGGGGGGATAGCCCCATTTCAGGTCACATTACCCCAAGCCAGGAAGGACTTTTTTACAGATGACGATGATGTAATGTGGAAATATAGTATCCTGCTAAGCTCTATTACTGATTTCAGATGTGTCCATTTGCAGCCCTATTCGGGTTATTCACTGTGCCAATGTTTTTTTTCTATATCAATAAAAATTTGTTTAAAAAAAAAATGGAGAACATGCGCAGGCCCCCAGTCCCCGTCTGAGTGCCGAACCACGGTGCTCAGACCAATCACAGCTCTGCATTGCTGCATTGTGATTGGTGTAGGGGAGCCAATCACAATGCTGCATTACAGCGTTGTGATTGGCTCAGGGGAGCCTGGCTGCTTCCTGTTCGGTGGAGGAGAGTCGACGTAGGACAGAGCGGCAAGGAGGTTAGTGAATTTTTCTTTTTTTACAATTATACCTCCTTACCCCCTCACCCCACCACCCCCCCAGATCCATGCTGGCAGCTACTGGATAAAATCCATCGAATAAAAGCTTTACATTCAAATAATGAGTTAGAAATCAATAAAACAAAGTATACCCTCATAATCCTGGCAAGGGCTAGAGCCTAACAAGGCAGTGCTTAATGGCTAACAGATAGGACACCAGTAAGAAACAGGAAACTAAAAAACACACTTTGAGTGTCGCTAACAACTGTAGGTAAGGATAAGCTGGTCTATTTTGGCTAAAATGTACAGGAAACAAAAGGGGCTTGATATACTTGTGACGAAAATTGGAAAACTTTGGACATACAAGTACAATATGCATGATGTCACAAGTCGAGAAGTTGTCCCAGCTACAAACACACAAGCTGGGTGATTTGTGCTAGACCCCCTTCGTAAACAAAAGCTGATGGAAAATATCCAGCCCCGCAAGTGTTAAAAAGCGACATAGCCTATTAAACATAGTCAAAAGGAGAAAAGGCTTCATTCCACTTATAGACTTAACCAGGACATACCTGCGCATAGTCTGCTTTGTTCAGGCAGATTTCTCCCGTTCTGCAGCCACCCTTAAATTTGGTCTGCATTATCTAAAAGCAAACAGTCATGAAGTAGGAGCTTATTAAAATTTAAATCCTCCTTGTGGCACCCAGAGTACCACAATAAAAGCGGGTGAACCCTACTAAAATGTGCAAATTAGGACATGCCCAGTTCTTCATGAGCAATTTCGGTAGGGGCTCCTTCACCAATTCCTAATATAATTCTCGGGAATTTGTTTTTGTATCACCTGGATACAATGCGTGTTGGCATACCCCCACATTTCGCTACCAAATTTGTCCATCGGGACACATTTGGCCATATACACATCAAATAAAAGTTTGGGGGACTTGTGCCCAATACGCCTGTCAAAGTCATGTAACCCAGAAATGGCTCTCTGGAGGTCCATCCGTTTTCTAAAAGCAGGGGTTTCCAACTGAGGCCCAAGCTAAGAAGCAAGCCCAAAACCAAGCAACTAGCAAGGGCCACTTTCAGTCTACGAGCCATTTAATAACTTATCGCAACGTCAAGGCTCAGCTCGATTTCCACTACATCTGGTTCTCTGGCAAGGCCACCCAGGATACCACCCAGGGAGGACAGTCATATTGACCTTGAAAGGATAATCTGATGGAAAAGACAAATAAGACTTTAGGGAGGCAAATATCCGCACACCTCCTCAAAGCCAAATAAAACTCCTGTCTGCAATGGGAGCGTCATACCAAAAGGCCCTGTGATGCTATAATGATGGCAGAGTGTGTACCATTCAGCGCTAATTTACAATTGCAAAATAAACTTTGCCAACCTTCCCCATCCAATATCCACCCATTGCTGCCATAGTCACTAATATTTCCTAAACCGTAACATGAGTTGCGACGATAATGCAGTGACAAGAAAACATGAAAGCAAAGAGTACCAACCACCCATGATCTTACCACTGGGGCGAGTGTGGGGACTCAACGTCCAGATAAAGCTGTCCCACTCTGTTCCCTCCAAAACAGGATTAAACTGTCTAACCTCACTCTATGCCTAACCTGATTGTTTAATGTGTGTATAAAGAGAACAAAAGCCAACTCCAGTTGCTCCTTTACCTTCTTGCTGGCCTTCCCAGTGGCTGCTTCGTGGTTCTCCATCTAGAATAATGTGACTCAAAAGTCACAAACAGCCTGGTATCAGCAGAGTCTGCTCTGCAAGATCAACCCCAACCTTTCCACCATAAATTGCCACCGGGTCAAACAAGCCCTGATGCTTTCGGTGCACTTGGTCACTTCTTATGGGACTTCAATATGCCACCCTAGCCTCACCACAAATTGCTGTCCATGCTGCTGCCTTGTGCGTGACCACTACGGAAAGAAAATTTGAGCACCTTCTAGCTTTCCATATACCATTCCTATTTCCTTTCCAGACAGCACGAAATTAAGTGAAGGTTAGACGCCGCTTTAAAACCTTTTAAAACTCTTTCAATGAGGAGAAGCCATCCCCTCTGAAGATTAGGGAGAGGATGTGGCTAACGGCTAGGGTGGTTGATCTCAAATCTGGGGAACTGGGTTTGAGTCTCGTCAATGGCAATCAACATCTGCGATTCTGGGCACATCACTTAATGTTCCCGTGCCTATAATAAATGAATGTGTCCTTGTGTAACGCAACTGGTGCTCGTGCTAAGCGCTCTGATACCTATATAAAACTTCGGAAAAAATAAGGTTGACTGTTACAGCTTTGCAGAGATGGACCAATGTCACTACCTCTATGCTATCGTAGCGAATCAGTGCGGGTACGCGCACAGCTATTCTGCACTTCGCGCACATAAGACTTCTCAATACTTGATCAATACATCACCATTTTTCGTGATCATGTTTATTAGTAATTGGCTTATATCTATGAAAATGTTGTTCTATCTTTACAAATATTTAAATGCACTCAATGCCCCATTTGATATAAGTGTCAATGCATTCCACTGTTATACCCTTCATCAGTTGATGGTTTTAAGGATATTTACTTTTAAGAAGTTAAAACACGAGTATGTTCAAGCAAAAGTGGGCATTGTGTGTAAACTAGGGCGATAAACAGGACAGGGACTCGCATGAGATTATGACCGCGAATGCATGCAAAGTGGGAGGGACCCACTGTGCACACCAGCGCAGAAACCTTGTATGGTTGTAAAGTTGCGGTGGAACATGGTCAGAGTGTTTCCGCATTTTCCAATTGGGGTTCTAACTGCCTTGCCTGCCTCTATGTTTTCAGTATTACCTCATGTACCATTACCTCAACATTATTTGTTTAACATTAAAAACATAGTTCCCACAGCTCCAACGCCTATTTGCAACTATTATCTTGTCAACCTAAAATATTTTCTTACCTTCATCTGAATAAATCCTTTATTTTGGCCCTAAACGTAAACATTTCTTTTGCAAATACATAGCCATAATCATAAACCTACCTCTTTCCTTTACTCTAACTCCTGTACTTAACCCTTCCCCCAAACCTAGCCCTAAATACTTTACATTGACTCTACATTAAACCTCTTCTTTGCATTAACCTTAATCCTGAACTTTCCTGTTACTATTAACCAGCATTGGTCCATGCAGGTAAGCGTGGTGGGGTGGCACTTGGGCCTAGTGGGGCAGGACAGTCGATAGACAACGTAAATAGGGAGAAATAAATAAATAAATCCTATTCCATCCTCTGTTGACATCCCCCCTCCCCGCCCCACCGCACTTACCTGCACAAACCGCTGCTGCCATTAACATTACCATGAGGCTATTTCATACCTTTGCACTATCCATAAACCTATTCATTACTCTAACACTAATCTTCTACTGAAAACCACTATACTTAGCTTAATACTCATTCTATCCCTCACCATTTGCCCTAAGCCTATGCCAAACAATAAATCTACATATGTGCTTTATCATGTCCATACTGTAAACTTCTCTATTACCCTTACCTTAACCCAAATCTATCCCTTATATTAACCCTAATCTCAAATCTTGCCATTAATAGTAATTTTACCGTAAATCTAGCTCTTGTTCTCGCTCTAACTGTACGTCTGTCCCTGACCTGTAATTTAATACAAATCCTAAACCTCTCTTTTACCCTTAACCTTAACTGTAATCCACAACCTTTTCATAACCTTAATCTATAGTATAAATGTATTAGCATTTTGTAGCAATTAATTATGCCATCAAAGCAGACAAATGCAAGAAAAAAACCGGATACATTAAAATCATAAATCCTAACTCCTCAATCTCGCCTTACTATTACCCTACATGAAGCCTAAATCCTAAATCTATCCCTAAAAATGTCATAAACCTCAAATTTACTTTAGCCCAAATTTTAAACCTTTCTGCTAATCTTACCTTAAATCAGCCTCTTACTCTCACTAGCGAGAACCCTTCCCTTACTATAAAACGAACTTTAGCGCTTTCATTTGCTCCTACCTTCACTCTAGATCCTATCAGACCCTAATCCAATCCCTGCAATTGACATTCCATAATACTAAACCTAGTTACTGAACTTATGTTAAATTGATTTATTCATGGTAATGATGCTGGTCAGGAAGCAGTGTTGAGGTAAAGGTACTTACAGAGATAAAGCTGATGAGGCAATGAATACAAGGCAATGGTATGTACAGGTATTGTATACAAGGCAATGGTATGTAAAGGTGAGGTATGCAAGGCAATAGTAGGTTCAGTTAATGTATACAAGGCAATTGTATGTACAGGTGATGTATTCAAGGCAATGGTATGTGCAGTTAATGTATACAAGGCAATGGTATGTACAGGTGATGTATGCAAGACAATGGTAGGTACAGATGTTGTATGCCAGGCAATAGTATGTACAAGTGATGTATGCAAGGCAATGGTATGTGCACGTGATGTATGCAAGGCAATGGTATGAACAGGTAATGTAAACAACACAATGGTATGTACAAGTGATATATGCAAGGCAATAGTATGTACAGGTAATGTATGGCAGTCAATGGTATGTACAGGTAATGCATGCAAGACAATGATGCGTACAGGTAATGCATGCAAGGCAAAGGTATGTACAGGTGATGTGTACAAGGCAATGGTGTGTACAGGTGTTGTATGCAAGGCAATGTATGTACAGGTAATGTATGGCAGTCAATGGTATGTACAGATAATGTATGCAAGGCAGTGATATGTACAGACATGCCCTCCTCAGCCTATCTCTGATGCCAGAAGAGGGAAACAGAAGCTATTTAGGTCGCCATGCTAATTTGGATTCAGGCAGCTGTGGTTTTCCACTATTTTTCTCAACAGTATTTATTGCTGTTTTTTTAAATTGAAATGTGATAAACTTCACCTCATCTTTGTCAGCCTGTGAGGAGAATTGTTTTCCAGTATCCGCAGGGCATATCTTTTTTGTTATATATGTTGCCAGTTAAAGAATGTAAGAGCCCCACACTTTCTATTGAATATTTGAGGAACTGAGAACAGTGCTGTTATTGGCGTGACTCATTTGAGGTGCAGACAGTGGCGTGGGGAGGCGCAGTCTGGCCTGACTTTAATGAAACCAGTGTGGTCCCACATTTGGGAAACCCAAGTCGGCTCACTTTGCAGAGCTGAAGTACTTGAAAGAGGAAGCTGAGCTCCTCTAGACGGTTCCCAAGGAAGGTGCCAAAACCATAGGAAGTTCTGTTCAGTCCTGCACTTCTGCACTCTGGTTCCTGTCTGGGCCCGGTTGTTAGGTGGGAAACAATATGCACAAAACAAAGAGCCAGATGTATCAAAGGGTTTACCCATTCTGTGTCTATGGGAAAATGTGTTTGTACATATGGCCCGAAAAATTATATCCTGCCATAAATAGTGATTCGCAATGACACTGGGCAAATTGGTCGCCATGATATAATTTAGGTGGTAGGAAATGGCAGCATCTTAAATGACCTGGGCTCTCATAATGAGTTGGCTTTTTAAAATCTGTTATATGCAGTAACTCATGTCCACACACATATCAGAATCATGAGTATTGCAATACACATTGTAACTCCCAGATACATTCCGTGAGGTCAAATCTGCTGATACTTATCAAGGAAAAAATGCCCGGTAAACACATGGATCCAGAATTTTGGTGCAGAAAAACTCACAATTGGGTGGCACTTATCGTACCCGATAAATTCTGATCCAGCCGTGATGGATTTTATCGGGTGTAATATATATTGCACCAATTACCGACAAGGGCCTCATTACGATGCCCCTCCGACGAGCATCCCAGCGGCATCATGTCGGAAACAGGACCACCCGACAAAGAGTCGGCAGTCCACCTTTCCTAATTAGGATGCAGTCGCCTTCTCGGTGGTCGGAAAGTGCATATTTGCTATTGCGGCTTGTGTTGCGGGCTGCAGCGCATGCTCCAAGATGTAAATGACACTTTTTAAACATCCATGTACCGTGTGGCAGGCACCTTGTGGTCAAGAAGGGAGGTGGGGGCAGCTGCGCCGGCTTCAGGGAGCTGCGACCGGTGCCCGGTTAAAATTACGGACAAATGGCGTCCGTTAAAAGATCCTTCACGGACAACGGACAGACGGCCGAAATTACGGACTGTCCGTGAAATTTACGGACGGTTGGTCACCCTAGCCTCACGATCCATAGATGTTTGGGAGGGCACCACAGGTGGCCCCCAGGCCTCATAGCGGATGCCGCAGGGGACGGGGGCCCTGCTAGGGCCCCCCAAAGTCAGTTTCAGACTGCCTTTCTATGGCGGTCAGACCGCCATAAAAAGGCTTTAGGAAACGTGCACTGTAATCCCCACGTGGAGCCTGAGCAGGCACTGCCTCAGTTTTGTGGATGACGATCCACCCTCCACTCCGAAGGGCTCCTTGAGCATGTTTGAGGGGAAGCGAATTCCCACCCCAAAAGGCATCGGTCGCACCACCTTTATCCTAATATGGCAGTCAGACTGATGCCTCAGATGTCGGGCGGAACACCACTGTCGAGCTGTCGGATGGCCTTCTGCTCGACATCGTAATGGGGCCCTAAGTCGCAATGAGGGGCCAAGAAAGAATCAGTGCCCCTTACCAAAATGTAAAAATGCTTCCACTGAATTCCTAATTTTTATTTATCAAGGAAGAGAGCAGAAGGGCGAGGGACTCCCTGGGGTGCACCTCATTTGTTTCTGCAAGCACCTATGGATGATATCGAAAATTAAATCACACAGTATTCTAACCAGGTGGCAATCATTAGTTTGAGTAGGTAGATTGTTTAGGACATGGCTTACAACATAAGTCCAGGAGTGCTGTATCCATGCCATATTTTCGGTGAATCTATGTAAGATACATTTACATGCACTGCTTCTAAATGGCTCTCATTTGTATAGTCAGTGCTAATCAAGAACATTGTATGACTCTAGTCCTCCAGAACCTTCATTCCATGCCTCTGGCATAGAACATCTTTCACTGAAGCCTCACAGTTAGTGTAAGTGTTCTGTAGGTGGCCATGTATTAGGGGATTCGTTTTTGGGAAAATTGGTTCCTTTGCTTTAATGTTAGTTTGACACTTGGAAAAAGGATAGCTTCATGATTCAATCCAATTGCTTGTATCTTGTTTGTGCCATTACAAGGAGGAACCAACTGTGTGCCAATCAGTCTTGTGTGACCGCCTAGCTGGAACTAGGAAGTCACACCACCTCTGAACTAGATGATAACCGACTTAACATGGTTCAGTATTGCATTGTCGAGAACTCTTATGTCCTTAATCAAAACATATTTCTGATTTATTGTTTGCTATGGATTCTCACAGTTGGTCGAATGTCAGTTTTCCAATACGCTAGATTCCTTTTCAGATGTGGCCTACAAAATGATTTTTAAAAATCCAATAATTTATTTTGATTTGACTACAATATTTTTCCCAAGCTGGCCATTAGCATTATACTATTAGTGAGATGCCTGTAAAGTATTATTTATTGTTTTGACTGTGTGTTGGTATTTAATGATGCTGTGCTTTTAATTGTTATTGCTTATTGGTATAAAATGTGTGCAATCATAAGTATTGCATTTAGTGACTATTTTGTGAGGTATGGTTTGCAGAATGAACCAGAGCTGGTGAATTGCAGTCGCATTCGGTTTTAAATCCTAACCACAACTGTACTTTTACTGTGATTTTTAAGTGAATTTCAGAGTTTTTTTCAGACATATGTTAGGGTGTTACAACCAATTCTAACTATACGTTCGGTTTAACTATGGACTTTTCAGAATAGATCAGATTTTTTTGTGATATACCATGTGCAACATTCAACCAGCATGAGTGGCCTTGTGTGGCAAGTTTAGGCCTGGGCGTAGTTCGCGTAGTAGCGCTACGGGTAGCTACGCGAAGTGCACTTCGCATTACCCGATCTACGCAAGCTACGCGAACTGCGTAGTGCACTGTGCAAAATGCTGCTTGCACTGATTGCACAGTGCCGGATGCTTGTCCGCACTGTGCAATCAGTGCAAACCGCATCTTGCACAGTGCAAGCGGTAGTTTTCTGCCGCTCGAGTAAATTTCTACTCGAGCAGCAGCTTTCTCAACACGGACTAGTAGTTTCTCATCGCGAGCATACCCAACCACTCGCAATGAGAAACCTGACCTCCCCGCGTTGAGAATCTCGCCGGGAGGTTTATTTTCCACACTCGCGATCAGCAAATTGATGCTGCTGATCGCGAACGAGGAAAAAGTCTCGCCGGGATGTCATTTTGCTTGCTTGCGGTAGCCAACTTGCCGTTGAGGACCGTGAGCAAGCAAAAAATGACCGCTGCACTACGCTACACTACCCGTGTTTGCACTGTGCTACGTGCAATTCGCGTAGTGCGAAGTAGCGCAAACTTTGCAAATTACGCGAGCGTAGCGTAGTACTTCGCCCAGGGTTAGTAACAACTAATGTGGACAGCCAACAGCATTGGCCATGCACAGCCCAGCTGAAGGGGTTGGCCAGGCCCTATTTTCAACTCTATGTGGGCGGCCAATTGCTTCTGTGCATAGCCTTCAAATATGCACACTGGTTATTGGTGCTGGGCCTGGCCAGTGGCTGTGGGTGGCCTTGCAGGCCTTCGTGCTATGTAGTGACAAGCTATTTTATTGAGTTTCGTGGGTGGTTCTCCTAAGATATGTTTTTTTTTTAGTTTTTAGTGTGTTTTGAAGGATGTTATTTTTAAAATTGTTTGTGCTTTAAATGAAGTTTGTTAGCTCTGTTGTGGCAAACACCCCTCAAAACTGGGAACAGTTTTTTAATGGGTGGTACGTTTTTGAGTGCTTTTCCATTTTCCTTTGGGCTTTGTTCTCTTCACCACACATTTGATTTGCACTCCATATAAGACAACTCTGCGGCAGGGTAGATTGTTCTCCTCTTCTTTTTCCTGCAGCACCTGTCCGGGCACAACTTGCAGTGTTTCTGTGCTCGGGCTAACTGGTGTTTGTATTTTCTGTTGCTCACGTTGACATTTCATGTATTCCTTCTTATGCTTCGACTCCTGATGTCTTGTCATCGTCAAAGTCTGAAGGCATTCATACCTCTTTATTGCCTGCTCAGCTTCTGGATAAAAAGTTTTCAGTTTACACTTCTTAAATTTAGTTTGTTCTCTTCAAAAGCATACATGAAACGCTCCCAAACTATGGATTCCTTAATTGACTTAACTCCATCAGTTACAAGTCTGAAGACTTTAGTGAAAGTCTTGGCCTTGTAGTTAGCACTGCCAAGCAGTGGCTGCTCCTCCACAATGGCAGAGGAGTGTCGCCCCACCGCCTGGCATAGAGCCAGCTTGTGCATGGAGGCGTGGGGCATGGGAGGGTGGAGGAGGAGTGCTTCTGCACTCCCTAAGTGCTCATGTGTGTGGCCGACCAAAACACACATGCACACTTAGGTTTCTTCAGCCTGGCTGCATTCCTGCCCCCTCAAGCCAATCCCCATGCTGCTCAGCAGCATGGGGATTGGATGGGAGTTTGAATTGTATCCCAGGGGCTGCTGGGACCAGGAAGAGGCCAGGAGGAGCAATGCTGGAGGCGGCCAGCGGCGTCAAGTACGTTAAAAAAATTATTATTATTAACCCGTAGTCCCTCCCGCGCTCACTCTGCCCCTCCTCCCGCCTTACCACCCTTTGTTAGTGGGGCCGCTACTGCTGCCAAGTCTGTGGATTTGGGTTTGAGTGCACGGACCCGGCACATTTAAAAAAAGTTTGTGTTCACTATGAATCCACCTCCTAAAATACAGTTTGACAGTGACCCCGCCTCACTGTTAAACAAAAATAAAAATGATGGAATAATGTATTTATCATATTTTAAAGGGAGACCTAATGTGTTTAGATTTTGTGGACGCCAAAAGAGTCTGTAGACTAGACTCATGATACGCCCAGCTTGCAAGGGTACTCCACAGGCAGACACAGTTCAGGATTACTGAACTCTGAGACGGGAACCACACTAGTCCATGAGTTATTGAGGTTGCGAAGTGAACTCATTTCTTACAAACTCTGAGTAGGCCATCTGTCCATGAGTTTGTGAACTTTAGGTCGACTTTGCAGACATTTAAAGCTGTCAAAGTTTGCAGACTCCTTGTGTTGAACTTTCTGTTTTTAACTCTGATGGGCTTTTTGGGGGTCCTCAAACCTAGGCCTAGGAGTTATGTTGTTCTCAACTTGCCCTGAAATGGGGCTTTTGCTTTTTTTCCCAGTGGCCACTGCAAAAGACATTTTTCTGTTGCAGCCAGAAGAGCAGAGTCTTTAGATAGAGTCTTAAGTCAAGTTTGGTGTAAATCCTTTCAGCGGTTTTATCTGTAAAGAAGGGCACACATTCCTATTGAAGTTATAATTAATATCTATAACTACCCCCTTGCAACCACCTCTGGGTAATATATATTACATGGCATACCCCTAATTATCCAAATTTCAATTTAGAGCAGTTCTGGGCAATTTGGTGAAAAATTCTAGTTTACAAACTAAGTCAATTGTAAATTAATTGCACATTAGGAGACCATTTTATTTCAGCTACACCCATCAATACCTGTTATCAATTCTCCATCCATGGATAATGTACACCTTTAGGAAGTTTTATTTGAACTAAATTAATATTCTTGCGTTGATTGGGTCGTGGAAAACAGGCCTGTCATGACAGGATAACAGTGCTTTTGCCAGTTGGTCTTGGGAAACATTTCCCAACTCTAGCCCTCGGTCTTATGGTGTTGAGAAAAGTTTGGGTGAAATTTTGAACTAAAATGCAATGTGCCGTACACTCGATGCACTACATTTATGCATAGGATGCTGCACTGCTATGATATACTGCTTATGACCTCACATATTATATCACTAATGACATCTGAAACCTTTGTATTTTCAGTAAAAAAAAAAGAATACATCTATATATGTGTATATGTATCCAACAATGCTTTCCACAGTTACTGCCGAACTCAAAACGGGTGCAACATGAGCGGATGTGGAGTCAGCATGTTTCACAACAACTCGCAGTCAGACACAGGTGCACCCAAGGAATGCTTGTTGGGATTGCTTTTATTCACGCAGACGCGTTTCAGCACATTGCTTTCCTCAGTTCGCTTAAAGCCACAACAAACCTACATGGCGGTTAAAGTTCATTTAAATATGTTCTTCAAATTGATTGGCTGAATTTGGGGCCAAGGGGATGCAGCAACTTCTCTGGAGTTTTCGGTGACGGATCGGCACTCCCGCTGTTACCATATCAATTATGTGCCTCTATGCACCAATTCCTTGTCTTGCCCCGATATTATCTGGGCACCGAATGCCACAACTTCAACATAACTGCCGCTCCCTGAGGTTATGCTGCAAAGGCGATTACTTTTGAATGTTGGTTTGTCCATGACCCATTCCTCATTTGCAGATGAATCCTACACAGAATATATACATTCACTTAAATAAAAACGTTAAAGTAACGTTATAGTTATAGTGAATTTGTCAGTGACATTGTTTTGAACAAAAAAAATATAGAAATTCATTGTTTGTGCCTTCCCTCCATGCACTGCTTAGGACCTTACATTTGACATCACTCATGACATGTTCTACAACTCATTTATGGCATTACTCATGATATCTTAAATGACATCATTGATGACATCACTGATTGCATTATCCAATGAGTGTGTTAGTTTGTTATAGTGTCAGGTAACTACCATAGTACTTTTCTACCTACTTTTGTACAGCCTGTGTCCAGCTAATCGCTATAAGTGTTTCCAAAACACATGTGCTACTAATGCACCATAGGTGTGTAGGGGTATTGAACACGTTATAAATCTTTGTATTGAAGACTAACTCTGTGTGCATGTGACAGTTGACTTGTGTTCATTATATTCCACACAAGTTTTTTGGTACTGCAGAAAAAGTTTCCAGCAGGGCAAAGATTCTACGTACTACATACTAAATATTGTAGACAGCCTTGAGTTAATGGACAGAATCATCTCAGCATGACAATTTCTACTTAACATAGAAGACTGTGTGCACCATTACCTATGTACATGTACTTGTGTTGCTTCAGATGATGAGCTATCTGAAAAGTTTTCACCACAGTATGAAAGCTGCACGTAGTATGATCTTTAGCAGCTTCAGACCTTGGATATTTAAGTGAATAGTCACACTTTGGACACGTTTTGCATAGAGTGTACAAAGTTCTTAGTAAATACTTTTTACTACTCTGTGGTGTATTTATCTTGAGAGTTTCACTGTCTGCAAACAGTGTGGTACAGAGTAAACCTTCTCTATAGAGTACACAGTGTTAATAGCACCCACTTTTCTACTCATATCCATTTCATTTCTTAATGTAGGTTCTGTGACTGTCAGGAGTTTGATACAGGTAAAGACAGTCTGTAGTAGGGCAATAGTTATGTAACAGGGCTAGAGTATCTGGAGGAACTTGGTTTTCCCTGAACAGCTGTATACAGATTGAACACTGTGTGTAGGATAGGTTACCCTTTCATCTGTGGTTCATTGTCAAAATGAACTCGGCTACCCAGGAAGAGCATGGTATAAGGTTAATGTTGCTAATAACACAAGCTTGTTTTACCTAAGGTGGTTGTATGTATGATAGCAGTAAAGACGCTTCACATTCTTCTGACCTATTGTGCACTTACTTCATTGCTCTAATGGTATAGCTGTTTACAGAGCAAAGTGTACAAAAGAACCTTAAAAGAGGTAATCAGTGATTTCATCAATTATGTAATTTGAGATGTCATGAGTAATGTCATATATGAGGTCATAAGCAGTGAATGGCAGAGGCAAAAATTATAATTAGCAGGGCTAACTATAACTAGTGAATGTCTGTGTTTTTGTTAGTTCAAAACGTCAAGGTTGTCACAGACAAATTCACCTAACAATGTTTTTTTCAATTAACGCCTAAGGTTTTTTGTTTTTTTTAAAAACAAAACTGGATCTTTTTATCACACCTAAGTATAAAGTTACATTAACCTCTGTTTCTTTTAGTGAATTTCTAAGTTTAAAACAAAAACAGATGTTTTCTTCAAACTTAACCATAATGTTACTTTAACCTTAGGTTTTCTCAGTGAATTTCTAGTTTTTTTATTTAAGTAAAGATATATTTACTTACCATACGTAAATACAACCCCTGTCTTGCACTCCCTTTGGCTGTGCGCGACGGGGTGTTGGTTACGGGGAACGGCCCTTACAACGCGGGTATAACCAAGCAAGGCCGTTACTACAAAGCTATTACCACCATGTTCCTTCATCACGGATGCCTTTAGCATGCATGTCTTTACGACAAATATGCCTTTACCTTGCATACATTTACAATAAATTTTGTTCTAAAGGCATGAATGATAAAGGCATATATGTGGTAAAGGTTTGGCATATGCGTAGTAACATAATGCAGGTAGCGGTAATAATCAGACCCCCTCCTACCCTCCCTTATGGGTTGTTCACTCCAGTCACAGTCCGCTGTGCTATAGTTTGTAGGCCTCGAGATTGTCCGGGGGTCAGTTATAGAGCATAGGACTCAGACAGGATGTTTTTTAGGGATGCAGTCTCAGAGGGTTGTCACGGAGGGCATATTAGAGCTCAGAGCCGGTGTAAAACTGTTTTTAGAGTTCTGGGTATTGGGTGCTAGAGAGCTGGTGCATGCCAGCACCAGAGCCAAGGAGGGTGTGTCCCAGGCCCTGCGGCTGGCCATTTGGTTGTTGCGACAAGCGGCCGACAGGGCGGGGGCTCCTAGAATACGCAGAGCTACTGCACAGCAATTACTCCCATCCTGGCACTGGTGTACCATTTCCTGGTCCCGGACTGTGTATTTGCCAGTTCCGGCGGGACTGTGAGGACCCATGACCAGCCTCTACGGTCCCGACAGTGCTCCTTTTTCCCCACTGGCAACATCTGCTCACTGGCCCTGACTTGCAAAGCGGAGCACTTGAGGGTTCATGGAGGTACCCAGCCATGCACCACCCTGAAGGTTACAAGGTACCACTGCACCTTCGGCCAGCAATGCCCTCCTGGCGGTAAGCATTACTAGTTATTGCTAATAACTCCCCCTTCCACCCAATTCCTAAGATGACCTGTGCAGCGCAGAAAAACTATCCCAAATTCACTCTGAAGCCCAACCCGGCCATTACCACGCATGCCAAATTTAGATCATGTATATGCCTTTACCAACCAAGGCTTTAAAAATAAAATTGTTGTGGTAAAGGCATGCGTGGAAAAAGGAATATCCGTTGTAAAAAATTCATAGTAAATGCTTGCGTGGTAATGACGCATGCGCTATATTGCCGATTCAGTGGTACAACTGTTGGCTACAGGACCTGCTCCCAACTCCCACATAAAGCCAACCCCACGCTCTGCGTGGCTTTTGGTAATGCGAAGTGGGCGGTTGGCATCAAGACCAACCCCCACAGACACGCAAGCCCACACTGCAGACTGCCTTCGGCTGTGCACGGCAGGGGATTGCCCATAGGGCCTGGGGACCTCATCCCCCAAGGCCTACATTAAATGGGGAGGGGGCTGCTCGACGCCCCTCCCTGAGCTGATATCGGCCCCAGGGACCTCACCCCTAGAGCCCATCGTTATTTTTAAGGGATGAGGCCATGCAGCCCCCCCTCCCTGGGCTGATTTCAGCTCTGGGGATCCCATCCCCCTGTGTCCGCCAACATTTTTAGATGGAGGGGAGCACCAGGCCTCCCTCCCAGGGCTGATTTAACCCCCGGATATCCCATCCCCTGGGCCTGCCGTTATTATTAAGGGGTGGGCATGCGGCTCCCCTTCCTGGGTTGATTTCAGCCCCGTGTACCCAACACTGGGAGAGGTTGGTGCCCTGGTGCCCACCCAGGACACCCACACCAGTCTCGCAGTCCCAAACCACACATGGCCAACAACTGGAAATGCAACACTCTTCCACTGAAAATAATGAAAGCAGGAACTGAAAATAAAACTGCATCATGAATAATGTTAAAATATATTGGCTTTTTTTACTTTTAAATAATTTATACATTTTATTTAATATTTTAAAAATGACTTACAATAAAAACATATATTATTTTATTATACATTTTTAAAATGTAAACATACATTTAACATTTACTTTTTTGTAAAAAAAAATAATAAACATTCAATCTGTACACACTTTTTATTAATTTTAGCACATATTAAATAAAAAAGAATAATTTTTTGTAGGTGTTTTATTTTTTAAAGCATAAGGCGTTAAATAAATAGTTATACATTAATAAATATATTTAAATTGATACATTTTTAACATACTGTTAAGATAATAGTGATGTAATTGTTTTGCGTGAAAATATATACAATTATTTTGCATTATTATTAAAAATTCAAATATTTTTACTAGCTTTTTAAAATGTTAATGAACTGTTTTACTTTTTCCTGTACTTTACTATAGGTTTTAATTTTACACTAGGTTATTTTTCTCCACACCCTAGTTTCAGGGGGTGAAAAATGTTGGGCTATACCTTGGAGTAAGTTTACACTCTGAAATGGTAAAAATCCATAAGTAGTAAAGTTACTCCAAAATGTAAGAGTACATTTCACACGTGTAAATTTACCTTTGTGAATAAGGCCCATAAGATTTTTTCTACACAGTGCTTTACAAACTAAAGTAGGACAACATTTCTAATCCTCAGAACATACAATTGTAAAGACTGTAGGCTACATTTTTAACATAATTTGCCATATGAGCGCGCATTACAATGAGAACTCTTAAGTGTCACTATCCTTTGTCATTTTCGTCGCCCCTGAAGTGCTTTGGTATGATGTCCACAGCCAAACCTGTCACACACACCTATCCTCAGTGAGGCGACTAACGATGCAGCTGTACAAACCAGGCTTTAAACCTGAGCCCACCTACATTCTGGCAGCCCTGAGAGAGAACTTTGTGTACACTGTATCATTCTCCAAGCACACATGACCGGAACTGCATTTGCAAACATAATTTGGAATTTATAATCAGTTCTGTTATTATTCTTTGCTCCAGGGGCTCACACTGCCACATGTAGAGAAAACAACAAGTCTTACCTTCCACGAGAGAGCCTTTATTTTAGAAGTCAAGCCCTTGGCGGTTGTTTTGCATCAAGCAGAATCATCACCCTCAGGCTGCTTTCCTGTCTGGATCAACTCTCCAGTCTGGGTAACAAAATTAGTCCTGGTGTTTTGGCTGCGGTGGTGGTTTTGCAGTAGAGTGTATGTTCGGCAATAAAGCAAACATGAGCTTGGACTCACTTAAGTGAAGATCCTTCAAAGTTGCGGGGGTGCCCAATGTAGATCCAGGAGCACATACCAGATTTTCAGGTTAACCACTGACTGGATGAAACTGTTTCCATTTAAACTCATATGTAAATATATTTTATGCGGATATCCTAAATATCTGACATGGAAGGGGCCTCTCTGGGCTTTCTTTGGACACCCCTGGTGTCTTCCATCTCAACACCAAAGATCATCTATTGACAGTAATTCTTGCTAATGGCTTTCTTCAGATTGGAAATCCTGGCTTACAAATCCTGTCCAACAACTACTACAGCAGGGATATTTAGAGAACGCTAAACCCTTTTTCTTTCGTGAAAACATTGTGAGAAAGTCACTAACCTGATAGAAGTGTTAGAGAAAATAACTGTGCCCTAAGGCAAACTCCCAATGAATCCTTGATCCAACCATTCATGCACAGAAATAAAACGTTTAAGTTATTGTCCCTTCTTCTAATAGCATCAAAATTACTTAAAGCTCAGATTCAAGTTTCTCTTTTGGCATGTGGCTGGCTAATTAATTTTCAGTGACATACAAAAGAGGAGCAAAAGAGGGAATATACACCAAGGACGCCCTCCACTCAAAAAATCATTCTTTAGCAAAAAACCCTTGGCATAGCAACCATGATTTATACATTCTTTGTAGCTTGTGGGGTCCCCCTATTCAACTCTTATTCTGGTATGGACTAGCTCTAGTGTTATTGTGGAAGCAAACACCCCATGCATGGGTTGTGTTTTAGTATTAAATCGTTTTTATTGATGGCTTATAGTGTGGATCAGATTCTGATTCAGGCATGTGAATCTATGAAAGATTCCAATACTGGAGAACTAAAGTTACAGGTAAGTAACTTGTTTTCTTACTCCAGTATTGAAACATTCATAGATTCACATGCCTGAATCAGATTAGCGAGTAGTGAAAAAACAAAGCACATTTCTCTGATACATTTCATAATCATGCCATACCATTTGAAAATAAAGCATAATCTCATATACATATATATATATACTTATATAAAATGTGACTTTGTAAACAAGAGAAAGTATGGATGGAGGGATGTAAAAAAGGCTCACCATTACTGGATGATATTCCGCAGTACCGCCTCTCCCACTGCAGCATCCGATTCTGCAGCTGCCTCCAAGCAGTAGTGCCTGGTGAAGGTGTGCGTAGATGCCCAGGTCGCTGCTCTGCAGATATCCTGGATTGGCACTCCTCCAAACAGTGCAGTGGATGTGGCCACCGCCCTCGTGGAATGGGCACGAACTCGTACATTCAAAGGCTTTCCAGCAGCTTGATGACAGTAGACAATCGCACTGGAAATCCATCTGGCAATTCCCCTCTTAGACAGCGGGAGACCTTTCCTGGGTGCGCTGAAAGCGACGAACAACTGAGAAGACTTGCGAAACGCCTTAGTTTCTTTTAAGTAAAATTTCATACATCTCTGAACGTTCAGCGAGTGCAATACTCGTTCTGCTGCTGTTGATGGATGAGGAAAGAAACGTTTCAACACCAACGGTTTGTTCAAATGAAAATCAGTTGGCACCTTCGGAATGAACTTCGGGTTTGTCCTGAGAATCATTCTATCTTCCTGAAATTGTAAGAAAGGCTCCTGAATCGTGAGCGCTTGAAGTTCACGTACTCTTCTCGCTGAAGTCAATGCAATGAGAAGAGCCACTTTCCAGGACAAGAACTTCAGGTCTGCCCTGTGTATCGGTTCAAATGGTGGTTTCATCAATTGAGAGAGTACAATATTCAAATTCCATAATGATGGTGGAGGCTTCACTGGAGGAAAGACCCTGAATATCCCCTTCATAAACTGTTTGATAATCCTTGATGACCATAAGGATGGGCCTGACGATGACCTCCTGTAGCGGGATAACGCAGCCTAATGCACCTTGATGGAGGTGTGTGCTAATCATGACTTTGCCAATAGCAGAATGTAAGGAATAATTTGATGAGGTGCAGCAGTAAGAGGGTGCACATTATGCCTCTTACACCACAGACAAAACCTCTTCCATTTCATCCTGTAGGTTGTGTTGGTACTCTCCGCTCTGGCCTTGGACAGGATCTCTCTACATTTGTGTGAGATGTTCAGATGGCTAAACTCACAGTGTTCAGGAGAAAGGCTGCTAATCGCAAGGATTTCGGGTCCAGATGGAGCACCTGCCCCATGGACATTGTCAGAAGCGATGGAATTGGACGCAACCGAATTGGACGGTCCTCCGACAGCAGCAGCAGTTCCGTGAACCAGTGTTGTCTAGCCCACCACGGGGCTACTAGGATCAGTCTGCACAGCTCTTTCTTGATCTTCACCAGTACGCGGGGGAGAAGAGGAATTGGAGGAAAACGTAGGCAAAGATGCTGGACCATGCCATGGAAAACGCATTCCCCCAAGATCCCTTCTGGGGAAGCCAGCTTGCGAAGTACTGGTATTTTCTGTTGTCCTTTGTAGTGAAGAGGTCCACTATCAGTGTTCCCCATCTTCGAAAGACGCTGTCCAGGATCCCCTGGTCTAGCTCCCATTCGTGGCAGGACGATTTGAGCTTGCTGAGAGTATCTGCCTTGACGATTTGATCCCCCGGGAGGTGTTCTGTTGCCAATTATATTCCTTGCTGAAGAGCCCATTCCCATATCTCCTGGGCTTCCTGAGACAGGAAGAGAGATCTTGTTCCCCCTTGCTTGTTCACATAATGCATCGCTGTAGTGTTGTCTGTTCTTACCAACACCGGCGAACCTCTTATCCTTGGTAGAAAAGCCAGCAATGCCAAGCGGATCGCTCTGAGCTAGAGCACATTTATGTGTAATTGCTGCTCCTGCGCCTTCCAACGACCGCTGACTTGAAGGTCCTGAATGAAAGCTCCCCATCCTTCCAACGATTCATCCGCCGTTACCACTAGAGGAGCCGCTCTTGCCAGAAACGTCAGTCCTTGAGACACATTTGCTTTTTGCGTCCACCACTTTGCTGCCTGTACCATCACTGGTGTCACCCCTATTGTATCGTCGAAGGATCCCTCCGCTTGATGCCATTGGAGATCGATCTGCTCTTGCCATGGCCTCATCCTTAGTATGCAGCAAGGTACCAGGGGAATACAAGATGACATCGTGCCCAGCAAAGGATTTTTACCTGCGGACTGAAAGAGACTTTCATTTTACAAAGTCTTGGAAAAGGGACACAATCCTTAGTTGCCTTTCCTCGGAGGGAAACGCCTTGTTGCATTCCGTGTCCAATTTTGCCCCCAGAAATGTGATCACTTTTGCTGGGCGGAGGTTCGACTTTCCCTCGTGGAGAGTCAATCCTAGATTGGCAAATAAGTCTATGCAGGCCTGTGTTGACGCTCTGGCCTGTACCTTTGATGGTGCCTTGACTAACCAGTCGTCGAGATAAGGAAATATTTAATGTTTTTGCTTTCTCAACACAGCCGCCACTGGAGCCAGGCATTTTGTGAAAACTCTTGGCACTGACTTCAAGCCGAATGGCAGTACCTTGATTTGGTAATGTCTTCCGGCTACCCAGAACCGAAGGTACTGTCTGTGTGCAGGATGTATCGGCACGTGGAAATACGCATCTTGTAGGTCCAATGTGCTCATATGATCTCCTGGGTTTAATAACGGAAGGATGTCCTGCAGAGACACCATCCTGAAAGATTGTTTCTTGAAATAGGTGTTTAAGGATCTGAGATCCAGAATGGAGCGCCACTGGAGCTTGTTTTTCTTGATAAGAAAAAAACGGGAGTAAAACCCCATGTTTTCCTGGGCTTTCTGTACCGGTTCTATTGCTCCCTTTCGGAGCATTGTCCGAATCTCCTGCCGGAGTTGATGCAGATGGTTGGCTCTCTGGTGCATCGGTGGCGTACTAGGGGGCGCTTGAAGAAATTCTAGGGTATGACCGAATTGAACTATTTTGAGGACCTGTTGGTCCGTTGTTACTTTCCGCCAATTGTGAAGATAGTGAGCAATCTTTCCACCCAGGGGAGCATCTGACAGAGCCGGAAGATGGAGGTTGTCATTGTTGACGGATGTTGTCCTTTCCTCGGTCACCCCGTCCTCTTCGAGTTGATTTTGTGTATCCTCCTGATTGACGCTGGCTGTACTGTTGACGGTAAGGCTGCGATGAGGACGGATAAGAAGAATATCTCCCCTGTTGGTATCCTCCTCTATACGAGGACTGTCCTCTACCCCTGGAGGCACGAAAAGGGGTTTTCCTGTATTGGAGTGTTCCTAGAGCCTTTGCCGTATCCGTATCCTTCTTGATACTCTGCAGAGTATCATCAATATGCTTTCCAAATAACTCTTCTCCATTGAAAGGGAGGTCTAAAATTTTGTTTTGCACCTCCGGCCTTAACGCTGTTGCTCGCAGCCATCTCTGCCTGCGTAGGACCGCCGCTCCTCCCAAGCATCTAAACGCCATGGTCGCTATATCCATAGCGCAGTCTATGACTTCGGCCGAAGTCTTCTCCCCTTCCATGAGAATCTTCTTCGTCTCCTGCTTCTCTGGTTCCGGCACCTGGTTAATGTATGGAGACAGGTCATACCACATCTGCCTGTCATACCTTCCCAAGATAGTAAGGGCATTAGCAGCTCTCACTAACAGAGCCGACATTAAGGAAAACCTTTTTCCCGCATTATCCAACCTTCTGCCCTCTTTGTCTGGAGGTGCTGCAATCGGAGCAGATGGGTTCCTGGATTTCTGTTGTGCCACCTGTGTAATAACAGAATCCGGTTTGGGATGACCCAAAAGGCAAGTAGGAGCATCACTAGGCGCCTTATACTTCTTATCTAGTCTGACCAGAACCGGCGTAACCGTTGCTGGCATCTCCATGACCTTTAATCCTTGCTTCCAAATATGGGACACTAAAGGCAGGGATCGCACGGATTTCCGATACGAGTCCTTGAAGTCGTATAAAAAACATTCTGTCTTCTCCTCTGTCATGGTCAGTGCAAATCTCTTAGTGGCCCTTTGCATCAAATGATGAAATCCACCAATGTCCTCCGGTGGAGAATCTACTGGTCTCTGTGGAGGAGTAGACGGTGAGGGGGTGCTATAGTCATGCCATTCTGCACTTGTGTCCGCAATTTCCCCATCCTCATGATCGTCTTCCGAGGAATCGTGGTGTGCCGTCGGGGGTGGAGACCTAGCAGTAGGTTCCGGCAAAATCTCTCTCCTACGAACCGGTGTCCCTGGTGCCGATCGTGGACGTGGAGTAACCTCTGGGGCCTGTTGAGCGACTGGAGTCGCTGGGCATCTCTTCCTATAATCCTCCAACATACCCTGGAGATCCTTCAACAGAGAGGATGGCACACTTGTCATCTCCTCGCGTTGTTGTTGGCGATGTAGGTGCTGTTCCTGGGGCTGTTCCTGATAACCCCCATATTCCTCCTCAGAATCCTCTTCCTGGTACTTGACCTGCAATTGCGGAGGGCTACTGGCAATTCCATACTCGTCATCTTCTTCTTCTGAATCTTCCTCTTCCAGCAGGTGAGACAGCAACAATGGGGAGACCTTGCTCGGAGATGTAACCTCTGGTGTTATAGGTTTTTTCCAAGGCACCAGCCTTTTTTCTGGTGTTTTTTTCCCTTGTTGACGAGCCCGTCGATGAGATTCTCATCGCCGTCGTCGACCAAGTCATCGTCGTCGACGCCACCGTCGACGTTGTAGTCACCGTCGATGCTGTCTTTGACGACGTCGTCGTCCTCGTCGACGCTGCCGTCGACACTGCCGTCGTCGACACAGTCCTCGTCGCCGCCGCCGTCGACGCCGCCGTTGACGCGATTGTCGACGCTCTCGTCGACGGTGAAACCGTCGACAGTATCGCCGTCGACGGTGAAATCGTCGACGCTGTTTTCTCACTAGCTTTAACATTATCTTTCTTCGTCGACGACGGAGGTGTTTTTGTCGTTGTCGATCCCTTTTTTGTGGACGGTCCCGCCGACGGTGCTGAAACAGTACCCTCTCCTCAGAAGGCGTAGAAGAAGACCGTTTGATGGTAATCTTGATTTTCGGAGGTGATTGTGGTGGATCTGAGGCGGATTTCACTAGTTTCACCTCACCAGCAGAACCCTTCTTCCCCTTAGCTGAGACTGAAGGGGATTTTGAGGGACTGCGCCCTGAAGACCCTGGAGTGGTCTTTTTTGGGGCCTTCTCGGGTCTTTCCCCTGAGGAATGTGTCTGAGGAGATCTGCTTCTCTTCTGAGATCTCTTAGATTCCACTGATTCCTCTTCACTCTCACTTGAGAGGATCTCCTTCCTGGCCTTAACCTTCTGAAGCCAGATAAGTAGCCTTCCCTCACGATCTCTCAAGGTCATATTTGAAAAGGTACGACATACCTTACAATCTGCTATCTTATGGTCTGGATAGAGGCAGTAGATGCAGTCCTTGTGAGGGTCATCTGTATAAAGCCTCTTCTTAGAGCAGTTGGAACGAGCTCTAAATGATCCTTTCTTCTCTTTCTCAGACATGGTAGATGAAAAACCTCAAATCTAAGTCAAAATCCTGTGAAAGTAAAGAGTTTGAGCAGAGCTCAAAAGAGACTCCCTAGCACAACGTGCGGTAGAAAAATCTGAGGGGCAGAAGGTTCTCTCAGGAGTGTTCTAGAGGGTGAGGAGCTCTGATTGGTTCAAGGAAAAGTTTGGGTCTTTTTTACATAACAAAGGCTATGGGTTGCAAAAGGGAAATGGGCCTAGGCCTCTTTTCAGTTTGCTATACTACTAAGCACTGCTTTTTGATATACCGGAGACTCCCGTCTCGACGACGGGGAATGATTCAGGCATGTGAATCTATGAAAGTTCCAATACTGGAGTAACTTACTCTTGACTGTATCGAGTTTCTCCCTACTGTAACCTCTAAACTTGAATCTTCTGATTCCCATATTCCTCTAATGTACTGCATATTCTTTTCACTCTTAAGAGTTCACCATAGGGTATACTCTCTTTGAGCGCAATCGGGTGAAAGCTGCTCGCATGTAATAAGCTGTTGCCTGCACTAGGTTTCCTGAATAAAGTTGAGGTCATTTTGTTCTGCTTTACAGTTAATTTAACAACCAGATTTTCCACTTCTGTCTCATCAATTGTATTAGTAAAATTCAAATTCAAATTGTTCTTGATATCAGAGACAAAAAATTTGGAAGAATTTAAGTCCCCCTCCAATTTACAAAAACATAATCTATGGAACGGACAAAAATGACAATGTTATCCGTCCATTTTTCTATTGAGCACAAGCCCCTGCCACCAGCCCATATGCAAATCAGCATAGCTGGGGAAAAAGCAGGTGCCCATCGCTGTCTCCGGTTGTTGCTCAAAAATGTCATTGTTGAAAAAGAAAATATTCCTCTTTAAGCACCATGCAATCATTTTCAAAACCATATTTGCATTGTTATAAAATCTAATGAGCCTAGTTCTCAGAAAAATACAAACAACTTTCAAACCATCAGTATGATGTATACTCACGAATAATGATGAGACATCAAGGGTCATTAGCAGCATGCTGTTTTCAAATATATGTCAAACATTCTCCTTAAATAGTCAGTTGTATCTTGGATGAAAGATGGTAAACTCTGGATAGAAAATCTCAGTAAATAATCAAATCCCAGAAAGTATTTTCAAACAGTCCCTCCTGAGCAGCTATTGTATGTCCTGTGGGGTTTTCTCTACTCTTATGGATTTTGAGAATTAAATAGAACAGAGGGAGTTTGTAGTGTTCTGTTTTCAAAAAAGTATGCTCCTCACTGCTGATCAAGCCTTGGGTTCTCAAATCCTCCAAGTCATGAAAGTAGTCTATCTGTAACTCCGTGAAATAAGCTATATCCACTCTCTTTTAACAGATACTGTAATTCAATTGACTATTTGTTTCTTCCATATACATGTGTATAGTCCACAAAACCACGTTCCTTCCCTTGTCAGAATTCCTGATCACAATCTCTGGGTTGTTCACTCATTTCTCCATGGTGAGTCTATACCGCTTATTGGTATTAGAACAGTAATTTCTACCTTTATCATTATGTAAGTGTCTCAGTTCATTAATGACCACATCAGAAAATTGATCAATAAGATCATTTGAACTAATGGGAATAGTCTTGGATTTTAATCTCAGCAGGATGCCCCCTTCTTCGGATACCTAAAGGCCTTGGCAGTCCAACATAGACTCAATGGATACCACACTAGGGTCACTAAGGGTCTCGTTCTCCAGCTCCAGAGTTCTTTCATTAAATCAACATCCTTAACAAGGAGATTGCTTACACCTCTCTTATCAAAGTGTGGAGTTATATTCAATTGTGTAGGCCCTTTTATTTGTGCAATTTCATCAATTTCAATTTTCTCATGAACTTGAACAAATCAATTCTAGTTTGTTCATAATCTGTTTGAATGGGTGTTTGGTTATGGCTGTATTGGAGAGTGATTGTCTGTGTGAATGGCTGTATGGGTGAGTGAGTAGACATAAGCAAAGTGGATGTAAGGAAAGTATGTTGTCTGCAATATCATGTCAATAATCACAGTAATCGATAACCACTGCTCGTCACCGCTGCTGGAAGGCTAGGAGGTCTCTGCTACCGATTTCATGGACATGTAGGTTTACACTTTGAGTAATTGTACACGCATAAATGGTGAATAGCCAAAAGTAGTAAAGTAACTCAAAAGTCTAAGAATAAATGTACATTTATAGACTTATTTATGTGTAAGTTTACCTTTGTGAATAGGCCTCCTAGTTTAGCCCATGCAAGAAGAGGTGTGTTGCACTGCTACCAGTAGTGTGGCCTCATAGCTCCTAACATTGCCCAATGTGTTGCAGGCTGATGCCTTCATGTGCGATTGGAAGTGTGTGTGCATTCATTGTGGCTTGCATGGGAAGAGGTCGGGGTGATGCGCGAGGCTGTGAGTGCTTCTCCTATTCATTGACATGGGCACTATGTCTAGGCATGTACTTGATTAAAAAAGAGGGAAAGGGAGAGCAGGACATTTGGGTGAGAAATACACATGCTCATAAACATTGGCAGGTCTACTCGGAATCGCTATGGTAGAATATTCGGAGTAGAATATTGTAATATGCATGGTGTATATGATTTACACCTATTTAATAAGAACCTTATTCACAAAGATATTTCTATTAGTAGTCATGTCTTACTTCAGACTTAATTCCCATAAATAAGACGTGCGTAGTCACAGAAAAGCATGTTTTGTGAAAAGCTGAGTAAGCATGTCTTACTACTGGAAATACATAAGCTACAAGTAAGCATGATTGAACAAGGCCTACTATGTGTGCATAGGGCAAAAGCACCGTGAAAGGGCTCAGTGGATTGTGACAAGAAGTACCAATCCCCATTCAGGGAAGCATTCAAAAGATGATATCCTGATCTAGTTGTGTCTCATGTAATTCTTCAAAGGCCAATGCTTTATAAGCCCTACTGAGCTACCAACTTTGTTTACCTTAGGTCATGTTCAAGGTAACCATAGTAACACTATTCTTGGAATGCGGGCATAATGGGAACTTGCTGTGTACAATTTACATAATTTTTGGCAGGAAGATCAAACCATTTAAGAGAGGCATGCATTTCATTATCTGGCAGTGGGCTGTGGTGCATCAGTCTCAGGTGCTCAGTTTCACTGAAAGGCAGGCCTGCAGTGTCATTACCTAGTTGTCACGTTGTTGGAGTCAATTAGTGTGTTCTCTGTAAAATGTCATGTCATGACATGTTATGTTGCACATATTTATAGAGCACGCATTATTCCATCACTATGGCCTCCCAACAGCTTTGCGTTGTCTTAAGGGTGAAGTAAGTAGAGCCTAGCAGCGACATAGTACGGGTTGCCAGCACCTGGAACAAGGCAAGTATCCCTCCACTTTTCTTTAAACATTTGCGCCCCTAAGAATGCCCCTGCGCCACTGATAATAGGCTTTAGAATGTGGTGCCTGGGGCAACTGCCCCTGTGGCCCCGCCCATGCTACGCCACTGGAGCCTAGTTGTCCTGAGGGTCGTATAGGCGCTTGTATGGTGCTGTACAAGTATGCGCTGCACTAACAAGCTTTTGTAAAGGACGCAGTGCTTTTTTTTATTTATTTTTTTTATTTAAGAAGTTTTATATTGCGCTGGCCTGACCCGAGGGTATCGGAGCGCTTTACAACAGTTACAATGCAGAGAATCACAAAATACAGTAATAGTGTAGGTCGATTGGCGGCGAGGTCAGGTATGAGGGTTGTGTTTTGCAACATGGGGACACCGAATCAAAACTTTGAAAAATAACACTCTAAAATTGAGGCGAATAAGAGAAAAGTGGGTGAATTGAGTGCACGGATTGCCTCTCCTAAATAAGATCTTTACTTAGAGTGTTGTGTATAGGTGGATGCAAAAATACGCTGGCACAAAGGACATTGGCACTAAGCACTTAGGGGTCCATTAGGATGGCGGACGGATCGCCACCGCCATGCAGGGGGTGGCGATCCGTCCGCCATTCCTGCCCGTCCGCCGCCTTTCTTCCCCCCACCATATTACGATGGCGGGGGGGACCGTGGCGGAGGGGAAGACCGTCCTCCGCTTTTCAGCCGCGGTCGGCTTGCGACCGCGGCGGAAAAGGCCTGATATGGTGGCGGTGTCTATCAGACACCGCCAGCCATATTAGGATGGCCGGTGAGGAATGCCTTTCCGTGGCGGCAATGCCGCCACGGAAAGGCATACGGTCTTTGCTTTGAGGGCCACTTGCGGGCCCCCAGGGTGATGGGGGGGTGCGGGGTGCACATGGGGGGGTACCTATGGGACCCCCCAGCATTTCAATGTACACAATGACAGGCACTGTGCGGTGCCTTTCATGTTGTGCATTGAAATGTACAACGTGCATTTTTTGCATTGCGGCGGCCGGTGCTTCAAGCACCGTCTGCCGCAATGTAAAAATGCGGGATGCACCCGCCACTGTGGCGGATGCATCCTAATTGGGGGCACGGTTCCTCCGCCCTTGTGGCGGATATGGTACCGGCCCCCGACAGGATGGCGACGGACTTTGTCCGTCCGCCATCCTAATGGACCTCTTAGTTTGTTTTTACATCAAATGTGCCTATCTGGGTAGGGAATACTTTGCAATAGTAATTGTGCACATTACTTGCACATCATTAGGGTTTCATGTAGATAGTGGTCTAACACTGGCAGAAATTACATTTTCTCCACCCTGATTCAGAGATCAGGGCAATAAATGTAGGATGACAGATGCGAACAGTACTTGTGCCTGTTTTGCTCTCATTATCCTTTTTCTGCATTCTGAGCTTGCTCTTAGCACCATCTAGAATGTAATGGCACATGCGAGCAGAAAACAAGAGCAAGCACACTGCACACTCAGGTCTAAATCAACAACAGTGCAAAACACTCGTGCAAATACCATCTGCACCTGTTTTAGCACCTTGACCACATTTTAACAAACCAGTTGGTTGAAAGGGTATTGGGAGAAATTAGGTAAAAAGAGAGAGGGTGTCATGCACAAAATTTGAAGACTTAAAATGGATCTGATGTAAACGGTGGGAGTTGCCATCCTGTAATCTTTGGCAGTGTCAGATTTCACAGCCATCTGGTTTAGTCGTAGTAGGAAACACTTTGCTTAGGTATTGTTAAAAGAAAAATCGTAATTATGCAGTTTTAAACAACACTTTATACTGGGGGCAAGATATTTCTAAGCACTCCATATTTTAGCAGATACATGATATGAGGCACAGGGAGAAAAGTCTATTGGCTGCTCATCACGCAGTTCCATCAGCTGGAGATCTCTGAGACTACAATGCAGTGCGCGCTCTATTATGCAAGGGAGCAGAACTGAGTAACAAGAATGAATGTCTAACCCACTCAATTTGCTCACTTGCTTTTCTATTGGAATGCAAAGAAAACTTGCCCTCCAACTTTCCTAACAATGATGCACCACATGGGACCATATTTTTTTTAACAGAATTTTATTGGTTTTCAACAAGCATACATACAGCCCTATGGGCACCATGACAAATTGACGAGGAAGTCAAGATGTAGAACAAGAGTTCACAATAATAGCTCTAGCGACCTCCCAGGTCGGACTGTACACAAAAGTGTTCTACCAAAAATCACAAAGGTGCAGTACTAAGTCTCCTTCATTCTCCCTTATAGAGCCCAAGAGCTAGGCCTACCCGTCTCCACACATGGTCCACGCTAACACTATACTTCAACATAAATAACACCCCAACCACACCCCTCCCCCACTCCTAACCATCCTAACAACCCCACCCACCCAAGTATGCCGCCGGTCACTAATATGATCATAGAGGTAATCAGAGTCCCTGTACCCCCTATCTGAACTCCTACTTCACGGGTTCCACATGGGACCATAATGCCATCTTAAATTGTGCTGTCCTTTCAGGGCCAACCAGCCCATTGAGAGGAGAAGTTGGTCCTAGAACCAGTTTGGTTTAGCAGAGGAGGAGTGGACTGCTCATTTTCCTAAACAAGCCCCTAGCTGGCAAACAATCTCCTCTTGGGGACAGAAAGATTCTGCCATGTTGGACTTGCCTCGGAATAGTACACTGTAAGATAGTTTTCTGTAAGGTAAACAGCATGTCCTACAAAAGTGGAAAGGGTGTTCCCAGGGATCTTTTTTCTCGTTGGCTTGGGAGTGCCAAGGAGCCACCACCACCCACTGGTGTGTGCAGCTTACAAAGCTGGCACCTCACCCACAGCACATCGGAACACTCAAGGACTGAATATGCTGGTTGAGACTTGTGCAGAGACATGAAGGGCAGGACCTGCTCCCACTTGTACCCAGGTCTAAGAAGTGAACTTCAAGGGTCAGTTGGCTCTCCTCCTCTGTGGCTGCAGGGACACAACAAATTGCAAGAAGTATTTTACCTCAAGTGTCCAGCTAACCAGTAGCAACTGGAACTGGGCCCAACCCTGCTGATGGTCTCTGTTGGAGTGAGACCTGCCCCTAAGTTCCGTGCCTTGGGTCCTGGGAGTCTTAGAAGTGACCGAGAGGAAGCTGCTCCAGAAACTCTAAAAAGTTGGGACTTTGAACATTTGTGGACTTTCAACACCTCCAGAACTTCAGTGGGACCATGCAGCAAAAGTGGCTGATTTCAAGAGGGCTTTGTCAGATATAGCTCCAGGCTTGCCCTGCTGGAGGATTTTGAACTCCACAAAAAGACTAAGGACCTCATTATGAGTTTGGCGATACTCGTGGTGGCTGTCCCCCCTATTATTATGAGCGTGCCAGTCAGACCGCCACAGGAATGATGTGTCCGCCGGGATCCAGGATCCTTTGGTGGTAGTGCAGCGCTCAGGATCACAAATATGCTGGAGGTACCACTGCAGCACTGCTGAGAATATTCTGAGTTGCCTGTACACAACCCTTTCATGGCGGGCTTGCCGCCATGAAAAGGGTGGTGGAGAGGCAACCAAAGGGGCCCTAATAGGGCTCCTGGCCGTTCCTGGGCATACACCCATGGAGCACAATTTGTGCCCCCATGGAACTGCAGCCCTGTTCCTGAATAGTGTGGCATGCATGACATGGTGCATGCCACACCGTGCAGGAATGTGCTGCAAGCGCTGTCACGGTGGCGTTCTGCATGTTAGGCTCTGCTATGAGCCTAACAGACCACCGTCGTGAGACTGCCACAGCACTGCCCACACGACCTGGATTAAAATCTGAACAGGGCAGGTGAGCACACCACGGTCTTGGTGGTCCTCCTGTTGGCACTGTGGTGGCGGGCCAACAGGAGGACTGCCAAAGTCGTAATAAGGCCCTAAATCTGAAGGTAATAATCTTGACCCGGCAAAAGTGCCTAAAGTATCCACCCAATATGAGGACTTTGGGCATTAAAAAATGGGATTTTCTCCTGCTTAGAGCTTTTCCTACCAAAACCAACGGTTTCAGCTATCCGGGTTTGAGAGGACTTCAGTGGATACAGCCAGCACCCTTGTGATCCGCTGCGGGATTTCCACCATTTCATCAGAGTTTGGTGGTGTGGGAGCGGGCCGACAAGCCAGCGACCTGCTCCCACACAGCCAAACTCAACTGCTGACCACCCGCCGGATTAAGAGTTTTCTACTGGTCTGGTGGGCGGTGCTTTGGCAGTCCCACTGCGGTGCGGTGCTAAGGCTCATATGTGACCCTTAGTGCGGCTTCACCATGGGACCGCCAAAGCAAGTTTCTGCATAGCATGTTGCAGTGCATGTCGGGCTGGAACAGGGGGCATACAGACAGGGGGTACAACATGTGTCCCTCCTGCATGCTGCCCCAAGCACAGGGGCAACAGGGGGCCCTGTAGAGCCCCCTAAGTTTCCTGATCACCACATTTTTCATAGCAGCCTCACTACCATGGAGGTGTGGAAACTCAGAATATGCCTGGCGGTGCCTCAGCGACACCACCAGCATATTGTTGCTCCAGATGACAGCGCTACCGCTGAGGGATCACAGATCCCTGGTGGTAGCAGCAGTCCGATGGCGGTACGACCACCCAAATCAGAATACGGTGGTCAGACTGCCCGCCACCGTGGGTTTGGCTGTCCATCGGACCACAAAACTCACAATGAGTATTCAGATAAAACAAGAGCGACCCATACGTCCTTGCAAAATGGGTGTTGCTGATTAGCAAAAACAATGTTCACGAAGAACTCATTTATCTATTGGATACAGTTTCTGCAAGACTCAGTATAGTTTGCGTGAATAAATCAAGAGTAAAATACCATTTAGAATAAGACCTTACTTCAATTTGGCCAAACAATATTACATGGATTATTAGAAATAGAAGCCATTTAACCATTTATCAAAACTGTACTCACTTCTGCCGAAATGAGCATAATTTATTTTGTATTCATCATATTCTTTATACACACACAATTCGATTTATCCAAGGTATTTGATCATATATATTTACACTATTCAAGACATGCAGTTATAGCACACCCTTAATTAGTCACAATAAATGACATCCAAACATGTATTTCATGTAAGAATATGTCAAGGCAGTATATATCAAAATCTCTGAGTCCAAAGGCGAATATGTTTTATCCTAATCACATAAAGGTTTTCAAGGACTTTCCACGAAACAAATGAAAATGATCTTATTTTCTCATGTACAACAATTTCCCAGCAGTTATTGAAGCCAACACGTGTTTCGTCTGCACATGTCAGTATTCAGACTTCTTCAAGGCTGGAAAATAAACATCATATACAGTCCATAAGCTGTTATGTCTAGCACTTAATACAGGCATAAATGCTATCCATTCCTGTTGCTTGTGAATGAAATAAGTAATAGACGAAAGAGTGGAGAGACATCGTGGATTAGAATATTGTATTAGAGGTGTCATATTATTCGACACCAGTTTATATAATCAATATCGGCTACTGTAAACTTACAGGCAGCCATCCTTAAAAGTTAATAATAACTAGAGGAAAGACAAGAGATAAAAATAAGAGAAAGAAACAAGCATGTAGCCATCCACCAAAGGTGTTGCACGGAGCGTTTACAGGATAGATCCATAATACCCCATGCACCATACTTGGCATACTATATAAATCAACCTGTGATTGTGAAGTGATTAGACATTACTCGTGTTAAGCAATGTACTCGTAATAATAAATCTATCAACACCCACCAAACTAGACAACCGAGTCGGGGTTCCACGTACACAACGAGTCCTCCTTGCAGGTGGTGTCCAAATGAACTAATAATATGAAACAAGTGAATCAAAATCTAAGGAATAAGTAGAAATACGAAAAATCAATAAATGATATATTGTACATCCCGTAGGCTCATCAAGATATATATCTAAAATCAAACAGTAGAAAATTCTGTTTAGCTATACCTAATTCAGAAGCATGGTTATAGACACAAGCTATCCCAATCACAAAGGCCCTAATCTAATTTATTGCCAGAGAGCCTCAAGAGAAACTAGCGCTCTGACATACAATTATCAACGACATGTGCACCACCTTGTCCAAAAACAATGTGGGGCAACCTCTATTGGTACCCCTGATCTGTCATAAGGTGATTATGTGAACAGACATAGGGCCAAAACCCCTAATCCAGATAAATAATCCACCAAAATAGGATATAAATATATTGTGATATATCTCCACAGCCCAAGTAATAGCTCAATGAAGACCTCGGTAGCAACCACAAAGAGAAGAAAACAAGCTACTTACCTGTAATTACAGTTATCCAGTATTGGAATCTTTCATAGATTCACATGACTAAATCATTCCCTGTCGCTGTGGCAGGAGTCACACGGTAAAAATACAAAAGCAGTGCCTTAGAAAAACAGTAGTAGGCTAAAAAAAAGCCCACAGGCCTAAAACTTAGTAGCCTATCTACATCATTATATGAAAAGAACTAAAAAATAGTTCCAACCAATTAGCTATCAGCACCCTCTAGAACCTTCCCAGCAGTGGCAGTTCTCCTCAGATTTTCTTAGCACAAGTGGGAAGTAGGGATCCCAAGTAAAGAACTCCCTCGCCAGGGAGGAGGTGGGTGCATGTGAATCTATGAAAGATACCAATACTGGATGAGAAAACAAGTTACTTACCTGTAACTTTGGTTCCACAGTATTGGTAACTTTCATAGATTCCCATGCCTGAATCAGAATAGCGAGCAGTAAGCCAAGTAGTGTCGTTTGCGGACGGTGGGATACATGGTTTTTTTACTCCCAAACACATCCGGGAAGGTTAGAATATAACAAGGAATATACAATTTCAGATTAAAGAATCCATGAAAAGTTAACTGTACTTTAAGAGAAATAAACCTAAAATACAAGTATAAGCATCAATTGAAATTCATAACCATATTATATATACATATTCAATGCAGCATAAATAAATACATAATTCTAACCTTAGTGAAAAAGATGTTGAAGAACGGCTTGTCCTACAGCTGATTCGTCCTGAGATGCAGATTGCAGGCAGTAGTGTTTTGTGAACGTGTGGACATTCTTCCATGTCGCAGCACATAACGCAGTAGATGCTGCCATTGTTCTGGTGGAATGCGCTTTGACCTTTCTCTGCAGAGGTTTGTTTGCTTTGTCATGGCAGAAATGAAAAGCTGAATCAATCCATCTGGCTATAGTGGCTTTAGATACAGCAGTTCCAAATGTGGCTTGACCAGAGGCGACAAATAACTGATTGGATTGCCTGATGTCCTTAGTTTTCTGTAAATAGAACTTAAGACAACGCTTGACGTCGAGAGAGTGTAAAGCTCTTTCCGCTGGCGTGGTTGGGTCCGGGAAGAAAGTTTTTAGCTTTACATGCTGATTTAAATAGAATTGAGATGGTACCTTAGGGATGAACTTGGGATTTGTCCGTAGAGTTACGTAATCTCTGGAGAAATGCAAAAAGGATTCTGGGATAGTGAAAGCTTCAATTTCACTAACCCTTCGAGCTGAAGTAATAGCTAATAAAACTGCCACTTTCCATGTTAGAAATTTGAGCTCAGCCTTGTGTATGGGTTCAAACGGTCTTTTCATTAATTGAGCCAACACCGTGTTCAACTCCCACTCAGGAGGAGGTGCACGTATTGAGGGAAAGGCTCGAAAAAGCCCTTTCATAAAGAGAAGAGGAACAAAGGGAAGGTTTGTTAGAGCTCTCCTGAAATCTGGAATTTGCATTAAGGGGAACCTTGATAGAGGAGAACACAAGCCCAGCTTTGGCTAGAGATAATAAATAAGGAAGAATATCCTCCACCGGAGCTTGAAGAGGGTGAACATCATTCACCTCATACCAATGACAGAATCGTTTCCACTTTGAACGATAGGTTTTAACTGTACTTTGGGCACGAGATTTGGATAGAATTTCACGACAGTCCTGAGAAATGTTTAGATCTTTGAATTCGAGGAAATCCGGAGCCATGCGCGCAAGCGCAGCGACTGTGGATCTGGATGAAGTATTTGATCCCTCTCCCTTGTCAACATCGTGAGTGTTGGAACTGGACATAAGGGGTCCTCCTGGGATAGCAGAAGCAGCTCCTGAAACCAATATTGCCTTGGCCAGCAGGGAGAAATTAGGATGAGACGGCAGCCTTCCCTCTCCCTCTTTTGAAGCACTTTCGGAATCAATTGTATCACAAATCCCTGACCATCGCATGGACAGGGCATTCCCCCCTGATCTCTGTTGAGGGAACCTGCTAGCGTAGTATTGGCATTTCTTGTTCTCTCTTGTCGCAAACAAGTCCAGTTTTGGTTTGCCCCAAATGTGAAATATCTTCTCCACTTGCTTCTGCATAAAACTCCCACTCGTAGCAACCCGAGAGAGATCTGCTCAGGGTGTCGGCCAAGGTGTTCTGGAGCCCTTTGACATGTTCTGCTCTTAGGGGTATCTTGTGGGCTGCAACCCACTCCCACAGGTTCCTGAGCCTCCTGTGACAGGGACAGTGACCTTGTTCCCCTCTGTTTGTTGATGTAGTACATGCTGGTCGTATTGTCGGTACGGACCAGCACGGAGGAGCCGGAAATCCTTGTGAGAAATGCCTGCAGAGAGGGAAAGATGGAGCGCAGTTCCAATCTGTTGATGTGCTGCAGATGGTATTCTTGGGATCATCGTCCCTGAATTTGTAAGTCTTGAAGATGACCTACCCATCCCTCCATGTAGGCGTCTGTTGTTAGAACAAACTCTGGAGGAGTTGGCAGGAAAGTGAGACCCTGAGTCAAGTTCTCTTTCTGAAACACCAATGCAGAGAGTCTATCATGCTCGATGTGACCTTGATGGAGTCGCCGAAGGACCCTACGGCTTGCTGCTACTGTAGATGCAACTCTTCTTGCAAAGGTCTCATTCTGAGTCGTGCCAACGGTACAAGGTTTATTGCAGATGAGCACATTCCCAGAAGAGAAGCGAATGTCCAACCAGAAACTGACTTTCTTTTTTAAATTGATATTGCCAATCTTTGCAGTCATAGTTGGCTATCTTTTGACAAGAATGCTTTGCACTGTATGGTGTCCAGTATTGCTCCCAGAAAAGGAATCACTTGGAGAGGACGTAACTGTGACTTGCCTTCGTTGAGAGTGAGTCCTAATCTTGAAAAGAGATGGAGGCATGTTGATATAGCATCTTCTGTTACTTGCACCAAAGGACCCTTGAGCAACCAGTCGTCGAGATAAGGAAACACTTGTATTCCCTGAGATCTCAGAGTTGCGGACCCTGGTGCTAAGCATTTCGTGAAGATCCTTGGTGCCGATTTCAGTCCGAACGGAAGCACCTTGAACTGATAGTGGAAGCCAGCCACTGTGAATCGCAGGTATTTGCGATGTTTGGGATGTATAGGGATATGGAAGTATGCGTCCTCCAAGATCAGAGAAGCCATAAAATCCCCTTTGTTTAGACAGCTTAAAACTACGGCAAGCGTCACCATTCAGAAACTCTGTTTCTTCAGAAACTTGTTGAGCTTGCGAAGGTCGAGAATCGGGCGCCACTGCCCTGATTTTTTCTTTATGAGGAAGAAACGAGAGTAGAACCCGGTTCCCTTCTGCGATAAAGGGACCTTTTCTATTGCATTCTTGTGGAGCATTTTTAAGGCTTCTGTGAACAGTAAGTGAAGACGAGGGGGAGGGGGATCCTTGGGCGGGGTAGTAGGTGGTCATTTGATGAATTCTAGGGTGTGACCCTTGTTGAGTAGGTCAAGAACCCAACGATCTCAAGTGATCTGTTGCTACTGGTGAACAAAGGCTGAGATCTTTGCGCCCACAAGGAGGGATGGATGACTGGCGTCCTGCTGAACTCATTGTTTCCTGTTGGAGTCGCGACCTTGATTGTTTGATCGCCTTCGTCCGTCCTGGCGAGAGAAACTGCTAGAGGAAGATTGTCTGTAAGACGAATGGCCATAGGGCTGTCTGTACTGTGACTGATACTGTCTATTTTGCTGATTCTGATATCCTCCTCTAGATGTAAAGCCACGACCTCTGCCTCCTCGGAAAGATCCACGCTTGTATTGGAGAGCAGCCAATGATTTTGCCGTATCAGTCTTAATGGCTAGAAAGGCCTCATCTATGTGTTTTCCGAATAAGGAATCGCTGTCATAGGCCATGTCAAGGATTTTAGTTTGTACCTCTGGCCAAAAAGATGTTGCTTTAAGCCATCCTTGGCGTCTAAGTACTACAGCAGCGGCAAGTTGTCTAAAGTTGGTGTTAGCAATATCTAGAGCGCAGTCTATAATTTCGGATGCGGCTCTCTCCCTTCCAAAAGTATTTTCCTTGCCTCTTGTCTACGATCTTCTGGGATGAGGTCTATAAATTCTGTTAAATCTGACTACATTTGGCGGTCGTATCGACCGAGAATGGCCAGCGAATTTGCTGCCTTAAGAACAAAAGTTGCTTACCTGTAAACTGTGGTTCTCCAGTATTGGTGTCTTTCATAGATTCACATGCTTGTATATTGCCCCTTGTCGAAGTGGGAGTCCCACAGTAAATAACATAGCAATGCAGCCATAACGCAGGCCTATATACATAGAGAAAGTAAAAACCATAGAGTTTTTCCTAGATAGACAACATATCACTTCTATGATATGTCTTAGTCATTATGTTTTGGTCCAAATTCCAGCCAATCAGGCGCCAGCACCCTCTTAGAATGTAAAACAGGAGCAGGCGGTACTGAAGGAAACCTTTGACGGTAATCTGCCACCATGGCTTGCAGATCTTGTATTAATGTGGGAGGAAGATGAATTGTCTCTCCGTAATCTGCAACCCTCCTGGGAGGTTTTTGATAAGGGGCAGAGAGGTGTTCCTCCTGGTAAAAGTGTTCCTGGTAATCCTGTTCCTCCTCATCATCTTGACACTTTATTTGAAGTTCGGAGGCGTGGCGAGCTATCCCGAACGGTCCCGCATCATCTTTGTCATCAAAATCCTCATCCTCCACATACGTCTCCAGAATATGAGATGGTAGCATAGGAGATATGTTGCTGTAATCATGTCTCTGGTAAGTTTTTAATTGAAAATGAGTGTTAGAAATAGGTGTAGTCTGTGAATCTAGTGGAATCGGGGTTGACAGATTCTTCGTCGACGGGCTCTTTGTCGTCGAAGGAATGATCTTCGTCGACAGGCTCTTTGTCAATGGTGTTGTTGTTGACAGTGTCTTCATCGACGGGCTCTTCGTCGACGGGCTCTTCGTCGACGGTGACGTCATCGACGGGCTCAACGTCGAAGAGGTAGACGTCACCTTTGTCGTCGATGGAACTGCCGTCGACGAGCTCGTCGACGAAGACACTGTCAACGACGACACCATCGACGAAGAGCCTGTCGACGAAGATCATTCCGTCGACGACAAAGAGCCCGTCGACGAAGAGTCTGTCAACCCCGATTCCACTAATTTCACAGACCACCTATTTCTAACACTCATTTTCAATTAAAAACTTACCAGAGACATGATTACAGCAACATATCTCCTATGCTACCATCTCATATTCTGGAGACGTATGTGGAGGATGAGACGGAGACTTAGACTTAGTTAATGTACTCTTCGTGGACAAATCCTTCGCCCCACTAGATTTCTTTGAAGTGGAGATCTTAGAAGACACAATAGGTGCAGAAATGGCCGTAGTGGAGACTGTAGCCGTAGATAGAGGAGCAGCAGAAGTCACAGAAACCATATGAGAGGAAACCAGAGTTAGGGTTTTCACCTGAATTTTACTCACGGTTCTGGGGCCTGAAGGCCTTTTAGAAACCTCAGATGAGGGAGACAGCATTGACCCAGAGGATAGTTTGGGAGTCCTCTGTGACTGGTCAGAAACTTCATGAGAAGCCTTGTGGTGTTTTCTTCCCTCACTGGAAGAGCTGTCATGAGATCTAGCCCTCTTGCTAGATGTCGAGGCCTTGTCTTCCTCCTCACCCGAGGAGGATTTCAACCACAAAAGCAGCCTTGCCTCCCTGTCCCTAATAGTTTTAGCAGGGAAGGTCCGGCAGATTCTACAATCCTTAACAACATGTTTAGGATGTAGACAGTAGTTGCAGTCCTTATGCTGATCATCCACATGGACCCTCTTCTTCTCACAGGTCCTGCAGGCTCTAAAAAGAGCCTTCTTGTCAGACATTTTGAAGAACAAAGGTGAAGAAACTGAGTAGGCACTCAGGGAGACTCCCTTCCACACGACGTGCGGTGAAAATCTGAGGAGAACTGCCTCTGCTGGGAAGGTTCTAGAGGGTGCTGATAGCTGATTGGTTGGAACAATTTTTTTGTTCTTTTCATATAATGATGTAGATAGGCTACTAAGTTTTAGGCCTATGGGCTTTTCTTTTTAGCCTACTACTGTTTTTCTAAGGCACTGCTTTTGTATTTTTACCGTGGGACTCCCGCCTCGGCAACAGGGAATGATTCAGGCATGTGAATATATGAAAGATACCCCAATACTGGATAAATGTCGAGAATTAAAAACACCAGTATACCTTAAATGATGTTCCTATTCAGTCTTAAGTAGTGGTTTTGGGATGACACTCACCCAAATAATCAAATGCTCTTGGAATAATTGGCGAGTCCACCACTATAACCAGTGCGTGTGATCAATAGAAGGATTCCTGGTTATTGTAAAAAGAACATCCACACCAATCGTGGCCTGTAAAGATTCACAGACAAATACTGTCAACCACAATATTTATAGCCAAAACACTCCTACGATGGTATCACTCTGGGATAAAAAAAACTCACCCCAACTTAAAAACCGTTCTGTTCCAAGTAGTAGATAAGAACACTGTCACTTGGGCAGTGGATCAGAGATAATATATAATGATAAGGGCAGCCAGACCTTGATACGTCGGTTCCCTGAAATATAAATGAAATGGTTGCTCACCCCTTATACACAGCTGAAGGAGAAAACCCTCATTCTAAGTAGTCGCTTACCTATGTCGTCCGAGTGATCCTAAGACTCACACCATCCGTGAGTACAACCGCGCTGTACTAGAGACGCCGCCATTGCCTACTCGCAGTGTTTGTAGCCACATAGCGGTCACATGACCTGCTGAAAAACGTAACCAGCGTGAACGTGACACCGACGAGTTCCAACTGGAAAATAAAGCGCCATCTTAAACTGTAAAGGAACTAATGTTGCTCACTGGCTGGCCATGGAAGTAACTGTGCGAACATGTAACATCACGCTAAATAATTGAAATTGGCTTATGTATAATCAGGCATCTAAAGTAGACTGATATTTAAAGGAATATCCTATAATTATCTAAGAACAAACATATTTCATGAATGTCCATTATTGACATCTTGGAATATAATAAAAACCAATATGGATTCCTCTACAGCGTATATCATGCTCAATATTAAAATGCGATATGTAAGGAGTAAAATTGACTAAATGCTGATCACTGACTTGTCTCAATACCAGAGCGAACATATATATCACACTCTGTATTGAGATACTCCATATGTGGATGTGAGCAGTGTGACTAGGCAACAGGTAGTGTGTTACTACTGTTGTCTACAAATAGACGTACGTAATAAGTGTCATAAAGTAATCTCATACCTGGTAAAGAATATGAAAATAAATTCCGAACCTTGCACCCTCCCATTACAATGGTATGGAAATTCCCGCTATTGTAAGCACAAAAAGGGTACTGTGCACCATACTAGTGCAAATCCCAGCGCACTCGTCTGAAGTCTAACAAATGCACTACATGATCAAACAACGGCCAGAACATAGTGGCCTACAACTTATCCAAACTATGGTCTCATGTTGAGAGAGACCACACTCAATAAAACACCACCCTAGACTAGTCTCTGTATATCACTATAAACACCATAGTGGGTCAAGTAATTACTATGAGTATTCAGTTAAAACAAGAGCGACCCATACGTCCTTGCAAACTGGGTGTTGCTGATTAGCAAAAGCAATGCTCACAAGGAACTCATTTATCTATTGGATACAGTTTCTGCAAGACTCAGTATAGCTTGCGTGAATAAATCAAAAGAGTGAAATACCATTAAGAATAAGACCTTAATTCAATTTGGCCAAACAATATTACATGGATTAGTAGAAATAGAAGCCCACATAACCATTTATCAAAACTGTACTCACTTCTGCCGAAATTAGCATAATTTATTTTGTATTCATCATATTCTTTATACACACACACAATTAGATTTATCCAAGGTATTTGATCAATATATTCACACTATGTAAAATTGCATTACAGCGTGATCTGTGAACCCCAGTGAAGTGACCATAACCAACAACGATGTGACAGCAGTGAAGAAATGGCGGGAGCTAGTGGTTATTGGTATTTACACAAAGAGAAGCTCTTAGCAATTATAATACAATACATTTTAGGTGGTGCTCTGAGTTGTTTGAGCTCTCTCTTTTTAAAAGCCAACGACGTTTCGACCCTCTCTTGGACAATTCTGTCCTGAAGAGACCCCGTACCAAGGTGTCGATTAGGATGGCGGACGGACCTGAGTCCGTCCGCCACTACCGAGGTGGAGGAACCGTCCGCAGGGGCAGCGGCGTTCCCTCCATAGGAATTAGGATGTGACCGCAACCCTGGCGGTCACATCCTGTATATTTAACATTGCGGTGGGTGCTGCTTAAAGCAGCACCCGCCGCAAAGTTAAAAATGCATGCTTTGCATGTGCATGCACATGCAAGGGGGTACCAAAGGTACCTCCTATGTGCACCCCCACCCCCCAACATCCTTGGGGCCTGCAAGGGGCCCCCAGAAGCAAAGGTCCACATGCTTTTCCATGGCGGAATATCCACCGCGGAAAAGCATGTCTCCGCGCCCATCATAATATGACTGGCGGTGTCTTGCAGACACCGCCACAATATTGTGGTCCACACCCCGCGGATCAGCAGCGGACGGGCCTGCCGTCCGCCGCTGATCCCACCGCCATCATAATCTGGCGGTGGGTGTTTTCAAGGACCGCGGCGATGAATCCGCATCCTCCGGGCCGGCGGTGGCTTCCATCGGCCCGGAGGATGCGGATTCACCGCCATCATAATCGACCCCCAAGAGAGGGTTGAAATGTTGTTGGCTTTTAAAAAGAGAGAGCTCATGTTGTATTTTGGCTTTTTAACTGTTTTGTTAATGCTAAATGCTTTGCACTTTTTCTCAAGTTAAGCCTGTCTGCTTTATGCCATAGCTACCAGGCGTTTGAGTTCAGGTTTAAATTATTTAAACTGCATTTTACCCTGACACGTTTGTGGTTGTATTACTTGCGGTGACTTGTGGTGGACTCAAATCCCAATAATAACTCACTTTCTTACATGCATTATATCCTAAAGAACTTGTAATAAGGCAGATAGGATGTCCGTTAGTTTTGTGAAGGAGCAACCCATCTGCCAAACTCTAAATCTATTGCTATGTCTCTGCATATTCCCAGAGTCTACCTTCTCTTTTCTAAAATCTCTGCGTTTTCAACAGAATGTCTCCCGCTAAATGTTAGCATCAAATTTTCCCTAGAGTCATATGTTGTTGGGACCACTTTGCATAGCACTTTTTCCAAGTTGCTCTGCTTATTTCTGTGCTTATTTTAAATATATCCGTTATGAAATAGTTATTGTTTTAGTTATAGTTTAGGTGTGCAATTATTTATTCATTGATATATGTCTATATATTTTAGGCTAATTAATATTATTTTTATTTAGTATTTGTTTTTCCTACTCTTGCTTAGACTGCAGTAGGAATAGTAAAATTAACGTCTTCGCATTTCAACACTTTACACACATGCAGTGTGCAGTGCAGAGGTATTATTTTCTCTTACCAGCAAACTGCAAGTTTTCCCATTGAGGGCCATGGATTTAACTATGCCTCTGCGACAGCATTTTAAAACAAGCATTAGCAAAACCAATAGGTATGGCTTGCATTTTCAGTTATTAGCCAGGCCTATTGTCTCCGTCCAAGTCGCTGGACGTTCAGTGAATTTCTATTACTGCAGTGGTTCAGAGACAGAAGCAGTCAGCTGCTGGGCACACTGTATCTTATCTGTGGTCCAGGGGCAAAATGTGTTTGTAAGAGACGCCAAAGGGTTGTTCTTCTAATGTAGCAATGTAGTTGTTTTGATATAAAGTGAATCTATGTGCCCTGAAATGAAAAATAACAAAAACGTATTGATTTTGTGTAGATAAATGGTTGAATGTGACAAAAAGATGTAGATGCAAAATAGTCCTGTGTGCATTCCAATGATGCTGAAGGATACACCCAAACAGCCAATAGTATGATCATGAAAACTGAAATACTTCTCTCGGCTGATCCAGGATGTGACTGACAATGGGCTTAAAAGCAAGCTACTGGTTTGACTGGGGCTGAGCCAAAACCCACTCCCTGTGAATTGAACACAAGAGATTGACTTCACTAGACCTAAAAAGAAATAAGCCATAATTTTCATTTCAACTCTACAGCCTGAAAAATCTTTTTGCCATGCTCACTCCTCGTTATACACTTCTTTTGTTATGCTATACTATATTATAATGCAGTATGTTATGTAATCTGGCCTAAAGATTTTACAAGCCTCTGTGCATGATCTGCATAGATTTTCTATAGATAACTCCACATCTAAGGATATTTGGACCAAATATTGAGTTCTAAATATAGGGATACGAAAATATCGGAAAATATATTGTGACACAAAACTATCACGATGCAAAAATATCGTTGTCACGAATATAGTATTTTTAGGTAAGTAATATTGTTTCTAGAACGTTGTTGCTTTTAATATCGTTTTCAATAACATATTTGTAAAAAATATTGATTTTTACTTATTGTAATGTGTTCTAGGACTTGATTATGATGGCGGTTGGACGAGCATCCGACCGCCATCCTGTTGGGAATGGGAATGGCTGACAGGGAGTCGGCGGTCCCGCCAGACAGATTACGATCCGGACGCCGTGAAGGCGGTCGGAAACATGCCTCTTAGCATTGAGGCTTGTGCTGTGGCCCGAAAAAGAGCTGCAGCACAAGCCTCACTGCTAAGAGGCATGTTTGTAAACATCCCTGCACCTTGTGACAGGCCCCATGCAGAGCCTGCCACAGGACCCCCCAGAATCAATGGCTGAGGGCCAGGGATGAAGGGAGGTCAACTAGGGGCCCCCAAAGTCCCTTTCCGCCTGCCTTTTCAAGGCTGGCGGACTGCCATGAAACAGCAGGTGGAAAGGGACATTGTATTCCCTTCGGCAGTGCCTAAACTGGCACCACCACTTTTGTAGGGATTGCAGTCCCTCCAACAGTCCGACAGGTTCCTTGAGCCCATCGGATGCGTGGCAGATGGTCTCTCCACCAGCCCACCATCCTCATGCCATCCTAATGCTGCGGGCGGTCCTGCAGGGACCAATAGCGATGGGACCGCCACCGATGGCTTGACGGTGGCGGTCCCACCGCCATTCTAATCAGGCACTTCGTTCATATATTAATTTTATTAGTTGCTATTGTTTGTGTAATTGTTATAATTTTTGGGAAATTTTAATGATTTGTAATTTTTTATGTCATTGTTAACAGTCATATATAGTGTTGTAGCAGGTTTTTGGGTTTGTAGGGGGATAGTGTAGGAAGTAAATAAAGTAAAGCTAATTATTAATTAATTAATCATTTTGTGTTAATTATATGATTAGGGTTTGTAGGGGGATAGTGTAGGAAGTAAATGAAGTAAAGCTAATTATTGATTAATTAAACATTTTGTGTTAATTATATGATTAGTATCAATTATGCAAGTTATGTAATACTGATGTATTTTAGTTATATATTAGGTGCAGGTTGCTAGGTTTGTAGGGGTATAAGATGGGACGTTAATGAAGTAATAATTAATTGCCAATAAATTATTAATTGTTAATTAACTATTTAATTATCGATTATGTAAATTGTGCTATACTCATTTATTTGATTCGCATGTTAGTTGTGAATTGTTGGGTCTGTAGGGGTATAGGGTGGAAGTTAATTATGCGATTATGAATTGAAAAATGGCTATTAGTTTTTAATGAATTATTTACTTGGTCATCAATTATGTTAATTGTGATATCCTTATTTATTTGAGTTGCATTTTAGTTGCAGGATGATGAGTTTATAGGGGTCTACGATAGGAAGTTAATTAAGTAATAAATAATTAACAATTAAATATTTATTGTTAATAATTATGTTATGTATTTTAAATATGTCAGTTATGAAATAGTTATTGTTTGAGTTATAGATTAGGTGTGCAATTATTTATTCATTGATATATGTCTATATTTTTTATGCTAATTAATATTATTTTTATGTAGTATTTTTTTTCCTACTCTTGCTTAGACTGTAGTAGGAATAGTAAAATTAACGTCTTCGCATTTCAACACTTAACCTAACGTTGAGCTGGTACTAGTACGTTTTACCCCTCTAAAGTCTAACACTTTCCCTGCTGTTGTCCTGACTTGAGTGGAAATAGTAAATTCCACCCCTCTGAAATCCAACACTTTCCCCACTGTTGCATAGCCTTGAGTGGGATTAGTAAATTTTACTCCTGAAAGTCTAACACTTTTTCTACTAATGAGCTGTTTGAAGTGGAAATAGTATATTTCATCCTTCCAAAATCCAACGTTTTTCTTGTTGTTGCGTTGCTTGGACTGGGACTGGTAAATGTAGTTACTCCAACGTTTCAACACTTTCCCTACTGCTGAGTAGACTGGAGTGGTAACAGAAAATTTCACCCCTGTTAACTCCAATGCTGTTCCTACTGTTGCTCAGACTGGAGTGGGAATAGTACATTCCATCCTCCGAAGTCCAACATTTTCTCTATTATTGTGGTGACTGTAGGAGGAATATTAAATCGTACAATGAACTATGAAGTCCATCACTTCCCCCACTGTAGCATAATAGAGTGAGAATAGTATATTTAATATTCTTAGGTGCTAATAGTTTTCATAATATTGGCTATATGGATTTTTAGCATTAAAGGGTCGATTCCGATGTCGCTAAAAATGCCTTCCCAATGCTATTCGTAGGCTTACCTTCCGACCGACTCGTATCCGGAGTTTTTCCTACAAACCAGCAAGTACGATGCATTATCAGGCAAATATCCAACCGAATTGTCCGCTCCGATTTGTGCACTATGTCAGTAGCGAACAGGCTCAGGAAACACAGAAATCAAGTCGTACTGAGGCATCGCACAAGCAGTTTACGTCTGTAAACTGCTTGTGCGATGCCTCAGTACGATGCCTCAGTACTTGTGCAAGTACAATGTGTATTTTGTACACATCGTACAGGGCTATTCTTCCAGTTGCTCAAAGTATCCGGACGAGGCATATTGTAGCTCCGAATCGCACCAGAAATCGTCCAACAGGTACAAGACGGAGTCTTCCCATCGTATATGTGCTTGGCTGTTTGTAATCGTTTGCGTACGTGTCTGTTGGGTTGTTAAAATGCTTGACTACGTGGCATCAGTCGCGTCCGATTCGGTCGTGTCGTGTTGATGCTTGGCGACATTGAATCAGTTGCATACGAGTCTATCGCGTTAGTCTCCTTTCCTGCTGACTCAGACGAATAATATAATTTCTGGACGAGTCAGTCGTGAATTTCAAGCATCGCTTCGTACTCAACTATTCGGAAGGTGTGTGTACGGTTCGGTCGGAAATATTGACGGGTCGGTGTCGGGTAGAACGTTTTCTGGCCGAAATCGGATTCGACCCCTAAGTGTTTCTTTTTTAAAGCTAATTTATATCATTTGTTTTTAAATGTATTTTTTATGTTTTTAGTTTTTTGTAAAATTTCTGACATATGGTAATGTAGCATGTATATTTTGCATGATTCTCCAGCCGTTTTATCCATTGTATTTAAGAAGAAATATCTTCTCGTTAAACTTAAGTGCCAACTTTTCCATTATCACCTTTGCAGGGCACTTTGCATGCGTGGAGACACACTGCACTTGCAGAGCCTCTGAAAATTGACCTGCAATGGGAACACCAAAAACAGTTCCTGCATGGCATGTACTGTAAAGTCCATGCATGCAGGAACTGTGATACATGCACACCTGGAGGCACATGTTGTGCCCCCTTTGTTTTCACTCTGCCACGATTTTCATGGAAGAGGAACCACAATGAAAACCGTGGCGGAGAGGAAACTCGTAATTTGCTTGGTGGGACTGCCCCGGTCCCGCCAAGCATATTGCTGCCTCTACACCGCCTCACAACTGCGGTTCCCTGGTGGCATCTGTGCTGCAAATGCGTTCCGACTGCCCTACTCGTAATGGGGCAGTCGGAGCACCGGTGTAGCGGTGGCTGGACTGCCACCACCACTCCTCCGCGAGTCTGAACGTTCTCAGACTCATAATCAGGGTAAATAAGCACATTTTTTGGGGTTTTAGTCTTAATCCCCTACCTCTAAATCACTACATCTTAGAAGATATAATTCATCTGGATATTGAGCTGATTGAATGTGAGTACTAGCCATACTGGATTTGAGTTCTAATCTTTTATTCCCCTCTCGGAGTAAGCCTTTGCTGCTTGCCATTGCAACTTTTGACAGACAAGTTTAGAAAATGAACAGTTCTGGTATCCAACTGGAATGAAATAGCCTTAACCTTTGAAACACCAAGGGTAAATATCAGTATTTACCATGCATACTATTTAGTAACCACTTACTGCTGCAGGCCCTGATCCAATGGGTATGTTTTAGTTTGGAACTAAGATACTTCACATCTAATCTCTGCTTTACCCCATCACCTAAATATGCTGGAAATAAATACTGTATTTTATGGCTGTGCAGGACCAACAACACAAGTTGTGGTCTATTGGTCTAGTCGGAAATATAGAACTATTAGACACGTATTTAATCCTGCCCACCTTTGGCATAATTGTGTGCTCTTGGGCAATCACATTAATTTTTGGCAAGATTAGCAGTATTTAGAATCATTATAAAATGTGCTAGTATGTGTGTTGGTTAAAAATGGACTGGACAGTACCTTGGGGAGGAAAGAAGGGCCTGATCTCTCTACTGATATAGACACCAAAATGCAATACAGTGGTAATTGTATAGCCTGTGTGGCAAGTAGCAGGGTGCTGCAGTTTTGGGCCACCTACATTAACAAACTGTTTGATCCTGGACAACTCATACTCTCTCTGTGCCTCTGTCATTTATCTGACAATATGTGAGCACATTGAAACAAGCCTAATGGAAGAAATAAACACAAGGGCAAAGTCTCAAGGGATGTCGCCAGCATGATATCTTTATGGCGCTTCTCCCTCTTAGCCATGGCAGATATCTTTCACAGCTCATAAAGGGTTGCAAGAACAAGAGTTGCTAGACCTTTGAAAGGGTTAAAAGTGGTGGGTAACCAAATTCCTGGCACTAGGCATCCCACAGTGCCTCTGTAGGAGCAGCTGGACAGGAGCCCTGATTGCAAGAGAAACCTGCAAAGTGCTGGACATTTGGCCACCCTGATTAAGCAAGCTCCGCATTGTCAAGATGGTTTTGCAACAGACAAACTATGAGAAAGTATGTGAAGCCCGACCCGCAGTCCAATCTTGCTTACTCAATGTTTGGCCTTGCTGTTATCTCAATCAGCGTTAAGGATGACACACTTCATGAGGCAGTCACGGCGAGCAAACACCACAGCTCGTGCACTGTGCACCACTCTTGGCTGTTCTTTGGTTTCTGCAATATCTACATGACAGGTCGGGCAGAGATGCAAGCAAGATATGTAATGCCTGTATCATGCAGTACAGCAGATTTGTTTCACAATTTCACCCGTTAGTATATCTGTGTCGTCACACGATTGTCCACCTCGTGTGGCACTGCCATTTTGTGCTGTGACACAGTCAGGGAGCGCTTTATTTCTGGTAACAACATTTAAATAGCACTTTTTACCATACCAGTCTTTTTGGAAACTGCATCAATTTTTCTCCGTGGAAATAACATGAGAAGGGCCTGATTCACATACCCCACCCTGTAGTAAGTAAAGCAGTGTGTGCTACTCACATACTACAAAATTCAATTCTCAAACCGAAGGCCGGACACGCCAGCCTCCACCTCTTCTTACTTTTCTGTTCTGAGATGTCTGCACAGGTAGGTATAGGAGTTAGTAGGAAATGTAGGAGACAACATATTCCACAAAATACATTTCTAAAGTTACTGCAGCTCTAAAGTTGCCAAAACAGGCTCAAAAGTATTCCAACCCAGCTTTGGGATAGATTCAGTAGCACACGTGCCCAACCACGGGTACTGCTACGTGTTCCCACAGAAAAAAAGGGAGGTAGGAAATTAAAATAACACCCCACTGGATCTAATGCTAAAAATATTAAATTAGCTCAACATATTAAATATTTTTTTTAGTTATAAGACATTGTATGCAAGTGTTTTTTTTAACAAATTGAACAAACTCAATTTTAAAAAAAAATAAACTTGTAACGGTATTTTTAAAAAGTTTAAAAAAAATTAAATTAATTAAATAGATAACATTTAACCAGGTGTACAAAGTATGAAATAAAAAAGGTAAGTAAGGATGGGCAATCTTTTAAAATTATTGTTTAATAAAATGTATAAATGACATGTATATATTATTTAATACACATGTACTTTGATGAGTTAATGTGCAGTAATAGTTTATTTTATTATTACCTGGTTAATAATAAATATTTTAAATTATGTTAAATGCACATTAAAACAAAATATTTGTATTTAGCTTTTTTAATAAAAAAAAATGTTTTATGAAATGTCCTTGTCCTGGTAACTCACACATTCTGAACTGAATGTCTTAGTTATTCTCAGAGATGATGCTCAACTATAATGACTATACAACAAAAGAAGGACCTGACTCTAATCAGTAAGGCTGAGTCATCTACACTACACAACAAAAAAGCTGCCAATACTGATAAGCAATTCCTATGTCAATGAATGATAGATGCAAGGAAATGGAGCCAAGCACCCAAAAGCTTATTATTTGCTTTTATTTTCAATATTCAAAAGGATTTGTTTTCATTTAGGAAAAATATATAGGAGATATGTATCAACAAATGACAAAACTTGTATTAACACAGAATAAATACACGCACTACATTTCATTTCAACTATAATGAGGCGCAGTAAAGTAAAGTAATTTGCATAGGATAGCACAATTTAGTAAAGTGGGGAAGCCGGAATCTGAACCCAAGATCCTGGTAACTCATTGTGCAGTTCAGCCAGTGGATGCATATCTCCTTCTCTCTCCCTTAACCACCAAATGACAATATTTTGTGTTCTATTATTTCAAAACTTAAATGAATAGACCAATAAATATAGATATTGCATATTAATTCAATCTGACACCATATAGGTATAAAATGCAAAAAGGTAATTCTTGCAAAAAGAACAGCTAAGCGTAAGGGGTGGCAGGAGACAATTGTTATGTTAATACCACTGTCTTTCCTTGACTGAACTTACAGTGAAGAAAGAGAGGGCAGTGTCTCAGTGACTGCAATTACATAGGTTGGCAAAATCATCTGTACTCTTGGCCTTATTATGAGTTTTGCAGTGCGGTAGCTGGCCACCACGCCACTGCCCCGCTCCCACAGTGCCAAACCTCATCACCGCCAGCCAGATTACGTGTGACCTCGTGGTCTGGCAGGCGGCCCTTTGGCGTTTCCACCTCGGTACCTAATAAAAAGGCAATGCAATGAGATCGCCAAAGCCCTTTCCTGCCTAGCATGGACTGTACAGTACATGTTGTGAAGGAGAGGGGGTGCATGCAGGCAGAGGTGGCACCTAATGCCCCCCTGCATGCATCCCATGGTTCTGAGGCAGCAGGGGGCCGTTCCCTCATTGCCACAGTTTTTATGGAGGCTTCACTGTCATGAAAACTGCGGCAGTGAGGAAACTTTAAATATGCTTGGAGGTGCTGCAGCCGCACCGCTAAGCATATTGGAGCCTCTGACGCCGCACCACCACCAGGGATCGTGGATCCCTGTCGGTTGCGGCAGTCCTACGGCAGTCCAGCCGCTGTAGTTGTAATACGATTCAGAAAAGGGTATGAGTGTTCTGTTTAATTCAGATACTCTGTCCATCACCACCCCCTTTTCTGAATCGTTTTGTCCACCATAAGCGTGGAAGGGTATACTCAGATGTGAGTCCCTTGCTCATTGCACCATCAGGATTCAAGCAAGCCGGGCCGAAGACAGCTGTAATGCCAGAAACCGGTCCCCGGAAGCTTGTTTCCTTCCCAGTATAAGAATTGGCTTGGTAGTTTGGTCTGCCCTGTTCCCATGATGCACTGGGCCAGGGACAGACTAATTTGCATGTAGCCAGGTTCTGAGCTGGGATGGTGCAGTGAGCTAAAAAACGGTGATGGATCAAGTCCTGATCTGTTGAATGGGTATGAGTGTTCTGTTTAATTCAGATACTCTGTCCATCACCACCCCCTTTTCTGAATCGTTTTGTCCACCATAAGCGTGGAAGGGTATACTCAGATGTGAGTCCCTTGCTCATTGCACCATCAGGATTCAAGCAAGCCCGGCCGAAGACAGCTGTAATGCCAGAAACCGGTCCCCGGAAGCTTGTTTCCTTCCCAGTATAAGAATTGGCTTGGTAGTTTGGTCTGCCCTGTTCCCATGATGCACTGGGCCAGGGACAGACTAATTTGCATGTAGCCAGGTTCTGAGCTGGGATAGTGCAGTGAGCTAAAAAACAGTGATGGATCAAGCCCTGATCTGTTGACTGGGTATGAGTTTTCTGTTTAATTCAGATACTCTGTCCATCACCACCCCCTTTTCTGAATCGTTTTGTCCACCATAAGCGTGGAAGGGTATACTCAGATGTGAGTCCCTTGCTCATTGCACCATCAGGATTCAAGCAAGCCGGGCCGAAGACAGCTGTAATGCCAGAAACCGGTCCCCGGAAGCTTGTTTCCTTCCCAGTATAAGAATTGGCTTGGTAGTTTGGTCTGCCCTGTTCCCATGATGCACTGGGCCAGGGACAGACTAATTTGCATGTAGCCAGGTTCTGAGCTGGGATGGTGCAATGAGCTAAAAAACGGTGATGGATCAAGCCCTTATCTGTTGACTGGGTATGACTGTTCTGTTTAATTCAGATACTCTGTCCATCACCACCCCCTTTTCTGAATCGTTTTGTCCACCATAAGCGTGGAAGGGTATACTCAGATGTGAGTCCCTTGCTCATTGCACCATCAGGATTCAAGCAAGCCGGGCCGAAGACAGCTGTAATGCCAGAAACCGGTCCCCGGAAGCTTGTTTCCTTCCCAGTATAAGAATTGGCTTGGTAGATTGGTCTGCCCTGTTCCCATGATGCACTGGGCCAGGGACAGACTAATTTGCATGTAGCCAGGTTCTGAGCTGGGATGGTGCAGTGAGCTAAAAAACGGTGATGGATCAAGTCCTGATCTGTTGACTGGGTATGAGTGTTCTGTTGAATTCAGATACTCTGTCCATCACCACCCCCTTTTCTGAATCGTTTTGTCCACCATAAGCGTGGAAGGGTATACTCAGATGTGAGTCCCTTGCTCATTGCACCATCAGGATTCAAGCAAGCCGGGCCGAAGACGGCTGTAATGCCAGAAAACGGTCCCCGGAAGCTTGTTTCCTTCCCAGTATAAGAATTGGCTTGGTAGTTTGGTCTGCCCTGTTCCCATGATGCACTGGGCCAGGGACAGACTAATTTGCATGTAGCCAGGTTCTGAGCTGGGATGGTGCAGTGAGCTAAAAAACGGTGATGGATCAAGCCCTGATCTGTTGACTGGGTATGAGTGTTCTGTTTAATTCAGATACTCTGTCCATCACCACCCCCTTCTCTGAATCGTAGTTGTAATACGGCAGTCGAACCGCCATTGTGGTGGTCCCCGACCGCCGTCTCTGATCGACTGCCAAACTAGTAATATGGTAAGTCAGACTTCTTGCAGGTCTTGAGTGAGACTTAGGTGAATTACAGCTCAGCTCGCCTGCGCACGCTGGAGCACTCACAAAGCAAAGCACCTTTATAGATTTTGTGTGCACAGCTCGCATGCGTTTAGTGACTTCTGGCTTTTAAAACTGCAATAAGGAGAGAAAAACAAAGTGTGTGAATTCTGCTATATTTTGCTCACAACTTCTTACATATTTACCACTTCGAAATTTCCAGTTAGGAGTTATCAATTAAAAAAATATATATTTACAGTTTGTGATTAAAACATGACATGCATTAAAAGAAAAATAGGATAATAAATGTTGCATAATAAAGAATGGCAATGTGGAATAAAACAAGTGCCACTTATAAGTTTAAAGAGCTAAAAGTCCAAGCATGCACTTACGGCCAGCAATTGGAGGTGGCCACAAATTAACAGGAAGAACAGAGCCAAGCCATGGGCCCGGCTATGCTCTAAGGGCCTGTGCACGAGCTAAGCCGTGAAAATCGTTGGTATCTAAATCAAGCAACAAACATTGTGTGAAAATATGATAGTCTCTATAAAATTAAGAAATTGATTTCTTCAGCATGCAGAAATGTTTCACCTTAATACATCAGATTATTTTTGTACAGTGCACAAACCCTGAAACTCGCATATTGAAAGGTGCTGTGAGATGTGATAACGAAAAAGGAGGCTTTGTAAAATAAATATTTGCCTAAAATCACACCATTATTTTCACGCCAGGACTATGCCCAGGTTTTCTTGTTTCACATTATACAATACACCCACTAGATCGCGAAATGTTTATCTCCTTTATAACACCAAAGGTTTATGCTTCATTTTTAATCCTTGGTGCATGATGACAGAGTATGGTAGGCAGGCAGAAGCCATTTTAAAGCTTGGCTCGCTTTGGGCCGGGTATCAAGAGGACCTTGAGTTGAGCTAGAGCCAGGCCTCTGGCCAGGGGCGGCTCCTCCGCTATGGCAAAAGAATGATGGATTGAACCCAGATCTCTTGATTGGAGGTAAATGTTTGATTTGTTCAGCATTCTGTCCATCATTTGTTTGCACAGCATCTTTGTAAAAGTGGCATTTTAAAAATGGTGATGATATATTTGACATTGCACTTAAAGAGGATCTAAAGAGGATCTATCAATACAACTCCATAGATACTAAACAAGACAGCCCTACCTCCTTCCAGTTGGGAATTCCACTTTATTAAATGCAATAAGAAATCCCTAGTGTTAACCTATGGGATGAATAGGCATCACAGTAGTAAAAAACGAATTTGGGAGTATTCCAAACGAGGACAATTAAAGATTAAAAGTACATGTTCTACCTTTTAATTACACAGAGCCCTGCCCTATGGGCTACCTAGGGCCTAACTTAGGGTTCATTATATGTAATAAAAGGGAAGTTTAGTTTTGGCAAGGGGTTTAAAATGCCAAGTCAACTTGACAGTGTGAACTGCAGACACAGGCTCTGCAGTAGCAGACCTGAGACAAGTATTAAAGGGCTACTTAAGTAGGTGGTCCTATCAGAGCTCAGGCTCACTAGTAGCATTTAAATGACAGGCCCTGGGCACATGTAGTGCACTTTACTAAGGTCTTATAGGTAAATTAAATATTCCAATTGTGGATAAGTCAATCAAACCTTTTTTAGGGGGAAATTACATGCACTTTAGCACTGGTTAGTAGTGGTAAAATAACCAGAGTCCTAAAGCTGACAAAAACTGGATCAACAAAATTGGAGGTAAGCATGCAAAATGTTTGGGGGAAGACCAGCCTAGGCTATCAGGTCTAACAATTAATAAACATATAGATTCTACACACAAGCATATCTTCCTAGATCGCGCCTTCACTTTGTGGCTTGTGTAGTCTTTGGCTCTTGATCACATCACTCCCATTATTTCACGATTACACTCATTATCTCATCACTCACATACTGATCTCAAACATACTGCCTCACTTCCAAGGCGATTGTCCTGGGACTTCCTAAGCAACTGGATAAGAAAACATAGATCTCTGATGGGTCTAGCTCTCCTCTGCCTAAGGGCTGCAATGCTAATCAAAGCTAAACTGCCTGCTCAAGCCGCATCTCTAGCAGCCTGCTGCAGCTTGAACCCAGACTCTAGATATTAATTTTGCACTTACCCACCAATTATTCTATTGCAAAGAAACCTGACTTATTTAAGCTGTCCAGACCCATTTCTGAAAGGTTTTTATGCTTGCTTTTCTGTATAAGATCAGACCCTCTTTCCTTCATGCATGCTTTTACTTTAAGATTATATTTTGTTTCAGTATAACTTCATACTATTGTTAAAAAGGGTTTCAAAGACAACCGGTAACCAAAGACCCTTTTATGTTGCCCGGCGGTATCGCCTCTATGACCCACCAATATTAATCAATGAAGAAGCAGGCGCTGGAGACTGGAAGGCGGGAAACGAGGATTTTATTCTCTCCGGAGGAGAACACATCAATTCAGACAGCAAGTATCGTCACGAGGTGCTCTAACCACATCTCTGAGGCCTGGCCTCTTATACTAGGGTTTACGACCTTTATTGCACATAACACATTCTTGCAACACTTTAGTATTAGAAAGAACATCCTCGGAATCTCCCCCGCAGGCCCGTTCCCACACACATTTACAGTTGGATTCCCCACCCCGGTCACAACAGGTGATGGTTGTCGCACAGCAGGGCATTCCGCCGATTCACGGAATGCATGGGGTTTGATCGGATCTCATGGGGTGGGGGCTTTGATCGGTTCGGGGATCTTTTGATGGGGAGGGGGAAGCTTCCTACTGTACGGGGTAATAAACAGTATCCGCAGAGCCAGGTGGCGGCCTGGGAACAGGGAAGACAAACGGGGACACAGGAAAAGGGGGTTTGCATCAAAAGGGTTTGAAGCCATGAAAGGAATGAGGGGAGGTGTCGCGCTGGGAACAGGATAGGATTCCGTGGTGAAGCTGCGCTGGAGAGGGGTTTATGACCCAAGGCATGAGAGAGCGGGGGTTGTCAGCGTGCGGGGGAATGCTTGCGAGGTTAAGAGAGAGAGAGAGACGCGCTGGCTATTAGCGAGGGGCAGGGAGGCCATGGTGCTCAAAATGGCTGCCGCTTACGCGCACGAATGGGCTTGGAAAAGGGGCAAGATGGCGCCGATAATGTTCACCAAGTTTGTATTTATTTTTCACAGTCCTCCCTTTAACATTTCCAAGACATCTTGCTGGCCTATTTCCTATCTACCCCTATATGCAGTGATCATAAGTAAGGGAGAGGGGACTTAGGTGAAAGAACTGTACGTAAACATCACATTATAAACATCATATTGAAAAATCTCATCAGTTAGTAGGCGGGTTCATCGTTAAGTTGGTTGCAGGAAAAGTCATCGTAATGCAATATCAGACTAGAATTACGTAGCGAGGGCGTTGGGTACAGATCATAGAATAAGAACTGGTAAGTTATCATATAAGTAAGTCCTTTTTGTATACGGCGAGTGCATAGTCAGTCCAATGGTGCTTGGGAGAGAAAGGAGAGACAGTAAAAATATCAGAGTTCTCGTTGTCTTTTGTCATCTTCTGTTGGCACTGTTAAGCACCTGGATTACAATTCGGTCCGTCAACAGGAATGTTCATGTGGATTGAGTCGTTGGAGGTCTGCGGGCAGGGGTACATTTTGTCTTGTTTCGCCAGGCCTCATAGGAGCAATGCGTTACGGTTTTGGGGCAGGTGCATCTTCTTCCGTAATGCAGAGCATAGATTTTGCAATGGAAAATGCAATTTGTTCCAGAACTGTGAGATCTGTTCGTTCCTTGAGTCTCTGTGGTGGGCACTTCCTGTTGCTTCCATCATCTTCAGGGTGCTTGGTAGCGGGCAGAACCACAGACTTTGTTTATCTTTTCTTCGGGGGCGACCCTTGGTGGAGTTCTAGGTCACCGTTCTGGGATTTAACATAGTTCGTGGTCTACTTAGTCGGAGCTCCCCCCCCTTCTGACGCAGGGAGTACTCTTCTCTGGGTAGCTCAGTAGGTTTTGGAGGAACTTGGGAGTTCGGATGGAAAGGTGCGGGTGTGAACAGTCCTTATGGTAGGTCGGAGGAGGAGGGGATGGAGCAAGGCCAAGTCGGGAACAGATCAGGGGGAGGCGGAGAGTTTGCGACAGGCGAGTCCGTAACCATGTTCAGAGAGCGGGGGCTTTTGGCACACGTTGATCATAGAGCAGGGGCTTCAGGTCAGCCCTTTCCTTAGCTTTGTTTGAAACAGTGCCTCGTCCGGCGTCTCCTTACTGCTGTGGTTTCGCCTCGGCCTCCGTCGCTGATGTTCCACAATCCGCAGTCGGGCCGCGTGCTCCCACATCCGGTCTCTTTCTCCTCCGACAGTGATACCCTTAAATGAGTTTTGAAAAGACAGTCTTTAGAGATTTTGCAGAAAAAGGTAATTACATAAGTCTATTTCTCTCCCAACACCAAGCAACTGGGGTAAGCACTCGCTACATTGGAGATTCTTGCGGCTAACGTATAAACAATTGATGATGGGTTTGCTGGATTCCTTACAATTTCCTTTCGCTGGCTAATTCTTTGGCGCTTTGATGATTATTTCGTTCATTTGTCATATGTCTAGTATAGTAGATGTCAGTTCTTCTGGCAGAGACCCATTTCCCTAGTACAAGTCTTGAAAGGCTAGGCTGGTCTTCAGGGCCTTGTATTTTACAAAAAGTGCAACGTGCTATTCACCATAGTCTGATAGGCATCCTTCTGAGGGATGAACATAGGCTAAACAAGTCTGCATTACATAAAAACATCTTATTTTCAACCAGGCTTACTGCAACAAGTTCTTTCGTTTTTCAATCTAATTTTCAACTTTGCACACATCCTTCTAACTTTCTATATAAATCCTCGCAACCTGGTTACTACAAAAACTCGGGAGGGGTGGTTTGCAATAATTATTAAACTTATCCTCGGGGAAGGAGGGATCTTATGGATACCAAACTGGGGGCATTTTGGGTAGATGGGGGTGTCTCGATCATTTCTTACAGCTTGGGGTACGGAGACAATTTTCAATGGGGATGGTCGCATTACCACAGACACATTTTTATCATAGGAGCCACTGACAAATAGTTCCCTGAGGGTGGGTCAAATTTAGGGAACCTTAGTCGTCTTACCTGTCCCTTTCCTATCGGCCAATTTAAATTTCATCCATATTTTAGTAGAAAAGGAGAGGTAGTAACGTGGTACCAATACAATTTTATTTAGGACAAATTTGTGCAAATACTTGTGGTATTTGGGGCCAATCAGGAGGTGCACCAGGTTCGCCAATTAGGTGCCAGTTGCTAGGAAGAGGGAAAGTGTGGAGGGGTGGAAGAGTGAGTGAGAGAGAGAGAGAGAGAGAGAGAGAGAGAGAGAGAGAGAGAGAGAGAGAGTAAGAGAGAGAGAGAGAGAGAGAGAGAGAGAGAGAGAGACAATAGGCCGAACAGTACACGTGTGACATAGAGAATGACCGTGTATTGTTTGGGCTATTCAGTGCGTTACCCAACGTTAGACGTTTCGGGTCTGTGTTAGGAGGTAGGAAGCATGCAGTTTTGGGACAGAAAAGCGTTAGATTTGGTAAAAAGGTCGTGAGAGCGTCCTTGTTGTGCCATTTTGTAGCGCTAGTCCGTCTTCATGCATCGGGCGTGACGTGGTTCCAGATCCCTTATGATACTCTAATCGGGATTCTAATGTAACCTGCAGAGGAAAAAAGGGGGGAGAAAAAGGGGAGGTAGGGGGACAACATTCGAACACATCAAATGTAAGGGCACGAAAATCCTTTACTTACCACATACTCGTACTTATCTCTTCGGGATATAATCCCTTAGGGTTCTGGTTTCTTAAAGTCATGGGGGCAGGCAATGTGATAGGTGGTTCATGGGGAGGTTTGAGGATGGCATTAAGGATCGTGTGTAGTGAAAACGCTAAAAAGAGGAATCAGAGGTGCCTAGCGCGAGGTACCCGGTTTCGTAGATGTATCCGGTCATCGGGGTCCCTAAATCATTCCCAAAGCTGTGATGTTCTTAAGGCATACCAGTTCTTCGTTCAACCCTGTACCTTAGTACCTTCGACCACCATATCCTTATAACAATTTATCAATCACACCATTTTACTTTACCCATTCTCTGAAGTCGAGGTCCTTCTTCATACGTCAGTTCCTGAGCTTAGTCGCATATCTTGGAGGCAGCGTATCATACCTTCGATTTGACCATCAACCCAGGGCCGAACAACCATTTCTCGGATAACCTTAAAAAGAGAGCAGAACAGTTGCGCACAGAAAAACCCTCCCACCGATACCCGTATTTACAAAAGTACGCGATGCCTATCCATAGCTTTTTAAGACTTTTATTTGTAGAATTATTCAGTACGTAAAATGTGAGAGCGCAATTCATATTTTGGCCTGACATGTCGTCGATGGAAGCACATACAGTAGGGGGTTATTTTGCAGTACAAGAACATGTAAAAAAGGTCTAATTAATTATTTGTAAGTAACCAAAAACATTTCATTGCGTGACGAAGGAATCAGGGGCATTTCAGTTCATAGATGGAAACACAGTCAAGCTCATCGTAATCACATTTCCTAAATGCAAACCGCGGGCGTGCATCATGAGCGACGTTATGTATCAGTTACATCAAATATCAAAAATAAATTGTTCATTGAAATCAACATTTTTACGGAACCCTTCTTAAATGTTCGCCAAGTGAACCCTCCTCCCTTTAACATCGAGTGCGCAATGGTTCGTATATATATATATATATATATCTTAGTACATCCAGTTTCATTAGCTAAGGAATACCACGAGGCATCCGTTAGTTTCCATTGATACCAGCGCCATTTTGGGCGAGGCCGGTTTAGTCCGGAAGTAGCATCAGGGGCAAAATATCCCCGCCAATTGGCGGTTGGACCAGAGTCCCTTTCGGTAGTCCAAAAGAAAACTGTGCTAACAAAGGGGCTGGTGGTGTGGACCGTCAATCAAGAGAGGGAGGGGGTAAAGTCTCTCTTACCGGGTCATGTTGATGTTCAGCCGGAACTTGCTCGAGTTCGTTAGCCCATAATGTTCCTGGGTGGTTCAGACGGAAGCTGATGCAGACACGAGAGCACCGCCATCTTGTTGCTGTGCCGTGGTTATTTCATTTGAGATCAATGCAACTGTTCCTCACCGGAAGCCTGAAGGGGCCGAGGGCTCTTGGGACTTTGGTAGAATCTTCAAAGTCGAGGGGATGTTTGTCGATGGTGGGGGCTTGCGCCCAGGTGGGCAAGCGCCCGAGTTGCAATTTCGGACAAAGTTACTCCAGCGGCCTAGACCCGCCTTTCGAGGGCCCAGACGTCATTTTGAGGCCCTGCAGCAACCGCCCTTCGTCGTATCTATCAGGAGAGGAAGAAACTTCTTGTGATGGCGAAAGACGGAGCATCCTGTTGCTGGAGCAGGACATTTTGGTTCGGGGCGCCAGGGTGCAGCAGTGGAGCCTTCATCTGGGGAGGTGAGGGAGGCTCACCGTGCCGTCTTCCTCTCCCGGTGCATCCTACGCCGTCTCTTGGAATCAGGGGCGCACATGATGACCACCCTACACCCCTGATTCCGACTCTTGGGGGACCACTGTACATCCGGTGCTCCGTAAATATGCCCGTCGGACATTGTATGTCCTGTACTACGCAAGTATACCAGCCGGGTCTTGTATGTCCTGTGCTGAGAAAATATACCAGTCGGGCATTGTATGTCCTGTGTTGCGGAAATACACCAACCGGACATTATATTTCCTGTGCAGCGTAGGTATATGGCCGTCGCCCGGCTGGAGGACATCGGCGTCGGGCCAGGGCAGGGAAGCCTCCTACCTGTGGAGGTGGAAGAGGCTCGTCCGCGTCGCCTCTTCCTCCCTGCCCACCCTGCATCCGTTCGATGGAGGAATTCGTGATGGCCGGACCAGGAGATACGAGGGAGGGGGTCATTTTCATCCGCCCCCTCCCTACTCGCGGCCCGGGGGACGCCATCCCTGGAAGGGCAGTATGGGAAGACCATTTCATTGCCTGCTTGGTGGAGTCTCCAGTACCTTCTCGCCAGCGATCTCTTTTTGGCCCATGGTTGCTGGCAGGCCCCGCCCCACACGTGCTATGTGTTTCGGATGGGCGGGACCATCGAACTGTTACATTTCGAGGACTTCCGGAGTGAGCATAACATGTTTTGTATTTTTCCTATTAGTCAAGTTTGCTTTTTAGAGAGTTCTACTAGTTATTCTATTTACTGTTGGTTGTGTGTTTTACCGTAATTAAATCCTAAGTTATATAATAGACGCTTGGCTTTCTTGAATCTTTTCTCTAACGGGGGGGGTTGTTTACACTGACCTGCAGTTGTGTTTGTTTTTCAGAGTGGGGGAGCAACAGAGAGCAATCAGTCCCAGAACTCTAACATGTCGTTAAAATTGGTCTGACGAAATCTGTGCCACCGAGCATAATCGAACGGGGTGGTCCTGTCTGTTCTGTCTGCACTAGTCTGATTGGTTTTTATCTCACGTCTTTTTCCTTTCTGTCGGTCCGTCCTTTCTGTCAACCCTCCATTCTTACCTATGCTTTGCAGAGTCGGGCATTGGGCTTTCCAGTGTCCAAGACATTTACAGAAAGCACATTGGTTTTGTTTTAAATCTGTCCGTCCTGTGCGTAATGTCGGGGGATTACCTTCGGGTCGTTGTGTTCCGGGGTTGGCTTGTCGGCACATCCCTTTACACCATTCGCTTTTCATGTCTACTCCTCGGGGCTGTGCCATCGCTGGCCCTTCCCTTTGCCTACTAGACGTTTGGAGGGTTGTCCGTCGTGTCCCTTCACCTTTTCTAAATTCGTCGCCTTCCCTTCGTTGCGTGGCTTCTTTGCGCCACATACCGAGACTATCGAGCATAATAGGTGTTGTTTCATTCCTACGAAGGGCTATTTCTACTGTTTCTATTTTGTCGAGATCAAAGGATCCTCTCAGTGGCCACTGTCTTTCTCGATCCCTTTTCGTATATTTATGCCACAGCTCACTATAGGCTATAGCAATTAATCCATGCTTCATGAACATGTCCTTATTAGGGGTGCCTTCCAGCGGAGCCGGATGGTTCATCTCTAATAAGCGGTCCGGGTTAAACAGGCTATTGACCAGTGGGGAGAAGACAGGCATGACGGATCACAATGGGATAATAGTCAGCACTACCTATCTTATCACTGCGCGCAAAGACTAGACAGAATATTTCTATTCTACGTTGTTTGCACGTAGTGAATACCTCATGAACCAATTCTGAGCAATCAATCAATGTTAGGTCAAAAATAAAAAATCAATATGGTCAATGGGGAGAATAAGTAGGCTCGCAAAAGTTCGCGTCACCTACCCTTTCACTATCTGCAAAGAGGGGACCTATTTTTCCCTGTTTGCAGACAGAGAATCTCCAGAAAACAATCTATAACAGTTAATCAATAGGGGGAAGGGGCAATTGTTCAGTGGGGGAGAAAGATAGGTCCGACGGGTGCGTACCTATCCTTCGCTGTTTATAAAGGGAGAGCCTGTTGTTTCTCCGTTTGTAGACAGTGAATCTCCAATAAATTAACAAAAAGTAATACTAGTATTTTCTCAACAATTATCAATCACTTTCGATTATCTATCACTTTCGCTATTCGTCGTGTTTACACGACCTTACCCGGACCGTATGGACAGTTTCTCGTCTTCCGAATCCAGCGCCCGATCGTCCTCTTCTCTTCGTACTTCTCGTGGCACTCCTGATGGTTCCCAGTCAGGACCGCAGATCACTCGAGAGAGGTCTGTTCGGAACCAGTGAAGTTCGGATGATCGGCTGTCAGACGAGGGTCTATCGGACAGGGTACCTTCCGATCGTTGCAGTCGTTCACTCTGTCGTCGGGACCTCTCCCACTGGATCCACGAGTCGCTGATGGGCCCCACGTTTGGGACGCCAATTGTTAAAAAGGGTTTCAAAGACAACCGGTAACCAAAGACCCTTTTATGTTGCCCGGCGGTATCGCCTCTATGACCCACCAATATTAATCAATGAAGAAGCAGGCGCTGGAGACTGGAAGGCGGGAAACGAGGATTTTATTCTCTCCGGAGGAGAACACATCAATTCAGACAGCAAGTATCGTCACGAGGTGCTCTAACCACATCTCTGAGGCCTGGCCTCTTATACTAGGGTTTACGACCTTTATTGCACATAACACATTCTTGCAACACTTTAGTATTAGAAAGAACATCCTCGGAATCTCCCCCGCAGGCCCGTTCCCACACACATTTACAGTTGGATTCCCCACCCCGGTCACAACAGGTGATGGTTGTCGCACAGCAGGGCATTCCGCCGATTCACGGAATGCATGGGGTTTGATCGGATCTCATGGGGTGGGGGCTTTGATCGGTTCGGGGATCTTTTGATGGGGAGGGGGAAGCTTCCTACTGTACGGGGTAATAAACAGTATCCGCAGAGCCAGGTGGCGGCCTGGGAACAGGGAAGACAAACGGGGACACAGGAAAAGGGGGTTTGCATCAAAAGGGTTTGAAGCCATGAAAGGAATGAGGGGAGGTGTCGCGCTGGGAACAGGATAGGATTCCGTGGTGAAGCTGCGCTGGAGAGGGGTTTATGACCCAAGGCATGAGAGAGCGGGGGTTGTCAGCGTGCGGGGGAATGCTTGCGAGGTTAAGAGAGAGAGAGAGACGCGCTGCGCTGGCTATTAGCGAGGGGCAGGGAGGCCATGGTGCTCAAAATGGCTGCCGCTTACGCGCACGAATGGGCTTGGAAAAGGGGCAAGATGGCGCCGATAATGTTCACCAAGTTTGTATTTATTTTTCACACTGTGCATTTCTTTTCTTTACTTCTGCAGCACTCCATTGGATTAAGGGCTATACTTACAATTCTCTAACTATGAATAAAATGAAGGGGTAGAAATCAGCCTCTTATCAGCTCAGCCAACAAATATTAATTTAGGCCCCACGTGCCTTCTCTTTATTCAGAGTACTCCCCTCCTCATTTGTGGGCCTGAATCTTTAGAAATGATGCTCAAGTACACTTATAATTGGCCCTCCTTATGTGAGTGAAAGTCCTACAAAAACACCCTTCATATGTTCACTGAGTGCTGCTACTTCTCATTTGCATGCCTGTGTTTCTGTCATTGCTTCTTAAAGACACAGTCTGACATGGTTAGGGAATGCAGGCTTGGATCTATGGAAATTCCTCCTATGTATGCTGAGAGTGGATCCTTCTTGGTTGAGGTCTATGCAGGCACGGATCTATGGAAATTCCTCCTGGGTATGCTCAGAATGAATCCTCCTTGGTTGATGGCTATGCAGGCTTGGATCTATGGAAATTCCTCCTGTGTATGCTGAGAGTGGCTACTCCTTTGTTGAGGTCTATGGAGGCTTGGCCTTATGGAATGTTCTCTTGAGTATGCTGAGAGTGGCTTCTCCTTTGCTGAGGGCTATGCAGGGTCGGATCTATGGAATACCCTCCTGTGTATCCTGAGAGTGTCTCCTCCTTGGTTGAGGGCTATACAGGGTCAGATCTATGGGATGCCCTTGACCTCGTGACGCAACACCAGGACCGCGATCTATAGCCCACCAGATCCATGGGAACTTCCTGCCGACCTACCTTTCTGCCTTCACCTGTCCTGTCCCTAATCCCCACCCTGTTTATCGCCTCGCTCTACTCCTCTCCACTTTCCTGTTGCTGACCTCTGCCTTCACCTGTCCTGGCCCTTAGTCCACACCCTGTCTATCTGTGAATTTTTCCCTCGTCATTTGAGATCTAGCTATTTTGTCTGATGCCCGATGGAGCTACCTGGTTTAGCTATAGGGGAGACAGGTCGGGGATTCCCGGCTTGGACGTCACCTACCCAGTCGGTCTTCAGCCAAACTTCCTTTCGTCTCTCCTGTCGTCTCTTCCCGCATCCTCCCTCTATTTTTGTCTCTCCTTCTCGCCTCTCCCAATGTATTGAGACTGAACTATTTTGTCGAATGCCCGATGGAGCTACCTGGTTTAGCTATAGGAGAGATGGACCGTGGACTCCCTCCTTAGTCGTCACCTACCCAGTCGGCCGTTAGACAGACCTCATTTTGTCTCTCCCTTTTGTCTCTTCCCCTATCCCCCCTTTCTCTCCTTCCATGTCCCCTCCCCTCTACGCTCCATTTATTTTGCCCTCCTTGTTCCTTTAATTGTTTTTCCCATTGAGACCGAGCTATTTGGCCAATGCCCGGTGGAGCTACCTGATAGCTATAGAGGAGATGGGTTTTGGGACTTCCCATCGACCGTCACCTACCCAGCCGGACTTTGGACAGTCTTTCCTTTTATCTCTCTGCCGTATCTCCCTCCTATCCCTTAACCCTTTGCCCCCTTCCCCTCTACACTTCAATTATCTCGTCTTCTATGTCTCTTGCAATTATTTGTCTAGCAACTGATGTAAATTGGAACTGATGTAATCTTGTAATTGTAACTTTTGTGGAACCTCATGTAAAGCGCTCTGATACCTCCGGGTCTAGCCAGCGCTATATAAAACTCTTGAATAAATAAAAATAATAATAATAATATCCTCCTTGGTTGATATGCAGGATTGGATCTATGGAATGTCCTCTTGTGTATCCTGAGAGTGGCTCCTCCTTGGGTGAGGGGTATGCAGGCTCGGATCTATGGAATGCCCTCCTGTGTATGCGGAGAGTGACTCCGCCATGGTTGAGGGCTATGCAGGCTCGGATCTATGGAATGCCCTCCTGTGTATGCTGAGAGTGGATCCTCCTTGGTTGAGGGATATGCAGGCTCGGAACTATGGAATGCCCTCCAGTGTATGCTGAGAGTGCCTCTTCCTTGGTTGAGGGCTATGCAGGCTTGGATCTATGGAATGCCCTCCAGTGTATGCTGAGAGTGCCTCTTCCTTGGTTGAGGGCTATGCAGGCTTGGATCTATGGAATGCCCTCCAGTGTAAGCTGGGAGTGCCTCTTCCTTGGTTGAGGGCTATGCAGGCTTGGATCTATGGAATGTCCTCCTGTGTATCCTGAGAGTGGCTCCTCCTTGGTTGAGGGCTATGCAGGCTCAGGTCTATGGAATGCCCTCCTGTGTATGCTGAGAGTGGCTCCTCCTTGGTTGAGGGCTACGCAGGCTTGGAGCTATGGAATGTCCTCCTGTGTATGTTGAGAGTGGATCCTCCTCCGTTAAGGTCTATGAAGGCTGGAATCTATGGAATGTCCTCCTGTGTATGCTGAAAGTGGATCCGCCTTGGTTGAGGGGTATGCAGGCTCAGATCTATGGAATGCCCCCCTGTGTATGCTGAGAGTGGCTCCTCCTTGGTTGAGGGCTATGCAGGCTCGGAGCTATGGAATGTCCTCCTGTGTATGCTGAGAGTGGCTCCTCCTTGGTTGAGGGCTAGGCAGGCTCGGAGCTATGGAATGTCCTCCTGCGTATGCTGAGAGTGGATCCTCCTCCATTAAGGTCTATGAAGGCTCAGAGATATTGAATTTCCTTCTATATATGCTGAGAATAGATGCTTCTTTGGTGAGGGCAAAGCAGGTTTGGATCTATTGGAATTCCCTCCTATATATGCCGAGAGTTAATCCTTATTGTTTGAGGCCATGAAGGCATTTGAAGAGTTGTGGGCCATGATGATGCCTGTGGCATCATTTCTAATGTACCTCGTCTCCTGCATTCCAGGAAAATGTGTTAGAAACACTTAGCAGTGAGTGCTTCATCTGGTGTGAAGGGTCCAACATTGGCGCTTTACTCCTTGGGCCTGTCCATTGATGGATGTGTTCATTCATGGAGTGTCACAGACGACGCCGAACTTGTGGGTTACCTGATGACATGTAGACATGTATGGTTGGTGGGAATCTGAAAAAAAAAGGTTTGGTTTGGTGTGTTGCCATTTCCTTTATTCCGGCTGCCTTCCTCACAGTCTTCCTTAAATGCAACTTTTCCACAGCATCACCATTTTTTACTAATGCACCTTCAGAATCACTCTGTGAAGGGGGAGGGGAACAAACAAACACAAATTCCATATTATGAATATGATGTGCATTAAGTCAAAAGATAGAATGCAGCTTTTACCGACAAGATGGAAGCACTTCTCAGCTGGAAAAGCACTGCTAAATGCTGCACGGTGGCTTTCTACATATTTGTAGGTGTATGGATTGAGTGAAATCAGGTGTGAACGTATGCAGTGTGAGGTACCACTCACGTTCTCCCTCCAGCCTCATCGGGACGTCATACAATGAAACCCACGTAGCATGTCAGACAGGGGAAATAAATGTTTTCTCTAATGTCTCTAGCACAGACGTATAGAAAGAAGGAAGCTCATTATTCATCTCCAAGATAAAATTGGCCATGTTTAAACATTGTCCAACTAACTATGCATCCATTTCGTTCAGAAGTGTACTTTGTCTTTCCTTAAACATTGTTTGTATTCAGATCCACTAATCCAATAGGATTAGTTCAGTGCGTTTTCTTCCCCAATGTACTTCGTCTGGAACAATTTGTTTCTATTTAAACATTTTAAATTATTTTAGTAGCAAAGCAAACACTTCCTACCACCCCTGATGGAAATGTTTAATCATTAGGGATTAATTTACCTCAATTCACAGATAGTCGTCACAAGTGGATAGTGACTGGTAGGTGTCTTATAGGTCCTCCAGCTTGAAATACTAAATAAAGCAATAGCAGGCAGGTGGGCTCTGCTGAACTTCTGGGGTCTGCTGGCAGCGAGCAGCCACAATAACAGGGACTCTTTGGCCAATAACCGAACCCAACTATATTCACAACCTCAATCCACGTTGGGCTCTGCACCCCAAAGAGAGCCACAGCATCATGGTAGCCGAGACCCAGTCTCATTAAAGAACCACCGCCTGGTGGAGTGGAAGTTACATGCGGTTTCATCTGATTTCCATATCCACTGGTTTTTGGAACTCTACTAAACTGGTCCGGGTAAACTTCCAGTTCCAGACTGGTTATTTATTGCGTATTAATCTTGTGTGACGTGCGTCTGGTGGGCACGGTACAGTCCAGACAGGTAGAATGATTTTATTGCGGGTTCGGAGGCGAGGGGTAACTATGTTTTCCTTTAGTATATAGCGCGAACTTGACCTAAAGCCATCGTAGCGTTTTAAATGAGCACTAGTCACATTACACAGGTTCGGATTCATGTATTTGTTAAAAACGGGGAAAACCACAGTATGTTGAGCGACGCCAGGACTCAAACCTGGTTCTCCAGTTCTAAAGTTGCAGTTAACTGCTCTAGTGCGGCTCGCACAGTTAAGCCTCTCTGCTCTTGATCCTAACTTAGTTACTCGTGACCCTGGTGTATGTAGAGTGGTCGGATAGCCTTACAGCTGGCACGCGCGCAGCCTTACCCCCGCATCCCAGGAAATCTCAAGTGCAAGCCAAAAGCAGTATATATCGCACTGCCGGGTGGGCGGCAGTATGTAATGGGGTGGGGGAGGAGGGGTGCGGCTTTCAGTGAGGTGCACCAAGAAATCTCGATGAGGCATCTCTGAGCCACGCACGTTGGATTGATAGCAGCGCTGAATACAATTTAGCGCCTAGACGAAAATTTGGTTTACAGAGCAAATGACGAGGGTGTGTTTTAGGACGCTCCTCTGTGAAGTAAACCTCCTAGTGGCACGTGTAGGTTAAAAAGAAAGAGAGTGCGATGTCCTAACTCGCGCAGCGCTTGTTGCTGCCTTGAAGCCTAGGCGCTCGCTCTTTGGTCAGCTACGGTGAATAAAGTAAAACGGAACGAAAAGGGGTCTGCTCAGGAATACACAATTTGTTCGTGTGAGGAGAGCGGTATCATTACCCTGACTACGGATTTCGAGACACTATCACTACTCTAGCTGAAAAAAACGGGACAAATGCATGTGCCCAATTTGTGCCTTCTGGCCATATAGATTACCCAAAGGTTTTTTTTGTAACAGTGCAGGCAACATATTTTAGACCTTACTTAAAATCGATATTATGATATTATGGCCTCTGATATGAATGCATCATTTTACTTGTCAAAAACGGTTTAAACAAAGAAAACTTATTTTTTTTAAATATCAATTGGAAAAATAGGAAATTGAGCACATTCGTTTGGCGCTTCGTTTGACCGTAATGAACAGTAAATGAAACTGACTGGATAATGGATTTGCCTAAACTGTACAATTTCACATTTGAAGACCGGTGAAATGAATTTGCTCCTCTTTGTGGCATGCAAGTATGTGATAGATGATGACAACTTCAGTTTACTGCGTTTTGACGTCGTGAAAAAACGTGTTTCTGGCCGTCTTTAAAGGAACTGCGTTTTGTTACTTTTCTCGCTAAGCAAACTCGATTTGCCCCCATTATTTGAACTGTGCAAACGTTAATACAATAGCGCCTTGTCCGAACCGGGAGCACGGCTATAAATGAATAACTATTAATTTGAAGGTCTGTGCGTGTGTGCATTCCACGCACCGTGCCACGTGGAAATATCCATTAATGACCAACAATAGTATGTATGCGTGCTGTTTTTAATCGCAGAAAGCGCTTTAAGCCGAGCCTATGCACTGCGCACTCAGCATAGAATCGCAGTATGCACACATGCAGTGCAGCACCCCGTGGGTCGGCAGCAGAGACAGGGAGAAAGGAAGATTATCCGAGTCAAGAGGTAACACGAACTTAAGAAATGATTAGCGTAATCGAAAAAACGAGGAAGTCTCGCTCTTTTACGGGTGGGGGTAGCGAGGTTACGGGTGAGGTGAGACGAGTGGTCTAATGAGTGGAGAGAGGGTTTAGAGAGCTTATATTAATGGCACAAACAAGTAACTCGCGTAATACAGGGAACGTGGAGATATTAAGTATCAGTGAGCAACCACGTCATGCCAGGGGTTAATTTATCTCCTGGAATTCCAGTAGACCCGTTAAAAATGGATTTTATTGGATTCATTACAGGATTTTGGGCGCTGAAAAGAAAAACACACCAACTTCAACCATTAGCCCCGTTAGACAGCAAAAAAGATTTTTTGAAGCTACTGTGAATAACATAATTCAATTCATAACTTGAGTTAATAAAAAATGTATTCCACATCAAGTCAGTAAATTACCGAAAAGCATGTGTACGCAACTAAACCCAGTACCAGTGGGTTTGCACCAGGCTGCCCTTTGGGTTTATGCCAGGCTTTCCCGTGAATGTGCGCCAAACTGTCCCGAGGGTTTGAGGCAGGCTGCCCTTTTGGTTTGCACCAGGCTACCCCGTGAATTTGCACCTGGTTGACCACTGTATTGAGCCAAGTTGCCCTGTGGGTTTGCGTCAATCCATCCCGTGGATTTGCAATAGGCTCCACAAAGGATTTGCACCAGGGTGCCCCGTGGATTGGTAGCTGGCTGCCCTGTGGATTTGCATCAGACTAACAATTGGGTCTGACCCAGGCAGCGCCATAGATTTGCACCGAGCTGTCATGGATCAGTGTCATGCTGCCCTGTGGATTTGCACCAGGCTGCCTCGTGGATTTGCACCAGACTGTTCGGTGGGTTTGCTGCACCTGACTGCCCGGTGAATGGAGCGAGGCTGCTCTGTGTATTTGTAGCAGGCTGCCCAGTGGGTTTGCGCCAGGCTGCTCTGTGGATTAGCAGCAGGCTGCCCTGTCTGTTTGTAACTGGCTGTCATGTCGATTGGCAGCAGGCTGCCCAGTGGGTTTGCACCAGGCTGCCCCGAGGATTTGTAGGAGGCTGTCCTGTGGGTTTGCACCAGACTGCTCGGTGGATTTGCACCAGGCTGGCCTGGATTAGCACCAGCCTGCTCCTTGGGTTTGCGCCAGGCTGCTCCATGTGTTTGCGCCAGGCTGCTCTGTGGGTTTGCGGGCTATCTCGTGAGTATGCAGTACCAGGCTGCTCTGTGGGTGTACGCCAGGCTGCCCCCTGGGTTTGGAGCACCAGGCAGCCCAGTGGGTTTGCAGCAGGATGCCCCGAGGATGTGTAGAAGGCTGTCCTATGGGTTTGCTCCAGACTGCTCGGTGGATTTGCACCAGGCTGGCCTGGATTAGCACCAGTTTGCTCCTTGGGTTTGCGCCAGGCTGCTCTGTGGGTTTGCGCCAGGCTGTCTCGTGAGTATGCAGTCACACGCTGCTCTGTAGGTGTACGCCACGCTGCCCCTTAGTGTGCACCAGGCTGCCCTGTGGGTTTGCGCCGTGGGTTTGCGCCAGGTTGTCCCCTGGATGTGCGCCAGGCTCTCCAGTCTAGACAGCTTCACTCGCAGAGTTGTGCCGTGAACTTCTCGAGACAGCCCGGGCTCGCCTAAAGAGGAAGCAGACAGACACCGTGAGACGGGGAAGGCACTGCTTGTTCCCATGAGCCGTGGCCCGGCAGGGGCATCCCCTTATCTCCGGAGGAGGAAGGCCTGAGGGGGCGGAGGACGCACTGTCACTGTTGGGAAGCCCAACGTCTCACGCACGCACGATGATGCCCCGTGTGTGCAAGAGCTGCCATGTCACACGCTCCGCGGCACGCAGTGTCTCCTCGGGCACTGGCAACCTAATGATGCACACTGAACTGTTATAAGCCATTCACACCAGGAAAACGCTGTCCGTGGGCACCACAGCAGCAAACCACTCCCTGAGAGGGAAGAAAGTACTGAGGGAGGCTGTGGTACTCGAGCCCCAAGGGAACCACAGCAGCAAACCACTCCCTGAGAGGGAAGAAAGTGCTGGGGGGAACCTGCGGTACTCACGACCCCCAGCGTACCAGAGCAGCAATCCTCTCTCTGAGAGGGAAGACAGTGCTGCCGAAGTCTGCCCTACTTAACAACACCAGGCACTCGCTGCCCCCAGGGCACCACAGCAGCATACCACTCTGTGTGAGGGAAGAAAGCGTGAGGAAGCCTGCCCTATCCAACCGCACAGGCACTATCTGCCCGGGTCTCTCTGAACAACAGCAGCAAAACTACTCTCTGAGAAGGAAACAAGTGCCGCAAGAGCCTGCACTAGCCACCAAACCAGGAACGCGCTACCCCTCGGCACAACAGCAGCAGACCACTGCCTGAGAGGGAAGAAAGTGCTGCCAAAAGCCTCCCCACGAGCTCTGAGGGAGGTGCACAAGCACATTTTTAAGCATTGCACTGGGTATGTGCATACTTGTCTTCAGGGGGTGATTTTAAAAACAGCAAACGGCCTAACCCTTGCTTTACTTTCATTTCGACTAATACACCTTTCCCCTCCTTGTCTAGAGGTAGGCTACCTCCTTTATTAGTATATATTTTACTTGTTACAAATTTGGATTTTTACCTTGTAAAATAACACCCACCCCGTCCCCAATATAAGTCCCATTAGAGTTGCCCCATTAGAGTAGTCTTTCTGTCTCATGTGTGTGTTTTCAGGCGTTTTCGTCAAAGAGCAGCTGATTCTGGGCATTTACAGCATGCCCGGAGGCCCGTCCCTCGGCGCAGATTTACATAGTATTAACCTACAGCGAGGCTGTTTCCTAAATGTTACTGTGAGTTGCAGTACAATGACCTTTGGCCTCCAAATGAAACACGATGGAAAATACCGCACTTGCATCTTGGGACTGTTTATTATTGGTAGCTAACGGCTGCGCCAATTCCTTCCAATCAATATTCATCAGCGGAACGCATTTATTCATTCACCCGGTTGCTATGCACACATCGGTGTTTGGCAACTTTCGGAGAGATTTTTCAAGAAGAGACAGAGTTATTAACAAATCCCCCAAAAATGTGATTTAGCAATCTGAACTATTACTACCGGTCCTATTGCTGTCTGAATCAAGCACTGGGTGACTTGGGGTGGGTCATCCATATCACCCAAAATAGCTAGGTCACGAGGACTTTCTCTGAGGTGTTTAGATAGGACCAAGCCTGAGATTGAAAGCCACCCAATTCCACAGCACAGCCCCGAGCCGAAAAAGTTATGCAATATATGCTAGCATTCCCTCCTCATACGTGTATATGGGGTCCAGGGTCAGAACCCCCATGTGCTGCAACCAGAGATGCAATACAAACCATCTCTAACTGTTCAAGTGGAATATCCAGCAGGGAGTAGGCCCTCATTACGACTTTCAAAGCCGAAAGTTATATTTAAACAACATCACTTTTCTTCGTTCGCCCACACTTGTAAAGACTTTGGGAGATCCTTTTAAAAGTGGATCTTAAAACACTGCCAAAAAGTTACATTGTTTTGCGTCTGCTTCAAACAAAACGTCCTCGCTCTAGATGAAGAAAATAGGAAACTAGAGAGCAGAAGTGAAAAAGCAGGAAACCGTTTTTTTCAAAAATGTGTGGGGCCGGTTTTAAAGTAAGTTTTGTATGCCTGGGCTGCAGATTGCAGTGTTTATTTTGAAGGCAGGCTCACGGTGACTGGCTTCAGACACCACGTGCTCCCTAGTCTCATCAGCATAATGATGGGCTAGCTGCCGGGCCCACTATATATATAGATATATAAACCACAAAAACCTAATCATTAGAAAATCCCAGCCTCCAGCGGGAGAAAAAAAAGCACACACACGCAGGACACAGAAAGCTGCGGCTTCGGCTTTTTTTCCATCAGCCTCATCTTCCAGCACCAACCGCAAGCTCGTTTTTTTGGAACCGGGAAACTTTTCAAGGCTGAGCCACGAGAAAATGCAATTTCTGTTTTAATTATTCTCTTTTTGTGTGTGTGCATCTGGGAGAAACAAAGACATTTTATTTTTGTTGCGACTGGGAGGACTTTGGAGTGCAGTTAAGGATCATTTCTCATTCCAAAGACCTTTGAGGGGAGGACAGAGGGGCCGGTGCTGGTTGAGACATTTTTGGAGTCGAGGTGACTTTTCCCCGCTGTCCTCGGGTGTTTTTTGGGAGCTCCACGGCAGTGTTTGGCGACGCCGACGTTTTTTGATGGTTCGCCGAGGTTGACCGGACGAGGAAGCCCGAGTTTCTGCCTCCCCGTCGCCTGGAGCTCGGAACGGGAGGAGGGAGAGCGCAGGGCGGCGGAGGGGGGCAGCCAGCGCCGCCGGAGGACGCCGCTTCATGAGGCGAGGGAGCCCGCGCTGTACTCGTGCGTCTCCCCGGGCCGGGGTCAGCCCTCATGTTGTTCTTCAATACAGGTAGAGCGGGCGAGGGACTGGGGAGGGAGGGCGGCCGGAGACTCGGCGAAAAGAGACCGGCTAACGGGGGAAAGGCAGCACGAGTGGAGCTGGGGGAAGGAAGGGAACTGCGCAGGCTAGGAGAAAGTAAGGGGAGCCGGGGTGGGTAGTGCCGGAGAGTGGGACCCGACAGACTCGCTGCATAGCTCGGGGGCCCCGGCTCTCCCGCCGCCTTGTCAGCGAGTCTCCTCAGTCGTCCGTGGCGCAGGCTCTCGCGCTTCTTTTTCGCGAGACTCGTCAGTTGTCGCGGCCCGGGCTCTCGCGCCTCTGGTCCGCGAGACCTGAACTGTATCGCCTCTGACAGGCAGGACAGGACGCCTCGCGAAGCGCGGCAGACTGGAGCAGGTTCTCGTCCCAGGTGCCTCGCGCTGCCGAGCCCGCGAGGTTCTAGTTCAGGGTCAGCAGCCCGGGCTCTCGCGCTGCTGACAGACCCAGCTTCTTGCACCGGGACTGTGCCTCGCGCAGCTGACAGACCCAGCTTCTCCCGCAGCCGGCTGAGAGGAGCCACTGCAGCCCGCCCAGCCCTGGGGAACGGATCGTAGAGGGGTGTATGGACCCGACGCAGCAATACATAAGGCAGAAAGGGTACAGAGTGACACTGGGGGGCATTGCTTGGCGTAGGGAGCAGGCTGAAGGGGATACGGTGCAGGGAGAGAGAGAGAGCACTGTGTACGGAGACGGGACACGGGGGACTAGCTTGCAGGAGGGGGGCCAGCACGCCGAACACGGTATCGAAGGTGAGGCTGGCGGGGGAAGTGTACCCACCATATAGAGGAGCAGGGGGTGGAGGGTTATGGGGTGGCATGGAAGCAGGAGAGGGCACATGATTGTAGACGGACCATGGGCAGGGAACTAGCAGGCGCGGTATGTGGCCGAGGGCACGGGGAGGGCTGGGTATTTGGGGCTGGAGTGGGAGAAGAAGTGAAAGGAAGGGTACGGAGAAGAGGTGGCACAGCGGGCGCAGGCAGTGAACCGAGGAAGGGTGAAATGCATTGGGGTGGCATGTAGTGTGAGTACAGGTAGGATAGAGAGCAGCGGGGAGCCAGGGAGGTGGCACAGAGGTATAGGGACAGCGAGCTGTACTGGACTGGCATATACCTGTAGAGGGTAGGAGCGAGTGCGGAGTGGGCATAAAGAACTCTGGAGGTGGGTACAGTGAAGGGCACATGTGGTATGAAGGAGCTCACAAGAGGCAACGTTTTGGCTCATGGTGCAGAAGGAACACAGGGTGTAGGAATTAGCAAGCAGGCGCAGGGGGTACAGGCGTTTTTGTATGGTATATTGGGTCTAGGGGTGACATGATCAGATACTGATACAGGAGGGAGCGGACGGGGCATTTGGGATTGCTGAGAGCGGGCAGAAGTACGAGGAGTGCGGGGATGGCAGAGAGCGGGGTAAAACACCGCGGAGAGACCGCAGGGGTACAGGAGGCACGGGTGGCAGAGAGCTGCCTGAGGTACAGGAGATACGGGGTGACAGCGGCTCATGGTACAGCAGCAGTTATAGGATCGCAGAGAGCAAGTAGTGGTACAGGAGGTACGTGGTGACAGCATCTCCTGGTACAGGAGATGCATGAGGGCAGCGGTTCGTGGTACTTATGTTACAGAATGACTGAGGAAACCCATGTTACAGGATGAAACAGCACACACATGTTACAGGATGACAGAGAGCCGGCAGTGGCACAGAAGGTCAGGGTGACGGCGGGTCATTGTTCAGAAGTTATAGGAACGTAGAGAGCACGCAGTGTTGCAGGAGGTACGGGATGCACTGGTCGGGGTACAGGAGTTATAGGATGAGAGAGAACTCGCAGTGGCACAGGAGGTACGGCGTGACAGCGGCCCGTGGTACAGGATGGCACAGAGCAGGAAGTGGCACAGGAGGTACAGGGTGCCCAGGCTGTGGTACAGGAGCTACAAAGTGAGAGAAGTGGGCACGGACACAGACGAACAAGAGTGCATAGGTGTACAGGAGGTACGGGGTAACTGGGAGCGGGGACGTGGTACGGATGGTAAGGGGCACGGCCAGGACACAGGTATCTCTCTCTCTCTGTAGTTGTGAAAACTCAGGAAGTTGTTGGTCTCCTCTGAGCATCTGACCTACGGCGGCCCCTGTCATAGTTTTACCCCCCCCCCAGGGCTTCTAGGTCCGGAGCCCCCTCTAACCCCGGCTCTCTGTGTGTCCTCAGATGCCAGCACCGGCCGGCGATTCAGCCCCCCCACCGGCAGCCTGCAGGCCCCCCCGGCGGCCCCCGGCAAGATGAGCGAGGCCCCCCAGCAGCAGCAGCAGCAGCAGGAGGCGGTCCGGCTGCGCGCCGCGGACTCCCGCAGCATGGTGGAGATCATCGCCGACCACCCGGCCGAGCTGGTGCGCACCGACAGCCCCAACTTCCTGTGCTCCGTGCTGCCCAGCCACTGGCGCTGCAACAAGACGCTGCCCGTGGCCTTCAAGGTGAGGGGGCGACAGGGTGAGAGGGGCACCAGGTGTGGGGTGGGGGCAAGGGGCGCTCTGCTGCCCAGACACTGGCGCTGCAACAAGACGCTGCCCGTGGCCCTCAAGGTGAGGGGGCATCAGGGTGGTGGTGGGGGGGGGGGGTGGGGTGGGGAGGACATCAGTGTATGTGTGGGGGGCAAGGGACACTCTGCTGCGCGGCCACTGGTGCTGCAACAAGACGCTGCCCGTGGCCTTCAAGGTGAGGGGGCATCAGGGTGTGGGGGCAGAGTGTGAGAGGAGGATCAGGGGGGTGGTGGGGGCAAGAGGCACTTTGCTACCCAGCCACTGGCGCTGCAACAAGATGCTGCCCGTGGCCTTCAAGGTGAGGGGGCGACAGGGTGAGAGGGGCACCAGGTGTGGGGTGGGGGCAAGGGGCGCTCTGCTGCCCAGACACTGGCGCTGCAACAAGACGCTGCCCGTGGCCCTCAAGGTGAGGGGGCATCAGGGTGGTGGTGGGGGGGGGGGGGGTGGGGTGGGGAGGACATCAGTGTATGTGTGGGGGGCAAGGGGCACTCTGCTGCGCGGCCACTGGCGCTGCAACAAGACCCTGCCCGTGGCCTTCAAGGAGAGGGGGCATCAGGGTGTGTTGCCAGAGTGTGAGAGGGGCATCAGGGTGTGGGGGGCAGGGTGTGGGGCAAGGGGCTCTCTGCTGCCCAGCCACCGGCGCTGCAACCAGACGCGGATGTGGCCCTCAAGTTGGGTGGCGGCACGAGGTTGGCTTGGTAAAGGGGGGGGGGGTAACGCTGTTGGGTGAAAAGTGTGTGGGAGGCTTGTAGGTGAGAGGCGGTGAACGTGTATGGGGGATCTTCAAGGTGGGGCGGGTGACAAGATGGAGCCCGATACCTACTAAGTACTATCGAGGGAGACGGATGGCGAAGTGGGGGCGAGGGGGCTGGGAGCGGGCGACATTTTGAAAGTGACGGGTCTTTAACATATAGGGCAGGGGCCTCGAAGGGGGAGGGCGAACTTTAAAGTAGTAAACGAGATGCGTTGAGTTTACAGGTTCGTAGGTGGGTGACTGTGCTACACACTGATGGAGGGTGGGGTTGCTTCAAGGTAAGGAGCAGGGGAGGTGGGGGGCACGTGGCAAGGTGCGTGCGGGCAGGCTGCGTGGAGGGGCTTTAAAGGCGCTGTCTGTGGCTTCAAGGCGTGCTGTGTGGCTTGCAGGAGGGGCCTTCATGGCAGTGTGGGGCGTGCGTGGGGGTGGGTGGCCGCCGATGGCAATTCACTTAAGGGAGGTAGTTGAGGTATGCAGACCCAGCTCACGGTTTTGGGGTGATGCTTCTGCCAAGGACCTTGGAGCTGGGGGTGGGGGCATGCACAAGAGCGGGTGGTTAAGGGCAAGCGATGTGGCTTGTAGAGGGCGCTGGACTCCAGGCACTCGGAGTTGCCCCCGCGTGGCACTCTGGGTACATTCGAGGTCAGGGACGTGCTCGACGAATAACAGGCGGTTGAGGGTTCCTGAAGGGCTCTCTGGGGAGGGCTAAAAAGGAGCACTAGAGTGCTGGCACGGCAAGTGTGTTTACGAGGTAGGGCCAGGTGCCCGGGGACTGGGCGAGGCTGATTGTAAACATTGGGACATTGAATGCGGGCACAGGGGGCTGTTCACGGACAATGGCGGCTCACAGGAGCGCCGTGGAGGGGCCTTTAAGGGCAGAGACTCACAGGCCGCAGTCTGGGTGGCATGGGGCCCCCACTGATGACTCGGGGTACAGTCTGGCAAAGGCCCGTGGCCCCTTTGGGGTGTCGAGACTCTAGAGTGAGGCTTGAGGAAGGGTCTGCTTACTGTGGCACCCCTTACAGGCCTGGGGCGAGGAGGGTCTGTGACTGGCGCCTCTTTGCCTCTCGGCCACCAGGGCGCATAGATCGGTCTCATGCCTTCTTCTGAAATCAGACCCCAGCTGGCCCTAGTCTCCTGTCTCCTCCCACGGTCTACTACGTCATATGCATTCTAACCTTCAAATCCAGTCCACCCATTCCACTCACCCAAATATCCATCCATCTATCCAACCAACCAACCATCCACCCATCCCCAGCCACACACCCGTCCATCCATCCAACGATTCATCCACCCATCCGTCCATTCATAGAACTATCCACACATCAGCGGCTGGTGCAGTTAAGCACAAGGGCGATGGGGGATCTACAGATGACAGAATAGGGGAAATTAAATAAATAAATAAATCCTATTCCATCATCAGTCAACATCACCCCCGCCCCACTGCGCTTAACTGCACCGCCCGCTGCTGCGTACATCCGTCCATCCATTCCCAGCCATACACCCACCCTTTCATCCATTCATCCGTAACCTCTGTCCATCCACCCGTCCATCAAGCCATTCCCATCCACATATCCATCCGTCCATCCCCAGCCACACACACATCCGTTCATCCATCCTTCTATCCATCTGTCTGTCCGACCAACCCGCCAGCCACACACCCATCCATCGATCTACCCACCCATCTACCCACTCATCCATCTGTCCATCCATCAGTACCTCTGTCCACGCATCTGTCCATCCAACCATCCATCCCCAGCCACACACCTATCCTTTAATCCATCCGTCCATTCATCCATCCAGATCCAGCCACACACCCATCCTTTCATCAATCCGTACCTCCATCCATCCATCCCCAGCCACATATCCATCCATCCACTCATCCCTAGCTACACACATATCTATCCGTCCGTCCAGCCATCCATCCATCCACCTATCCATCCATCCATACCTCCGACCACTCATCCATCCGTCCGACCATCCATGCAACCATCCATCCCCAGCCACACACCCATCCATCCACCTGACCATCGGTCGATGCCAGCGGCTGCCAGACATTCCCATCGTGTGCCTCGTGTTCAGAGGCCAGAGACCTGACCCTTCCCCCCCCCCCCGCCCCCCTTCCGCACCCTCCGAGTAGGGTGGGTGGATAGGACACCTCGCCGCTCAAAATAAAATAACGCGCAGCCCCTGTGAACAGGAGCACTCGTGCCCGCTCTGTGTACAGGCCGCCATGTGTGCTCCAGTGCACGCAACGAGCCCATCCGCCCATAAGCAGAAAAATAACGCGCAGATCTGTGAACAGGATCAGTCATGCACCGCCTGGTGAGCTCCGTACACGCCGCCATGTGTGCTCCGGTGCACGCACCGAGCCCACCCGCCCATAAACCGTAAAATAACGCGCAGCCCCCGTGACAGCCTCTGTGACTTGTCACAGAGGTAGCTTGCATGTGGGGCATTGCCTCGATGGCTCTTCTGACAGCGGGGGCTACAGCTGTTTAGTCAAGTTTGTGGCGGAGCAGGTGCCAGCCCTAGTGGGGTGGTACTGGACAAGAGAGGGAGTGTGCAAAGAATGTATCTTCTTTACACAACAGACCACCGTGGGCACCTTTTACCACTGAGCAACAATCCAAAGCAAAGCAGCATGACGACAAGATGCCCACAAGTGTGTCTAATATATAGGACACGTCAGGTGTATGGCGCAGGTAAAAGTAGGGTGGCGTAATATAGTTCAATATTCACACGCACATGGATGTATACAATAGGTCGTAAAGCCTTCACATTTATAACAAAATATCGATACAACGTGTTTTATTTGACATCTTACAGCTCTTCTAGGAATTGGGATATTTTGGTAGATTAATCATGATTACAACTGTGCCCTTTCCTTCTTTTCACACATTTCTAAACGAGACAATTAATTAGGCTGTGGGGCAATAGAGTGCATTCGACATCGAGATGTAAATAGTTTAGTAAACAAAAAAATACAGTAATGTTCTCATTACATTTTGTACCCTTATGGCCCGATTTTATTTTTTAAACATTATTACATGTGTGAGGGCCTGCAAATAGCACACAGCTTAAAACTAACCGCGCAGATAGCAATGCCTCCCACTTCCTAGCCCTGAAGTGTTTTTTCCGAATCGAATGCACGCATCGGTATCCTTGTAAGATCATTTAATTTAGTGCACAAGACACGAAAAGTGATTTCGTACTTACCGAAGCTAAACGCATTCCACACTGCAGCGTATGTGTGCTCGCCTCATTAGTAGCGCCTAGCAGCGCGCGAGGGAGACGCGGGCTGCTTTGTTAATGTCAATAGGTTGCCTTTACAGTGCTTCAGTCCGCACCCCTGCCATTTCCAAGCGCTATAACGAGCAGCTGTAGTGTTACCGAGCAGCCGTAGTGTTACCGTTACCCAGTGTATTTGACATCGTACATTCAGCGAAGGCAACGATCCGAATTGGTGCGCGTTGCAAACCTATTCTGTGCTCCTTCAGGCGGCACAGCTAACGCTGTGGGTTACAAAGAGAAGAGGCGGACAGACAGCATGGGCATTGTCACAGAGCCATTTATAAACCGTGGGCTTTTCTGGGCAGACCCCCTTTATAACTCACTCCCAGCCACCCCCTTCTGAGCGAAATACGGCAACATGGGCTTACAGGCCCATTCAAACGATGGAGCGCCTGGAAGTGGGCGCCAAGGCGCTAGTCGCAGCTGCGCAATTTCTAGCCAGCCAGTGTGGTGCTTGCATACACAGTCCAGCACCTTGCCTGGCACACCGCCTTGCTGCTACGGGGTGGTACAAGACAGGGGCAGGTGTTTCATGGCATAATTCGTGCCAGCACGCCGTGGCACGGTTTACCACTCGGTTTATAGGTTAAAAAGAATGCTTCCTCACTTTAATGGGAATTAGTACATCCCAGGGGCATGAACACTCGAGAGACACAGTTCATAAGCACCGTTTTTTGCAATATGCCATCTGACTGTGTAATTGTGCAAACTAGTGCATCACGCAGTGAATAGCAGCAGACCACGCCCACCTGCAGGGGTAGTTGTGGCGCAAACAGGATTCCAGTTTGAGTGGCACACTGCTGCCCACGCTGATGGCACCACCAGCGAAGCCAGCGTTTCTCATGAAAGCAGACGGAGTGGTTTTCACTTTTTATCAGCTGGGGCACATCGAGGCACTGAAGTCAGCCTCGTGCTCCGGCGCCTCAGCCCGTAAAAGCTGTGGTCGTTTAATGATGAGCTGTGGAAAATCCTCTCAACTTTTTACCCACTGACTCTCCAGGCCCCTGCTTACGTCAGAGGCTTTGGGCTTCTCATGTGGCCGGTGGATGACTTGAGGCTTCACCAGAACACAGTGCAAGGAACCCTCAGAACAAATACCGCCTGCTCTGGTGTCACCCACTACACTGTTTACAATGTCGTTAAAAAAATCGAGTGTCATTTGCGCCATTTTTGTCAGCGTCTTTTCCACATTTTTCTGCGTTGCACTTGTGGCTGTCACGAGCTAACGGTGCCAGAGCCTCACGCGGACACAGCTTGCACCACAGCGGCACTGGTGTTAAACCAGGCCCTAAAAGGGCTTCATTCTAGTCTAGAATATTCACCCCGCCATGCTGAATCCCTGGGTGGGCCCCACCACCAACCACCAACCAGCGCGGCTGGATCTGCCCCGGCCTACCCTTGTGGCCTCAGCCTCAGGGCTGTAGTTGGCGTGCCACTGAGCTGAAGTGGTTCTTGTGCCCGACTTTGCACTTGGCGCCTTTGATGGGTTTCGTGTAAATGGTGCTCAGTCCTATTTTTTCACAAGTGGTTACCTAGGCTCTAACAGAAATGCGCAGGCAAAACAGTGTGGTAATGAGGCATATAACACGCAAAACAGGCGCAAACACATTTTTGTACGTTATCCCCAGCGCAGAGCCAAAAGCTGCTGTCAGGTGAAACAACCGACCCCGGACTTTGCACAAGCAGTATCTCAGCAGCTTTTTGGTACCACACACAACCCTGATGCTCACAGTGAGAGCATGAGGCATATCAGACCACTACAATTGATCACTGTGCCACTGGATTCAAGCCAGCCTGGGTGCAGAACATGCAAAGTGCGCATGATTGTTTCCCCGGCCGAGAGGTCAAAGCATCATTGTGCACCTTGGAGTGGGAAAACCACTCCTCTGCTCTGCTCTGGCAGTCCCGCCCTGCCCTGCAACAGGAAAGGAAAACTAAAATGATAACGCAACAGTTTTCTGGGCAACGCTCTTTGCGTAAAGAGGAGGAGCTGCCACTGAACAACAAAACTACTAACTACCACATTCCTACAAGTGTGATAAGTCAAAATATTCCAGGCCCCCAAAGCAATAAGAATGGCTTGGGCGGCATGAATAAGTCATTTTTAATGTATATTGATTGAATAAACAACTGTTGTTGTCCTCATCTCTAAATTAGATAGACAGCGCCCCCATGTGGCAGACTGTAATAAGTGTCGGTGTTGACAATTAAATACCGTCACAGAGCACCAGAAACCACCCGCTCAAATTAAGCATTGCTTATTACTAGTATTTAGCTGGTGGTAAATGCAGCAGTAGAAATGTAACCATGAAACACACAAAAACTTGCAAATATTTTCTGCATGCACACATTGGAAGACACCCAGTGCACACGGGTGTGTCTGCACGAGATTTAGTTTTGCTTCAGATTTTTTTTGTTCCATACTCAAAACATTGATCACAGTATTTTGAATCAAAATACCTTCCAAGATGGAGACATGGATTAGGCAACAGCTCATTACACCCTCGCTCCCTCACAGAGGGTGGTCACCTTCTTGACACAACCCTGTTAACGACACTACAGCGCTCAAAAGCAGCTCAAAATCGTATGTAGCACTGTACAATTCCAGTGCATAAAGTAAAAAATTGGGAAATGTAATGCAGAGTGACTGGCTCTGGGAAATATCAGGGCCAGCTGAGAATCTCCCCTCAGCTCACATGCTCTTTTGCCTATTGCCTTTCTCCCAGGGTTAAATTTGAGCCGGTGTTTTCATGTCTTGGCACTGGCACTTAACTGTCAGCACCAGCACTTATAACAGCTGCCACATGGTGGCGCTGTTTGTATGGCGTAGAGATAAGCAAGACAACAGTTGATTTATTAATTCGTTAGACATTAATAACAACTAATACCTGTCACCCAGGCCATTCTTATAGTTTTGGGGGCGTCGAACAGTCTGAAATGTCACACTTTTAGCAGTGTGATGATTAGTAGTTGTGTTGATACTGTCATTGGCAGCCCTGTCAGGGGCAATGGGTGGTGCGAGCTGCAGTGCCCTCCTGATGAGGGCCCTGGCAATAATTTTCTACAAATTAGGAACTGTTTTCTCCACTGATGCACCATTTTTGCCCCCCATTCTCAAAGCGCTTGATGGACATCGTGTGTGGTTTAGGAAAACAATGAATAAAAAATATACTCCAAATGTACGCGTATACATGTAGCGCACAACATCAAAGCACTAGGGATCAATTCTCAGTAGCATTTATGGGTACACTACAGGATTACTCTATTACATACTCTTACATGCCTTTGTGAATCCTCCCTCTGTGTTAGACTACTCTGGGGTGGGCGTGGCAACGCGTTGTGCCACATTTTAAATGGTTACTCAACTCTTTTTGCTCACATTTTCTGTTTCCATAGGTGGTTGGCCTTGGAGAAGTACCTGATGGAACTGTGGTCACTGTCATGGCCGGCAATGATGAAAACTATTCGGCAGAGCTGAGGAATGCCTCCGCCGTCATGAAAAACCAAGTGGCCAGGTTTAACGATCTGAGATTTGTGGGGAGAAGTGGAAGAGGTAGGCCTCACCATGACAAATGGTGAAAAAGCTAAAAAAAAAAACTGCAATAGTCTAGACTTTATAAAGCCACACTGTAACACTAATCGGTCTCTAAAGACATCGCCAGACACCATCTAACGTACAGGAGTGATTCATGTTTTTATTTGCAAACTGCACATTCTGCACAAGTTAAGTCTTTTGTTGTCCATCACTGCCCAAATAGTAATTTCTACCCATTTTTCTGTTTTTTTTATTTTAATCTTAATGCCTTCAGAGAACGTATTCCAGATTCCACTACATTGTATATCCTGTAGCCAGGAGTGAGCTTTGCTGTGAATCATGTATTTGTACTTAGTTCAGTTTGATACTCAATCAATTGCACTGCATTCTTTTTTACTGAATTTGTTTTATACATCTAGTTTCTTCATTTGTCATGAATTTTGTTGGGTCTCTTCTGACATACCTATTTTCAGTTCTTTTTAGTCGTGCTTGCTTTTAGCTTTAGCTGTGTGTGTTGTTGACACACCTTTTGTGGACAATATCAATACTTACAATGGGCTTTGTGTCAGCTCATTGCTAATCATTGGTCATCATTCTTGTCAATCTCATGAGCTTGCTTCTTGTTCCATGGATTTCCTTCCTCTTCTTGTATTTGTCGATGGCTTCTTTTACTTTTGATTGGAAGACTTGTATTGTTCCACTGCTTAGATTTAGAGAATACTTTATCCTTTATTTCTTTCAGCACTCCATTGGCGTGCCTTCTTTCCCATTCCCTTTTCTCCATATGCTGCTTCTCCCGTCAGACTCCCAACCTTCTGGTCTCTGTGTTGTTCTCCTCAGCTCGTCCTTTACTTCCTCCACCCCTCTCACTCCTGCTTAGATTGTTTTGTTTATAACCCCACCATCTGTTGGTCACCCTAACCCTCCTTCCTCACCTTGCCTCTAGTCAGTAACTTTACTTGCTCTCCTCCCACCCCACCTTTGTGCTCCCCCATACCTCCTGTTTTTAGGTCTCGACCTACAGCATTGCTTTAGCAATGCTTGTTTGTCGAGATTATAGTGAGGCTCTCAAAAGTCTACCCAAACTGCTGCGGATCGCATACAGTTCATGTGAGCCAGGCGCGTGCACATCGCACATTGCACACCCACAGCCTCGGCATCAGACTTCAAAGGAAGCTGCTCCCCCACCCCCTCCCCCACCCCACCCGCCACCACGCAATGCCGCTCCCCCGCTCCCACCACGCAATGCCGAGAGCTTGTTTCCGTTTCGCTTCTCTCTTCTTGTTTTATGTCTGCTCTTAGTAATCTAATTTATTCGATCTAGAAACTGTCAGACAGTTATTTATGGATTCAGTTTCTGAGTCATCCCTTGTAATCATCCTGTAATGTTTCCTGCCTTGGACTGTGTATTTTATTCGATCTAGAAACTGTTATTCAGTTATTCACGGATTCAGTCCTTGAATCATCTCTTGTAATTAACCCCTAACGAATCCTGTTATCTTTTTTCCATTTTGTACTGTGTATTTTGTGTTATCTCAGTAATTTGTAGACACTTGTTGTGTTATTGTTTTACTTATTTCTACGAGTTTTTCGCCTATTTTTTCTTTTGAATACAAGTTCCCTGTTGAAAGATGGTAGCTAGCCCGGACTACATGTGATACCCGCTTCCGGGTAGCCCTCGTTTATGTTCGTTATCTTAGGGATTCCAAGATGGCGACGGATATAGCATAATTACGATACTGACGGGCGAGGTTTTATTTGTACCATAGGTGGTTTTAATTAATCTAACCACACAACCTGGAGGTAAGACTCTATCGGATATATAAAGGGACCCCTTTTCCCGTATTTCTAGTTGCTGGTATCTTCCGAGCAGGAGACGGATGGCTCAACTTTGATTATAGAGGAAAATGTTCCCCGATCACGTAAGTGTACCGCTTTTTTACTCTGGAGCCACCCTAAGTGTAGATTCATTGTAATGGGTAGTTTGTTGATGAGATTTGGCCCCCGCGAGTGTAATGTGCGGTTTACTGCGACTTATCTATGTTTAAATCTGCGGGGTGCATAACAGTTGAGTCCCTTTATATAGACTGGATCGTATTTTGGGCAGGCACTGTGTTTTCTGTATATATATATATATATATATATATATATATATATATATATATATATATATATATATATATATATATATATATGTTTCCTAAAGCATGCATATGTACATATTTTCTCTAGACCTCATGACTATAATGGAGGAGGACTAATCATTGTATTCAGATATACTGCACGTCGTCTGGACAAATATTAAGTCAGACCTTGAGACATACTCTGCTGCCGTGTGTAATATGTAAGTTTGGTAGGACTTCCGTTGTTCGGCCCTAGAGTTAGAGTAGTTGAGACCATGTGTAACTGATCAGTGCATATGTTTTTGTGTTCAGTTATTTTTTGAAGAGGATTGACTTTACCTTCACCAGTGTCATCTACGAGTACGATTGTTAAAAGCGGGATGCATGGATACACTCTAACGGAGGTATGCTTTAGCATGGCTCACAAATAACTTTGACCAAATCCTTGTTTGACTACTTGAGATTTTCAGAGGCCATTGACTCTCCGTTTTTAGATCTCAACTACAGCATTGCTTTAGCAATGCTTGTTTGTCGAGATTATAGTAGGGCTTTCAAAAGTCTACCCAAACTGCGGATTGGGTACAGTTCATGTGACTCAATTTTTAGAAATAAAAAAGGCGTAGGTTAAAGACAAGGTATTTTAAATTTGTTCTGAATTGCATCTCCTGGGATAAGTGGTTTGCGCCATGTAGGGTATTATTATAATGCACATAGACTATTTATGAACTGCTTTTCGAATGTTTTCCAAAGTGATTTTTAGTGACAACAGATTATGCACTCATTGCATAGGATAACCTGCTGTTTTCGTGATTCCCTTTTCTTAGACAGTTGTCTAGGGCGAAAGCATTACCTTTCTTGATTAAATCACTGCCTGTGTTCAGTACATGATGCTGCATATGCTTGCTTAGAAATTAAAATACTAAACCTATTTATAAAACGTTTTTGCTTCTCGAAGTAAGTTGATGGTTCTTCTCGCCCCAGGGTGGACAAATTTAAAATCATGTTTTTGGGGGCTGCTAAGTGGTATGAGAGGGTGTAACTGCACTCATAGGTTGCCTAGTCGCATACATAATTCCCAGACTTTAAAATCCTAATCTTAATAGCTGACAGCAGGGCTAAAAAGAAATGTAATGGCACAATGTTTAGCATAGCTCTTTAAGAGCTGCATAAATATGAACCCATTTTAAACTCCTTGTTCTCTAACAAGCTTGGCGTCTTCTCTCTTTAACTCCGTATTGGATAGGACATACTAATACACTTTACCTTGTAACTTTGAATAGAGCATTAAAAGATGTCTTTTTTGAGCGATGGATTACCAAATGCTCTTTCCATCTGCACTGTAAAAACACACGGGGACAGCCCAGAAAGCAAGCACATTTTCACTCTACCGGAGATCTAAAGATAAGCTACTGTGTATTAGGCGTCCCTTGTTTTAAAGCTCCTTTGAGTGTATTTGTGTATGTAGTACTCCAGGCTGTTGGGGCTCGCTCAACCCATGGGCCTAACGCAGGCCCCAGCAGGGGGCTTAATTTGTGACGGTGTTTGCCAGAACGCATATGTGCAAATGCAATTAAAAACTAAAAGTTGCTACACACCAAGTCTTTAATGTAAGGTTGGATGGCTGTGGGTGAAAGGAGTCACTAGTGCTGTGGAATGAGCTCTCACTTCATCACCCCTCTAACATATTCATTTCAGAGAGTGATTAAGAGTGAAAATGCGCACACTTATTGTTAGTTCTCTACAGTGCCATCTCGCGCACTCCCTGGCTGTAACATCAACTGGACCTGGCTCATCCCCCTTTATTTAACTTGTGTACCTTGATAACGTCTCATTCACTCCTCCTCAACACCTTCAAGCATATCAATGGAGACTCGCTTCTCGTCGGGCCCTTGTGCTCCTCAAAAGCGTTTCACTGATTATATTTATTGACTCATACGTTTCACTTGAAGCATTCAACATCACTACACCGCACTTTTCAGTACACTACCCCACTAAATTTTAGACTACCCTTCCCTTCAGCCTGCCCTTTCTGTAACCACGGCAGTGCGGGTTTCCTCTCTAACCGGTGCTTTTCAGTCCCCTCTTCCTCCACCTCACGGGTCTCCTCCTGGACTTCTTTGTTGTCAGCTTGCCCTTATCTTAAAAACTTGTGCCCTTCGCTTTTTCTCTCCCCTCTACACCATGGACCCCTTTCTATACCCTCTTCTTTCCTTAGTATGCAGTCGCTGTCTCCACACCATGAGACACCCTCTGTTCCTCTTTCCCCTCAGCCGGTCTCTTTCTTCCAAAACAGTTCCTCTCCGGTCCTCCTTTCCCCTCTGCCTCTCCTCTCTCCCGCCAACCCGTGTATTACAACTCCTTTCACTGTTTCTGTGTGCACTACGCAAAGCTGTTGGGGCTCGCTCAACCCAGGGGCGTAATGTAGGCCCCTGCAGGGGGCTTAATTAAGCCTGTGTCTTCCGAGACGTACACAGGCAAATTCTAATAAAATCTGATTGTTTACGGAAATTATATAAAAGTGCAATATTAAAAGAACACGGAGCATCCTGGCTGTAATTTCTGACAAGGCACAACTTGTTTGAAGTGCGCAGAACCGGTTTCTAAACCCAAACAATCCTTGACAACAACTGAGGGAGCAACCAGCAGCTCTGTTGTGTAAACACAACTATTGTTGCGTGAAGGGGCCAGTCCCATCTGAACATTGGGCACCACCACATCCACCACCACCGCATCCACCACCACCGAGTCCACCATGTCCACCACCACCACCACCACCATGTCCACCACCACCACCATATCCACCACCACATCCACCACCTCTACCACCACCTCCACCACCACGTCCACCACCACCACGTCCACAATCATCACCTCCACCACCACATCTACCACGTCCACTACCACCACCACCACACCCACCTCCACCACCACCACCACATCCACCACCCACCACGTCTTCCACCACCACCATATTCACCACGTCCACGACCACCACCACGTCCACCACCACCACTACGTCCACCACCACGTCCACCACCACCACGTCCACCACCACGACCACGTCCACCACGACCACACCCACCACCACATCCACCACGTCCACCACCACTACCATGTCCACCAACAACACCACCACCACATCCACACCCACCTCCACCACACCCACCACCACCACCATGTTCACCACCACCACCCCCACCACATCCACCACCACTATGTCCACCAACACCATGTCCACCACCACCATGTCCACCACCACCACGTCCACCACCTACCTCCACCACCACCACGTCCACCACCCACCTCCACCACCATGTCCACCACCACTACCACCACATCCACCCCACCACATCCACCACCAACATGTCCACGACCACCACCTCCATGTCCACATTCACATCCACCACCACTACATCCATCACCACATCCACCACACCCACCTACACCACCACCATGTCCACCACGTCCACCACCACCACCACCACCACCACGACCACCACTAACACATCCACCACAACGTCCACCACCACGTCCACCACCACCATGTCCACCACCACCACCACCACGTCCACCACGCCCACCACCACCACCACATCCACCAGCACCACGTCCACCAGCACCACGTCCACCACCACCACCACCATGTCCACCACCATGTTCACCATGACCACTACCACATCCACCACCACCACGTTCACCACAAGGCCACCTCAGTCTATCTATCTATCGCCCTCACTCTCTTTATCGCCCTCACTCTATCTATCGCCCTCACTCTATCGCCCTCACTCTATCTATCTATCGCCCTCACTCTATCTATCGCCCTTACTCTATCTATCGCCCTCACTCTATCTATCTATCGCCCTCACTCTATCTATCTATCGCCCTCACTCTGTTTATCTATCGCCCTCACTCTATCTATCGCCCTCACTCTGTCTATTGCCCTCACTCTATCTGTCTATCTATCGCCCTCATTCTATCTGTCTATCTATCGCCGTCACTCTATCTATCTAAATATCGCCCTCACTCTATCTATCTATATATCTATCTATCGCCCTCCCTCTATCTATGTATCGCCATCCCTCTATCTATCGCACTCACTCTATTGCATCACTCAGCACCACCACAGCATCACTCAGGGGCACCACAACATCACTATGCGCTACCCACAGCATCACTGAACGCCACAGCCTCACTCGTCGCCACCACAACATCACTCAGCGCCACCACAGCATCAATCTGTGCAACCATTCAACAACAACTGGTTCAAATAGGTTCTCTCAATATTTCAAGCTTTATTACAAATGTCACAAAAAGATGTTAATATTTCACTTCTGTTCTTGGATTTTCATCACAATAAAATACACTGAACATAATCTTCACAAAAGTTATTTACAAAAGTTTAAGCTATTGCCAATATAAATTACAATAGCTTTTATTTAAGTATTAATGATTAAAAAAAAATAAAAGCCAATACAACACATATTGCATTACAAATGCTAGCATGTGTCACATTTTCAAACGTTAAAACTATTGGCATTGTAAATGACAAAGCTATTAATTTCGCTAATTTCAAAACGAACACATAAATAAAAAATGTGTTATTTACAATACTAATAGCTCAAACTTTCCTAATGCAAGACCTATTGCATTGCAAATGCTTGTTTAAAATTACATTTGTAAATTCTTTTTAGGAGGGCCTACCAGTGGCAATTCACTGTTGTGCTGCTCCTTTTTGCAAATGCCCTTTCACACGCACCTTTTATTTTTGTTAATTTACCACTCATGGGCATCTGCCACCTTGCAACGGTACAGTTAAAAGAAGACAAAATGGCAACTATGCACGCTTATGCGTGGTGACGCATGTATAGCTAAGCGTCATCACAACGTAGCCACCCTAGCACCATTACGCATTTGTGCACATGCTTGACGATGCGCGTGCGTGCATAAGTCTTGGCACTGTTTTTTCGCTTTGCAGTACAACATTGATAATAACTATTTTTTATTTTAGTGGATGCTCAAGAGCATTGCCAAAAAAGCATTGTCGAAGCCAAACGACGAGACCTCTTGTGCTGGTTTTTATTTCTTCTGTAATTGTCTATGATATTTTTAAGTTTCCATCCCACTCCTTGCATTGCCTGAAGTTTCTTTAGTTTTTTGTTCTGTCTGTATGTGTCTGCTGTTTCATCCCCCTCCCTTTCTCTCACTTTCCTTCATCCTGATATTCCCTGGTATTTTTTGCCTAGTTTATTTTTTCATTGTTTTATTTTCATTCACGTCTCTCTCTTGCTTCCCTAGCTGCTATCCCCATTGCACATCTTCCTCGCCTCCATCACTTCCCATACTGTCTCTCTCTACAACCTCATACCTTGGCCCTCACCTCATCTCTTGTCTGCTCTGCAGAATAAAACGAAGACAGGCCTCAGGAAGTCCTACTTGTGAAGTTATTTGAACGTTTATGCTATGCTAGGAAAACCTATTGTGTGGTCCATGTTGTTTCTAAAAAATATTGTAGGGAACAAGCACCATTACTGAATTATTCATGTCCATAGGCTCAATCATCCATTTGCTTTATCGTCCAATTCTATCTTGATTTTTCTCTAAGAACATAGGGTTGTATGCATAAAAATGTAGATTCCAAAGCATAGACTTCCAACTCCCATCCTTACATAAATATCTCTCTACAAAGCCTCCTACCTGCAGCCAGCACCTGTCCCCAGCAAGAGCACCACCGCGTGTCCCTGGACTGAAGCACATGAACCCGGCGTTAAAATAAGGCACGAGTCTGGCTGGATTTAGGAACTCATTTTTGTAGATGTTTATAAAATGTTAGATTTTGGGAAGTCTGAATTTGAACTCTGTGCTTCTGTAGTAATGAGCCTCAACCTAAACTTCTCCCCGTCCATGCGCTGGGATTTGTTTTGCATCTAGCAATGCTTACTTCTACAGTAAATTATACGAGTCCCAGCGCCTTCATAACCGAGGCCGAGGCACGTGCCTCCCTTGTAAGGCCCAGTCTCAGCCCATACACGTGTATACCTCCTGCAGTCAAGAAAAATAAGATTTTAGGAGAGACATTTCTTTCTTTCAAAGGGACGCCCCTAATACCTCCCCTTTAATACAAGGAACCTTAGTTTTACTTCATCACTTTTAAGAGTTTCCTGCAATTTAAACCAAGTTCACAGAAAACACAGAGAGGTTTTATAAGCAGAGCAAAAGGGTGGATAGATTTCCTTTCGGCAGCTTTGCAGCGACTGGACCAGTCTCCGAAAGGAAATGACACTTTCATTTTTACAATCCTCTAGTGGGGGTCCTTTATTCTACAGTACGGCAGCAGGTTAGACCGCTGAATGAGGGGTATATACGCTGCAGTGTATGGAATGTGTACTGTAGGCAAGCCAGGCAGCAGGATAGACTGCTGAATGAGGGGTATATACGCTGCATTGTATGGAAGGTGTACTGTAGGCAGGCCAGGCAGCAGGATAGACTGCTGAATGAGGGATATATACGCTGCATTGTATGGAAGGTGTACTGTAGGCAGGCCAGGCAGCAGGATAGACTGCTGAATGAGGGATATATACGCTGCATTGTATGGAAGGTGTACTGTAGGCAGGCCAGGCAGCAGGATAGACTGCTGACAGAGACTGCTGAAATCGGGGTATATAGGCTGCAGTGTATGGAAGGTGTAGGCAGGCCAGGCAGCGGGATATACTGATGACAGAGACTGCTGAAAGAGTGACACAGTGTACAGAATTATTAGGATTGCCAGAAGCAGCACTGACTGCAGAAAGGGGTACTTTTGCTGTAGTGCATGGAATCTGTAAACAGGCCGCCTGCTGTGAGAGACTGCTGAAAGAGTTACGTTCTCTGCATTGTACAGAATGTGTAGGCCTGACAGCAGCAGTATAAACTGCCGAAAGAGGGGTACAGTCGCTGCAGTGCATGCAACGTATAGGCTGACCAGGCAGCACTATAGGCTGCTGAAAGAGTGATACATTTGCTGCACAGTACGTAATGTGTGACCAGGCCATGCAGCATTAGGGACTGCTGAAAGAGCTACACATTTGTAGGCTGCCCAGTACGCAGCAGGACACGTTCACCGTTGTGTATGGAGTATGTAAGTAGGCCAGGCAGCAGTATCCACTGCAAAGGAGGGACACCTTTGCTGCAGAGCATTACATATGTACGGTGCACTGGTAGCAGTATAGACTGATGAAAAAGGGGTACATTCACTGCACAGTATGGAATGAGTATGCTGGCCAGGCAGAACGATACACTGCTGAAAGAGTGATACTGTCGCTGCACTGTACGTAATGGATAGTCTGGCCAGCCAGCACTATATGCTGCTGAAAGAGTGAGACATTCACTGCACTCTACAGAATGTGCAGTCTGACTAGGCAGCACTATAGACTGCTGAAAGAGTGAGACATTCACTGCACTGTAAGAAATGTGTAGTCTGGCTAGTCAGCACTATAGGCTGCTGAAAGAGTGAGACATTCACCGCGCTGTGCGGAATGTGCAGTCTGGCTAGGCAGCACTATAGACTGCTGAAAGAGTGAGGCATTCGCTGCACTGTATGGAATGTATATGCTGGCCAGGCAGAACTATAGACTGCTGAAAGAGTGTTGCATTCGCTGCACTGTATGGAAAGTATAGTCTGGCCAGCCAGCACTATATGCTGCTGAAAGAGTGAGACATTCACTGCACTCTACAGAATGTGCAGTCTGGCTAGGCAGCACTATAGACTGCTGAAAGAGTGAGACATTCACTGCACTGTAAGAAATGTGTAGTCTGGCTAGTCAGCACTATAGGCTGCTGAAAGAGTGAGACATTCACCGCGCTGTGCGGAATGTGCAGTCTGGCTAGGCAGCACTATAGACTGCTGAAAGAGTGAGGCATTCGCTGCACTGTATGGAATGTATATGCTGGCCAGGCAGAACTATAGACTGCTGAAAGAGTGTTGCATTCGCTGCACTGTATGGAAAGTATAGTCTGGCCAGGCAGTACTATAGACTGCTGAAAGAGTGATACATTCACCGCACTGTATGGAATGTGCAGTCTGGCTAGGCAGCACTGTAGACTGCTGAAAGAGTGATGCATTTGCTGCACTGTATGGAATGTGCAGTCTGGCTAGGCAGCACTGTAGACTGCTGAAAGAGTGATATATCTGTTGCACAGTATGGAAGGTATATGCTGGCCAGGCAGAACTATAGACTGCTGAAAGAGTGATACATTCGTTGCACTGTATGGAATGTATAGCCTGGCCAGGCAGCACTCTATACTGCTGAAAGAGTGATATATTCACTGCACTGTATGGAATGTATAGTCTGGCCAGGCAGTACAATAGACTGCTGAAAGAGTGATACTTTCACCGCACTGTAGGGAACGTATAGTTTGGCCAGGCAATACAATAGACTGCTGAAAGAGGGATACGTTTACTGCACAGTATGGAATGTGTATGCTGGGCCAGCCAGAACTATGGACTGCTGAAAGAGTGATACATCTGCTGCACTGTATGGAATGTATAGTCTGGCCAGGCAGTACTATAGACTGCTGAAAGAGTGATACATTTGCTGCACTGTATGAAATGTATAGTCTGGCCAGGCAGTACTATAGACTTCTGAACCAGTGATACATTTGATGCACTGTATGAAATCTATAGTCTGGCCAGGCAGTACTATAGACTACTGAAAGAGTGACACATTCACTGCACTGTATAGAATGCACAGTCTGGCTAGGCAGCACTGTAGACTGTCAAAAGAGTGATACATTTGCTGCACTGTATTGAATGTGCAGTCTGGCTAGGCAGCACAGTAGACTACTGAAAGAGTGATATATTTGCTGCACTGTATGGAATATGCAGTCTGGCTAGGCAGCAGTATAGAGCAGACTGCTGAAAGAGTGAAACATTCGCTGCAGTGTACGGGATGTATAGTCTGGCCAGGCAGTACTATAGACTGCTGAAAGAGTGATACATTTGCTGCAGTGTACGGGATGTATAGTCTGGCCAGGCAGTACTATAGACTGGTGAAAGAGTGATACATTCGCTGCTCTGTATGAAATGTATAGTCTGGCCAGGCAGTACTATAGACTTCTGAAAGAGTGATACATTCGCTGCACTGTATGAAATGTATAGTCTGGCCAGGCAGTACTATAGACTTCTGAAAGAGTGATACATTCGCTGCACTGTATGAAATGTATAGTCTGGCCAGGCAGTACTATAGACTTATGAGTGAGACATTCGCTGCACTGTATGGAATGTATAGTCTGGCCAGGCAGTACTATAGACTACTGAAAGAGGGACACATTCACTGCACTGTATAGAATGTGCAGTCTGGCTAGGCAGCACTGTAGACTGCCGAAAGAGTGATACATTTGCTGCACTGTATGGAATGTGCAGTCTGGCTAGGCAGCACTGTAGACTGTCAAAAGAGTGATACATTTGCTGCACTGTATTGAATGTGCAGTCTGGCTAGGCAGCACAGTAGACTACTGAAAGAGTGATATATTTGCTGCACTGTATGGAATATGCAGTCTGGCTAGGCAGCAGTATAGAGCAGACTGCTGAAAGAGTGAAACATTCGCTGCAGTGTACGGGATGTATAGTCTGGCCAGGCAGTACTATAGACTGGTGAAAGAGTGATACATTCGCTGCTCTGTATGAAATGTATAGTCTGGCCAGGCAGTACTATAGACTTCTGAAAGAGTGATACATTCGCTGCACTGTATGAAATGTATAGTCTGGCCAGGCAGTACTATAGACTTATGAGTGAGACATTCGCTGCACTGTATGGAATGTATAGTCTGGCCAGGCAGTACTATAGACTTCTGAAAGAGTGATACATTCGCTGCACTGTATGAAATGTATAGTCTGGCCAGGCAGTACTATAGACTTATGAGTGAGACATTCGCTGCACTGTATGGAATGTATAGTCTGGCCAGGCAGTACTATAGACTACTGAAAGAGGGACACATTCACTGCACTGTATAGAATGTGCAGTCTGGCTAGGCAGCACTGTAGACTGCCGAAAGAGTGATACATTTGCTGCACTGTATGGAATGTGCAGTCTGGCTAAGCAGCACTGTAGACTGCCGAAAGAGTGATACATTTGCTGCACTGTATGGAATGTGCAGTCTGGCTAGGCAGCACTGTAGACTGCTGAAAGATTTATACATTTGCTGCACTGTATGGAATGTGCAGTCTGGCTAGGCAGCAGTATAGAGCAAACTGCTGAAAGAGGGATAGAGTTGTTGGTCTGTAACTGGCTCTCACTGCTTCCCCTGAGGGAACCCCGAGGTCTGCCTGACAGGAGTAATGAGGGACATTTTCAGATTACAGCCGGGGTTTGAGGAAATTACTGCAAGTGAGGTCACTCAGCTGAAGTGGAGGGTTTGGAAACTGACTAATTGAAATGCTGACCGCAGCAGATGTCCGTCTAACCCCAACTGTGACTAAAGCAAACTAAGCACTAGACGCCTACATTTATTAACAGTGCAGTGCATGGTTACGCTTCATGGCGCTAGATGACAGCCTGACGATGAGCACTAGATTGCTGAAAAAGACAGAGGAGCGCACTACAGCTGTTGTTGTCAAGTTATAAATAAAGAAGGAATTGAATTGTGACCTTGGCGCTAAAGGACACGTCACCTGTACTACAACACGTTGTACAGCAACGGATTGAGCTGAGTGCCACATTGGGCCTAGCGAGCCTAACCAGGCTGCGTCCATTTTCCCAATCCATACTGACACTTGGACCTCTTTCTCAAGAGCACGATGTTGCATTGGTCCGAGGCCCCTTTTCATAGGGCCCAAATAAACCCCAACAAAATGTAGGGTCCTCTACATTGTGTGTGGTCTGTAAAGGGCTTTCCCATCGTATTGAAATTGGCAGCTTGTGCACTTCCTGTATTTTGGAATATACTAGCAGTGCAGGTCTTTATTGACATGGCTCTCTCTGCTCCAGACACCTGAGCACAGCCATTCGAAATTGCAGGGGTGCACTGCATATTAAATGTAGGTTTTTGTACTTGTACTATCACATTTGTATGCTCCAGATTATAGGAAAGGTTGGGAGACCTAAAGACCAGAGCAGCTTACTTTGATTACAGCTTCAACATGGTCCCATTAATACACTACCCTTGGAAGCAATACACTTTAAAACATTCCTTGCTAGGATCTAGTACGTTCAATGCACCTTGAGCTCTCTTTTCTATATTAAAGAGACAAGCGGACTGCTCACTGTTCGACCTGCCGACCTCCAGGCAGTGCTTAATTTGTAAAAAAAAAAATATATATATAAGTGTCAGGGCCCTCGTCAGGGGACCACTGCAGTGTGCACCACACATTTCCCCTGCTAGCGCTGACTATGACGGCACCAACACAACTACTAACCATAACACTCTTACAAGTGTGACAAGCCAGACTATTCCAGGTCACCCAAAGCTATAAGAATGGCTTGGACAGCTGGTATTAAATAATGTTGAATTAATATTTACTGTTGTTGTTTTCCTTTCTCAGTCAGACAAACAGCTCCACCATGTGGCAGACTGTCATAAGTACCGGTGTTGACAATTAAGTGCCAGTGCTGAATACCAGAAACCATCGGCTCAAATTCAGCACTGTCTTCATGGACGTTATAGTCACTTACGTAATAGTTGGCAGTGACAGACAGATGATTCTACCAGTGGGAAATTCTCAGCGTGAGGGCCTTTGCCAAAAACCACTGACGGACGAGTGGGAGGAAGCAGGTTTGGTTGGGGTATACTCCACACCAATATGGCTTATCTCCTTTGTTCATCTGTTGAAATAACGAGTCATCCTAAGGGGCTGGTGGATACGAGCACCACAATGTCCTAGGGTAGACCATCCTTCAGCTGGTCGACTTGAGTGCCACTGGCGGATCTCCCCAAGGGCTGCCGGCAAGTGAGAGCTCCTAAGAGTTTACGTCAATACCTGGAGTTGGGGCCGAGAGATCCTGTCTTGGGGTGTGGTCAGGAGCCAGAGGCATCGCTGCATGACTATGGGGAATGGACTGCTCAATCCTTCTCTGCGCCTGCTGTGGCAGAGAGGGATTTCATTACAAAACCCTTAATGCGCTGCACGACCGTCTCAGGGTCCCTTCGCGGTTGAAACATAATTGGTAAGACTCCTCCAGAGTCTGATCTATAACAATTAGTTTAGAACATCCTGGATTTGAGACAATGCCTTTGGTTTTGCAGTAATGACAGCAGAGGGTGGGATCGACCTCCTATTGGATCCTTCGTGTAAAGAAGGTTTTTACTTCAAGGATAATGTTTAGTATGATGAACCCAAGGCAGATTATAGGATCAAGTAACTGCAAAAGAGAGAGTGAGAGAGGACATAGAAATGTTTCTTCAGCAAAGGCACACATCATTATGTCAACTAATTTATTATTTAAGTACATTTTCTCTGTTGATGTGGTTATTGACAAGGGATGCCACAAATAAACCAGAAGCCAGAGCTAGACCGAAATAAATATATGTACATATTTTAAAATAAATCCTGCTTAGAGAATTTGCTCTGAAGAAAAACAATGCAAGGAAGGCGCTGCCATGATACACAAATGCCATCAGATTGGTTATTTCTGCAGTCCATGCAGTGGCCCCATTCAGGGTTTATGTTGGGCATGAGTGAGCAGGTAATGCTTTGGTGCCAATGCCAGTGTGGAATGAATGAAGGTAGGGCTGGCACTCACTGAGAAGAAATCCAAACAGGAGGTCTCTACTGTGGGTCCCTACAGCGTTTCCAAACTGCCAAAATATCAGGTGGAAGATCTTGGATCACTTAGAAGGAAACATTTTTTTTTCCTTTTCACGCACAGGGATAAGTTGATTCAAGCTACCCCACCTGGTTCTATTTTCATACCCAAGAGGTGCTCAGATCCGTATACAAGTCAGATTCCAGAACAAAGGAAGTCCAGAGCCAGAGGGCAATACAAGGAGACCCCCCTCCTTTTCCTCCTAGAGGGATTCTCACTGCAAGAGTCTTGGCGTCCTTGAAAGTGCATTGTTGTGATGTCTGCAGAAAACACATATAGCGTCATAAGCTATCGTGATCATCTTCAGCTGTATCCAAAGCCTCCAACAAGCTAGAACTAGAACCCCTAATCCTAGTGACACCACCATAGCACTTAACAACCATTTTCTGCTCTCATGAGTGCACTATGGTTTCAAATTAGAGCTACAACGTCTTGGTGGCGATTTAACGGCATTTTGCATCTTTTTGTACCCACGTGACCATGTTCCACTGATAAGGAGAGTGATATAGACACACCTTTATTTGCAGTGCGTCCAGTACCAAGATCCACAGAGCGCTCTTTGCAAGCCTGACCTCTCAAATGTCTGAATTTGGCAAAGATCCATTTGCAAGGGTTTAGGGTTTCTCACCCTGTAGCCAGAATAAAACATTAACTTGTCAATAGGTTTTGACCCGTTCACCGCATTCTACCGGACTCTTGAATATTAATAGCTGAGTGAGGCGCCGATGCAGGTCCTAAATAGACCCACTCTTCTGTGCTGGCTAATGTTGGGCTTACCTTTCTCTGTTAGTTGTGGGGTGGGACATAATAAGAGAATTGACTCCTTGTGTATTGCTTTGGTCAGTATATTCCTTGCACACGCACCCAGTGAGGAGCTCTGGACTTTCCAAGATGTCTGCCGCTACACGCATTACTAGCATATTTATAAGAGCTTTATCAACTTACACAACTGCAGAGTATATGTCTGCCCTGTCTGGTAACAGAGCCTCATACCTGTGCCCCTCACAACTCTCTGTCTGACTCAATCCTTGATGCTAGGAGAGAGGGACACAAGGAACATGCAGAGGACACAGCATGCCAAGGAGAACAACTATGTGAGCACTGAAAACGTACCTCCCCTTTTTGCTTACAATTCCAATGTTCACATTAGTTGGCATATATCCCACCACCTAACACAACATTGCTAGTCTTGAGCTGGAGGTGTGGTCCTATTTTATCATCCCACAGCGTGGTGAGCGATTTAGGTAGAGCATCTGCCTTAGTGCAGAACTACAAATGTGAATGGAAATGCAGCCAGCAAAATGCAGAATTATCCCATAAATGTACTCATTTTTAACAATAACTGGTGGAAATTGTGTGTACGTATTGCCTTACCAACATCGCCACTGCCAAGGAGAGCAACATTTATGTCCGGCGCAAAACACAGCATTTATCCTAAACCAATGGAAAACCCAGCCTTTCTTGCCAGACACATGCAATACTATTCTGGAAGTTAAAGTGGCCATCGGGTAAAGGATGTCACATTGCATTTCAAAGCACAAGCACAATTCATCAAACAAAGCAACATTCTCAGATACCTATTGTTGCTAATGGAGATTCAGGACTGAGTAAAGAAAGTAGTTTTTTTCTCTACTTTAGAAGACCTCCGTAAGGAGCAAAGAAAAAAAGAGAACATTAGTATAGGGTATACAGTCGGCACATTGTTTTTCTGTGTGTGTGTTCACTATGAAATACGGGCAAGTTCCCCCGACTGCTATCCACAATTGGGGAGTAAAGAATTTGGAAACACTGATCAGTCGTCAATGTGTTCCATATAAGTAGAAACTCAATCCACCACTTATTGCTGCCTTTTCACCTTCATCAGTCTTCCTCTTTTTGCTACCAGGCCTACCGACAGATACTATGAAGCCATTTTGCTACATACAGAGGTTAGGATCTGAAATCCCTTTGAAAGGTTAGGATCTTCAATCCCTCCTCACAATCCCTAAACTTGAGAGCTTCATACAGAGGTTAGGATCTTCAATCCCTCTTCACAGCTCCTGACCTTGAAAGCTTCATACAGAGGTTAGAATCTTCAATCCCTCTTCACAACTCCTGACCTTGAAAGCTTCATACAGAGTTTAGGATCTTCAATACCTCCTCACAGCTCTGAGCTTGAAAGCTTCATACAGAGGTTAGGATCTTCATTTCCTCCTCACAACTTGAAAGCTTCATACATAGGTTAGGATCTTCAATCCCTCCTCACAACTCATGAGCTTGAAAGCTTCCCAAAGAGGTTAGGATCTTCAATCCCTCCTCACAACTCCTGACCTTGAAAGCTTCATACAGAGGTTAGGATCTTCAATCCCTCCTCACAATCCCTGAACTTGAGAGCTTCATACAGAGGTTAGGATCTTCAATCCCTTCTCACAGCTCTGAGCTTGAAAGCTTCATACAGAGGTTAGGATCTTCAATCCCTCTTCACAACTCCTGACCTTGAAAGCTTCATACAGAGGTTAGGATCTTCAATCCCTCCTCACAACTTGAACGCTTCATACAGAGGTTAGGATCTTCAATCCCTCCTCACAATCCCTGAACTTGAGAGCTTCATACAGAGGTTAGGATCTTCAATCCCTCCTCACAATCCCTGAACTTGAGAGCTTCATACAGAGGTTAGGATCTTCAATCCCTCCTCACAACTCCTGACCTTGAAAGCTTCATACAGAGGTTAGGATCTTCAATCCCTCCTCACAACTCCTGACCTTGAAAGCTTCATACAGAGTTTAGGATCTTCTATTCCTCCTCACAACTTGAACGCTTCATACAGAGGTTAGGATCTTCAATCCCTCCTCACAATCCCTGAACTTGAGAGCTTCATACAGAGGTTAGGATCTTCAATCCCTCCTCACAGCTCTGAGCTTGAAAGCTTCATACAGAGGTTATGATCTTCAATCCCTCCTCACAACTCCTGACCTTGAAAGCTTCATACAGAGGTTAGGATCTTCAATCCCTCCTCACAACTCCTGACCTTGAAAGCTTCATACAGAGTTTAGGATCTTCTATTCCTCCTCACAACTTGAACGCTTCATACAGAGGTTAGGATCTTCAATCCCTCCTCACAATCCCTGAACTTGAGAGCTTCATACAGAGGTTAGGATCTTCAATCCCTCCTCACAATCCCTGAACTTGAGAGCTTCATACAGAGGTTAGGATCTTCAATCCCTCCTCACAACTCCTGACCTTGAAAGCTTCATACAGAGGTTAGGATCTTCAATCCCTCCTCACAACTCCTGACCTTGAAAGCTTCATACAGAGTTTAGGATCTTCTATTCCTCCTCACAACTTGAACGCTTCATACAGGGGTTAGGATCTTCAATCCCTCCTCACAATCCCTGAACTTGAGAGCTTCATACAGAGGTTAGGATCTTCAATCCCTCCTCACAACTCCTGACCTTGAAAGCTTCATACAGAGGTTAGGATCTTCAATCCCTCCTCACAACTCCTGACCTTGAAAGCTTCATACAGAGTTTAGGATCTTCTATTCCTCCTCACAACTTGAACGCTTCATACAGAGGTTAGGATCTTCAATCCCTCCTCACAATCCCTGAACTTGAGAGCTTCATACAGAGGTTAGGATCTTCAATCCCTCCTCACAACTCCTGACCTTGAAAGCTTCATACAGAGGTTAGGATCTTCAATCCCTCCTCACAACTCCTGACCTTGAAAGCTTCATACAGAGGTTAGGATCTTCAATCCCTCCTCACAACTTGAACGCTTCATACAGAGGTTAGGATCTTCAATCCCTCCTCACAATCCCTGAACTTGAGAGCTTCATACAGAGGTTAGGATCTTCAATCCCTCCTCACAGCTCTGAGCTTGAAAGCTTCATACAGAGGTTATGATCTTCAATCCCTCCTCACAACTCCTGACCTTGAAAGCTTCATACAGAGGTTAGGATCTTCAATCCCTCCTCACAACTCCTGACCTTGAAAGCTTCATACAGAGTTTAGGATCTTCTATTCTCCTCACAGCTCTGAGCTTGAAAGCTTCATACAGAGGTTAGAATCTTCTATCCCTACTCACAACTCCTGAGCTTTAAAGCTTCATACAGAAGTTAGGATCTTCATCCTCCCTCACAATCCATGAGCTTAGGAGCTTGGCTTCTGAATAACTAGCTGTAAACTGTCTTGACTCATTATGAACTTGATACGTGGAACCACAATGGACTCTACAATGACTCACTCATTGTAAGCTCCCCATTTTGACGTGGAATAAAAACTTGTAGCAGAGAAGGTAACCCATTAAGCATAAAAAATCTAAATATCTAATCTATCTGCAATTGGGAACAATTTCAGTATTAGATGGGGTATTAAAATACTATTTTCTTAACATGAGTGGCTGTAGATATACATGCTTAGCATACTCCTGCTATCATGTGTTGGGCTCAGACATTTGCACTTGCTTTTCTTTGAAGAAGTCTCTCAAGTCAAGAGATAGGGTGTGACTTTCCCTCTTGGAGAACACATGTACATGGGCACCCATGCCATTTTTTTTCTGGCAGCGAGTTTTGACATGCAGAGGAGGCTCTGAGGTCATCATATTCCAAGTACGTTTTCTGCCAGGCTCATTCAGTTACTCTTTCATCCCACTACACTGAATCCCACCGGGATTCAGAATTTCCTTCTTACCAATGTGCACAATCTTTGACAGCACTGAAGACCACTACTGACAACTTGAGGCATCGAGCCCTAGTCCCCCCCAGGAGCCCGGCATCATTTCAATTCCTCTGCTGTCTGAGAATGCTGCACGAGTGATGGAACCGACACCTTCCCAGAATTGTCCTTGATGCCACTCAAAAATCCCTGGGCAGACCCCCACAACTCCTCTTGCCTATTATGCCTCATCTTCTTCTCCAAAAAGACCCTTCAGTACCAAAGAGAATGCTGCTGGGCACACAGCAGAATGCAGCACGTGGACATCTCAAGCACCAGCAACATCTTCAATTAGGAAGATCTCATGGTACCTAGAACAAGAGAGAGCCGGGCTATTGGGTCTCCCCGCAACTCAACTGTCATCCAGCCCAGAGACCGTGTTTTCAAGGGAATTCATCTGGCACTAAAGATTGGCCTCACCTGAAGACCTTGTGCAGGGTCATGAACAGGGTCATTAATATAACTTCAGCCCCTTAGACCATTCCCCTAAGACAAGACCAAAAAAAATTCTTAGGCTGGGGCAGAACACCACTTCCGAGGGAGTCAGACATCGAGTCTGAGCAGAGGAGTTGGGACAAAGCCATCCAAAGGCACCTGCCACCTCCGGGCTCCAGTTGCACAGACAAAAGGCTTCTGAGACTGGCAAGCTTCCAGTAAAGGATGTTGAACATTCTCACCCATTGAGCCCTAGCCACGCATACGGTATCGAGCATGAGAGGTTTGATTCAAAGCTGGCACCTACACTGCCTTCGGCACCAATCGACAAGACATTGCCAGTGCTGAAGCCAACCTCGTCTCCAAAAACCACCCTGACTCTGAATCTCTCCTTGGCTCCGAAGGCAAAGGAGAAAGACAAAGGGCTGTTGACATCTCATGAGGAGGACGCTGAGTCCTTGATTTTGGAGAGACTTCAGCAGGTGTTGGACGTTAGACAAAAGCTCCTCTTTGTCACTTGGGAACTGGTGAGATTTCTGTAAAACTGACTCCACCGGCTCCACTGCCACCTTTGGAGCCTGTTCTACGTAAAAGGAGACTTGCTTTCGAGAGGGAACCTCCTTCCACTGTTCCCACCTCGGAACCGACACCCAAGGCGCATATAGACATAACCACTAGACCTCTACCACATAGCCAGCTTTCACCACCACCTTCCCCATGTCCATATATATCTCCACAGCTGCCTTCACCAGAATCTCCCAGACAGCCCCAATGAGGCCTTTAACCCTTTTGATTAGATGAAGGTGAGAGTTGCACCGATGACTGCACTGAAATGACTATAATGTGGATCCCCGAGAGGATCCAGACCTGGATCAATATCCAGTTAGGGTCACCCAGAGAGCTGCAGACTACCACATGGCTGACCTGCATATTACACAGAAGGATTATTCCCCAAATCCAAGAACACACAGTCTAATTTCTCCCTAAGCTCAAGGGCATAAAAACCACCCCAGACCCTATCAATGCTACAGTGTTCACCCCGAGGGCTGAGAAGAAATGTAAGCTTTCTCCCAGTGACCCAATGTACATTAGGGGACAGGTTCCATCCGACTCCCTGGTTGCAATGGGAAGAGATGGAGGAGCTCCATAAGCACTTCCCAGAGCGGAACACAAAGCGTCTGAGGGCAAGGGCAAGGTCATCTCCAGCGTTAGCATTTGCTGTGCTTTGGATGTGCAGACACAGCCTTCAGGGCCATTAATATCATGTTGGGGTGCTCTGTATCTCCAAATTCAAGCCCGGGGTCCAGCAGTCTCTCCTCAACTTCCCATTCGACAAGGAAGCACCTTTTCAAGCTACAGGTTTATGAGATGCTTGAAAAGATTAAGAAAGCTACAGAGACATCAAAGTCTATGGGAGCACTGTGCTCTTGTCCACTGCTTACATGGGCTGCTTTCAGAAAAACTAGCCCACAGCAGGAGCAAAGGCCACCTCACCTGAGTACCCTCACTTATATGGGCAGGCTTACCATCACCAGGCCAGCAGGGGGGGACATAGGGGCTCCTACAGAGGCAACAGTAGGGTTAGGGGCAGAGGTGGCACCAGCAAAGGCTGTCCCACTTCCAAGCTGTGACTTACCCCTCAAATAAACTGTAAGAAACAATAGAAGATTTCCTCCCTCACTGGGGGGGGAAGTCAGGTCGGAGAAGTGGGTCCTGGCAGTAGTCCAACACGGCTATTGCCTCGAGCTACACAACATAACCCCAAGATACCATCACAGGCACACATTTTCAGCTAAGAATATCTCGCCCTTCTTCAATAAGAAGTGCAGGCCCTCTAACAAAAAGAGACCATAGAATGGGTATCCCAGGCCACCACCGATGCGCTGTGTAATTTTTCTTCTTTCTAATCACTAAAAAGGACGACTCACTCAGACCCATCCTCAACCTCAGACCCCTAAATTTATAGACTAAATCAGAACATTCCAGTAAGACAGCCCTCCTCTTTGTCAACAGGGAGATTTCATGACAGTGCTCGATCTCAAGGACTCCTATTTTCATATCCCCATCTACTGTGCTCACCTGAGGTGCCTTTGTATGCGACAACACTACCTGTTCAAGGAACTTAGTTTTGGGGTCCCCATGGCTCCAGGGGTATTTATGAGATGCCTTTTAGTAGTGGCTGTGCATCTGTGAAGAGAGAGTTTTTAAGTCTTTCCCTACCTCAACGATTGGCTGAGGAAGAGCAGCAACAAGCTTCAGTGTCTGGCACACACGCAAACATCAGTGTCCCTTCTGCACAGTTTGGGATTTACCATAAATGCTACAAAGCCACTTCAAATACAACCCTTTCTAGGGGAAAACGTAAATGTGGTCACAGCCAAAGACTACCTCAACCAATGAAGAGTCAAACATCGAGCACTTTCTTTCTCTTTTTCAGCACAATCGTCAACTTACAGGTTGAACCGTCATGCGTCTCTTAGAAATAATAGGCTCCTGCATCACCATCATTTCTCAGACAAGGCTGTACATGCGTCTCTTCCAGGAGTGCCTTGCTGATCAATGGTCTCGAGCAGAAGGTCGCTGTGAAGATTTAATGTAGGTATAGGCCAAAGCTGCTCTTTGCATTGGAGAAACAACATGAACGTGTTGCAAGGCAGGCCTTTTGCAGACCCAGTACTTTCTCTCTTACAGAATAGGCATGGTTCTCGATGATATCCCAGACCACGGACCATGGCCGTCTCAGCAGCATGGGCACCACATCAATTACTTGGTACTACTTGCCGTTCATTTAGCCCTGAAAGCCTCAGGCAAGCATCACTAATCTTCATTCTAACGGCTCTAGCCAGGGCCAGACAACCTTGGTATTCCGCCCTCCTGGAGGCCTCCAAGTCCTCACGTAAGGCTCCTCCTCAGGCAGGAATTTCAATACAGAGGCAGTTCGGGTCAGGCATCCTGATCCCACGCAGAACGGTCTTACAATTTGGCACTCGAAGTCCTAGCATTCGGTTACCTTAACCCTCCACAAGAATATCTGTCTGTCTTGAAGGAGGCCCATCGGCCCACAACACAGGCTTGAAAATGTTTGTTCATCGCTGCGCCTCTAAAAACATGGACTCCTTAAAGCCCACCATCAAGGATATCATTGACTACCATTTTCACTTACTAAAGTTAGGCCTTGCAAACACTTCTATTCGCCTACACCTAGTCACAGTTGCCTACATGCAAGCAGAGAACACGTGTCTCAATTCCTGTGATCAAGGCCTCTACAACAATGGATGCTACTATGATTTATTGTAAAGATATTGTTGAATGGTCTACAGCTATGCGTAGATGAACATTTATTTTTGGTAATACAACATGAGCGTTAGTAGGGTACAAGGAAGAGAGATAATTAAAACATTTATTGATGACCATGAACCTGGGTGGGTCAAGGCAGCTTTTCCTCTATGAAGTAGCACACAAAACAAAAGCTGTTTCATTAGAAAGGCATTCCTGAAAATGTGAAGTAGTAGCTGCTTTTAACACTGGTATCTCTTGGTTGGTAATGCACAACAGTGCAGAGCAGCGTCTTTGATTTACAAATAAGGAGAAGATTCATGTACATTACGCTGACATCTGAGATTTCATTTGTCTAGTTCCTGGTTTGTTGTTTCAACATCTAACTTATTGGGTGAACAGCTTATGAAAATACATTTACCAAGGGGACTCTCATGACTAAGGGTACAGTGCATTTGAGAAGCAATGTGTATATAATCTCTGTACTCTCAGAAAATATCCCTTTAAAGCCAATGAAACAAGCAGATTCAAACGGGCACAAATACCAATCCGGGTTAAACCTGCTACCTGCATTACGGTATTTCTACTAGCTCTTCTAGTGCGGGCAAAAAACTGCTGGTCTTAGAAAACCTCAAAACGAATGGAAAATGACAATTTAATTCTGAAGCCATGTTGACGTTTAATAGCTATTTGATTAACCCTGTAGGTGACGCGCTTTCCCTCTAGCGCTGTTGTACGTTTGTCAATGGAGAAATGAATGAAAGGACAGGGTAAAGCTAATAACCAGCCTCCCAGAACCAGAGAGTTTCTAAGCCGCCTCCAAGACACACAACGGTTGTAGACTCCTTTATGCTATGGATCTCTGAGCTTTCAGTAGTTTTTAGATGTAAATAAAGCCAAACAGCCTGCAGCCTTTGCATGCATGGAAGGTGAAGAAAGGCTCTTTTGAAGGTGTGTGGGTACGTCCTAACAGAAACCCCCCCTCCTATGATGCTTACGGAGAAAAGTAGGTCCTTCCCTTTGAAGACGTGGAGGATCTGACGCGCTCCAATCTGCTGCCAGAGGCTCCATGACACAGCGGCCCAGACTTGTCCTCTCACATCCAGACAGTAGCGACAGAAACAAAGAGCTCTCATGCCAGACACATAGATTTTCACCCAGAGGCATGATGGGAAAGTAAATATTGAAGTCACAATAGTAGCGACAACTGAAAAAGAAACACAAAGTATCAAAAACATAGTTCTGGGAATTGAGTAAAGAGGGGAATGGAACATTAAGTTGTAAAAGGAGGAGCAGGAAACACAAACTGCTTCAAAGCAGCAGCATTTCTGCACCGAGGGCTTATAATATACAAATGTTACTGTATGTGAACAATCCATGCAGCAGTGATAGCTGTGAACTGACATCACTCACCTACTCCAGAGACCTTATATTCATGTTTACATTTGTTTATGTCTCATTAAAATGAGTAAAGAGCAGGGAAACTTTGGACACAAAAACATTGATAGATCATTGTTAATCCTAGAATTGTTTGGGGGAGTTCCCCTACTTAATCCCATAAACGTGAATTCTGGAGAAATAGTTTGGCATATGAGCTTGGAGGAGTAACAGGAGAACCAGCTTTTGCTGACTACTACCAGATCGGTTTAGAAGCCGCTTTCATAATGGGTGTTGATATAGGTGTCCAGCCAATATGTCTAATCAAAAGACTGAAGGATGGCAATCCAAGGGAACTGAAGGGTCACCATGAGACTAGTCTTTTTTCACTCTTAAGAGTCTATGACAACTGTGAGTATCTTCAGCTTGGTGTTCATCTTCATTCAGAGAGGTAGTGTTGGGCTCTTGAAAGAGGTGCAGGAAGTTGGGGAGAATAACTGTAATTGTATTTATGTCGTGCTTACTACCCCATACTTAGTGTTGAAGCACTTTTCGGCGATTAGCGATTAGCGCTCTACTCTGGAACCCAAAAGGATTAGTGGTGGATTAGTAAAGGGAAAGAAAGGGCTGTTCTACTAGCGCCCTTGCAGTCTACCTGTCGATGAAGCTTTTATCCGCATTACATTACTTCTTCATTCCTTGTCGAAGCTAGTAGGGTTGTTCTGTCGGGCATGGATGGTAGAGTAGGGCTTACGTGTCCCAGGTGGATTCATCTATCTGAAACATTGTCCGAGTCTCTGCAGAAGATGGATTCGAGGTGGGTTTATGTGCTGCGAAGGAGAGAAATAGTTGGAAAGTCAAGGTAATAACATGAGAAAGTGAGAGAAAAATATAAAAATTCCAAAAAGAGACATAAAAAAGTGCGCCAGAAAGATATGAGACACCTAGTACTCATTTTGTGCAGGAGGATAGGCATGTAGAGTAAAACAGACAAACTCTCATATACTGGTTATAACCTGCCTGTTTCAAAAGAAATTAAAATGAAGAACCACACAGATAACGGACATAAATCGTCCTATAACCAAAAACAAATCATTCATTCTAAACGCGTTGCTTATGGAACGATTTCTGCGTCTAATGAACATGAACATTAGACAAGGCACTGATCATGCTATATTGTGACACACTGAAGTGATATTGTTTGTGACAGGGAATGTTTACCTCACCTAGTTAATTACTATTCATATGCTTGATCTCTTCATGCCACTGCCATAACAGCATATCTTACTGTTTTCAGGCAAGAGCTTTACCTTGACTATCACTGTCTTCACGAACCCGCCCCAGGTAGCCACCTACCACAGAGCTATCAAAGTGACGGTGGACGGACCCCGCGAGCCCAGGAGTGAGTACTTCAACCTTTTGGCCATTCATGTTTGAGTGAACATTTGTTCCTTTTGTTTTCATTTTGTTTCAAAATGTACAATATGGGTTATTTTGCCAGTATTGACTAACCGGTGGAAGTCACACTGCTATAAGTGGTAAAAGTTCACTATCTGATCAGTGACATATCTACAATTAACATTTGCCCTATCAAGTACGTGCACCACGTCATGCTACATATAGGCTGTGCTATATTTGATCTTGCCCTACGGAACACTTGTGCATGCTCCTTCTTCAGGTTTACAGGCTCTCTAAGAGCAATATCTGCTTGTTTGAGTAATGCCACTGCTGTGTTCGGTCATGCTCCAGTAATTGTTGCAGGTTGCTTGCTCTGATAGATTTAGTGAGACACAGCTAATCCCTCTTGGTTTTTCTGTCTGCCTGGGTAGCTGAAACGTGTGCTGTTACCAGTTTTGTGAAGTTCTGTGGCTGCAAACACGATACACGTTTTAACTTTTTGTTCGCAGACTTTGCATAATGATTAGGATTAAACTGGTCTCACTGTCCTTAATTAAGTATATTTTGAGATTAAGATTGATTTTAAGATTAGCTAGGCATAAAATGTATCTTCTAATGGGAGCATTGTGCTCCCTGCAATGCCTTTGATCGCTTCGTGCTGGAAACAATGCTTTTTATTCTTGTATGTTTTAGTTTTTGAAATGTATAGTCAGGCTTAGATTTCAGTCTCCTGGATGTGTACAGAGGACACACGGAAAATGATACATGTCCATCTTGCAACTATCTAACTTTTAGAACAGGTACAAATGATGAGTCATAGGTCAAATGCTTTCTTCACACAGGTAACCTTTCCTACATTTTTGTACTAAGGAAAGTGTCCAGATCTTTAGCAAAATTATCATGTGCTTTCCCCAATGTTGCTGAATAAGGCCCCATATTCCATAAACAACCTCTATTATGTAGGGTCTTGTAATGCATTTACCTGTCGGAGAGTTACAGCTGCCCCATCCAACCTGCTGGTGCCAGTGCCATAAATTCGGTACACCTTGGTCTTAAAGACCAAATATATACAGGATATAACATAATGATATATACCATTAGATACAGTGCTTAACATAAAGTAACATATACAATGTAACATACATTATGTTATGTATGGCTTTCAGGGAGAGTTCGAATGTGAATGCCACATTCGAAATCTGGTTATTCACTGCTACTATGCCACGCAATGTAAAAATAAAAGTTGATATTCCACTTTTGTAACGTCACAGGGATTTAAAAGCCACGCAGCCTGGACTCTCAGAAGCTCTGTCAGAGTGGTGCTTGCTCTCTGGACTCTCAGAAACTCTGACAGTGTGGTGCTTGCTCTCTGCGCTAGTGAAGAGTAAAGTGTACATATTCGGGTGGGGAAGGTGAGGGAAGCTTTAGGGGTGGTGTAATGTTCTTAATTTTGGGTGAGGGAGGAGAGGGCTGGCTAGAGGATGCTGGGGTGGGTGGAAGGACACTAGGCGCCTTATTACGATGCCGGTCGGATGAGTGTCCGACCGATATCGTTTTGGGAGTGGAACCTCCTAACAAGTATTCAGCGGTTCTACTCCTGATATTATGTGACCACCAGCATGGTGGTTGGAAACATAGCCTTTACCATTGCGGCTTGAGCTGAGGCCCGCAAAAAGGGCCGCAGCACAAGCTGCAATGGTAAAGGGTATGTTTCTAAACATCTATTCACTGCGTGCAAAGCCCCATATGGTGCCTAGATGTTTGGGGGGCACCACATGTGCCCCACCCAGGCCACCCAACGGAGGCCTAGGGGGGACAGGGCCCTGCTAGGGGCCCCCAAAGTCACTTTCCGACAGCCTTTCCATGTTAGAAAGGCCGACATGGAAAGGCTATCTGAAAGCGACATCCTAATTGTTGTCTACGTCTTTCCCGTGACTCCTCTACCACTTGTATCCCCTGTGCCAACCTGTGGGTGGGTGATGCCACCATTGTCCAACCTTATTCCTTTACTGGGTTTGGCTCCATACAGTTTAGGGTAACAAAGGGCAGGCAGACAGAGGACGAATGTGAGCTGCATTTGCCCTTAGGCTGACTGTTAGAGCTCAGGAAGGCTGAGTACCCCCCCACCCACCCCCAGAACACCCTACTCAGGATAGAAGCGCCTTGCCCCACATTCAAGGCCCTTTCATCCTTGCGTCTGATAGGAATAAAGGAATACACAAAACACCACCAAAGAGCCATTTACAGTCATGTGACACTGGGCACTGGTAGAAAGGCACATTTAAATCATGCATAACAATGCAAACTTTCTAGAAGTGGCCTTTTCAAAATAGTAACTTAATATCCGAGATTTCCATCAAAAAGGATATTAAATTACAATTCATTTGAGTTGAAGAAGCATTTCTTTATCTGTTACCAAACTGAAGTTATCATTTATTTAGTGTGATATGGTGGCCCATTGTTAGTCTTAGGTGGTGACAGCCTTACAACAGCAACAATAACTTTAGGAGTTGTTCACTGCCAGGACATATAAAACCTAAGGACATATAAAACCTAAGTACACATGTCCTACTTTTTAAATACCATGCGTTCTGAACTAGCAGTGGTTAGGGTCTACCTTCGGAGTGACTTATAAGTATTAAAAAGGAAGGTTTAGGCCTGGTAAAAGGCTCGCTTTGCCATACCGAAATCTGGAATGCAGGCTGCAGTGGCAAAACTGAGACAGATTACAAGCTACTTTAGTATGTGGCACACTGAGTGTGCTGTCCACATGCAGCATTTAATTTATAAACCCTAGGTACAGGTGGTACTATTTATTAGGGAATTGTAAGTAAATTAAATCAATCAATCAGGTGTAGGCCACGTTTACTATGTTTTCAAGGGAGAGCACACCACATTACCACTAGTTAGCAGGGGTAAGGAGCACAGAGTCCTAATGCCAACAAAACTATTTTAGCAAAGGAAGTGAGTGAAGGCAAAATCTTAGGTGACTGTGCCAAAAGGGCCAGGTGCAGCAACCATACATAATGTAACAGAGAAATGTATCATTAGATATTTTAATGTAAAGTCATGTAGTGTAACATTTGAAACAGTATTGGAGTTGAGGATCCACATGATACCACACTGGCTTTGCTTGCTCTTGAGTTGAAGTGTGGTGTGTGAACTGGCATGATTCAAGCTTGAGTCCTACTATGTGCTTTTTATTATAATACACCCAGTCCCTTGCCTATTCAAAGGTGATCTTTTAAGAGAAGTGTTTCATTTTTGTAGTGGTGTGCAGCTTATTGTGTGTATATATAGAACATGTGTATGAAATTCATGAAGGTGTTTAGTATCCAGGTGACGGTATTTACTATCCAGGTGAAGGTGCTTAGTATCCAGGTGAAGGTGTTTAGTATCCAGGTGAAGGTGTTTAGTATCAGGTGAAGGTGTTTACTATCCAGGCGAAGGTATTTAGTATCCCGGTGAAGGTGCTTAGTTTGCGCAAGAAAGTACCTGAAAGCCTCGAGGGAGAATGACAAGACAGAAGCTGAGGACTGGAACAGACTGTGATGAGGACACAAGATATGAATTGGGTAATACGGGTAATGACGAAGTTAGACAGACAAGTCGTATATTGTACAACAAATTATACAAATGCAATCAGAAATTATAAATCAGAAGAACAAAAGGCAACCTGTCATAAGCAATAGTTTGTACGCTAACTGGAATTTGATCTCTCCATGAGGTGAAACGATCTTACAATATGTCAAGGAGCAATTCTTCTCATAGAGTCTTGGAGGACACTTAATAGCTTTTATGGAGGAAGAGCACCACGTGAGTCTCTGTGCAAGAGGCGCCAAGGCTCCCTAAGTCCCTTTTTTGTTTCATCGGAGGCAATGTAGCCTGACAACATGTGTCCATTTCTGAGTTGTAGTATGAACTTCCCCCCGTTCGCGCCGCCCTTTTTGTGTATCCGTCCTTTGTCAAATGTTTTGACGGTTTAGAAGGAAGGTAGACACAGAATGGAAGGTCGAACAGGAGCAGAGGAACAGATACAATGGCTATGTGAATCTGCGTTTTAGTGGCAGTCTATGTGCGGCACTAATAGACTGGCAGCTCTATGCGGAGTTTTAACCTTGCGAGCCACAACTACTAAGTACCCATAGGACAAGTGTTACACTTTCTGCCCTACAGCGGGTTGCATTCTGGAACTCGGAGTTTCGCTTTTAATATGGTATGTGCTCAGGAATCCGTATTTAGAAATCACTCATGCAATCGGTCACGCATTTGTTTGAGCTAGAACATTTGATATTGTAAATGTCTTTTACGTATATCTCATGGAGTGTATGGATGTGGTGTGTAGTTAAATTATGTAGGTTGGATGGATTAGTTCGTTGAGGAATTGTGTGGCATGGAGTGTATTAGTGTAGTGGATTTATGTGCCATTGTGTGCTGTGGAATTATGTGGATAGTTATTATGCGGTACTGGACTTGTGTTATAGTGTAATTATGTGGAATGGTATTTGTGTTTTGGAGTGGTATCTAGTGGAGTTTAATTATGTGGTGTGCTGTTAAAGTTTGTGGCATGATGTCAAATTCTGTGGAGTGGATTGCAATTCATCTACTAGATGAGTATTGCTTTCCCTGTCACATTTTACTCTAAATGTTAATGCTTTGTCTTTTGATTTCTGGCTCATGAGTTTAGAGTGTGGGTGGCCGAAAGAAGCCGGCATGAAGGTTTGTGCATTTTGTGCTCAGGGATTCAAGAGAATCTTGAGCTGAGCCAGATATCTCACTCAAGCTTGGTTTGGGACTTCTGTGGGTCGCCCACTTTTGTCACTTAAAATAATAATTAAGGGGATAAAGGCGTAGTAAGGATATGATTTAACCCTGAAAATAATTCCACAATTCACTGTCCACACCATGTACATTCTTCGCTTCCCCTATGCCCACCTAACACCACCTGAACCTTATCCTGCTGGCATCAATACGGTCATCGATCAAGCCACAGACAATGCTTTTTGTTTCCAGTGAAAATGTTTGCGCGTAACCATGGAATACATGTGTGTGTGTGGCTCTGTCTGTGTGTGGCTCTGTCTGTGTGTGTGTGGCTCTGTGTGTGTGTGTGTGTGTGTGTGTGTGTTGGGCTCTGTGTGTATGTTGGGCTCTGTTTGGCTCTGTGGGTAGCTTTTTTTTGTAGATGGGTCTGTGTGAGGGTGGCTCTGTGTGTGTGTAGGTGGGTCTGTGTGAGGGTGGCTCTGTGTGGGTGTTGGTGGCTCTGTGTGGGTGGCTCTGTGTATGTGTGGGTGGCTCTATGTGAGTGGCTCTGTGTGGGTGGCTCTGTATTAGGTATGGGCGGAAAATCCGTTTCGCTCGCGGATTTTGCGGATTTTCGGGAAATCCGCAATCCGCGAGATTCGCGAATCTCCCGCAAAATCCGCAAATCCGCGAGCAGCGGATTTTGCTCGCACTGCTCGCACTGTTCGCGTGAGTTCGCGGCTTCCCAGTACAACTTCGCGCCCCGCGAATAAGTGCTAAATTGCAGAAATACGATCTTAGCAAAACTGAAACTACTTGCCAGGTTCAAAAGTTCAGGCTCATCATTAGTAGCCATTTCCTGTAGTGCTTCCTGAGGGGCCCCTCCAGAGTTCAGTTGCCAGTTGCAACTATTATGTGACCCTGCTCTGAACCTCAGAATAGTTACACATATGCCACAAAGGTCCTGAATTACAGCTAAGGGAGACAAGCAGGAGCCAGGCTGGAAGTTAAAATCCATTAATCAGCCCCTAATTCATTATTGTCAGTTGGGGCAGGGCAGGTGTTGTAACTAATTTTGCAACAATGAAAGCACTTAGCAAGTGCAAAAGATCACTAATCAGGGCGCACTAAGGAAGCAGGTGCCAGCTAAAAAAATATTCTGTGACACATTAATCAGCCCCAAATTAATTCAGGTCACTTGAGGCAGGGAAGGTGTGCTTTGCTTTGCCGAAAATAATGTACACTGGACAACCAGAGGGTGTGGTGATGAAACAGAGGGTGGCATGGGTGGGTCAGAGGGTGGCATGAGTAGTCAGAGAGTGGCAGTGGTGACAGAGAGTGGCAGTGATGAAGAAGAGTGTCCCAAACAGGCTGGACACGTAGAAACAACAAGTTCGCAAAACTTGCGACCCGACAGGTAAGTTCGCAAATTGCGAAATTGTAAAAACCCTCGCGAACTGGCAGAAACACGGGCGAACACAAAAAAAAAAATTCCGCAAATTCGCGGGAATTCGCGGATTTTGCGGATTGCGAGTTCGCAAATCCGCAAAATTCGCGAACGCGAGATCCGCAAAATTCGCCCATGCTTACTCTGTATGTGTGTGTGGGTGGCTTTGTGTGTGTGGCTCTGTGTGTGGGTGCAAATGCAATAGGTCTCGCATTTGCGAGAGATTAAGCAATTGGCATTGTAAATGACAATGCCATTTATTTATATGTTTTAAAAACAAAAACATAAATAAAAATAATGTCATGAGCAATGCCAATAGCTCTAACTTTAACAATGCTGAGACCATTGCATTGTAAATGCTTGTTAAAATTTACATTGTCCAATTCCTTGACAGCAAGATTTTATTTTAAAGGTCTTGAGTGTTAAATGCAAGGTAAGGAAGGCCTTTGAAGTTGCACGCCTCACGTGCATTTATCAGATTGTTTCCTCAGTCCCTCTCTATCATGTCCTACTCATTCGTAGTCGAGGTTAAAGCCTGGAACAGAAGAGGAATCTCACCTCTGCCCGTGAAGGGAGCAGGAATAACTGATGGCCTGTATTTCATGCCTCTGGGAGACAGGCTGAGTGTTCCTGATAAGGCAAGGCCTTTCAGAAGCATCCATTCCAGCCTCCCTCCAGCTAGCCTGAGTTCCCACACAGAATCTGAAAGAGATTTCTTCCTCTGCGACCATATCAAGTGCTGTCACATCACAAACAACTTGTTTTCTAATAAATACATCTGGCATCTGCAGCTGGATCGGCTTCACAAGAGCGCCTGATCATCATTCACTTCAAGATGAATCACCGCCCCATGGCATCCGTGCTGCTTCTCCCACTTTGATCTTTTCAAGCAGTGATTCATCTCAGTAATGAAACATCTCTTTGGAGGGGCCCAGACCATGACTTATTATACAGTTAGCATGCATGAAATAAGGCAAAGAGTACACAACGTCCATCATGCTAATGAGCCAAGTCTGCAAAAACTAACGAACCTATAAACCTAACAAACAGCCTTGACATAACATACAGTAGCGCAATCCTGACATTCTCCATTGTGGGATCGTGGGAGCTTCATCATATTCTTAATGTAAGTCCAGGAGATCTCGAGTCACACAACATACATATATATAAACTGAGTCTTGGATTGATATACAGCGTGCGGCATAGCACTTTCTATTTGCACCGCCGGCGGTTTGGAAGCCAGAGGACAACACACCGAAACCAGGTAGAGATAGATAAATATAAACACATATATATATATTTGTGTGTGTATATATATATATATATACTTAATCCAAAAGCGATCCTTCTTGGACGGTTCCCATAGTCAGGTGGCGCATGTGCCGGCCGGACCCCAAAGCCGGTAAATTTGTGCACAAATTTCACAGGTTCCAGTAAAGGATTGAATGCGCACTCAGAGCGAGGGTAGATAACACCAGTTTTATTTTTCAATACTCGCTACGCGTTTCGAGACCCACCGGTCTCTTGATCACACGATCATATATATATATATATATATATATATATTTTTTTTTTTTTTTTTTTTACCTACTGGATAGTTAGGACCAAAGTTTCAATAGGAAGAGCATTTTTTATTTTGCAAGTATTTTTTGATGCCACTAGAAGAATCTTCACGAAAGTTTCAAAAAGTATACTTTAGTCAGTTCAGCTGCTGTGTTGAAAGTTTTGCGGCGATCCGTCAAGCAGGATCAGAGACAAAGGGGGTCCCAATGCGCTGTTTCCCCATGTTATGTTTTTGGGGATTTTGCATTCTTTGAACACAACTACAGCCCAAACCGCTGAACGGAATTACACCAGATTTGGCAGAAAGCTAGATTTGGTTATGCAGATCACACTTTCCGTTATTTGGTGGAAATCCGCGCAATATTTTGAGTAATATTAAAGGTTAAAAAATATAGATATCTAGGACACGGATCCTCCAGTGGAGTTGCAAATCAGTGGTAGGACCCTGACAGAAAAGTTGAGTCTGGCATCTTGTTTGTTGCATCAGTTGCGGGGGGAGGGGGTGGGGGCTGGGGAGAAGAGTGCAAAAACATAAATGAGGTCAGGAGAAAGGTATCCTGACCTCATAGGACATGGAGACCCCTCGTGGGCACAAAATTGCCCAATTATTTTTGACCAATTTTTTTTTTCATCCAGTCCATGGAACTGTGGATCTGCAGATCCAGAAAAAAAATTGAGAAAAAAATACCCACTGCATCCAACCCCATACTGAGCATGACCAAAGCCTGTGTGCAGCTTGGGTTTGAGTGCATACGGCAGGGTTGGCAGCAGGGCCTGAGCTAAGCAGAAGAGAATGAACGGTTGTTGTAGAGTCTAACCTTACAGTCCACCTTTACTTTTTGAAAGTTGAAAATCTGTAATTGTATGTATGGGTCACACGTCCATATAAGACAACTAAATGAAAAGTTATCAGCATGGGGAAAAACATGACTTATTGTAGTGTCGGCGCCTAGGAAAAAACCTGGTCTGACCAGACCTGAGGTGGAACGCTTTAAATGTTGCATCAGCCCTCCTCGTGAAAAAAATGTACCAATGGGTACCCGGAAGGAAGTGACGTTCCACCAGATAGCCCCAGTTCTCTGTTATGAGCACTGAAGTCAGATTTTACCAGGCATTCCTCAGAGAGTTCAGTCATTTTCTGGCTCCTGGAACTGATAATATTTGTTGCGATGTTTAAGATTCTTACACTCAATGTTGATTTTTTTTTTATTTCAGAGAGGGGCAGGGGAAGTCTGGGGCTTTGGAGGAATGCACTTCAGAGCAGAATGCCCTTAAATCTTGTTTAGTATTCTTTTTCGTTAACTGTCAGAAGCTGGGCCAGATGCCAAGCAGGAAATGACACATCGCAAGGCATTTGTGTTGTGCAACGTTCTGGGGAGCTGATGCAAGGATACAGGGCCTGTTTGTGAATTTCTTAGCAAACACAACGCATGGCAAGTGGTGTACTCAAAGCCGCGTGGCCTACTACAACAAAGGCACTGCCTAGTTTTCTCCTCTACGCACACTCACATGCAACAGCACGCGCACACACACACATATACAGACCCACCAACACACAGACAAGTAAGGATTCAGAGGCACTCATCCAGAGACACGCGCACTAACATACACACACAGATCCGCAAACACACACACGACATCAAAGATACATGAAGACAGGAAACCGTGCCAAGCTTGTCATACCTCGGGAACACAAACTAGTTCATACACCCGAGGGCCCAGCTGAAGCAGTTTGCACTAAGAAGGAACACTATAAAACATGCTATAGACTTCAAGTGTAAATCGGCGCCATTGTTGGCGCCATTGCTTGATAATGACTTGGACACACTTCCAACAAAGTCACAAGTGTACATTTCGGTAAGAAGAAATGTGCAAACTTTTGAAGTAGGAACAGTCCACTGATATTCATTTTATTTTGTTTTGGTTATTTTGAGCCATATTAGAAACTTTATTTAAAAAAGTCCTATTCAGTGGGCCCTAAAAATACAGAAACCATAATTCAATCAATCCACCATTACACTCAAGAAAAGGGCTGGGTAATATTTGTACTACTTGAAAAAAGTCTTAAGTATATCGCAGTAACTTGCCAACCGCTACATCTCGAACCATCCTACTTTTTGTAAGTTTACGCTGTGGTGTAGTTTTCCCCACCAACAGCCAACATTTCCTTCTAAGTGCTAGTTGCAAGTAAAAATTGAGACGTTTCTCTCAGTTTAGCGTAAAACTGTTTTCCCTGCAACCATGATGTTTTCTGGATGTTGGCAAACATTTTTTTCCCTCAAAAGTTCAGATTTTAATGGCAAATCTAAAAAAGTATTGGCAAGCCAATTGGTCTGTGACTGGTGTTACTGTCGTGACCTATTGACTTTGCCAATGCTTGTTGCTGTTTGAGGACGTCTGTTTTTTGAGTGAGAGTTTCTGCCGCGCAGTATCCTTCTACAGGCCTTTTTTAGTTAAGACTTAAGCAAGACAGAAGAATTCTGAAAAAAGAAGGAGACAATGGTATAAGTGTTTATGCACCGTAACCCTGGGGTGTTTGAGGACCTGCGGTCTATGAGGACATTATCACAAATAACCCAAAAAACATGTGCTGTGGTTTCGATGTGCACTTCATTCCCTTCTGTTTGGCTCGACTATCGATGTGCAATGTCTTCCAGAGCGATTGTGTTAGGAGCTCATGACCTAGCACAGTCTGTGGAGAGTGGCAATACAGTCAGCACCACCTTTGCTTCTTTATTAAAGATATTTTTTGTATTTTAAACTTCACATGAAGTGATATCTGGATATCTGGTAATACCCTAAACAGCTAAATTATCGAAAGATAAAGACGCATTACGGGAAGAACACTTTGGTCCTGATCACAAGTGGGCCATAAAATTGTGATCCCTGCACAAACCCCTTGTTTGTGCATGGATTGGATTTCTAAGTCAGATAATGTTTGCTGGTCTTGGTAATTATCGGGTGCAACAACCTCTGCACCGCCACAATTTCCCAAGGACAACTTTAGCCGGTCAGACTTGCTGAAAATCAAGGAGAAAAATGGCCAGCAATTACTCACACATGTGCAATTACGTGTGGTAAGCTCTGAATTCTGCATGCCATGCCCTGTTTCTGAGTTTTAATTTGGAAAAGGAGGTATTTACTACACTCAGTCAATATCTCACTTTTGGACTTGCTCTTTTCTGCAAGGTCACCCCTAGGCTTTTTGCCTTCACCCTCCTGTTTTCTGAAACTGTTTTTGTTGGCTTTCAGGACTCTGCACACTTTACCACTGATAAAGTGCTGGTGCTCTCGTCTAAAAACATGGTAGAAATTGGCTTACACAAACTTTTAATATATTTTATTTACTTGTAAGTTGCTAGTAAAGTGGTAGTCCATGTACCAAGACCTGTGAATTAAATGCTAAACTCTTTGTGCCACCCAGTTAAGTAGCCTTTTAAATAAGTCTCAGGACTGCCATTGCAGCCTGTGTGTGCAGTTTTAAATTGCCATTTCGACCTGGCAAAATAAAACTTTTGTCATGCCCAAACATTCCTTTTTAATAGATATCAGTCACACAGAGGGTCGACCCGGAACAGTCTAAAGGTCATGTTGCATTAAATTAAAAAAGATGGACATGTACTTTAAAGTTTTACATGTCGTGGTAGTGAAAATCTCCTATATTTGTTTTTCACTACTAAAAGGCCTACCTCTCACAAAGCATAACATTGGGTTGCCTTATTACATTTAATAATTTATATCTTCCATTTGGGAACAGGTGGACGGATTCCGTTTGGTGTCTAAAGAATTGTAATTTGAGGCACTTTGTCATGGTAAAGTCAGATTTTTAGTCACAATTCTGAAAATGCTACGTTTAGTAATTTTGCATTTTCTTGTCCTACCCATTTTGGTGCCTGCAGCCTGTTCCTGGGTCATATGTCTAGGTGTAGCTGGCAGCAGGTCTTTGTGTATTGCTCCCAGACAATCAGATAAAGGGACGCTAGGGGTTGGCAAAATATATGTTACCGGTCCCAGGATGCTTGTTTCCGGTCCAGGGAAGACATGGCTTGGCAGTTCGGGCTGAACTGTTCCCATGGGGCACAGTGTCAAGACTGATTTGCGTATAGCTGTGTCTGAACTGTTGTGGCAAAGTGAGCTAAAGAACGATGATGGAGTCAACCAAGATCTGTGACTGAGGGTGAGTGTCTGAAAAGTTTCAGCACTCCGTCCATCATCTCCTTGTGTTTGCTTTGTTTGCCCTAAGATGGATGCTACACCTGGCATCCTTGGTGTGGTTCTCCCCAAACGTTTTGCCTTTAAGCCTCCTGTTTTGCTGATTTCCTTTTTTTGCTGGCCTTACACCCTTGCAAACTTTACCACTGCTAACCAGTGCTAAAGTGCCTATGCTCTCTCCTTTAAAAATAGTTAAATTGGCTTATACCCAATTGGAAAAGCAACAGCTGATGGACAGAATGCAGAACAATGTCATACATTCACCCCAGTACAGAGATCTGGGCCTAAATCCATCGTTTTTTCGCTCACCATGCCATTCCAGTTTGAACCCAGCCATATGCAAATCAGTCTTGACCCTGTGCCCCATGGGAACAGTCCAGCCCGAACTGCCAAGCCAGTTCCTCCATGCACTGGAAACAAGCATCTAGGACTGGTTTTGGGCTTTCAGCCCTCTTCAGCCAGGATAGCTTGATTCCAGTGGCATGGAGAGCACGGAACTCACGTCTGAGCCTACCCGTCCCACTCGGAGTGACAAATGCAAAAACAACAGGCACAATTGGCAAATTTAATTTACATGAAAGTCCCTAGTAAAGTGGTACTACATGTACCAAGAGTCTGTAAATTAAATGCTACTAGTGGGCTTGCAGCACTAATTGTGCCATCCACTTACGTAGACCTTTAAACATGTCTCAGGCCTGCCGTTGCAGCCTGTATGTGCAGTTCTAAACTGCCAGTTTGACCTGGAAAAATAAACCTTTTGCCAGACTCAAACCTTCCTTTTAATACATGTAAGTCATGCCTAGGATGGGCCCAGAGGGCAGGGTGCAGTGTATTAAAAAAGTAAGAGATCTACTGTTACGTTTTACATGTCCTAGTAGTGAAAACCCCATAATTTGTTTTTCACTACTGGAAGGCTTACCTCTCCCATAGGATAAGATTGGGTTACCTTATTACATTTAATACATTGTAAAGTCAGATTTGTAGTCATCATTGTGAAAATGTCCCTTTTAGAAACTATGTGGCATCTGCAGACAGTAAGACAAAGGGACTGTAGGTGCTGTCAGGATGGGTCGTTCTGAGTTAACGAGGGGAGGAGCTACTACACTTGCACATCAGAAAAGCTCTGCCTGAGCACTCTCACAAAGGATTTGTCACTAGTCTTTTGTGACCCCGCCCCAATACAAGGTGACACCTCAGGGGGGGTGGAAACCTCTAGAAACTTCCTCCAGTTCAAAGTGTGCACCATGTATAAATATTGAACCTCAGACCTCCAACTCTTCAGTACACTTATGTACCGATGGAGTCTGCCAGGATAAAAGGACTGCTATGCAGCTGAAAGGACTGCCACCCTGCTGGACTGCTGCTCTGAAGGACTGCTGGCCTGCTCAGCTGACCTGCTGCCCTGCTGCCCTGTTGCCTGGGTGAGAAGGACTCGACCTGCAACTCTAAACCCAGGACCCCAGAGTGACTCCTAGAGATAGTTGGCTGGCTTCATGGTCAAAAGCTTCAGGGTCAGAACTGGCTTCCAACAACCTTGAACCCCGGATCTGGACTCTGCCATCTGTGAATCCTGCCCTCCCAAGTGGTGCCACCCCAGTCCTGGACCCTTGGAAGTGGGCCTGCAGGTGCTCTGCCAGCTCACCTGTGAACTCAGCAGAACCCACCCACCCGCACCATGGCTCACCTCCCACAGAACCGGCGCATCGCCTCTGCTGCGTGAACTTCCCTGACACAAGAACTTTGAATCACCTACGGCAGCCCACTGCAGTCGCTGTTGCGCAATGCATCTCTGCGCAAGGACATTGCCTTACCCAACGCAGTCCGTCGAAACCTCAGCAGCGCAATGCATCTCCACGCAAGGACATCACATCCTACTTTGCAGATCCCCGAAACCGCTGCTGTGCAACCCAGACCTTGCATCGCCTCTGCTGCACAAAGTATCCTTAACACTGGATTCCTCTTGGCTTTGCAACCAGGATTTAAGGTAGTCTTGTTCAGAAGGCCCAACTGGGTCCCTGTAACCAGCCTGCCTGCCATCGCAGTTGGTCTGAACTTGTGACTTTGTCCTGGTTTGGCATGACCAGATAACCACTGTTGGCACTTGGTGCTTTTTGGCGCTATTTTCACTGAAATCCTTAAACTTCATATCTTTGATTCCACTGATTGAATTTTTGTTGTTTGGTCTTATTTATTTATTAAAATGTCCTCTATTTTTCTAAATTGGTATGAGATTTGTCTTGCAACGTGTTTTCACTTTATTACTGCTTAAAGTGCTGCATAAATACTTTACACATTGCCTCTAAGTTAAGCCTGACTGCTCTGTGCCAAGCCACCAGAGGGTTAAGTACAGGTTAATTTGGGGTTTGCATGTTACTTCTCCCTGACTACGATTGTGGTTGATGCTGTGTAGGATTGTATCCCCCTACAACCAGTAACCCAATTCCTTACTTACTCTTCACCCTTCAGTATCAGTAGTTAGCAGGCTTAGTAAATACCTTATGTCTCAACTGCTATTCTAACCTGTGGCCAGTGGCAGCTGGTAGGGAACGGTGGGGGATGGGGGTATGTGTGTGTGTGTGGGGGGTAGACAATAAAAAAAGAAACAAAAAAGAAAGAGAACGTACCTGTTGGTCGCGTCGTCAGTTGCCACCTCTCCTCCGTTGCAGGAAGCACCTAGACTGCAAGCCTCCCTAAGTCAATGGCATCGTTATGATTGTTCCTCTAAGCCACAGGTACTCATAGTACGGCCCGCGGGCCTCTAGCAGCCCGGCAAGCCTTCCCTGGCGGCCCGCGGACCTTGAAGTACCCGTGTTTTATAAAAACATTTTTAAAGAGTGTCTGCAACCGGAGCACGACTCAAAGAGACTCTGCTGCTCTGTGGGGGCTGGGTGATTCATTTCAGCGATACTCAGAGTGGAGCTGCAGGGGCCTAAGAAGAGGTTAAATACTACAAAAGCCCCATTAACATACAAAAGGTCTTTTAAAGACCTGTGAAGTGCTTGGGTGCGACTGTGTGTGTGTGTGTGTGTGCCTAGGAAGCTGTCTCAGCCCGGGCACACACAGGCAGGGTGAGATGACTGAGGGTGACAGAGGGAGGCGGAAGTGAGGGAACGGAAGTGAGGGAAGGGGAGTGAGGGAAGGGGAGTGAGGGAGGGAGTGAGGGAAGGGGAGTGAGTATGGTGACCAACCATCCGTAAATTTCACGGACTGTCCATGAATTTACCATAATGTCCGTTGTCCGTGAAGGAAGTTTCCACGGACTTAAAAGAAATGGAAATGCGGGCAAATAGTTAATCTGCACATGTAAAGGCTGCTTGAATGCGAAATGGGTGTTAATTGCTAGAGTTCATGTTGCCCTGCCTGAAGTGAAAGATTTTGTCTTTCTGCTGTAACTGCAAATGCGGGAGCTTATCTCGAAATGTTTGCTATATTTGCCCATTGCCCATGCCCCCCCTTCATCCATCTCTCTGACCTGCTTCTTGTGGCTATCTTGAGTTTCTCGGTTTGGATGTCCCACTTTAAATGAGGCAATGCAGTGATATGTTGTGAATGTAAGAAGGCACGCTATCTCCCAGACCTGTTATACCAAGGGAAGCAACAAAAAAGCTCTATTGTTTTGAAAGCAAGTCACAAGCATAACAGATTAGGACACATACACAATTTTGAAACATCTCAGATGCGATCGTTTTACAGAGGGCTTCTTTCGTTACATATTTAGTTCTGCATCTAAAAGGTAATGCAAAAAACGTTTCACCATCAAGTGCCATTTCTCTACCAGTGGATCCAATATATTTGTCTGCCCCATGAGCTGCATATCCATTTTATAGGTTGCTTGCCATTTCACAATTACATGTAAAACTACTGCCAACATTCACTTCTTGTATTAATCTTTGCCCAAGTTGTCCTATCACTGAAAGTTTCAGCAAATCCCACTGGCCAAAATAGCTACAAGATCAAGGTAGTATAGCAGCGCGAATATCTCCACAATTAGGATGAAAGAGAGCAAACAAAAGGACTTGATTTACTGGAGTACTGTAAGTTGAATTCCTTGGTGAAAGGGTGCAAGGTTGGTTGTAAGAAGCTCCTTGTAAAAGTTTCATTGCAAAATATTAAGAAGGATGCTTTTATCAATTGTTTTATTTTTTATAACCGCCGTTGCCTAAAAGGTGCTAGCTTCGCCATTACCTAGAGCTTCAACATTCTCAAATTGTATGAAATACCACAAAAAGACCTGCACAGTTGCTCAAAACTGCGCGCAACTGAAAAACGTGAAGTGCACGATTGTCTCAACCTAATATAAAACTTATTTTGACTTGTACTTATGTTGCTTGCCTAGTTACTTACTTGTATATTATTGCGCCACCTCCTCATATGTGTCTATAAAACGTACCTTTTGTTGCCAATTTTTGTCCTGAATTTTGACCTTCTGTCCTGAATTTTTGTCCTGAATATTGACCCTTCGTCCAGACTTTTTACACTCACTGCCCTGAATTTGCACCCATACCACATGGTCACCCTAGGAGTGAGGTAGGGAGGGAGTGAGGGGAGGGAGGGAGTGAGGGGAGGGAGGGAGGGAGTGAGGGAAGGGGAGTGAGGGAAGGGGAGTGAGGGAGGGACTGAGGGAAGGAGAGTGAGGGAGGGAGTGAGGGAAGGGGAGCAAGGGGGGGAGTGAGGGGGGAGTGAGGGAAGGGGAGTGAGGGAAGGGGAGTATGGGGAGTGAGGGAAGGGGAGTGGGGGAGAGGGGAGGAGAGAGGGAAGGAGATAGGGAAGGAGAGGGAGGGGAGGGAGGCGAGGGAAGGAGAGAGGGAAAGGGAAGGAGGGAGAGGGAGGGAGACAGTCAGAGTGAGGGAGATTGAGGGGGAGAGAGGGAGGGAGAGAGAGGGAGTGAGAGGGGATGTGGCAGTCAGAGTGAGTGAATCAGAGGGAGACAGGGAGAGAGAAGGATGGAGGGAGGGAGACAGAGAGAGATAGCGGGAGGGAGACAGAGCGAGAGAGATATAGAGAGAGAGGGATGGAGGGAGGGAGACAGAGGGAGAGAGAGAGAGATGGATGTGTCTATGCGGGTCTGGTGGCTTAGCGGACGAAGACGTCCGCTGCAGGGACCTGTGTTCACCCTCATGGTCACAGTTTTTTTGTTACTCTAGCCCGCCTCCTCCCCCACCGGTGCAGCCCTCGGACACAAACTGCCCTGCAAATTTGGCCCCCGAGAGAAAGTTTGTAAGTACCCATGCTCTAAGCCAATCACAACTCTGCATTGCGTTGTGATTAGTCTGAGTGCTGTGGTTCGGTGCTCAAACATGGACACGGAGCCTGTGTATGTTCCCCACCAGGCAGTGTAATCAGTGGTGTACCAAAGGGGGCGGGGAGTGCGGCGCGGTCCTGGGCGGCACAGGTTTTGGGGGCAGCTCTTACCTGCAGCACAACGGCTAGCTACGCCACTGTGTGTAATGCAGCCTGGTGGGGAACATGCAAAGTGCGCATGACTGTTTGGATGGACCAAGACGGCCAGCCAAACAGTCATGGGCACTTTTGAGTTTGCACATCACTCCTCCCCCTGGTCCCTGCTCTGGCCAGCCCCACCTCTCCCCGCACCTAGGAACGGAAACATAAAATGATAATAACGTTCCGTTATCATTTTAGTTTTCTTCTGCACTGCTCTTAAAGCAGTGGGGCGACGCTCCTCTGCCGGCCACCGCTGCATGTGGCGACAGAAAAAACTCACATGCAAACCAGCTTAATAGTTATATTTCAGAGGATAACTCGGTCATGTAAGAAAACTATCCAATTACAGTCAACGCTGGAAGGTTGTTTTTGTTGTTGTAATTTTTCATATCATTCCAAGCCATTGACTAACATCAGCCGTAGTTCTGGCTTTGCGGGTACAATGTCATTCTATGCGCGACCTCTCGTGAATCCTGTCCGCCATGACGTCACAAGTGCAGCCATGATCACGTTAGGGTTGCATGGCGCCGTACCTGTAGCAGTGACAAACTTAATCAAACTAACTGTTTCCGGTTTGGCTTGCTGACTTGCGGCCATGTAGGTTAATATGGGTCTACCCTGTCATAAAGGGGTTTTATTTCATGCTAATAATTCTGCTGTGATGAACCACAAAACCGCAGTTGTGTAATTACGTATCCCAGTTTAAACGTGGGTACTGAAGATCCTGACGTGGGGGCGGTGAGGTTCCAATGATTAACAGAGAACTCCTTAGGCGGCGGGTGACATCATGGAGATGTGAAGGACAGGCCCGTCGCGTGCACGCAGCGCGCGCGTCGATGATGCCTGCACGAGATTTGAAGGACAGGCCCGTCGCGTGCACCCACCGCAGTGCGCGCGTTGATGATACCTGCACAGGCCCGTAGCGTGCACTCACCGCAGCGCGCGCGTTGATGATGCCTGCACGTGCTGCTGAACTGTGCTGACTGCACTCCTACAAGTTTCAGCACCATTTTACCTTTGCTGCTGGTTTTTATCAAGTGCCCAGGGCTGGTTATGAATCCCTATCGAGAACGAACCTCTTCCCACTTGACGGCTTCCCTTTCGGTGCTAACTCAGTGGGAAGGATGCAAAAAGCGCCTGGTTCCTGGACTGGACTGACAGATAAAAGTTACATTTGACTTTGTGGAGTGCACCTGGTAGAACTGTGAAGTGATTTAATATTTCTGAGACCTTTGGAGCAGGGCGCCAACAGGAGTCCCTCACAGGCACAGCCGGCGACGGCAGACAGCGCCTGGAAGCAATATTCCAGTGTTGCCAACGGCTGGACGTGTCAGGTGCTTTACGTAGACGGCTCAATGGATAGCTGGTACCTCCAAATATGTCCCAGAGCCAGGTTTTAAAATATATCTGCCAATGAAAAATCAAAGTGCGCTGCGCTACACCGACTCGCTGCAATATTTGCCTGCAGCACCCTCAGAATATCTTTCTATCAATATTTACCAGCCAACTCTTTACTTCATTGAATGTGAATGCGCTGCGAAGTTTACTCTTGCTTGAAGCGAGTGTGACTCGTTGTCCTACTCTTGCTTCCATGTACTGGTAAACAAGAGCACAGTGAGCGAGAAGTGGAGCCGAGATTACCAACATTGAGACTCTGTTCTCACCTAAAATCATTTTACCCTAGCAGAGCCATGCTGTGGTTTTGTATAGCGCCTCAGAGTGCCTTTGGTAGACACAAGAAAGGCACGAGTAAAAGCAAAAGTTGCAGTCCAATACACAAGAGCATCAGGAAGGATAACAATATTTACAACATACATCTGCCAAAAAACAGTCTCGGGAGAGAAACTTTATAGACATATACCTCCACAATGGCACGATTGTCAAATCGATAAACTCAGTGTGGGTGTGGGCAGGACATGGTGGATGAAGGAACTCAATAGGGGAAATGGGATTTAGGAGGAGGTCGACTTGAGACTGTTAAACAAGATGCGCGCTTTCTCACAAAGTGAATAATGACAGTGCTAATTTAGACTTCTCTCTGCCACACCTTAGAGCTGTCTGGGGTCTTAAATAGCTGAAGAGTTGGAGCAGCGCTATTTTACCACCTTAGAAAGGGGACAGTGGCTGTCCTGTGAATTTTAAAGGCGTGTGTTGATTTTGGCTGAAAGTAAAGCAGCAGCTGTTGCTATTATCTAAAGTAAACAAGACAAAACAATGACATAGCACAAAGCAAAACAACAACACAGCAAAACATACAAGGCAAAACACATCAAAACATTAATAAACTAATGCAACGCAACAAGAACAGTACATAACTACTCACAGTCCAATAATACAGCAAAAAAACACAATATCACAAAAAAACAACACAACACTTCACCACCACAATAAATGCAGCACAACAAATATTCTAGCCTCACATTACCATGCTACAAATTTGCTTTCATAATAACATGGTGGTAAAAGGTGCTTACACCAAGCACTGTCTTACCACCAAGGAAATATTATAGCACCAGTTAAAAATGTTTTTGATTGGGCAGTAGGGGGCTAAATTCAGGTTGGAAAAGAGTAAGGGAGGGATTGGTGTTAATTGGAGGAAGGGTAGAAAAACAGATTGCGAGAGATTATCCATTCAAGGATTGAGACATTGTTCACTGTTATTTGAAAGCAGGTGATCGCAGAAGTGCAGTTTCAGAGCCGGAGAGAGAGAGAAGGCCGCAAGAGGTTTTACATTTGTGAGGGAATTTTAAACCTTGGTGTGAAATCGGTGAGGTAAAATGCGGGGGTTCCCAGGGAGAACTTATGACTCATATTCTGCTTTTGCCCTATCCTGTCCTAACATTTCCCGACAGAGGGCTTCAGAGAAACTGTGGGAGGCGGCCATTTTCAATGGGTATCCATCTTGTTTTAAGAATGTAAGCCTAGAGAAACGTGTTTACAGAGCCAAAATAAACAGATACATGTAGTTGATCGGTGAAATAATGGATAGAGGAATTAAATGCCTTTTGTAAAGCACATGCTGACCTTACTAAGGTACCCTGCTTCTAAACAGACGTTGACTGCTACATTATGAACTTGATTAATCCTGAATACATCATTTTTCTTTTTTTTAATATAAAGCAAACATAAACGCAGTGTCATATTGCTTAACACCATGCGTGCTAGCGGAATTCCGCTTACACGCTGGGGTTTGCGGAAACGCATGTTACGTGACGAGCTGGGCTCGTCATCAGCGTGCGAGGAGGCTACGCCATGACGAGCCCAGCTCGTCATCAGCGTGGAAGGGGTTAACTGCAAGGCACCAGGTTGAGCTAATGGCCTCTTGCATGTAACACTCGTTGACTATTTTAAAGTGGCATCCATCTTGTATCGCCTACAAAAATTTAGGGTAGACAAACACGAAATGAGGAGGGATAAAGGAAGGGCCAAGGACAGATATCAATATAAAGAGAGCTTTTTTTGGGATTACTGAGTGAGCAGCAAGACCCCCTCCTGCAATACAAAAAGTATAGTTTCATCTGGAGCGTCAACATATGTATTATTCCAGAAGGAGCCGAACAATGATGCACAGATCTGATGTCTATTTGCATCGGCCAAATGAGCTAATTACCTCTTGCATGCTTGTAATACTTTTACAATAGGCAAAATCTTGCAGGAATTTGTATAGTTACTTCTACCATTAGCATAGCACCATAGCCATTTCGTAATGTTGGCTTCTTTTCCGTACAGTTCAAAACATTTTATATCATCATTTATTTTGTGTCAATATTTTATATAGCACTTTCTACTTCTCTTGAGGCTCAAGGCATTTTGGGTTTGGTAGGTAAGTGGCTACCTCGTAGTTTTCATATATATGGTATTTCATACCTCTGTCGTGTTCATTAAGAGCTCGCATTGGCACCTTTTGGGTGCATAGTTGAAAGGGTGTTGGTTGCAGTTTGGCCTAAATGAGAACAATCCGGTGAAGTACACGAGGTTTGAAGGCATGGTAGTGTCTATAAGGTTGGGGTGTTGCGAAGAGCTTTTGAGATAGATGCCCATGCGAGTACATACAATCTTTTTGTTGACATAGTTATAAATAGAAGTGGTTCTTCAAGGTGTACATCGCTTTCTAACATACTAATGGAACCATTTCTCTTTTTAAAATGGGCACCCTTTTTATATGGTTATGGGATTTCTTCCCACTGATCGTTAAAGTAGTTTAATTGTCTATAATTGGTAGAGATTTACTATGAGTCTAATTTAATGAATGTTTGTGGTGAAAGTATAATTGGTTTATGTGTGCTAAAGATTTGTGTAGCGTGTAATGCGCATGGATGGGCGTGCTGAAGGACTTTTACGCTGATTCGTTGAGCTGGATAGTTGATTGTTCAGTGCAAGGGCTATTCAAATTATTTTCTAGGCAGATTTGCTATTTAGATAAACAGCTAAGATGCCATGTAGTGCGCATGAGGGTGTGGTATGTATAATCTAACTATGAAATGCACTGCCAGCCAAAGGCCATTCTGAATAGCACACATTTGAAATGGCTAAATAGCGCTGTGGCTTTTGGCAAGGGTCAGTGGAGTCAGACAGACGCCACAGGCCCTCCACAGTGATGGAGTCCCACCAAAGACAGCGGAAGGCAATGGCAGTGTGCCACACTTGACTGCTCCTAGGCACTATGAGCTGTTGCAGACCTAGGTGAAAGCACAGCGGTTTAAGTGTGCCGAAACATAACAGCACACCGGTTTAGAATACAAATCGCTGCATGCTGTGGCAAGTTTGTAATTTGGTCTGTTGGGTTTTAAAATGCTTTAGAATACGTGGTTGAGAGGTTCATTTGCTACATCTCATAGAGATATGCACCGCCCAAGTTTCCATGGGTGCCATTGCACTGATGTACATGTGTTTTGTGGAACACAATAAATAACTACATTTTTGTATCTGCGTGCCAAGGCAAATCTGTACGTGACCTTCTATTTCAACTTAAATGGGAAAACCTGCTGGGCGGGAATGAGCTGTTGAACAGAACCGGTTTTATGGCGGCTGATGGGCTCTTAATCAAATACTCATAAGCAAGAATGAAAATACCCTATTCCCTGCTCATTAGTGTCCCAGGCTATAGCTTGGAAACATTTGTCATGGCTGAGCTCCTTGAGCGGCAATAGTGTTTTTTCCAGTGACTAATGAGGTGGCAGAGACACACGCTCCACAGCATGCTACTGTTCACAATAGGGCTTACAACTCTGAATTTGTAAGCCCTAGTTTACATTTCACGGAGAAATAAATGCAAGAATGGACTGACCTTGTTCTTTCAGGCAACTTTCTGGGAGGGCAATATTCTTTATTATCAAAGTCAGATCTGAGGAAGGGCCAGATGTACTAGGCCATTGTGCAATCGCAAATTGTGAATTATTAAAGCACAGGGTTTGAGACCACAAAATGTATTTTTGGTTTGTACTAAACCCTTTTGGCGATTCTTTAAAGGGTTACCGAATTGCAAAATGGGTTTAGAAACGGATACTTAGTTGCAGTTTGCAGTAGGCATGTTTAGGAAGTCCTTGCAAATTGTAATTCAGCATGCAAGTATCAATGCTTTGAGACCACGATTTCGGTGCACACCATAAAAAAGGTACAGTCTTCTCAAAGAAGGTGGTAACCTAGCCAAAATGGGTATGAGGCTCCAGTGGGCCCTCCTTCCCCTTTGGGAATGGCGGTAAAAGTATGTGTGGGAGCATGCAGTGATCCAGGAGACCACTGCCAACTCTTAAACAAACTTGTTTTATTCCCTTTCTTTTAAATGCTGCCCCACTTTCTTGGGAATGGGCTACAGTTAAAAAAAAGTTTACTTTATTGAAATCCAATCACAGAAATTCTGCTGTGCTGACCCTATCCATGTGATGGATTCCAATTTGAGTGAGTCGCAATTTGTGATCTATCCATTGCATAGTAATGAGATCGTTTGAATTGTGGTCCACTCTGAATTCTTATTTTTTCCAATTTCGCCCATTAGTACATAAGTCAGCTTGCAAAATCTGATTTAATTCCCAAAAAGTCAATGCACAATGTTTGACCACTTTTTGTGATTGAAAAGTAAGTACATCTGCCCCAAAATGCTTCTACCAGTAAGCAATTATTTAAGGCAAGTCGAAATCTCAAGTATGTTAGTTTATCCATTGGAGTCTCATGTAGGGCCGGATCCATGCCATATTTTCAGGATATCCTCTGAATATAAATTTCCATTTATTGAATCTAAATCGATTACATTGACAGAGTGGTTATCCTGAAAATCTGGCAAGGATCCAAGCCTCCTTGACCTACTTCGGACACTCTTGCAGTCACTGTAGTTCTCAGAACAAGCGGAAGCATTTGGCCAATTGTGCAGCAGTGTGGAATGATGGAATGTTGGTTAACCCAGGCCTTGAGACAACAGTCACAATCTATACCTAAAGCTGTAAAGAAATGAGCTAGCGTAAAGGCAAGCATCTTCTCCTAGAAGAGGGGAGCTTTTAACTGTACACACGCACACAAATGTACTGGTTTCTTGGGGACTGTGTTTGGAACTGTGCTGCTGGCTGTGCTTTTGCTCTCAATAAAAATTACCCTCTGTTAGCTATTTGTTCGGAATCCTGTAATGAAGTGGTGCTCACACATGATGATGTGTGGTTGGTTAACCGAAGTCGCATAACTGCTGTGTAAAAGTTTTACTGGATTCTCAGACATGTTTGAATCTTTGTCTCAAGAGTTGTTCTGGTAACATGATTTACGATTGCAGTCCAGCTATTTATTTCCGTGGGGTGGATGTGCTAGTCCCTACTCGGTGGTAGTTGGGATACACTACACTGCTTTATCATGTCTTGCTAATATTTTCTAGCTAGGTGTTTTGTGCTGAGTTGTGTCCTGACATATTAGCATCCTCCAGTCGTGAATCTTTCATAGATTCACATGTGTTGTGTAACTTTCCTTTGACATCAGAGACTAATCTGGAACAATTTAACAGAATTGTTTCTTCTATTACCATTGAGAACCACAAAGATACATTTTCCAACCAATCTGATGTCAAAGAGATGACACCAGGCTACTTCCCTGTGTTTTTCCAGTGCCACTGTGTATCCCTGGACAATCTCAATTTAGTGTTGGTGTTTTGGGATCTTTTTGCTTCGAAAAGCTGTTCTTATTTGATGCAATGTTTGCACATGATGTCTGGCAGTTGTTGTGCCCCCATATATATATATGCCATTAGTGTAAATTATGTAATGATTGTTTTAATTGTCATTACAATTCCTGGAACCTGGTTGTCACAATTTACTATTTGGTGTTTACTGATCTGCTCACTTTGTCTACCAAACATTTGGTGGGTTGTGCAACAGGAAGAAACAAGTCAATGACAAGCGTGACCTGTGCATGAAGTTTCTAATGTGTATTCTGCATCAGTGCCTGGTAAGTAATCCCCTAAGTGTACCAGCGGTGTCTGTCAAACACCTCATCAGACAAGGAGAATGCCACTACTATTGTGATCCTCCCTGATAGAAAAGTTCTCCACCTTTAGGGCATTCTGTCGTTTATGGTTGAGTCTAATCCAAACCAGGGCCTCCTACAGTACCAAATCTATTAAAACATCAATGGACGCTTTTGTAGCAACTAAAGGCTAATCAGCATCTCGGGTTGGGGTGTTAAGACTTCTCTGAAAACATATTGTACCTTTGGGCCACAGGTACTCCCTTCAGATCCTTACCTTGCACATCAAGGGTGTATGCATAGGGAGAGACTTGTCAATGCACACGTTTTTATCAGAAACTACAGTACTGACAATGACCCTGACACTTAAAACTCCTTTGGCACATTTGAAAAGTCACTTGCAAAGATTTTGATGCCTTTGATTAGAGCCTGTATAGACCTTTTCCCGGAGGAGAGGTTTGGTTGACAACCAATCTGGTAAAGCAGGCATGGAACTGGGAGCAAATCACTACTAAAGGAGACACTTAGAAGAAATCTGGCATGATTATAGAACCAGATGTCCCTACCATTAAAAGCATGTATACACAAAGGCATCACATACCACGTCTTGTCCAGCTTTTAGAGTTCACACACAGAAATTCTGAGGAACTTGTAAAACATTTGAAAAGGGGGCTTAGAGAATAAGTTTTATATTTTCAAAATGAGCTCTCTCTGTCTTTTCCTCCAGTAACACCCTATTACATAAATTAAATATCCTTCATATTGTAAAATACATCTGCAGAAGCAGTTGATCATATGCAGATATAAATCGCAGAATCACAGACAAATGATTTGAATGGAGGAAAGTTTTATATATGTATTTGCTTCATCACTTAAATAACTGTTCTGAAGGGCCGAATGCTTCATTATGGTGGATAATGACCAGCGTGCAGTAAATGTTTTAGTACATTTGACAACTTAAGCATCTTATTTCAACATTGGCCTAGTTAAGGTATAAAATATACATTATTTGAGGCACTATTTGAAATAATAGAACAGAGGTATTTCATTTGCTAAGCTTTCAAATGCCTCGGGCTACCTGAAATGAAAGTCTAAATGTACATTATACGTATTTATTAAGGTGCAGTTTACCCTAAAGTAGCATTACTTTATCAGGGAATAAAATCATCACTAAACACCGGGAGGTAGTTCAGTTAATTAAATCTCAAAACTGCTTAATTGAATTTGAGCTCGTAGAAAAATCTCGCTCTTTTTAGTGATTCTTTTGTTGATTGACATAAAGACAGCAGAACAGTCAATGTGTTTTGCTCTCAAACATAGATCTTCCACAGCTTTTAGTTAATCAATATCCATTTATAAATCACCAACCTATCTCGCTCATTATATATATCTGTTTACCCCAAATATACTAAACGCCTCCAGTGCACAAGTACTTAGTGGACAGAAAGCCCAAAATGGTGGCTCTGGCTTTTATGACCAGATAGTGCACAGGTGACAGAGAAAAAAAGACGGCAATGTTGTTGAGTCCACCCATACAGAGTAATGGTGCTGAGTATGTAACCCTAGGTGATATAGTTATGTTTCCAAAGTCAGTGTTGCTGAATACAGCAGTCAGACTGTTGTGTGTCTGAAAGGCACCCCAAGCTGTTTTGACACAAAAGGGATGTCAAACTGGGTAAGGACAAAAGTTGAACTACTCTTTGTCTGTGTAGTAGCCCCTGGGACAATGTCGTTCCTATCTCTTAAACACTAAGAAATCTATACTCCGTCACATCTAGCTGTTACTTACTGCCCACACAGAATCATAACCCAAAAATGGATTCAGTCAAATTACAATGACACTACTTCACATACAGGATGTCTGGGCAGGAGCCAACTGGGTTGTTTTGACCCCTTGGACTTGGAATTTCCCTCTCTTCTACTCACACCAGTCTTGATCGGGCCTTTGCTTGTTTCTTTCTTCTATCTATCTCTGGCGCCGGGAAACCCATTGAGGGTAGCTGTGCGCAATACAAGCTTAAATAAATAAATAAAATTGATTTGTGACCTACACTGGCAAACTTTCCAAGGGCAGCACAATTCTCTCTTGATATGTCGTGGTATATGGAGATTTGTTTCCTAGATCAAGGCAAGGTCTTCCATTGAGAATTCGTACAATCACAAAGATGGCCAGTTTCAGAATAAGGGCACAGTTTGAATTTTTTATTATTTATTTGTTGAGCATATTTATGTTTGCAAGGTATGGGAGAAACAGAGCACATTATGAAGGGACATTAATGTAAATGGAAGGATAAAATATACTACAGCAGACGTACAAGAAAAGGTATATAGTATACATATATGAATCTTGTAGAGCGCAAACTTTGCCCAAAGTCGTCAAGGCGCTAGGGATAGAACGAACGGTCATAGCTAAAATAATAATAACACTCATGTCCAGAGGTAAGTTTGAATCAGGACCAAAGACAAATCAGTATCAATACTATGAACCTAAAATATACAAAGGTTCGGCAGTAAGAAGACTATCCTAAGTGATATCGGGATATTCACGATATGCCTAACCAGTTGTCCCAGGTTGCAACAAGAACTCTAAGGACAGGGAGTTAAGATGAGAGAGGATGTGCGGAAATATTGATCTAAAAGAAATTGTTTTAGATCTTGCTCTAAAATAGAGAGGCAGGAGCGTGAATTGAAGGCAGAATAGAATACCAGCGTCTGAGAGTACATCCTGAAAAAAGACTGAATTAAATAACTGAGCTGCAAAGTTGGTGCCACCCATGACATTTTTGATTCATTTGTCAAATAGTGAGCATGATCAGAGTTCAAAAGTTTGTGCATAAGGCATGTAAGTTTATAAGTTGCTACTTTGTCAACATGGATCATGCAAAGAAGGCCCAGTACAGGTGCGATGTGGTCAAAGTGGGCAATTCCTGAGATCAATCGTGCTGCAGCATGTAAGGATGCTTTGGGTGGAGCAAGGTGGGTTTTTGGAATGCCTCAGGGAATGGCATAGTCATAGATGAATTTCAGTAATACCAGTGCTTGGGTTACTACTTAAATGTCTTGTTTCTCGAGCAGAGGTTTGATTCAGTGGATTAGCGCTACTAGCCAATGTGTTGATATGTTTCTAGAGTTTGAGTCAAGTATGTAACCCAGTGATTTATTGTTACCAATTATGGATAGAAACAGCCTTAGATAAAAAGCCATTCTGAACTATGGTCAGGGTTGCTGGAATTATGCAGCAGGGGAGGAACAAATTATGTGGCAGGGAGTTCCAAACTATGTGTCAAGTAAAGGCAACTTATGCTGCATGATGCAACACATGTTATGATAGTATTATCTCATTATTTTGTCATTTGCACACTTGGTAACACTGTTTAGGCAAATATTTCACCTCAATAGTACCAGCTTAACAAACAAATACAGCAATAAGCAACTAAAAGAAGGCCAGTCACCTTTGTGAAGAACCTGCCACTGTGCAGGAACACATGTTGCCACCTTTATACTACCTTTTGATTCGGTTGAGCTAGAATTTTGTTTTTGTTATAATTTGCGGGTTAGAAATCAAACAATGGATTATGTGGAAATCGGTGCAGTAACAATTGCATAATTCCAATGGCCATGACCATGGTGAGGCAAGGCTAAGATGACTAAGGACAATTTCTGTTTTATAAGCATTGAATTTAAGATGATGCGCAATCATCCTTGTTGACTGGTATCCAGAGTCAGAGCAACCACGGTAATATCCACATGGGTGCAGTTCGTCAGGTAGAGCTGTGTGTCATTTGCATACTGATGATATGAAATTTCGTACTCGCTGCTTATGTCACCCAATGCTTAATAGCAGAGATTAAAGAGCATAGCAGCTGAAACTGACCATTGAAAGACTCACTGTAGATCAAAAGTGGCACAGGAGAAGAAGTTATCAAATTTGAACACTTGAGAGTGACTGGTAAGATACGATTCGAACCACTTCAAGACCTTGTCTTTAAAGCCCAGATATTCATTTCTTGTTCGAATAAGATTATCATGATTAAGGTTGAAAAAAGCAACAGAAAGATCAAGTAATGACAGCAGACAGGAGTTATCTTTGCCTAGAATATGCAACGTATCATTGTTAATTTGCAGGGTGGCGGTTTCAGTACTGCAGCCTGCTCTAAATCCAGACAGAAAGCCATGACGGATATTCTTATCATTAGAATATTATTTGGTTGGTTGTTTGAACACTTTTCAAGCATTTTAGCTAGAAAGAGTAAGCTGTAAGCTGGAGACTGGACAAAAGTTTCAAGTCCGCTAGGTTGGCAGATTCTATTTGTAGGCCAGGGTTGACTTCACCCACTATTAGACATTCCATGAACACTCCTTGGGAGAGACAGAGACTGTTCAGGCTAGCTCAGTAAGGTGCAAGATTACTACACATCTCTTTAAATAGGTTGAATAGTAATAGGTCAGCAGCTTGGTCGAAGGTTTAAGCTTTGAAAAAAGATCAAATGTTAAGAGTGATACCTTTTTTAGCTTGAACTGTGGAATCAAAGACGCAACTAAAATATTCACATTCTTTTCAGGATCAACAACACTAGTGGTTGGCAATCGGATTATTGACGAGTTTAACTGTCTCAGAGCGTTTTCTAGGCTTATTGTTAGCCATTTCACTTTTAGATTTGATGGATAAAGGTTTGGATTTTCAATAGCTTTATGTAGCCACAGGGAGGCACTCCATATCCAGTCTGAGTAATTTTTTCTTGTTGCTGAGTTCCTTCCCTGGTTATCATGAATCAGACCTCCTACGGTTGATTCCTTTTGCCTAAGTTGTGCAGCACCTGTACTATTCTGGCCAACATATAGTTGAATAGCATTTCATTCTTCACGAATGGCTCCTGAAGCCTAGTGTTTGGTTACTCTTCCTGTAATGTTGAAGGATTGAGAAGCCTTTACTTTGTAGAGACTGTTAAGTCAGTGTTAGTTACCATATTTACTTCATGGGAGGTCAATAATGCCCATTATAACCCATGAGAGTTATGATCCTCTGCATCGTTTCACCTCCTGGCAGAACACATTGCTTGTCTCCACTGGACAGACAGAAATACACTTGCATTAATACAATATAAGGCACTGATGTGTCTTTGACCCCTGGCCCAGCTGAGTTAAATGCTAATTTTCACTTTTCAAGTGGCAGAGCTTGGTTCAAAATCACCCATGCTAAGACCACCCTTTTGTAAGTCTTAACACCCTCTGGGATTTACACAGCTGGAGGAAGGGCACCGAATAGCCCTACCATACTGTGTGAATCCACAGAAGTGGACAGGATACTGCTTTACCATTTGCCTAAGATAGAAAGGAATATATCCTGTAACTCCTCTCAGCTCGGGTACACTGGTGAGCAAGATTAATTATCTAATGAGACTTGTTATCTTCGTACACTCAGGGCCACATTCAGAATTTTGACATGGATATACCAAAATCAGAATTACTGATTCTAGCGGTATCTTCTCCAAACCTGTTCTTTAAATCGGAAAAATTAAGTCTTGAGTGTGGTGGGGTAAGTGGAGGGGTTTAAGGGGTTGACTAACAGCGCAGGCATTTAATGAAATCTGATTGCTGTGCAACAACAATGGCTAGTGATCTTTGAAAGTAATGTGAGTCGATTTTCAGCAATCAGTCAGCTTGCTTTACTCTGCACATGTTTTTTTTATGTGTGGCAAAGTAATTCAATTTCACATAAAAGTCTGATACACTCTAGGAAAATATTCCAGTCGTTTCATGAGGTGTCACCCCAGGAGAATAATATTAAGTCATATACCTTGGGACATGTTTGAGAAAATGGTGGGAAAATGGTACATATTTCAGCGCAATTACAGCAAAACAACATTTCAGAAAAAACCTGTGCTGATGAAGGAGTTCAAACCTTTAGCTTGACTCAAAAGTAAGCAAAACTCAATTGTTCTCTACATTTGGCCAAATGGAAACTAGGCAGCAATTTGCTAGTACTTCAACGTGCAGAATGATTTTTCTGGCACTCTATCCTAGTTTGGAGAACCATATAATTAAGGCAGCCTCCGCGGTTGCCAGTAGATTTTAACAAATGGCAATGGTTATGTGCTTCAACGACTCACTCTTAGAAAGTCCAATATGGACAACTACTGTTTTGTGATCAGTTATTGGCGTGTGGTTGCTAAATCATCCTTCTCGACTTGGAGCGCACACTTCTTTGTTTGTTGCTTTCCTAATTGGATTGCATGCCCAATGTTCCTTTACCCATTATATTCCAAGAAGCAGGAGATTATTGAACACAGTATTCCAGATTCATATCTTTGTCTGTTGTTTTTGATTTCACAAGTCGAACCATTCTCAAATTTGCGAGGAAATGGGAATTTGACTTAAGGGGGACACTGAAGTGATTTGCCAGGGATCATACAATTTTTAAGGGGAGACTGGAACAAGTGCTTAATCTGAGCCGGTGGTTTCCGGTGCTCAGCACCAGTACTTAATTGTCAACACCACACTTAAGGCAATCGCTACATGGTTGCGTTGCTCATTTAATTCAGAGATGAGCAGAAAAACTGTTGTTTATGAATACAATATATATTAAAAGTTACTAACACCTGCCTCCCCAGCCATTCCTTAAACTTTAAAGACCAGGAATAATCTGAACTGTAGCACTTGCCGGGAGAGAGATGGTTAGTAGTTGTTTTGGCAGTGATGCCATGGGCAATGGGTGGTGCAAGCTGCAGTGGCCTCCTGACCAGGGCCCTGCCACTTATTATTTTACCAATTAGGCACTGGTTGAAACTTTAGTCTTATGTATTTACCGATGACAGCTTAAACATGAATCAGCATTTCCATCTCTTCACTCTGAAACTTTCTGTGCAGATGTATTTAAAAACAGCTTTTTAAATAAAAAAAGGAAATAGTATTCTGCGATTTCTCTTTACAGAAGCGATATGACAGTCATAAGGCCTTTCCAAACCACTCATACATACTTATTTTTAAAGGAAGATATGGAGACCCAAACCCTTTCATAATAATCCAGAGATTATGCCTCTTCAAGACCCCAGGTGAAATGAGAAGACATTGATTTTTTCCTTCTGTTTACAAAAGAAAGGAGAACCAATATAGCAATGGTTAGTTGTGCTATGTGATTTTCAGTACAAAACATACGGTTCTCCGTATTGACAGTAAGAATGGAGGGGGCAATGCTTTTCTGTTACAATCGTGACTTCCCTATTTGACTACTTTGTGTGATCTTAGACATCATGTCTCATTCCCTTGACTTTTTGATTTGCTATCTGTCAAAACTGGTAGTGTTTAACTCAATGCCAATGTTATATGCTATTTTATTTTTAAATAAGTTAATTTAATACTGTTAATGTAAATTAGGCACTTTAGTGCAAATGAAGCTCGATTTGCTACTGGCAAAAAGTAGAATTGTTTTAATATATACCAGGTCGAAGCTTTTCAGGGGAACAGTCTGCTCGTGCCACACATGCATGGTGGTTGTCCTGCACTTCTGGAACTCATCCAAGAGTTCTTGGCTAGATTTTACCACGTAAAAGAAGCAAGAATGAGTTTGCCCGCTGGATAACGTTTCGTTCATCTGTAGATCAGATGCAGCAAGTATTGACTACGTAACCATAAATATTTCAAACTGCAAAATGTTCTTATTTCATTAAGGGCCAGATGTACAAAGGCCTTTTACATTTCTTACAGGCCAAATCGCAATTTCGACCCGTTAAGAAATGCATAACAGCCGTTTCCTATGTACAAAGGCATTTAGGGAAGTGCAAAAATGCAATTTCTATCCAGGAGAAATTACATTTTACGATTCCCTAAATAGGAAATCGCAAATAGGGATTTCCTATTTGCAATTTCTTAGCACATGTACATAGCATTTCCGAAAAGCAAAATGGGCATTTAGGAAGTCAACTCGAAGTCGATGGTAACCATGTGCAATTTAAGAAAGCACCCAAAGATGCTTTTCTTTAAGTGCGATTGAGCGCACACATGCCCCTACAACATATGTGTGCTCTACATGTGCAGCACTATTTATGAGGTGCATTACGGAGAGCCTTATGCCCATAGCCATCCTTGGTTTAGCATTTCCAAAATAGTGATTTCCTAACATTGGTATGAATGGCATGTGATTCCTAATTGCGGTTTCCTAATAGCGATTCCTACGATTGTTACACTGCAGGAATCGCTATTAGGAAATCAGAAAAGTAATACAAATCATTTTGCATTTCCTAAATTGCGAATCCTATGGAGTCGCTATTTAGAAAATGAAAAATTGCCTTTTCGTACATTTGGCCCCAGGTGTTCATTTATGCGTGTCTTTCATAAGAAACATTTACCCCTTTTTCTCTTGATCTGTGACAGGTACATTTCATCTGCCCTGTGTTGGGGTTGGAGTAGTCATAGTAAAGAAACAAACTAGTGGCTGCTGCTGCTTAGCGCAAATACATGCTGGTGCTCAGCTGCTCGGGTAGCGCAAAACTGTTCTCCCCTCTGACAGCCTAATATCGAAGCAGCACTTTTGAGCCTTCCCTACTGTTCCTATGAGTACCTCTGACAGCATCCGTATCGGAGGCAACACTGTTGAGGCTTCCCTGCTGATCCGATGAGTACCTCTGACAGCGTCCGTATCGGAGGCAACACTGCTGAACCATCCCTGCTGCTCCCATAAGTACCTCTGACAGCCTCCATATCGGAGGCATCACTGTTGAGCCTTCCCTGCTTCTCCCATAAGTGCCTCTGGCAGCCTCCGTATCGGAGGCAACACTAGTGACTACTGGTATTGTCCTTGGCCAAAGAGAAATTCCAGTACTCAAGAAGAAATAATTAGGAAGTGTCTGTACTCCGTACCTGTGAGTACCAGCCCATTTAAAGCACTGCTCCAAACTCCACCCATCACAAATTGTTGGGCCTGTAATGGAGAGTAAAATCAAATGTATTGACTGGACTTTTCCCAAGCGGATCGCCATTAACACTCTCTTTTCACTGCCATTTATCACCTTCTGTCAGCAGATGGTAATTTGGAGCGGGAGACGCAACGTGGGTCGCAGGGTGGGGAAGGTGTCAGGAGCCAGAAGAGGGTCTTGCAATTCTGGGGGCACTGTTGCATTCTCCCCATTGTTGCAGGGGGTGGGTAGGGGCCCGACTGTGCCTCAGCCGGCATCAGGTCCACCATGCAACTTACGGTTTAATCAGGTGCGGACTTGCACCTGTAAATCCAGGCCTGGTGCTCTCACACATTGGGGTAGTGGGTGGGAGAAGGCTCAGCAACTCGGGGATCTTTAATCAAATATTGCCTGCCAGACTCATAATGAGTCCCTAAGCCATGCTGTCCTTTAAAAATAAATATTTTGGTGCTGGTTGGGGTTACTTCTGCTGAATGTATCCCTTCATGACTTTTTCCATATGTTTGCACATAACTACTTAAGAACTGAATGTCCCATGCACTGCCGTATGCTTGTCTGTATTTTCAAGCTGGAGTAACACGGTTTGAGTAGACTTCAGCTACTGATGTTATTTTTGTACATAAGGAAAGGAGGCTCCCTCCAATGCCAAGAGGTTTAACTTCTTGAGAATTGAAAATTGATACAACCTTCTTTTAGGTCAATGCCCTTGTGTTACCTTAAGTTTGTAGCATCTACAGCAAAGACGATCAAAGGAGTCATGGAGGCTTTCGTGACAAGTTAACCTTCCTTTATACTTAGTAAACAGCTTGGTTGCTCTTCTTGTCTGCCTTTTGCACCAAGCGACCTGCGGGTGTTTGTAGCGTTCTATAAATTACATATAACTTAACATAACATTTCATATAAATTCGATATTTCCCTTCAAATCTCTTAGTTATAGCTAAGAAATTTCGACAATCTTTTGATGGGAGGTGGAACACGCTGGATATCCGAGCAGTATTTTCCTGACAAATCAGAGCTAAAACTTTGTTGCATGTATTTGGTGGTTCCTTTATTTAAGTGTTCATAATAATTTCATGCTAGGCGAGATACTATGTCAAGGGAGCCTGGTATCAGCACCCATTCATATCAGCACAATTGGCCCGATATGCAAAGCAGCTTCCAAGAGTCCATCTCAGGCATGGTATAGGTATTATCATCTGGATTAGGGTTTGGTGCTAGGGTAGGCCAAGAAGCAGCTCCCATAAACCTATTGGGGCATCTCTTGCCCTCTTCTTTACAGTGCACTGTACTTCTTTAGAGTCTGTCCTCCCAAGCAGGCCCACCTTATGAAGATGCAAGGTGTTCCAAGCATGCAGTTACTGATCCCAAAAGTGTTGATCGTCTTGCACTTGAATCTTTCTCTAGAAAGTTAGTACTTTATTATTCTCTTGTATTTCAGTAGTCCATGCTCAGACTGTGTCAATGAGTGGCCTTTCTGAAACTCCTCTGCTCTGCATTAGATTTGCATGTAGGTTGGAAATAGAAATAGTTAACAACTGTTTATGCATTTTCCCCTGTTTGTGAAGGTACACGGCCAACTTAAAGGCTAAAGCTTCGACTTGAGGTAGAGGGTTTCATAACTGCTGCTGCTCTCCATAATTAGTTTTTGGACGGTTGTTTTCATTACCTTTGGTAATTACTGTGTACTGTACATATATGGGGGCTGTTCTGCTGGGTGGAAGCCAGCATCTTCAAAGGCGCTGGCTGCCATTAGATCATTCTACACATGCTCTTATCCTGACTCACGCTCATATTTATTTTCTTTATTTCCATTGTTTCTAATTATTGATTGTAGTAGCACAGTAATCCGAAGTGGATTTAAAAAATAATAATAACACAGTTTATTGTGGTCTGCGTTGAGGTTAAGCTGCTGCAAGAGGGTTGGGGGCGGGAATTGGAGTTTGGCAACAGGCTCAGTAATTATATATATATATATATATATATATATATATATATATATATATATATGATGCTGTGCCTGCTGCATGTAAGTAAATACCATTGTGTAATGCTGGAGTAATGCCGCATAAGGGCATTGTCGGATTGTGCCATGGTTCCAGGTAGTCCTAGGTACTTTCAGGATTCAGGACTTAACCTGTAGAAGTTTATTAATCTTGCACAGTTCACATGCAGTAATAAAAAATGGAATTCCTATTTAGTAGGGAATGCGGTAAATCTACTTTTTGCTTTCCTTTAATTTCTTGTTGAAACAAAACACTACAGACCCTTTCCATGGGTTCCGTCAATGGCAGTCCTGGTGTGCAGCCCAAAAATTTCGTAGGGGAAACGAAAAAGAGAGCTTGTGCTCTCATAAGCATTTTTCGTTTCAATAACAAAAACAAAACACAAGAGGAAAATTGGCCTGGCTCTCAGCAGCACAATTATTTAAGGTAGGATTAGAACAAATAGTTTCTTCTCTCGGTTTAATCCACGTCACCTGCCCACACCTCACTATGCATCAGGACCTGCGAAGAAACAGCAGCATCGTGTGAAGTATGGAACATTTTTAATATCCCGTTGCAAAGACAGCTCTGCTTCTTGAACAAAATCTCGACTGTAAACAAGAGCTATTCCCTTAAACAGTGTTGTATTTCACAGTCATCATTGGAGATGTCATTTTTCTAAATTTGACTAATGTTAACATTTTCCAATTGTATTTCACAACCCACCACAGGTAGCGAGTTAAAGGCAATCCAACCATTTTGATAATTATGTGAAACAGAAGTTTTTTTAACTTGATGTTGAGGCGCCTACATTTTAGCACCATAGGAATAAGGTGGCACTGCGGGTCATCAGAGAAGCAAGATGTCCATTAATTCTAGTCAGCGTTGCGTCCATGTTGCAAGGGGCCCTTTAAAGTGGCTCCTGATAGGGTTAGATCTGACCCTGCTAACGTGGAGTTTCGTTTTAGGGAATTGTGTACGGGTTTGGTTGCACCATGTTATCCTTGTTCTCTTCTAAGACATTAATGAAGATTGTTTTCTAAAATAAAAGTGAAATCCTATTGATTTTGATTGAAACATAAGCTCTGGCTACTCAAAACGACTGACAACTCTGCATTAATTGCCCTCAGTCAAACCTGACTGTCTTTATCTTTAAGCTTTTCATCCACTAAGTTCTGATTTGTACTGTGACACTGGTATGCCAAAACTTATTTTAAACTGAATTAACCCAGAAACTTCATTGAAATGTCACTTATCACCCAAGTAAATTAAACATGGCTGGTACAAGATGTATTCTCTCAAAATTAGCAATGAAGATAAGAAACAATCCTATAATTAGCACGTTTTCTATCAACTTGGATTTCTCAGGAAACTTTAGGTCATACACTTTAGACTTTCTCCATACTTAGGGCCCGATTCTGATGGGGTTTGGAAAGCTTTCCGACCGAATGGGTTTGGGAATCGTTTATATATACATATATATATATATTTTTTTGTTGCCAAAGGGCATTCATGCTCAGGAATCTACTCCATAAGATCTTATGGGACTCAAGCATAAATCAAATGTACCTCGTATTCAGTATGCTTCTTTCTATCACATTTCTTGGGGAAAGAATTGAGCAAAATGCAGATTTACATATTTATAGTTAAGTACTTCATCAATTAGTACAACTTTAAGTCTTCAAGTATTAAATGAACAGTGCTGTTAAATGCCCACTGTGGATACATGATGGTGCCATTTTTTTTTAAAACATGGGCTTTCAACAAATTAATATACTGTAACAATTATTGTGTGCAAGAAATAGATCCGCAATTTGAAAAACACAAGTGGACTATCTAATAATGATATCAATGCTTTTCACTCCTATGGTTATTTTGGTTATTTACAAGTTTTCCCATTACAAAGGCCAGGCTTGTTCTGCTAAAGGAGCAAAAGGATGTGTCAGTAAATTTGTCCAAAAATATTGTAAGTCAAATTTGCAGAGTGATTTTGCGCTCATTGCGGTTAGTGTGGGGGTATCCTAGAATGTGTTTTTTTCTGGTTTGTCCTTCAATCCTGGGGTAGAAGGAATACAATCATTTTAATACAAGCCAAAGCAATTGCATAGTGCTGGGTCAGGATACCCTTCATCGTACTTGGCTTACTCCTGGTGCATCTCATTGGTCAGTATTCCCTGGTGTAGCAGTGTGTTACTTGTCACGTGATGAGTCAGTTTGTCTGAGGGGTACGGAGTGGTTTCGTCTTTCAGTCTGGTGCGGGCTCTTTGCGTTGTTTCTGCAAGTGATGCCCTTTTCCACTTTATACTCTGAACTGAATTAACTGGCCAATCATGTGATAAGAACAGGAGACACACCTCTGCACCAAGGGCAATCGCTTACTACTTAATACTAAAAAACATCTTTTACTTAAACTAATAAACATATAAACCAATCCCATCTATCGCTGCTTCTGTCGACTTTAGGCCAACAATTAACCCTAGTTTTGTGATGCTTTCTCCGTAACTCATCATTTTCGATTTTGTCACTATTTTTTCTTATGTATTTTTTTTAATGCTTGTTGAGCCAGTCACTAATGGCATCAAATTATCTACAGCGCAAAAGAATATATCTAGAACAAACAATCCATGATGAAAAAATGAGGACAAATGTGACCATACAATTTACGATTACAAATTAACACCTTAGCTGCGTGTAAACATCCCTCCCCAGTGCTGCGCTGTCCATTGGAACCAGTGCTGAATGGACGTCCAATGGTCGTGCGCAGCACTGGGGAGGTAGCACTGCTGACGACCGTTGGCCGTCAGCAGCACTTAAGGGGTTAACACCTTGGCTGCTAGGCGTTTTCCCCCTCCTGTGCTGAAAATTACCATTTTGCTGGTGTCATGACGAGCTCAGCTCGTCATCAGCACAGCTCAACTGTGCATCATGACGAGCTGAGCTCGTCATGAGCATCGAAAGGGTTAAATGAGGAGGAGGCGTCCTGAGACTGTATTTTGTGAACCTTGCTACGAGTCTTTGCATTCTTGTTGGTTACTAGCTTTAAAGTGACCCAAAGCAGCTGGAAAGCGGCATTGTTTAGGCACAGTCGACAATAAGTCGATCGCTGAGGAGAGGCAGCACCGACTCCACTTTCAATATGGCTGCTAAAATAAACAAATACCCCTTGTACCCTTAATACACATGAAAACGTTTGGTCCACCGGGCTCATCAATGTTGCATTCATTCTTTGTTCTTTAAATAATTTACATGTTTTGTTCCTCCAGGATCCACGTCCCCGTCCTGCATACATTTTTCATACTTTTCTGGTGGTGTACAAAAAGAGGGAAATTATCTCAGAAATGCACCCTATCTGACCCTCATGCTAGGTACCATTATTCTCTTGGGTGCAACATTTCTGATCAAAATGTCCACACTGCATTAAGAAATAAATACTGTCTGACCCAGTTTGGGGGGCCACAGAGCAGACAGGGGACACAGGGGACGACTGGTGGTGGTTGAGGTCTTGCCACTGGTGTCCTGATGTCCCTCCTTCTATGTTTCTGCAAGCTGGGCCAAATACAACCCTTTCCACAATTGACATTTATAGCAGACATCAGTCTGGTTTCTCAGGAAGGTAGTGCAGGGGTGGGGCATAAGCTCAGACCTCAACAATCAATAGACACAATAACAATGATGTCCAGAGCAGTGCTTTTCTTAATAAAATTATGTACTTTTTAATCTCTTAGCAGTACTAAATACTACCAAATTCAGTTCAGTGTGAAGAGCAGTGATCCCAGTCACAATTCTCCCTTATGGTGCTACATTGGTAGATTCCCCCTCATGCTGTCTCTCACTGGGCTTACATTTGGTAATTATAGAAGAAGCATGAATCAGTCTTGGGTGGAGAGTCTGGTGCCCACCAAATCAAAACGCAATCAGTTCATGTGTATCCCATGTTCTTCCTCCTGATGGTGTAGTGGGTAGAAAGTTAGTCTCTGGTTTTCTTGTGCTTTGCTAGCACATTCATCTGGTGGCTTAGTCCTCCCTCTGCAGGGCGAAGAGACAGTCCTTTGAAGCTGCTGATGCTGAAGTTGCCCACATAGTTCTTGAGTGGCCATCTGGGTACAGGGCAGTGTCTGGGTTGCATGCAGGCCTAGCCACTTAGGCCCTTTCTGACCGGTTAGATAAATGCAGTCCCGCTTGGACTGTTGGCCGATGCCAATGCAGGTATCTATCCTGACCAGACCGGTACGATTACCAGGGCAGTTGCATCCCTGACCGAGCTGATACATTCTCAAACAGACATGCAGCCTTGACCAGGATGACACAATCACTAAATCAGTTGCAGCCTTGACTGGACTCACACAGTCACCAGGGCAGTTTCAGCCCTGCCTGGGCTGCGTCATTCACAAAGGCTTTTTGCGGCTTCTGCCAGGAACCTTCTGAGAAACTGGGGACCCATTACATCTTGGGTCACTGCAGGGCCCGCTCTCTGGAAGTCAACTTTCTCTTGGTTTCCTCTGCTGAAGGACACTCTGGGCTTCGCCTCCTGGAGAATTTCTCCTCCTGCAAGTACAGGCAGACTCATTCCCTATACCGCCAAGTAGGCAGGCTCTTCTGTCCTAAGCAGAAACTCAGCTCCCTCAGCAAAAAGGACAGACTTCAGGTGATGTCCCCTTGCTTCTAGGAGACTGGCAGACAGGCATCTGCCCTGCACCAACCCTTGTAACACAGCAGTGCTACGAGTACTGTGGGAGGCTTATTCTTCCTTGATCATTAAAGACTTTGAACTGGTTGAGTCTCATTATTATTCACCTATTTCAGATAGGGGGTGTATATCTACTGTCTCGGTCCTCAGAACCGGTCTAGGGCTATTGTCTTTTTAATTATCCTGCTCATGCTGCTGTCCAGACACAATCTCTGTGTTAAGTAATGCTTCTCACAGCAGGTGGCACTGTGGCTGTCTCCAAACTAGGGCACTCACAACATGAGGACGTTGAAGTAGAAGATTTCTGCACCTGGTTCTCATCAGTCTCTCTGAAGCAGTAATTAGGGAGAGGCAAAAGGGCAGACATGCCGGACAGAGAAACCAGGGAAGCCCATGCTTCAGAGGGTCCCTTGGTCTCATAAAAGATTCTTCGCTGGATTCAACTAAAAGGTTCTTTACCTTGCACAACAAATACTGCAGTCCCATCTATCACCCGGACAATCAACCAAATGGCAGTACTGAGGAGGAACTGATCACATCTCCTGGCTAACAAAACACACACTAAACATTCCCATATGATGTAAGTGAAAGGCTCTAGGCATTCAGATAGCAAGGGAAGGATGTGGTGTTACGGCCAGAGCTGACAACTTTGGAACTAGGGAGTCGGATAGAGTTTAAGTGCAAACTCAACATCCTGTGATTCTGGGCAAATCAACTAATCTTCCTGTGCCTAAAAAAAAATGTATATGACCTTGTGTAATGTAACTGGTGCTCATGTAAAGCGCTATAATACCTTCAAGTTGAGTTTGCGCTATATAAAACGTCCCAAAAAAATGAAACCTTACAGAAGGGTGCCTGGAGGCAACAATCTCTGTAACACAGATGAAAAGGTCTTGTCACGCCATCAATTTCAAGCTACCACCGCTTTATGTTCTATACCCAGGACAGGGACGGTAGTCCTCTGACCAATAAGAGGGGATGCTTGGTGCACCTGTCCTGGTCAAAGTGCAGGTCTAGGACCTTGCATAGTCAGGGACTGGCCTAGCCCACTGCACTCACACTTCGATTATCTTGATGCTAGGGCCAAAATAAGGGGCAGGATACCAGAAACACATGAAGTCGGGCATTCCCATCATATTGGAAGACACCCTTATACCATGCAGGGGGCTTTCTCATCACAAGACATTGCATTTCTAGAGATTCAAAACCATTTGTGGTACTCCCGCCTTAATGACCTGGCAAATCATTTTCTATTCAATTTTCATAAAGAGCAGATTTGTAAATGGCTTAGGTGTGTACTCAAATGTGAGGAGGCATTTGGCTGGTTCCATCTAAGGAAACAATTGAGTTGTCCCTTGTTCACAAAACTGTATGATTAGCTTGGCTTATAATTACCTGAAATCTCTTGATTGCAAAGAAATGTTGCATCCTAGCTTGAGCACCAAAATAGACGAACTAATGGCCGTTTGGGTTGGAGCTTAGCGTGACATGGGCTGTGTGGCCACTCCAGCATGTCTTGAGGTCTATGATCACTGCAGACAGGAGACTTCTGGGGCATGTGCTCTGTAGCCACTATATGCCCACAACTAGCAAACCACAGGCTATATGACCCCTCTAGGACCTAAGACTAGTATGACACAAGCTCTGTGGCGACACCAAGCCAGAGGCTGGTGTGGCCTTTTCTCGGGCCATGGATCACTGACACAATATCGTGTTAAACAATGTTGAAAAAAATATTGTGTCAAAAATATCGATTACCACAATATCATGCTCTTATACCTATAAAGGTAAGTACAAAAATATTGGGGGAAAATATCAGTGACACCAATATTATCCACGAACATACCAAAATATTGATTTTTTTAAAAATATGAACAGAGTTTAAAGTAGTAAATGTTAAATATTTTAATATAGAAATGTGATATAATGTAAATTTAATATATTCCACTAATAGTTAATGAAATATTATTACATAAACACACAAACACATATATGTGTTTGTATTTATAGAAAATATATCTATAGTGTAACATAATAAAAATATAAATTTTACATATTTTAAATATTTTAAATGTATTACTACTTTATTAATCTGAGCATATATATATATATATATATATATATATATATATATATATATATATATATATATATGTGTGTGTGCGTGTGTATATATAATTAACAAATATTTATTTCCACTATATTAGTCTACATTTAATAATCTGAATATATATATATATATATATATATATATCCAGGAGTAAATAAAAAATATTAATACAATTAATATAATGTGAAATAATGTTTTTAATTAATTATGTTACTCTGTGTGTGTATATATATATATATATATATATATATATATTATCATACATACTCACAATAAAAACATCAAAAATATAAATTGAGCTGTTCCATACATTGTGGGCCTGTCCAACTATTCAAGATTATTGGAGGAGGGTTACACGCACAATGGGCCAGACCTTGCACACCACACTTACACCTGATCCCAGAGTCAGCCTACTGAATGTATGGGACCCGACGGACCTGACACAGCATGGGAAGAGATGGGTAGTTATCGGGATGATGGTGGCAAAACGTGACATAGCACTGAACTGGGGGGCGAGCAATACCCCGACCCTGACTCAATGGAGTAGAAACATGGACATGTTAATGATTACTGAAAGAGCAGTTTACCAACAGAGACTTAACCCACGAAAATGGAATAAAATATGGTCACCATGGAATGTATATAGGGGTGAAATCTGTGAGCCATTACCCGAGGATGAAGATTCTGATAGCGAAGGGGAGGATGAGGGACTAGTGTGAAAGGGAGGAATGGGGGTTGGGGTAGGGACGTCGGATAAGACGGGTAGCTTGAGCCTCGAGAACAGAAATGGACTTGATTTCAGTTTGGAAATGTAACCGATGCACTGTCAAGGGTAACATATACTTGCGCAAAGTAGTACGTAATTCTATGCAAACAAGAAATGGCCACGACCCTGTTTGGTTGTTCAGTTGTTTAAAAAAATAAAAAATGCTAATTTGAAAAGTTGCATAAGTAGCTGCGGACGGCTGAATGTTGAGGCCAAGCAGCCGAAAGAAATAACAATGCATAATTAAACTGTCTTTGCAACAATAAAAACAAATTTAAAAAAAAATATATATATATAAATTGAAAAAAAATATTGATTAATGTAAACAAAGTATTACAAATTGAAAAACCAGAAAACATATGTAGTAATAATAATATAAACATTAAAATAAATGTAAAAATAAATAGTATAAAAGATAAAATAATGAAGACAATTAATGCTATAACATCTATTTAACTAATGCTATGAAAACTATTGGTTTCAAAGTACATTAAATACACTATTCCCACTCTAGTTTATGCAACAGTAGGGAAAGGTATGCACTTCTGAGGGGTTACATTTTCTATTCCTACTCCATTCACCACAATAATAGGGAAAGCATTGCACTTCGGAGGGGTTACATTTACTATTCTTACTCCAAACAGGGCAATAGTACAGAAAGCATTGGATTTTTTGAAGGGTAAAATGTACTATTCCTACTCCATTCAACACAATACTATATATGAGGAGAGAAATTTACTGTTCTCACTCCAAATAGGGCAACAGTAGGAAACGCAGTGGATTTTTTTGAGTGGTAACATTTACTATTCCCTCTCCAAACCGCGCAACAGTAGAGAGAATGTTGGACTTCGGAGAAGTTTGATTTACTATCCTTGCTCCAGTCAATGCAACTGTAGAGAAAGGGTTGGACTTCAGAGAGGCTACAATTACTATTCCCTCTGCAGTCTACCCAACAGTAGGGAAAGTGTTGGAATTTGGAGAGGTTATATTTACTATTCTTACTCAACTCAGTGCAACCGTAGGGAAAGTGTTGAACTGCTTAGGGGTTAATTTTACTATTCTCATTCAAAACAAGGCAACAGTGGGGAAAGTATTGGACTTTGGAGGGGAAAATGTACCATGCCCAATCCAGTCTCTGCAGAGAAGGGAAGGTATTGGATTTCGGAGGGGTAAAACATACTATTTGCACTCTAGTAAGCGTACAGTAGGGAAAGTGTTGGACTTTGGTGGGGTAGAATTGACTATGTCCACTCCAGTTATTGCAACAGTAGAGAAAAAATTGGATTTCGTAAGTTTGAATTTTACTATTCCCACTCCAGTCAGTGCAACTGTAGGGAAAGTGTTGAACTTTGAACGTGAAAAATGACCTATTCCCACTCCAGTCTCTGCAACAGTAGGGAAAGAGTTGGGATTTCGGAGGGGTGAAATTTACTATTCCCACTCCAAACACTGCAACAGAAGTGTTCAACTGTGAAGAGGTTAATTTTACTATTCCTACTGCAGAGTAAGCAAGAGTAGGGAAAATACTTCACTTCAAACAGATTACATATATGAGCAGCCCCATAAATATGTAGAAACATATTAAACTCTAAATGAAGAAACGTAATTCCCATAAAATAGACATATATATTAAAAAACTAAAAACTAAATCAAATTGAAAAATTACCATTCAATAATTTTTTTTATCATTTAATAAAAAATTGTTATTCAATAATTAACTTCCCACCCTGTGCCCAAACAAACCTGGCAGCCCGCACCTACATTTTAACTAAATAAATTCCATACCTTACATATTGAAACTAAATGAAATAATGAATTAAAAATAAATTAAAAATTAATTAGGACTTTATTTACTTCCCACTCTAAACCTCCAGAAACCTAGCCTCCTGCAACTAAAATAAAACACACATTAATAAATATTCCACAATTTACATATTTAAAATTCATTAATATACAAATAGTTCATTATTACTTAATTAACTTCCCACCCATTCCCCTACAGGCCGAGCAGCCCACAACTAAAATATAGGTAAATTAGATAGGTATTCCATAAGTTATATAATTAGAAAAATATATTAAATAATGGACTAATTGTTAATTGATGATTAATTAACTTCTCGCCCTATACCCCTACAAGTTTAACAGCCCACAAATAACATATAATGAAAATAAATCAGTATTTCATAAATTACATATTAAATAATAATCATACAATTAGATACCCTTTCTTAAATAATTCTTTAGTTCTCTGGCTGCTCAAGGCAGGAGACTAGTGTGACACAGGCTCTATAGCCATTCCAGGCCGGAGACTACCGTGACACAGGAACTAGGGCCCTCCAGGCCAGAGACTTACATGACAAGGGCTCCATGGCCGCTTCAGGCAGAAGAGTAGCGTGGAATAGGCTCTACAACCACTACACACTGGCTAGTGTGGTATGAGCTCTTAGGAAACTGTATTCCAGGGTAAGAGTGACAGAGAATTTATAAGCACTTTAAGAAGCAGACTAACATGACATGGGCTTTCTACTTGGCCATGTGCCACGGTTTCAGATCATAACCTTACAGTTGCTGTTCCCCGAAAGCAGTGTGGTAGATTTAATGCTGTGGTGGAGGGACACCCTTTGCATAAAGTGACAGGCACTAATCTTTCAAGACATTCTTTTTTCCATTCCTCTCGCCGAGGGACTGATGCATATGAGCAGGGTTTCATGTTTCCCCTAGGTGTCAGAAGGCAGGCGTAGACCACACAGGCGGGCTTCACTGGAAGCGGTGCTCCCTAATAGCCTACACAATTATTTTCATTGGATTGCGAATCTGCAGTCCATTTTGTTCAGGAAATAAATCTTTGGCACACCATCTGGCTGTGTTCTCCAAAGGGATATGATTTTGGGGGGGGGGGGGGGGGGGGGGGGGGGGTTCACAGCAACAAGTGCCCTGGTCTCCTACAATCAAGAAGTTTCCAGAACAGGACAAGCGCTGCACAGGCCCACAACTGTTTCCCAACAGCCCCCAGCGCGTGGGAGGGAGGAAGAAGGCAGATTCGAACCCACGCTACCAGCACGCGCTGCACTGTGGTCCCCATCAGCCCCCAGCGCGTGGGAGGGAGGAAGAGGGCGGATTCGAACCCACGCTACCAGCGCGCGGTGCACTGTGGTCCCCATCAATCCCCAGCGCGTGGGAGGGAGGAAGAGGGCGGATTCGAAACCACGTTACCAGCGCGCGCTGCACTGTGGCGCCAGTCCCTGGCGTTGGGAGTGCAGTTAACATTTGGCATATCCTGCGAATTCCTGACGCCGTATGATTTATGGCTCGAATATCTGCTGCAAAAACAAGCAATAGACGTGTTTTCGAGCAACGTGTTGAAAGGGAGTGTGTTATTTACTGTCTCGTTACATTAAAGTGCGCACTAAAGGCATGAAGGTACAGCAATCTCTGTTAAAAACTGGACCCAGCAGCATCTCGTGATAAATGCCTGGGCCAGGTCTTCCTAGTGGAGATAGCTGAAGCCTTTCGTGCTGAGTCTGGACTGAGCGAGTACTTAAGGAAACACCGATAGCTAGGGCTACATTGCTCACGTTTGTGAACCCGATTTACAGAGATTATGGTATGGCTTCCTTTAGTATTTACTACTCCTGGAGTATTCCACACCTACTCAAAGCATAATCTTACAAGACAGCGTGACATTCAATCCCATCAAAGCAGTCTGAACATTTTGGAAAATAATACACACACTTAAATATCACCCTTTTATATTGGGCACAATAAAACCCACAGAAAATACTAACATCATTAATATTAATTTGATATTTATCTTTCACCAGTATAAAGAAGATGTCATTTTCTCAGTTTAATTACCCTGTTATGTAAAAACCTGTGTACGTAAATCGGCATGCCAAAAACATTTGACTAAAAACTTGTAAAACACAAGCAAGTACTAACAGTTACAGCAATTGTTTATACTGTGAAAAGTGTAACATAAGGAAAAAGTTGAGTTTAAAAAAGAAAAGAAAATAGGTCAAGGGATGGTGGGTACAACCTAAGTAAAGCAAAACTAAAACAAGGCAGAGCAAGGTTAAATGAATACAGTTATGTCCCCTGTAAAGAAATAAAATGTAATTTCGAAGTTTGCCTCTGAATTTTAGACTTAAATGTCCAGACATTTTTTAAAAATAATCTAAAAACAGCGAAGTCTAATCTGAGGTGGCATGGTAGTTAAAAGAACGATAGGTTGGAATGCTACCCAGAGCATGACTTGGAAATACTTCAAATACACAATAGTCAATGGGAGTAATCCTTGCAAAAAGTCTAACCACTGGGAATGTCTCGGATTAGCATTCCACCTCCTTGTTCTTTTGCCCACCATGCGATATCAGTTTGGACCCAGCCATATGCAAGTCATTCTAGACCCTGCTCCAACAGTAATATGGGTTGGAATGCTACCCCAAGCAATTCACAGTGGTAAGACTTATTGCCAGCATTCCTCTCATCACCTTTTGTGTGTTTGATGGGAATACTTCCCACGTTGCATTAAAAAGACAAAAGTCTTTAAACCACGCACCCTACGTGGAGTAGCAATCTACCCATGCGGGCCAGTGCTTCAGAGATTCACATAGGGATGATAAGTGCCATATAAATATTACAATAAAATAATGCTGTTGCAATGGAAGCACTCAATAGCAGGCGAAATTATATACGAAAGAATCAGTATCAGAAAGTGTGAGAGAAATACTCTTCTGAAGGGGACCAAAGGCCATCTATGCATATTTAAAAGAATTGGACATGATAAATCTTTCAGACAACGTGTTGCCTAGCTAGATGTAAAAGTAGGGTAAACCCCCACACAGGGACAAGTATTCAATCAAAACCTGCATCACCATGGAACCATTTTTAACTGGTAGAGAGAACGTTATGTATCTGCGTGTCCTAAACCACGTCCCAAGTTCCAGCAGTGCATCGGACCAGCGTCCCTAGGGTAAACATTTTTAGGATGTGCATGCCTTCGTATATAAAATATGAAAAATTGAATTTTGAAAAGTGCTATAGCTTTCCAACGTTACCCTTTCTGCCTAGAAGCCAAACTGTGAGCTTATTCTGTCCTTTTTTGTGGGTAGGCAGAAGGATCCCACGGATCCTGGGTCAGAGCAGGGCTTCATGAACACCATAAACCATCTGTTTGCTAAGATCTCCTCGGATGCTACAGCTTGGCCCTCCAAGCCCCCCTCCTGTGGCACGTTCCTATGTCATCACTTATGTGGAGTTGATATGGCATGTAATAAACTTGTAACTAAAGGTAGATGTATCCTCTATGTGCATAGAATATTCTTCCTGATTTAGTTGTAGTTTATTTAAATGGACTCCACGAAAATGCAGGTATCCACATTTATTTATACAGTTATTTAGGGAGTGAGGATGTGTGGTGTGTACAAGACCCAAGGAGGGTCAGCGTTTACTTAGAAAGCATTGCATTGCAATCACAAAGGGCAAAACAAAATCAGTGATGCATTGCAAGTGCCCATGGAGAGCGAGGACATAATAACAGGAAGTACATACAGCACAAAGAAATAAAGAATGACCAGCTGAAGTCGAGAAGATATGATAAGGGGGGAAATATACAAAGATGCAAAGCAAACAGCGGCAACTCTCATGAGAAGGGATAAGGAGAGGATATATAAATATTAACAAGGAGTCTTGGCTAAAATACATGACTCTGGGCAGGTTGAGGACAGCCCAAAAGCCGGCTTTGGAACAGCCCATGTTTGATCATGACACGTTGCAGAATGATTGAGCTAAAGGGTCTATAATTTACACATGCGTGAAGTGGAGGGATACATAATGGGCGGTATTGTACCCACTGTCAAAAAACGGATGTATAAATAACTGTTTTATGCACACAACAGTTGGTCTAGTCCCATTATAAAATAGGTTAACCTTTCGGATGGTTTTCATTTTGTTCTTCATTTCGATTTAGAGGAGCCAGGTTTACTGCTGTGTGGAGCGAAAGATTGGTTTGAGATTTGTTCGACTAAGGCTGTATGTGTATTGAGGGAGGGGTTGGGCAGAAGAGATGTTTTCTGTGTGATAATTATCGAAGTACATTTGTCACCCACATAAAAAGATTGAGGCATATCAACACCTTCAATAGAAGATGACAATGTGAAGGCGTGTGAGATTCCCCACAGCTTTTCGGCTTGTCTTTAGCAGGCCAAAACCACACACATCCACCCCCGCTTCTCCACGTTGCTGGGAAATCATGGCTTTTCAGAAAAACTTTCCATGCTACTGTGAACTATATTTCTACAAAGCTTCTACTTGTATTGGGCCCTGAATACTCTTCTCTCAGAACAGTGGACTTTCTTCAGTATTATATGGGCAATTACAGTGCTGCTTCTGGCTCACCGAATTGTTCAGTTCTAGCCAATATAGCATACTATTGTGCTGGGATAGTTTGTTGCTTTACAAATAGTATTCGCTATTAGTTTAATGTACATTACTACGAGAGAACATAGTATGCAAGCTACTTCACAGTGCATTAGTTTTAAAGCTCAAGATGCGGAGTGCAACAATATAATAAAACCAAGTAGGTCATACTTAAGGTACAAAAGAAGCCCCCCCCCCCCACGATACTTCTCCCCAAAATATATCTACAACAGCAGCTATAGAAGAGGAAAGGCTTAGGAGCCAAGATACTAGAAAGACGTTGTACTGTTTGCCAATGCATTTCCCTTCAGTGCTAGTTTCTTTGCAGTGCAGCCTTTAGCCACTAGGTGTGCCAAAATGCAATATTTTCGAAGAGTATTATAACTAACAGCTTTATGGCACTGCCTTCCTTTGCAGTGGGTGAAGCCAAGCTGGCAGCACACTACGATCTGGCATGATGGGGTTGACAGGAGCATTTCAATCAGCTGATCCGTTTGTTCTGTGCACCGCCTTCAACGGCTCAAACTCTAGGAGTGTTGACAGCTTTTGGGACTAAATAAAAATAGTATGTCAAGATGACGGCTTTCATTTCTTAAACAATTTACTAGGTCCCTGGCGTCTACTAGCTTTCCTTGTAGAATGTGTCCCTCGGCATCCCCTAGGTCACCTTCACATAACCCGCTAAGAGAGCCATGAACCAGTAGGTTTGGAGATGATGGCTAAATGGGTAGTCGTTACAAATCTATACATGGGCTATGCTGGAGAACACATTGGGGACTTCACAGTGCTGATCAATAAGATGCACAAAATAGCCTCAAGACTGTTAAATTGTCATT